>NC_089982.1:71036683-71666611 GCF_036417845.1 Apteryx mantelli | reverse complement strand
AGTTTCTGGAAGGACTGAGAAGGCTCAGGAGAGCACTGAGACTCTGAGTGACCGGGGCCAGAGGTACGATTCTGAACACACGATAAACTCAGAACACATGCTGAGAGAGAAGAAACAGTGGCTGGGTTTGGGATGGATGTCACAGACTAAAAAAATCTGCTGAAAACAGGGAGATGAGTTATTAGAAAAGCTGATGGAATAGGAAATCAAGGTGATCATAGAGCTGCCAGTGTCAGCAAAAACTTTGCCTCAGCTGCTGAGTGCACCTACCAACTTTGGATCAGGTTCCAGAGGGAAATTTTACCAGATGCAGGAGTTACAAGCTTGCCAGACATCACTGAAATGAAAACTGTAAATAAAATTTTACTAATGATCCTTTGGTCAATAAAAAAAATAAAGCAGGTGATGATAAATTCTGTATTGTAGATAAACCCTTAAGTTACAGGGATGTAAAAGAGATGCAAATAATAACATTTAAGTATAAGGAATTGGAAAATATGAAGAGAAACAGACAACTAGCCAACAGTCAGCTGGTTAATACACTCAGCTGAAATAAAGTAAGCAGGACTCAAGTTGCTCTTCTGCAAAACTCAGGAGCAACTTGAACTAGATCTTCCACGAGGATCTCTGGTTCATTTGCTATTTTAACATCCTTTCCAAAAGTAGCTCTGCTCTTCAGCATGATGGTTATAGTGTCTTCTCCGTGCTCATGATAGTAACAAAGAAGGGAACCCCTGTGATTTTACAGTGATTTTTTAGTATCCCAACTTGGTGTTTTAAGAGTTGTTTTATACATACTTTAACACCAGAGTCATACTACAAGATTAACTTCTGAAGAAGATGGATGCCTTCTATTATGCCCAAGGGAAACCACTCCCCCCTTCCCCCCAAACCTGCCTAGGAGGTCTAGGAGTCAGATGCAGTGCACTTAAGTCTTAGAAACTGTGAACATTTGATCTCTGAGTTCTGCTTAAATACAATAGATCCCTCCTGTAAAGACTAATAGTTATTTAGATGACATGTACCTAAAGCTACTAAGAAGTCTAAACATGGAGTTCTAGTGATGGGTCATGGCAGGAATGTCTGTTGTGTTGAAATGGAACAAGAAGCTGCTATTCTTCTACCGTTATTCAGCCAGTGAAGCACAAGAAAAAAAAACAAATTTTAATTTAAGAGATTACTTAAGTAAAGGTGGTTCTCTTGCTGGAAGGGGATTCATTTAACACCTTCAGGCTATGGAATAATTTAATGAATAACCAAAGATGCATTCCATGGACAACAGGATTTTCCTGAATGTCATTCATCACTATGGGGAAAGACAGTAAAATACCTTCTACCAGGTTAATTCTGAGAGATTACTGTTGATCTTCAGGGCTGTACTACTCACATCTTCAGACAGCTGACAGTCAAGAGGATCTGGCACTAAGATTACTATTCTCATTAGTAACTGTTGGAGATGACTAAGGAGAAGGAGCTTAGTCCTGACTGTCACCGTACGCTACTGAAACAAAGTGGCTGTGAAGAGGGCAAATACAATCTGTATTGTAGGGGCAGAGGTACCACCAGCAGAGAGGGAAGTATAAATGACGATACTGTACAATGTTGTGGGGGCTTCCTTTGGAAACTCCTGAGCAAACCTACTACTCAATTCAGGTGTAAAAAAACAAATTGGAACAGATACAGAGAAGCACTCCAAATATTATCAAGAGTCTGGATAACACACTGATAAAAACAACAAACAACAAACTCCCACCACCAAACCAACACAGTTTGGCTTGTTTAGCCTTACAGAGTAAAGGCTGAGAAGAAACTTACAGTTTTAAACTATTTTACCCCTATTACATGAGGTATAGGGGAAAAAGAAGAAGAATCATCTCACCCTATTACTGCATATGAAAATACAGATATACATTAGTATTAGTAATATATAGGTGTATATTAGTAATATGTTAGCAGACTTAAGCTGGAAAATAAAAGGAGTTAATTGCCAGAGCAAAGAGGTTTTCTTTTTTAAACTTTTAGACTAAAGTTTACTTAGGAAACAAGTTATAGTGTGTGCAACTGTAGAGTGTACTAGACCAGGCAAATGGTTAGATCCCCTCCCCTCTGTTTATACACCTGAAGTATAAGCACCTGTAGAACATGTAAAGACTTTAAAGAAATACCAGTCATGTAAACCATTGCTTATAGATGCAGCCCCAACTAAATACATTTGTAAAAACAAGTTTCACAACAGTACAATTAAAAGATAATAAAATATGGCAACTCAGATTTTTGGCAAACATTTTATAATTTTTATATAAAAATCTCAGTAAGAAACCAAGCAGAATATCTGACGGAAACAGCTGCCTTACAAGAAGTTCAAAGAAAAAAAAAAAAAGTAAAGGAAAACTCCAAACCCCCAGAATCCTTTTTAATTATAAACCAGAATATGAACAAAACACTTAAAATAATCTCAGATTGTTTGGCAACTCATCACATCATTACAAGAGACACATTTGATCATAAGAAAAGTTTAACTTTATATACAACTTCACTCGAACATTTGTTCTTACCGAGTTAATATACATTAAAAAAAGATTCTGGCAATAATACCAGGTTCTATTTTTTTTTTTTTTAATACCTGTGTATAAAATGTAACATAAAATGCTGAAGCTCTATAGTTAGGAGAAGTGATGCTTGTCTTCAATGGGTCCCTCTTTGTTGAAAACGTGAATACTGAAAGAACAGGTGTTTAGTTGCAAAATAAAAGTCTGTTTCATTTCAGGGTAGTGTTGGATGACTGTAAGTAAATATAACCTAATACTATTTATTTCTTGAGGCTGGTAGTAAATTCACAAATGAAAATATAATCTAGTAAGATTACATTTTATATTTTATACTTGTCACAAATGTGAACAGAAAGAAGCCAAATCCCTTTCACTATGCTAAACTACTTTAATACATGCGAGAAAATACTTTACCAACTGTCTGAGCATATTTTAAAGAACTTCAGGTTTTAGACAGCCCTGGGGGAGCAGAGGGGAAGTTTCCTACTGATGTCTGCATAGAATGTAAAATATATAATTAAAAAAACCTAAGGTATATACTAAAGTTTACAGACCAATGCTTTCCATAAAATAAATAAAATGTCCATCATTGATTAGATTCATACACAGAGTAAAATACAACCTATTTTTACAAGTTTATATACAAAGTGTATTAGTAGGCCCAGGGGTACCTCATGGGTTGGAAGCATCTGCATTAGCGAGTCACATTGGGAAACCCCAACTTCCAAGTCAGTGATAAAATATATAACTACTTTGTTTTTCATTCAGATACAAAGTAAACTTATTTTTCATCTGAAATAAATGTACATAATATTCTGTATAAACAATAGTTTATAAAGCTGTTTAAAATGTAACTTAAAAAGTACTGCATCTATTAACTTAGAGCTCTGAAACAAGCACGTGCAAATCCCTTTGCTTTAAAAAAAAAAATAGAAGCACAGATGTTTCTTTCTTTAAACTTTTCCATGGATAGTACTTGCTGGTAAAGATTATCGTTTTGCTTTCTTTATTGGTGTCTCCTCTGTTTTCTGCTGGCCTTTTCTGCGTACCAATGTTGGGCTGCCTTCCCCTTTACGCTTGGTAGACTGCACCTTTAACCTAAAAAGCATCATTATTAATTATTTTAATAATGGTGGGACCTGGAAAATATAAAAAGGGTGATAGACAATTCTGTTCAGAGGATGGAACATGGCTGTCCATCTCCGATGAATCACTTGGACACATTATTTCAAAACTTACCACTAAGACTAAATACAGCTGTACAGACCCTAGGGAGACCATGCACACTCCCACCATCTTAGCAGGGTAGTGCATACTAATTCAGTATGTTGGAGAGTGCTCCAAATGTAGGAGTTGGGACAAGAGCCCTTCCTCCTCCTTACTCTTTTGGGATGACCTCTGGATTAGGACAGAATATAATGAATTATCTTGAGGACACAAGAATAGAAATAATGGCTTAAGTTTCACATGCACAAGAGGGAATAAAGGGCAGGTATCATGTACCCCTCATCTCCATTTAGGCATCCACATATAAGCCCATCACATTTCAGCTGCAACCAAGTACAAGTATGGCTTAAACTCCTGGCCATTTTCATAACCATGGTAAATAATTTACATCAGGTGAACAGTAACAGCTAATCAGTGCATGCTACATGTCTGTCACTCTTCCTGTAGTTAAGTTTGAAAACACTGCCATGCTTCAGAGTGAAGAACAGCTAAGTGTAAATTTTTGGCATACAATCACTCTTACAGGTAAATTACATGATGGATAGCAACTGTGCATCACATTTATTACCTGTTTATACAGTGATCTCAACCTCAAAAATTAAAAGTGTACTAGGGAAGGAAAGAAAGGGAAATATTTTCAAAACTTGGTATGAGGACTCTCAAAGCTTCTCTTATCAGCTGATCTTGGAAATATCTTTGAAGTATCAGAATTATGACATGATATGTTGCTTTAACCTGAACTACAGCTGCTCTCCCCACCATTCAGGAAAGAATCACAGCTCAGGTTAAAGTACTGCATGACAGCATTTTCAGATTCTCCCAAGAACGGGGGAAAAAACCCCAACCCTAACCTTCCAAATATTAAGGAAGGTGGTGGGGGGGAACAGAAGAAAATTCTTCAAGAGCTTTTATATATCACAAAAGAACAGAACAGAGCAAAGCTAGACTGCTGTTCAGATTTTGAAGCAGTATATTATACCTAAAGGAGAAAGGATCAATGTAGTGGCATCCAAAACAAACAATAAAAGTGGCTTTAACTTTCATACTTACTGTGTCAATGGAGGAGATTTATTCATTTTTGTATCACTTGGAGATCTTTTCTTTCCTGCTAACTTCTGTTGTTTTCTAGGAGAAACTGAACTTGGACTGCTGCCTTTAGAGGCTGCACGCGTGGTTGGCTTGCTGGGCTGCTTTCTGTAACACAAAAGAATGATGAATGTATATAGCAAAATACTTCTACCAAGTCACTTTCTTCACACATTTCAAGTGCAGAAAATTAGGACTACACAGTATTTGCAACAAGTAAATCAAAGTTGCCAAAAGAAATGGTGAAAAAACCCAACATCTGCACGTTGAGGATTCTTGTGTTCAAGACACAAAACCCAAGCAGAGCCATGTACTTTCATACCAAATATAGAACCAAAAGGCTACTTTACTAACAATATTTCAATATTTAACCAAGTAAAACTCCTAGTTCCAAATCTGCAATAATTCTGGTACATAAATGCCCATGGTAAAAATATATGTAGCTCGGAGTACCAGCAGAACAACAAAAGAAGCAATGGAAAGCAGATTGCTGAAGAACAGAGGATTTGCTTGCTTTATTGTAAAGGAAGAACTCATAGTAGCTTCAGTATCCATCAATTCAGAAACATGAAAAACTGGTTACTGGCAATCAACTTCATAGCTCACAAACCAGCCTAATTAGGTCAGAAAAACTGATAATTCAGCAATGCTGAAGATGAAGAGGCAGCCCCTTCCACATGGAATTATCCCAGAATACTACTTAAAATGCACAGTGTTTGCAGCATTTTAAGATAGAGATGCTTTGTTGCAGTCAGAACTAGCAAAATAACATTGGAAATCTGAGACACAAAAATAAGAAATTAAACTATAATTAAAAATGCAGATGTTTCTACAAGTAGAATGAAAACACTAGTATCTACATTTTTATTACAGTTTTAGATTTAACAGATATGTTAAATGAAAGAAAGTCACTTTGCCTTTACTACTTTGCAGACAATAATTCCACAGGATACATTTAGAGAATTTCCAAATACTAAGTAACCTAGGTGAGATTCATTCTACTTCAGCGTGACCAGAGAAGGCTAGGCCCACTGCTATAATCTGAGGAAGAAAGTCAACTCAATAAACGTTGTTTGAGAGAGGAATTTAATTCAGTTAGGGAAGAAAAAATCAAATCCAGAACAGGACTTAGGAAAACAGAGTCCAGCTAAATATTGATAAGAAGTATATATGTTCTATAGGTTAGTATCAGCTCAACTTGTCTTCACCTCTGAAATCAGTGGAGTAAAACTTATCTCCCAAGAAAAAAAAACAAGCTTGTCAAATACATTTAAGGTGAGTGACTCTCTACTGTCTGAGGGAATAGGAAAAGTATACTTGAGTGCCTCAGCATAGTGTTAGTCTACTGAAAGATCACAATTACATGCTTTACCAGAACTGGAATCTGCTGCAGAATTTTGACTGCCAAAGCCAATACCTATAGGAATTTCAGGCGAGACATGCTGCACAGCCTGCAACCTCCTTGGAATCCAATCTAGGCTCTGACAGAAAAAGGAAAGAGTTGTGACTATTTCAAGTGAGGAGCCTACTTGAATTCCCATTTCAGCAATTTCTTTTTAGACTGTGACAGCAGATCCATCTTAAGGCCTCTTTGCACAAACATAATGGTGTAAGGAAGTCTTAGTGTACGTACAAAATTATTTCTAAGCATGAAGCTTCTTTTGTGGGTTGATACTGCCAGTAAAGATAACCTCTCTACATAAAGTCACAAACAAATAAACCTATAAAGCCAACGTGAAACAGATATTTAAAACCTATAGTTATATATATTTAATATATGAACATAAACCTTTATAGATTTATATTTAATCATAAGACTGTATAACTACTTTCTGATTCAGCTCTAAAATTATGAAGTCAACCATGTACTACCTTGTCAACAGTACTTTAATTAAGTCCCCAAAGGCTAAAATACAATAAGATGGCCTCAGGAAAGATGTAAACCTGGTGAGCATCCAAAGCCTTCATCTAAATGAAGGCTATAATTTACAGAAACCTAGTCAATGAACAAAAAACAAAGCCTGAACTCTAATTCTATCCTGGAAGGCAGCAACACAGATTAAGACTTCACAAAGCTGTTATCTTTGCCTGTTTGTTTCTGCAGCTCAAAGGCAAGAGGATGACCTCTAATATACTTCAGTTTGCCTACCAAATGGCAGACCTATGCTAAGGGAGATGAAGAATGGCCTCCCAAAAGCCAGACTATTCTTGGTACCATACTAATCTTTCGCAGTAAGATTTTTTTTCTGAGCTTGCAGGTCACTAAAATATAGATGAATTCCTCCAGTACTGCAGATTCATGTATTTAAGTTAGATAACATATGGAAAAGAAATTGACATTGGAAATTATATCTCTGCCTTGTTTCAAGCCAAAATACAAAATGGAGACTGACAAAGAATCAAATCAGAGATCCCCTTTTACCTATCAGAACTGAAATCTCTTAGGTGCAAGTTTTGAGACATCACTAGGATGAAGACTGCCAACAGGATCAGTTCTTACCTTCTGACATATTCGAGTGTGTCTTTTGAGACCTTAACAGTTTCACATCTCTGTCATCTTGACTCAAGGTAAAACACTGTCCCTCCTGGCTTGTTATATGACAGTATTCACTATCAGAATGAGGCTGTCTTCTATAATACTGAAGACCTGAACTCCAATTCCTAATGGGGCTTTCTATTCTTCATGATCAAAAGAAACAAGAGCATTTTCCCCCTTATTATGAAACCTCCCCTTGTGCCTCTTCATCCCTAGAAGAGCGTTACCAGAATTAGAACCAAAGTTATTTGGAAAGCTCTCATCAATAATTAAAAAAAACAACCCCCCCCCCACAAAAACAAAAAACCCAACCCCATCATAACACTCAACTGTGAACTGTTACCAAGCCTTAGCATATTCAAATCAACCATTTTCTTGGATACAAAAGCTGATTGAATGGCCTGGGAAGAACTGGTTTGCCAGAGTGTAACCACTGGAGCAACCAGAAACTGTTCCTTCCCCTCAGCACAGTACTACTTAAATCTGTTGATTCAAGCAAAGCCTTCCTGTCCTCCCCAAAAGGTTCTGAATTTTTGAGGGACCAAGTAAGGTTTTTACTTAATTCATGTTTACTAGCAATCATGCAAAGCAAGATGTAACCTAGAATGTTTAACCTTCTTAACTATGTTACCTAACACTGCTAAGATCCTTTAAAGCACCGTCTCTGATTAACCAATCATCTGTACAACAGGAAACCTGTGTTACTGCTCAATATAGCCACACTCCTACAATCTAAATGTTTCAGGAACACACAGTCCAAACTACTATAAACCCATTATTATTGCCAATTACCTAGAGGGGAAAATCCCAAGACTTACCGAAGAAATAGGATATGCTTATATCGTCTATGAGAAATATTTGTCAATGTACAACTCCTCCTCTCACCTGGAAGAGGGCATTCTTAATTTTTACACAGATTACATTTGTAAATTTTGAAATGTTTCTCTGTCGCTCTTCTTTTCTCACCTACTGCTACGCAGTGCAAGCTCAATACAGAAAGACACAGCACAATTGCTCAAAAGGTTGACTCCATAATCACTAAAGCCATAGGGACTGTTCCATATATCATTGCTCAAACTATGATGTAAAGTTGATACTTAGAGAGGATAAGCTTTTCTTGACCACTAAGAAACAAGGCTAAGAAGGCAGGTACACTAGAAACTTAAATCTGTTAGTTACCCCTTCTGGCAATCGAATGCCAGAATAGTCGATTCAGGTGCTAGTAAGCAGTCTTTGCTATTCAGCACTTCTCTGTCCCATAGTTCTGCAAAAGCAAACACATCTTATACATTTCCTTGATGGGGAGAAGGAATGTACATCACATGTGAGAGTTCAGCTGTAAGTTAAACCACAACCTTGTACTTGTAGCAAATGGGTATGATTTTTAGTAGTTATTTGACAGCTTTGAATGATTTTTTTTTTTAAACATTAGCAAATGATCTTTTCCTTTAAATTCCCTCCCCCCAAACAAAAAAAACCCTGTAAGAATTGAGAAAAATATGGAAAAAACTCAGCAGTGTCTCTAAACAGTTACCTTTGAGTCTCTAATCTTGTGGCTGATCTAGTTGTGGCTCCAGAACATGTTTCATCATCTTCCTCACCATCATCTTCCTCACCTTCCTCCTGCTCTTTTATTTCCTCTTCAGTAGATGTTAATTTCCGACGTTTTCTTTCTGGCTCCAGCGTTTCTGTCCATGTAAAATTTTACACATGTGCTATAATTTTCCAAAAGCCCTCCAAAAGGATATGGACACTTCGTTTAGAAAAGGTATTCTATTCACAAATCCCATTTTAAGTAAGTAATTTTCCATTTCCTTTATGCTTCAACATTTTAAATTCACACTTGTTTGACTTAATCTAGCTAACACATTCACAATAGTTTACTTATGCAGCTCACAGCCAGAATTCATAGAAAATTTGTGAGGGTTTACAGAAGCATCTGGGATGTAGCAATTCTGACATGAGATTACAGCAATTTACACATATTTACATAATATTTACACTAGCTGTAACTCAATGATTTTTACTCAAGAAAGGAAAACTGAATAAAGCTTATCTTGTTGCTATTAGTGTACAGAAAAGCACAGTAAAATCATCTTATTCTGTCAGGAGTAGTGTAATTTCATGTTTTTACCAGTTTCCTCTAACTGAACCAGAGAACGCCTAGGCTTTCTTCCCCTTTTACGCACAACCATCTCTGCTTTCCCAGCTTCATCTTCCTGAAGAAATAAAATGGAAGCAAGTAAGGCAAGACCAATTAAATAGAAGACAGACACTTTTCATTAAATACTGCTTACAAACTTGAAATGTTCTCACTTACATTTGTTGTTTCTTTTGTATTAGATGGCTCTTTACCTAAAAGAAAAAAAAAGAATAAAACTTAATTCTAAATTTCAAATCTTTTGCTAATCAGTTTAAAAAGGAGTTCTTTCAAACTGTCAACTTTTCATAAACATCACAGATGCTCAGAAAACATTTACATTTATCTAAATTAGAATCTGGCTTTGAGGTGTTTTGTTATACAGAGGCTGTACAAGATAATGATTTAATTATTTTTAAGGAATAATGTGACTAACACTATCATATTTATTATGTTGTTGCATATATTGTTTTATTTTAATGGAAAAGCAAAAGTCAGTTACTTACCCATTTTGATAACTGTCAACCAATTATAGAATCACAGAAGTATTTAACTTTGAAGGGGCCTGTGGAGGTCATCTAGTCCAACCTCCTTTTCAAAGCAGGGCTAAATTCAAAATTGGATCATACTGCTCAAGATCTTGTTCAACCAAATTCTGAGAGTCTCCAAAAGTAGAGATTCTACAGTCCCTCTGGGCAACCTGTTCTAGTGCTTAACTACTTCCATGGCGAAGCAGGAAGATGGCAGTAGCTCAAAAAGGCAAATTAAAAACCTGTCTAATATTTGGCAAGCAAATTATGCCATGCGACTTCTTCTGTTGAAGTGGCCTAGATTCCCAATTCAGTACTGGCCTGGGTATTTTAAAATACATTTTATGAACCCTTTCACCCATCTTGTCCCAACTTGGTCTCTCTTTATGGTGGATGCTTATCACTTCTATCCTGATTAACTCTATGATGAGAAAAAGATTACTTTTTAAAACTTTTGATGTCTGACAACTGGCATTATCTGCAGTACAGTAAAGGTAAACACCCCTAGCAAGAGAAGGAAAGAAGCAACCTAAACAAAAGCAGACACTTGTACTTTTTTCTCCTGTCACAAAACTGCTGCCTATTTATGCTATTTGAAAGCTACAAGAACAAACTGTAAGCCATTACTGCTTTTCTGCTAGAACATAGAAGGATATGTTGTCAATGCAATGGATCAAAAATAGACCTCAAGGAGCACAAACACATTCTAAAATTCACACACAACAATCTTTTCGGTCGTTAAAATTAAGGGGAGAAAATTTTACATATAAGTAAATGAAATAATAAAACAAAAATGTCTCACTAATTCAATAAAGTGCAATAAAATGTAGGGCTGTCCATTGTATAAAGTATTTTACACTAAATCAATTAACACATAAAAAGTTTATTAATTCTGTCATGTTCAAAGACAGGTACTTTAAAATCCTGGTTTGTTTTGGCAAATTTACAGCAAAATGTTTTGTGGCTTAAAAATAATGCATGCAAGTATAGCACATGCCTTCTTAAAAGGTACAACACTCTTTAGGAAGTGAAAATGTAGTACTTTTGCCTCAACATATGAAATATAAAAGTAATTATCATAAATTAGAGTCATTAAAGTCTTACTAATTTTACAGCAGTAACCACTAATTAGTGTAATATGATTTTAGTTTCAGGTTCAGTTGTCAGTTGCTTCTACTTATTCAGGAAGAATTTAGCAGAAAAGCCCTTTTCCAGTGCTGAGTATTTACACCTGAGGAAGTGTTATGGGAGGATGCTGTGAGAAATCTGTTATCTTTAGCTGCATGAGCTGTACTGAATGAGAAGTTTTCTCTGCTTACCATTCTGTATGCCGATCTGACCCTAGCACAAATCCCTGTGCAGAACACCCCAAAATTACCAGAGTAAGTGAACTGCGCAGAGGGATTGCACTTTGTTTTCCTTTCTCTGCCAGGGGTTTTCAAATCCTTTTCTCACATGAATGCTAACATAAAGTGTTTCATGAGATATTTCATTCACTCACTCACACTCTTCAAAATATCACTGTGATATAACAGCCTTTTACCTAGAAAACTAAATGTTAGGTAACACACTAAATTAACCTTTAAGTAAACAGTCAAGTGACTGTCCTCATTAATAAAAAGCAACCCAGAGTGTACTTTTACACCCTTCTCACATTCTTGTCTGTTCTCTTGCAGTTGATAGAAACCAAGCACTACGCAATCAGCTAGCCCTCCAGAGACCATAATTCTGAAGCATATGGATTAAAGCTGACATTTAACAAATGTAATGAAAATAGGAAATAGTCCATATGTGCAGTGCAGCCAGAATAACGTCTCTGTAGACACATAAGCTTTTGGAAACTCCTGAAGGTTTGTTTTCAAGGTTTGTTTTTTCAGATTTTGTTGCATGTTGAAAGTTTGTATCTGTTCCTAAACCACTTCTTAACCTTCCTTTCAGGTTTATCTGCTTCCTGAAAGGATTTTAAAATATATATTATGAATGGCCATAATTAAAAAGACACACCCCTAATCAATCAGCACAGATTCAGACACCATACTTGTGGAAAACTTACTATTCAAAATTGTCTAACAAAGTTTGACCTTTTACAAATCATAGAGGTCTGAACAGAAAAAAAAAGAAATATAAAAATATCTGATCTTTCTGTTTAATTTGAGTTTAAAGCACCAGAAGTACATTTCTAAGTAAAGTTAAGTGATCATCTTCTAAGGATCTTACAGTTGCCATGAAAGGGGAAAGAAACACCTCCTCAAGCTGCTATGAACCTCTTTAGCCTCACGACCACAGATAATAAAATTAACTGAACAAAGCTAGAAAAAAAATTCTCTACATATATTTTAGAATTTTTAACATAACTGTGATTTTGATGTTTGCTATATGAAAGGAAACAAGCAAAAATGGAGAACAGTCACTAGCAGCCAAGAACCAGTTTGACAGGGTACCCACCTGCTTCTGAGAAGTTCTGCCATGTGCCTATCCACACACTCAAATGCATAGGTACATTCTTCAATATATTGTTCAGCACTTAAAGATACAGCAGCACTGTTGAAATACATTCTTACCAAGCTGCTACTTTGTTAAACGAAAACCTTAACAGGAATTAGGGACAAGCCTTCACTGTTTACTCACATGCTTTCACAAGGTTATAATATTGACTATCAGAGACGACATTTAGGAAGGACCCATTGGCTTTTCTTGAAAAACCTCTTACATTTCTCCCACCATTTCTTTGACTTGTTAAAGCCGAGAGTCAATTTGCTTACCTGTTTGAGGAGTTCTTCCTCTACCCACAAAGGTAGGAGACTGCTGCTGGAATTAAAACAAAGAAAAATATTTTTTTTTTTAAAAAGAAAAACTGAAAAATCCATCATTGTATTAATAAATGCAGAAAACTGCTTCCATTCATATTGGAACATATCTGCAAATCCAAAAAACATGAATATTCTAATCAGCATGCAGAAAGTTTATATCTCCATTCTTGAATTAACAGTAGCCTGCATTTCTTTCTATTTGTGATAAAAATTTGAAGCTTTACTATAACACTAAGTGAAAAGCAGTTTTGGTCAAAGGCATTTCTGAAAACAATTCTCAATTATACAAATAAAAATTTAGTACAGTCGTTTTATGTAATAACACATACAAATTTGCAGAATTTTGATCAACAGAAGTTTGTATTTACTCAGATTACAGAAAAAGCTGTGTATAGTTACGTGATCTCTTATGACAACTATAAATAAATAAATAAATGTGTATAAAAACAACAACAACAACAACAACCAGTTGCTTTCATCACTTAAAAGACTGTACTAGGAAGTCTAAGCTTCCTTATAATTCCAGACAGAGGACTGATATAACTCCTTCTGGAGCCGGCCTGTAATTGACTGACAAATCTGTCAAAGTCATCACTAGAGGTGCAAGACCTTTGAAATGGTCAAACTAGAACAGGAAGATTCAGTTCCCATTCTGAGTGTCAAGGTAAATCTATTTCAGAAGGGATTTTAAAATTAGTTTTCATTCTTATTTGAAACAAAGCCAATATTTCAAATTATATTTCATTGAATTAGTACTAAAAATGGATTAGGAAAAAGAGAGTACTCTGAAAGGGCTGCCTGAAATGCTGCAAGGGCAGAACAACTGGAAAGTTGGGATCCAGCAAACAGGGACTAGAACAGCTGCTATCTATAGCCTAGGTGAACTCCCAAGGCTCCTGGCAAAGCTGGCTCCTCACCAAGAAAGCACACAGGAAACGTGAGCTCCAACACAGTTTTTTTTCAAACCATCTCTTTTCTGTGCAATAATTTTGATTCTGATATACACAAATTCCTGAGAGAAGGGCCTTCTACCAGAATAAATCCAACTACTTGTATTCCACAAACAGGTCTGATTCAGCATTACACTGCACGCACTGTAATCCAGCTGGACTGCAAAAATACTTTCAGCAGAATACTTCCTTGGCAATGAATGCACTTCATGCAGATTAGGAAATTAAGATATTGCTGATATTTAAAAGACAGAATTATATTTCAGGAGGTATTAGATTGCTATCAACATGCCTCTGTCTTCTGAAAGAATGGCACAAACTGCAATATAGACAATACAACTATATTACACAATATTCTCTTTTACAGATGTTATGAGCTATTATGAGCTACTGTTAGGATAGGCCCAGTTGAGAAACAAAATTCTCAGTTTCTCTGAACTAAGTCACCCTTTATCTTCAGGCCAAAATGACTCTCAGCTCAAATTAAGAGACGTGTGCATGCAATCAGAATTCCATCCTGCAAACAAATATATTACTAGACCTTGTATCATTTATATTAAATACATTGCACTACATTCACTTCAGTCAAGCTATTTGCCATGATCAGACTTTATAGCCTATTTTGCTTACAGAGCTCAGTTATATTAGAAGACACTTTTTAGAGTTTTTTGTATGCTTAGACTGAACTTAATTTTCAATTTTTCCATAAGAAGTTTCTGAAATACTGATTAACTGATAAACAGAAAAACAGCTCTTGAATTACCATGTTTAAATGCACCCAAAAAATAAAGGCACTTACATTCCCAGTGCTCATATCAGCTTTTGACTCCCCACCTGAGGGAAGAAATACGAATTCAGAACTTGAAAGTTGACTGTTTTCATTATTTGTCCATAGAGGTATTATGAAATACTTACCACCAGGCTGTGCAGCTTCGAGGGGATATTTGCGAGGCCTTCCTCTTTTCCGTTTCACTACTATAGGTTGATTTTCCTGTCAAAAGGAAAGCACAAAAATACTTGAGTAACTACAATTGACATTTAGCATGGATTTCCATTTGAACAACATAATACAAAGAATGATAATGACATAATGTAATAGTAGCAGAAGTAGTGCTTGTTAGCTTAAAAATATAGATGAGGTTGGTTTTATGGAGAGAAATACTGATTTTTATGAAATCCATTAATAGAGTTGGGAAAAAAGAAAAAAGAAAAGCTACTGAATATACAAACTGTGGCTGGCCTCAGGCACACTGCATGCCCAAGAACATAATGCTTTTTCCCTCCCATCAACCGTATCACTTAGTCTAACAAACGATACTGTCTTGCCCTATAAATCCTACTACATTTTTTCCACTCTCACGACAGCTCCAAACTTTGCATCTTGGAAGTCCCTTTTGCAATGCCATATAATGTAGGCTGCATCTCTTAACAGTTGAGGAAGCGCTTACTTCAGCGTCTTAAATATCCTATTACTCAGATTGGTGAAGTTCTCTATAGGAACAGGGTCTTTAGTAGAAAACATCCCTTACTTTCAAGTTTAAGCTTTGAAGGCAACCTGTAAGTAATGAAAATTGGTCAGACGCTCAGATCACAAAAATCCTCGATAATAGATTCCTTCCTTGTATCTGTAAGGAAAGTGGGTTAAGTTCCTCATTCAAAATTTACTGAAGTCTAATGTGATTTCTTTCCCCCATGGATCTTAGTGACTCAAACCTTGAGTGAACAAACATAGCAATTTACTCTTTAAATTTTAAAAGGTCTTCTCCCATTTCCAAAGCAAATGATGAAATTCAATGTCTTTATGAGCACTGAGTTGTCTATTTCTGGAGCCAAGCAACAATTTTCATCTCTTTGGGTTCAGACAGTCTTCTACCTCACCACTGCAGAGTATGCCACAAATGTGACTAAACAATAATACACAGAGTTTCAACATTTCTGAGTGGTAATATTTTTGTAAAGCCTTGAGCAGTCAAAGTATTGGAAATCACACCTACTGCTGTTCTGAAACTGATACTGTGTGTGTTCTAGACTGATACAGTTTTAGAGCATAAATGTTACTTTCTGAGAAAATAAAGGAAAAAAATGTGATCAACTATGTTTTAAAAACAGAGGTATTTGAAATTACCTGTTTTTATGGGTTTCAGGAGCAATCTTGGTACTAACTACTTTGGAACATGAAGCAAAGTAGTTGAAGTACATATTAAATGAAGTTCTTTACATCAGTGTCTCTTCAGATTACTTTCTAGTACTGATAAATGCAGGAAGAGAGTTATTTCTAGTTCAATAATCAGCCACTGATGGCTTGTACTGTGAGTTTATACTTTGTGACAGAGAATTAAATGAATGTTTGGTATTTCACAGTGTCAACAGACAAATTTTCACAGCTGCTTTTGTTTTGGTGAAGTTAAAGTTTTATTACTGTTGTCAACAAAAACAGGAAGACAAAGTACTTTTTCCCCCCCCATTGTGAACCTGCATTATCTCAGTTTGTTAACTGAAGACCACTCACCTCTACAGAACTTGCATTTGATTCTAGATTCTGCTTTGCCTTTTCAGACATTTCCTGCTTGATGATGAATTCATCTGTGCACACACACACACACACACAAAAAGAAAGAAAAAAAAAATCAAAAGAAACTGTACACCTTTGTTTTAGGCAATGAAAAAGGTACATGAATCTTGGCACTATTTTAAAAGCATTATTTCATTCAATAGTCCAAAATGCAGCTCCCCTAAAACACACAAACTAAAAACTTGATTTGCCTTGCACCAATATACAGTACTGGATTGCCAGGATACTTCACTGGCATAGTCATGGACTTCAAATTTAAGATAAATACAACAGCTTGAAGGCATGACTTATCATAAAATGGCAAGATAAAGACAAACCACTATTTCATTCTCTCCCATGTTCCATGAAAGAGGAAGCTGAAGATACCCTCAAAATGTACTGCAAAACAGTTTCATATTTGTCAACAGGCTCACTGAACAGACAAAACTATTAACAGGGCAACCGATATTAGAAAAGAGACTCACCCTATTCACACGAAGGCAGGCTAATGTCACATCAAAGCCAATACGTTCAGGACATGCCATCTCTACTTATTTGTTTTAGTGCAATTAATGAATCATCTACAACAGTGCAACTTACACTCTTTCCTGGCTGGTTTCTCTACAGAAGCAAAAAGTACTGCTTTTAAAGGTGAGCATGTCAATTCTTCCAAGGAAGGGCATCTCTTATTTGTGGTCAGAGTTAGAAGGTGACCTTCTTGTCATGTGCCCCAACTGTGCTATTCCCCAGCCAACCGGCTATTTCTGATGGGCTGCCGTACCCAGGCCACATACTGAAGCTACAATAACAAAGTGGACGGGTGGTATCAGTGTACTCCTTCTCTCAGTCAGACTACCACTAGCGGGAGGGAACATCAACGTTACTCTCACCGTTAAAGGACCTAGGAACAATGCATTATTTGATAGCAGTAATAGAGCAGAAAGCAACTAGAGAATATACACAAATATTTGACTAGGACTGAGATTCTCATTTTGTTCTCTCAGAATCATTCAAATTAAAAGAAATTAGCATTCAGTACAGACTCAGGAAATTGCCCTGAAAATGCATTTTCATTACCTTTTTCTTCCACATCACTTTTAGGAGGTGTACATTTTACATCAATTTCTTCGGACACTTCTGCAGTATCACCTGAAATAGCTTCCTGCGTTATTTTGAAACAATAACAAAGAAAAGAGCACCTTACTACAAATTCAAAGTCATTTTCAGGTACTTATACTAAAAAACCAGGCACATAGCTGTTTCATTCATCAAGCCCTTGTAATGTTTCTTAAAAACTCTGATGCTGAGTACCTTCATCAAATAGGTGAGATAATTCAAAATATCCTGCATTCAATCCTACAAGGAACATCTATTTTTCCTTGAAATCTGTTTTACATGGAAAGGGATCATTGCAAACCCAGGACTGAAGTAAAGTCTGATACCCTGTTGCAGATCTCTGATCAGCATAGCCCTGAGGTTGCTAAACTAGTAACTGTGGTGCAGATTTGTCCTATATATCTCACAGGGAGCTGGGTGCTGTGCAGAGGTTATGCACACAGATACCTGCTATACACATATTTTTTAAACTGATTCCCCTTGAAAAGTGAACATCATTCTCTAGTTATGGTTGTTTTATATTCAAAGCAATGTAGAAGTAACTTAGTTAATGACAAAAATGCCTCCCAAAATAAATTACTATAGAAATAAAAACTTGAGACTTCAGTATTATCTGCATTACAATTACACACATTAAGAAAAAAACAACATACCTTGATGTTATTAGGTTTTGTTTTGGAACATTGACTTTGTTCATCATCTTTTCTAACATCCTGAGCAATCAGTTGGTTGCCTGAAAAAACAAATAATAGTCTGAATTTTAAAAAGTGCCTTCAGCATTTTTCTGAACTTGATCCTATTTTATATTAGTGCATCATTAGCACAATTCAAAAGATTTTTTAAAGTAGCACCTTATTTACAAAGTAGAAACATTTACATTAACAGAAAGTTATGTTGAACTCTTTTTGAAAAGAAACACAACAGTTATAAAAAAGAATTCTATGATTCTTTTATTTGTCATGCAGGACCTTAAAATTGAAATTTGAAATACTATATAAAGAAATCAAACATCAACCATAACTACAACCCAACCACAAAAAGCAGTTAATGCTATATACAACACTATAATGAACACTGCATGACTTCTAATTAGTCACTTCATCAAATCAACATTCTTAGAAGCAGAAGAATCAGAGAAATGACATTATCAGTTAGTCTAAAGTAATCTTCATCTTTATTGTTCTGATACTGAATAGAGTAAAACAAAAACTTTTACTAAAAGTTTTGGCTGTAGTTGAGGGCAGGGCTTGCACAGATCCTATATAGTCAATCTCATAATGACTATGTCAACAAAGTATCTAAATGACCATATTATCTTAGAAATAATTATGACATTGAATGGACTGACTTTTCTCACCTTTTGCTTCTAGACAGAAAAAACATTACAGTAAAACTTATGACTTTCTAGTCTAACATTAGGAAACATCCAGGCTCAGAGTGTAGCCAGTTTTCCCTGATGCTCAGTTTTCCTCAGCTTTATATTCCTTCCAAGTGTTTTTATAATAAACACATATGTAATATAATTATATGAATATATTTATTTGTATACATTTAATTTTATATATGTAATTATATAATTATATAATTATATAATTATATATAATATTTTAAAAATAAAATTTATATAACTATAAGAAGGATAACATTATTAATTATTCATTTATGCTCACAAACAGCAACTAAATAATTCTCTTCTGTGCAATAATTAAATTTGTTATTATGTTTTTGTCAAATGTATGAAGTGAAATATTAAAAGTTATTCTGGAAAGAACAATTTTTTGGAGTATGGAATTCCCCCTCCACTCTTTCTTCCAAAGATTATTTTTTGGCTAAATGGACTGATTTCAGTAAAACTTTGTTTTCCAGAAGAAAAGCTTTAAACAGATTTGTGTAGATATGTACCACTTACATTTTTCTTTATCCACTGTTCCTGAAGATTTAGATTTCATTCCTCTGCTTCTGTGTTCTTCAGTTATCTGGTGATCCATGTTTTCTGCCTAGGCATAAAATACAAAGAACAATAACTCTCTACCTTAATTTTTTCCATAAAGGTTATAGAAACAGAACGGAGAAAGTTTTTCCCACTTGCTACGTTCAAATACAACATGCATTAAAATGAAAATGAATAGTTAATACAAAAAAAGAATTTGTTCCTACTATACACCAGCATCATGAAAGAACTTTAGACTTCTAGCAATTTCAGGATTTCTAACTGCTATTTTTAATGAAAAAGAAGCACTCAGTTTTAATTAGGCACCCTACTATATGCTTTAAAAGCAACAGAGCATGGCAATTTATTTAAAATATTTCTGGATTTAAAAGAACAACACCTTCCTACAGGCAGGAAGAAAATCAGTACCTCACTAGAACCAGAACTGTGACCATCAAACACTATAACATAGTACAGAGATAAGTAATTTGTCTTAAGAAAGCAAAACAAAAACCCCAAACCCACATGTTCTTATTCTTTCTCCACGTTCTTGTCAGATCACAGTGGATTGCGCTAAAAGAACAGCTTTCTAGTCCTGATCAAAGCCTCAAGTACAGTTCCTCCTTATGTCCTCTATTCTTGAAGAGGACAAAACAACAATTTTGAAATAGTCATATTATACAACAATGCAGGAAGATATATTTACTAGAAAACTCAAAAGAATAATTAGACATCAACCAACACAGCTGCACAATCTCAACATATATAGGCTCTGCTTATACAAGAAATAACATTTTCCTTTAGAGAATATTTAATGTAAATAGAAACTCAAGTAAGAGAAAAGCAGCACAGCTTAGTAAGTAAATTTAAAAACAAGAACTTACGCATCTAGTTTCTTTTTCTAGAGAAATATTCCTCTGCTGCAAGTCTATTAAAAAAAAAAAAAATCAGAAAAGCTCAGCAAGAGCAAAGTATCATCTACTTCATCTCTCTGAAACTATGTAACTTACTTTTGATGTTGCAAATTAGAAGCAGCCAAGCACTTTATCTTCTCCATAATGATTTTTAAACAAACAAACAAAAATAAAGAATATGGATTTCTAAAGTATAGGATAGCTGACAATCATTTAATGGCTAAAATATAGGCAATCAGGAGGCTAGGATCTTTGAAATATATGGTAATTTTGGAATTTCAAATACAGGATAGTTCTTGAATGGGTCAGAATTTTATCCATAAATTTGAAGTCACTAACTGAGATGCTAGATCACAGGAAAAAATAAAGTAGATTGAAAACTATGCTGTACCACGAGGCTTGGCAGAGAATTAAAGCTTGCCTAGTTCTGGTAGCAAGACCTGTAGCTGATACAATGCACATACAGAAGCTGTCCGATAGCTAGATTCTACTGCATTCTAAGTTCGGCTCTGATAAAGCAGAGTTTTAGCCTTCCATGTCACAAAAATGTAGAAAATAATTCTTTATAAATAATAGAAGCTGATGGGTTCTGATTTTGGAAAATCGCATACCTTTCAAAATCATTTCATATAGGTACAAAAAGACAGAAAATCCTTTAGAAAGCTGTTCCATGAGAGGGTTTTATGACACCCTTAAAATTTGATCCATAAAGATACTGAATTAGTCTTTTAATTAAAAACAAACAAACAACACCACCACTACTAAATTACTTAAACATTCCAAGCATACAATAAGAACGTAAGTCTATGATCCAGTAAAACAATCTATACATTTTATATAATTTGTAGCTCATTTCTTAAATTTACATGTTTTAAAAACAATTTTTCCACAGCTATACCCTTTGATTGCAAAACATCTTTCAATTTCTAAAGCAACGTCAAATGAAGAGCTAGATCCTACCCACTCAAACAGCAATGGCATGTTTACATTCCCAGGAATCTTGGGCTACTAAACTACTGTGTCTGCTGTTCATACTCATGACAGGACACACATCTGTCTTTTAAACAACTTCCCTTTATGTACGTTGATATATATATATATATTTATTTATAAATACATACACATACATTTATATATTAAAAAAAGAGATTATTGAGTAGTGGGAGAGAAAAAAGCTCTACCAAGAGCAACAATTGTTATTCTTCAATGTGTGTCATATCCAACATGATTTACACAATAAATGGATTTTGGTTAAACATTTTACACAAAACAAGATTATCACAGCTAATTCAGTCTGGACATCTTAAAAAGTTAATTATTGTCTGCCTGGGTGACTGAGTGATCTGAAGTGGCTGAGTTTTTCAGGCACTTCCAAGAAACCTCACAGTAGAAAAAAACTTGTTACAGTTTCGAATTTGCTGCCCTGAAGATCATATTCTTCAAATCCATTCTCAGCATTTGTATTTTCTTTCTTGTGAGCAAAGCATGTCTCTTATCACTTACATGAGCACACTACAACATTAAAACAGGTATGTGAATTCAACCTACCTCAAGAATAAAAAAAGACTCTAAAATTATACCAGTGTTTGTAACTCACCTTACTGCTAAGTCTTGTCTTTTGTTTGGTGAACACTTATTTCAGTATACTTGTCTAAATAATTTAGAAGTAAGCTTTACATCTCAGTGTGTCCCTTTCTAGCATTTATGCATTCAGCTGCAACTTTCCATAGGAGGAAATACATCTTTAACCTCTTTGGACTCTATATACAGCAGTATTGCTGGCACCTCATGGAATTCACTTCAGTTTTGCTTGTTATTGCATTAACTGAAGATTAACTCTCATCTGGTACTGCTATAAACATCTTTGTAAAGCATCTGGAGCACAAAATCCATCAAGACGGGAACATAGTAGGGGTTTGTTCCTGCTTTAACAGGAAAGCCAAACAACTGCAACACATTTTAAAGTAATGTATTTTTGGGGAGACAGGGATTGTTTTTTCCCATTTAAGACTAATTTAGTACCTTTAGAAGGAATTACTGAGCACAGAAACAATCTGACTAAATGAGATTTCTAATTAGGTGATTACCTACTTATAAGTGCTCTTCAAATCTCAGTGGATGGCCAGAAACACTTTCATCTTCTGAAGAGCAAGATTGAAAAAATAAATCTCTCTGAAGACTCTGTGACTTAGTCATATAGTACTTACTGTTGTCATATCCTCAAAGGGCCTGTCACAACACCAGAAACAAGGATGTTCTAAGTTTAGAAAAAAGAAAGTCGTTCTCTGGGGAAGTTTCTGTATCTTGTTTGAACACAGAACATATTTCTATTCATTGATTTTTAGATAGAATGTTAACAGTCTTTTTTTTTTTTTTAAGCACTGAACACTTTTGACCCTTCTTTCAATATATCATATTGAAAGAAAAGGAGGACCTCCCCCCCAACCAAATCCACAGGAGCCCAGTAAAAGGTTTCAAGCAGGTTTCTTGCTGGCTTTGCATCAATCCCTCTAACACAGTATATATTAAATCTACAAAGAAACTCATGAGTAACAGTCAAAGCAGTATGAAAATGTAAACTGCTATCTACCTTTTTGAAACTCTTTAGTATGAAGATCCACACATACTTCTTCACTTCTTGGACTTTCAGGCTGTTGTGGCTAAACAAGAAATGAAAGGAGACAAAAATATTGCAGATATTCAAAATGGAAGTATATCTCTCTCCCCTTCCTCATGTAAAGGAAAATGTTATCTTATCACAAGGCTTTTACAATAAAAGTCTTCAGAGTTTTCTAATTAGACAGCAATATAAATATTAAAGAACTCTGGCAGAGCTTAGTCGCATTACTGCTAAATAATGCACTGCCATGAGCATGACCTTAGAGTTGAAACTGATGCAGTAACAATGGATAAGTTTAATAAGGAGATCTGAAAAGAATCTCAGGAACACAAGGTGCTGTTCCTACTCTAAGAGAAGTTCTGATTATGAGAATTATTTTAGAAATGTTCACATATACAGAAAAACATATATCCGCAATGCTTAACAAAGTATAGTCAACTCTTAGTGACTCATGGATTTTTTTTTTTAATTTAGGCTGCAGATATTACAGATGCATGGATAGCACATTTAGCCTCATATAGCACAAAAGACAGATCTAGATGTTGTAAACTCTGATACAGTACCATGCGAACATGGCTATACTGTCTTCAGGACCAACTTAGGCTGGTGAACAACACAGCAATTTGCATGAGGAACTGAATTCAAATCAATAAATCCCACCAAACCGAAGCTGACTTGGTTTTTCCCAAAGTGCAATCTCAAGCACCAAAACCATGGTTCAGAAATATTCAGCTGGTCTGCCCTGGAGCAGGGGCCAGTAACCCTGTCCAGATCCAAAGGTGATCCTTTCAGAGATACCTGGGAGTCTCTGAACCATATTCCCCCTCAAAGTGATTATTACGTGGGTTTGGCAGGATATGCATATGTGGACGGCCTCCTGCATTTGAGTGAATTAACCCTTCTGGACCTCCTGGCTGTTATGGATCACAGCACAGGCACAAATGGACAGGCTCAACTTCAGTTGAGTATTGGCATCCAGTGCCCTGTATCATCCAGGATGCCCTAGTCTTCTGTTACTACAGATAATGGACTGTAGTTATCGGAGTGCAAAACTACAGCAAACCTTCTTCAAATGCATACAGAACGGTTGAATCTAAACACTAGCATAAAAGTGATACAACAGAATGAACAGCAGTGTATGTTCACTATTTCAAAAGACCAAACTCATGACTATCAACTGTGTTAAGCATGCATGACTGTTTTACAAGTACTATCACAAGCAGCATATTCACAGTATGACTACTTCTAAAAAAGAAAACTTGGATATTATGGTAATGGAAGGGACATGGCTGAAAGAGGTAACTGGTTCTACCACTGAATAACATGGATAGTCCATACAACTTAAACGTCAGCTGCTTAGAAAAAAATACAGCTAAATATTCTCAAAAATGATCCTTTGAAAGTTTCTAAGTTCAAATGCAGTTCTTGTTGCACACAAATCAAAAGGTACAGTAAGAAACCCTAAAAAGATGTATAATTATATAAGAAAGCATATAACCAAAACTTATAAAATAACATAAATACCTCTTCAGTTCTCAAGTTGGTTTCAAATTCTAGTTCTTCTGCCAAGTTTGGTAATGCTGCATTATTGCCTAATTAAATAAAAACATGTTAAAATTGTTATGTTACATTATATTTATCTCATGCTACAGTACAATGCTATTCCTTAGTAGCATCTCATGAACATGACACGTGAATTTAATCCCTTCCTGTAGGCAATGGATACAGCAGTGTATCTCTCTGCAGTATACCAGCTCAAAAAATAACTTGGCTTCTGCAGAAACACAAGTAATTCTATATTTTCCTTGAGTATAAAAGTGTTGGAAAATATAGGCTATCAGAATTTACCACAGCTTATTTATGTCTTCTGACTTTGACCATAGCAAATGGAATGTATTTTTTTGTGTTTTTCTTTAAAAACACTAACAGATTTCCTGACAGAATTTCAAAAGTTAGATCTGTATTAATAAATGCATAGTTAAGAGTTAATACAAGGAATAATACTTTTAAGTGACAATTATACCTAAAGCCATATCTAAACGCATAACCACTCAAATTACCCAATTTCTGTAAAGACTGAAAGCTCAGTAGCTCCCGTTACTGCCAAAGATAGCTGTTCTATGAAATCTTGAAGCCCACCCATTTTATCTCATAAGGGAACAGCAGTTTGCTTATAATGTCTGAAAAACAGGCCATGCAGATGGCATTCTCATACAACTTCCACAGCCTTTTAAAGCACCTATTTCAGAAGATGAAATGATTAAGTCGTGGTTACAGTCCACAAAATTACCTAATCTAGAATTACCTAATCTGTTATTACCACTGGCATTCACAGAAGCTGCATCAAAAGACTACATGATATCCAAACGTGGTAGTTTACATTTTCATGGCTTGTGTTTGCCTGGGTTGTATAAATACTGAATAACATTTTTCAAGTTTGCTAGTTCAGCATCTTTTCCTGACTTATGCCTAAAATCCCAAAATCTGCACAGCGAGCTTTCTCATCATAGATATCAATAAAAGCAACTAGATATCTTTGTAAATCTGGGCCTAAATTCACATTACAATATTTTAGTGTATTTTTTGAAATAATGGCAATGACAGAGACATGAGAGGGAGAAAGTTTTAAAAGAAGTACTTGACCAGCATAATTCAATTTCCTTTGGTTTAAATGAAGATAAACGAATTTCTCTATTACCTCTTTTACAGTTTATTTTCTCCAAAATCTATAATGAAGTCATAATTTTGATTTCATTATGGCATCTACAGAATTTATTATTTCATAAACTTGGTGCTTTAATTATTCTGAAGAATCAAAGAGGAGAAAGGCTGAAAACAGTAGGATGTTCATTACACAGTATTTTAGGGACTAGCAACTGTGGAAGTTCATTTCACATTAGCTTCTAGAAAAATTGATATGGAAATAAAGTGTGATTAGTGTTGTATGCTACTATAACTTAAGTTTTACGTTTAAAATAGACACCTAAATCACTGCTTTCTCTAAGTATTCATTTACTTAGTATCACTATCTGATTCCTTTAGTAACATGAAGCAGGACTCTATTTCAAGTGTATCCACAAGATAAAATTCAGCCTAAGAGAGTGACTAAGACTATTAAGTAACTATTCAGAGAAAATCTGTAGTTATGATTAAAGGCAGACACTCAATTTTCACAACCACTTAAAAGTCACCATTTTAAAATGCTGAAGAGATCTTTAAGTGAAACGCATCCATAATTTTGTTGTCACTCCCATACTCAAAGAATCACATGCTTAATTAAGCATTTATTGTCAATTCTTAAATAAACTATTAACAGCTATTTGGCAACCTACACATAAATAAATATATTCAAACAGTCTAAGTTATTTCTAATTTTACCCATGGTAAAATGCATTTATTAGTATCAGCTTACAAGCTGAAGAGAAAAAAGAAAACCTCACCTGAATTAAAGGTTGTGTTACTCTTTTGGAAAGTAACTTCAATTCCAATATTGTCTACTTTGACCAAGTTCATCTTGTCATCACTTTCATATAGCTCTTCTACATGCAACACAGGGAAGTCACTTTTTTCCCCTAATTCTGCTTCTATAGTCACTTCACCATGGTTGGCATTTACAGTAACTGCATTTGCAGAAACTAAGGAAAGAGCCTCTGCCCTAGGCAGTGGAGTCCTTATTTCAGAAAAGTCACTTTCTAAAAGTAAGTTTGAATTAAATTTATAGTTTAAATTCCTCAGAGTTTCTTTCTCCATTGCTGCTTCTGAAATCACACAAGAGAGTTCTGATGCAACATCCTCATGTGAAACATCAGCTTCAGCTTCCTCATCATCTTCATTTGCCTCTGTGGAAGGGCTTGCACTTGCAGCAGTCTCCGTACTAATCTCCACACAAAGGGCTTCATCTACGCTCAGAAGGTTCACTGAATTTTCATCTGTTTCCGTGATTTCACTGTCTATCATGGTTTGAGAAGCTAATGATTCTCCCCTCACAATACTCTCAGAGGTCTCATTTTCTCTACCAATGACAAGCAAAGAATTAGTACTTTTTTCTGGACCTGCAGTCGACAGGATGCATTCAATCTGGTTAGCAGTATTAAAAATTTCCTCACTTTTGTCTTTTACTTCTGTACTCTCAGCAGCAAGCTGACTTTCTTCTATGACTGCAAAGGTGAAGAGACTATCACATTCTTCCATTGTGCTCAGAGTGATCACTGCCCCTTCCTCTTTATCTCCTATGCTTGAAGCAGTGTGTTGATCTTCACTGTTGGTGGCAACCCTAAGAACAGGAGCTCCGCATTCTCCCACAAAAATCACAGAACCTTTGCTTTTTGCATCTGCATTGAAAGCCGCTAGGTCAAACTGTTCATCCACAGTTGCACTGGTCTCCACAATCTTACATTCCTCCGATGCATTTGCAGAGATAATGGCATCTTCATCTCCTTCTGCTACAATGAGCTCACTTTCAGCTTGTGGTGCTGCACTAATCAGGACTATCTCACATTCTTCCGTCATACTTGTAGTGATCATAGCAGCTTCATATCTTCCTTCTGCTTCTGAAGCAGTGAGTTTGTTTTCATCTTGCACACCTACACTAGACATTGGAGCTTCAAAACATTCTGCTGTACTTGTAGAGATCATTACTGTTTCATTTTTTGACTCTGTGTCTGAGACGTGTTGAACTGCCTCTTCTGTGACTTCACCAGACATGAGGATTACCTGTTCTTCCACCACGCTTGTGGAAATCATAGCGCACTCATCTTTTTCTTCTTTACCACTAGCAGTTGGGTGACATTCATCATCATCTCCTCCTGCACTGGATGCACTGGGCATAGGAACCTCATATATTTCCATATCTATAGAAACCATAGTATTCTCATTTATTTCTTCTGTTCTCACAGAGGGGAGCTGGCCATCATATTCAACAGCAGCACTTGACATAGGAGTCTCAAATTCCTCCACAATACTTGTGGAAATCATAGTGCACTCATCTTTTTCTTGCTTACTGCTAAAAGCATGCACACACTCTTTAAATTCTGTAGCTGTACTGGGCATTGGCACCTCTGTGTCTTCAGTGTCTATTAAGACCATAGAGCTTTCCCCACTTTCACTTGCTGTTGCAACAGCGAGTGGACCTTCCTCAGCATCCATAGCTGAATGTAAGGGAGCATCACTTTCTTCCACTGTACTGGTAGAGATAATATCACCTTTATTTTTTTCTTCCTTGTCAGCAGGAATAAGAGAATTCTCATCTTCCTTTGGAACTGCACTACTTATAGAGCCATCAAGTTCTCTGCTGCCAAAGGACATCATGACATTCTCATGCTCTTCTACAGTACCAGACTGACTCTTATCTTGCACTGTCATAGCACTAGTCATAGGACCCTCACATTCCTCAGCATCTAATGGAATCAGGGTATGTTCATGTTTTCCTATATGTGCTGTCAGGGCACCCTCCTCTGCAGTACTTGCACTGGTTACACTGCTTTCAACAATCCCTTTAGTATTTTTGCAGTCTGTGCCATGATTACCTTCTTTCTCTGCACTTGTCATGCTGTCAACAGTAAGCTTACTTATATTTGTGCCAGCCACTCCTGATTCAGCTTCCATTTGTTCAGCAACTATGCAGATAATGGAACTTTCGTCTTCTTCTGCACCTATACAAATTACTGCATTCTCACTTTCCATTCCTGTACAAGTAGAAGCATGCTCAATTTCTTCATTTCCTCTTCCAGTACTGGTCACAATACCCTCACCTTCTTCATCCTCCTCTTTTGAGCCTGTACTAGTCACAAAACCCTCATCATCACAAGGGCCTAAACTAATCATAGTGATGTTGGCTTCTTCCTTTGCTCTTGTACTGTCCATGAGACTTTCACATTTTTCAGCATCCAAACAAATGGCAAATCCTTCATTGCTGTCTTCTAGCCCTGTGCAGACTACTGAAATTTCAGCATCATCTTCTGGAGTTATGCCTGTGCTGGTCACTGCACTTTCACCATTTATAGTATCCTCACATTTGTCACTACTAGTTCCACTTGTGGCACTGTTGTTGGTGTCCATTTCAATACATGCACCTGTTACAGTGCTTTCTCCTTGGGCATCTGTACCAGTCACTGAGCAGATTATAAAGTTATGACTTCTTTCTTCTGCACCTGTGCAAGTCACAGTACCTTCATGTTCTTTCACTTGGCCAGCTCTTATTGCACTGCTACTAAATTCACCTGAATTGTCACCACTTGTGGATCCTTCACCTGTTTCCGTCCCCGCACTGGTTACAGCACCATCACTCTCCACTTCACCTAAACAGGATACAGAACTTTCAAATTTGCCAGCACCTCCACAAGTTGAAGTTTTTCGCTTTTCTTCAGAGCCTGCACTAGTTACAGCATCATCTTTCTCTTCCACTCCAGCACTATTCACATTGTCTTCAATTTCTACTCCACTTGCATTGACTGAATCCTTACCACTTTCTTCTGCATCAACCATGCTGCACTCATCATTTTCTTTTGTACTAGTTAGGAAACTTTCACTTTCTGCTAATCCTGCAGTGACAACACCACTACCGCCTTCTTCAGCTGCTGCAACAGTACACTCACCAACATCTGCTCCTGTGATGAAACCGCCTCCCTCACTACTTTTTACCCAGATGCCTGTTGTGAAGCCTTCATCAGCTTCTAGGCTTGTGCAAATTAATGTCACCTCACTTTCTTCTTCTGAGCAAGTGGTCGTAGCATCACTTTCCTTTTCAGAAGGTGATGCACTCTCAGCTCTTCCTTCTCCTGTACTAGTGGCTATTACAGTGCTCTCAATTGTTTCTGTGCTAGTTCCTATCACAGTGGCTGTAGCTGCTCGAAGGCTGCTGTGCAACAAACTAAGTTTACTACTTCCTGCACTGGTACCTACTGCATTGCTTTCATTTTTGTCTTCCACACCAGTCATGCCATTCCCTTCTTCTCTACTGGCTATAACAGAGTCTTTGACTGCTTCTTGTGGAACTCTTATGGGCATTAACACAGAGGAAGATTGTATCATATCACCAACATCATGCACCTCATTGTTTTTCACAATATCCATCATTGTGCTTCTTTCTCCTTCTGTAGAAGGGTTTGTATTCAAGCATTCTCTTTCCTTTCTTTTTAAGTTTGTTAGGGCAAGTTCTTTTGCTGTTGCATCTCCGTGATCTTCAGTTCTGTCAGTCATCAAGCTTTTATCTTTTATTTTAAACTCACTTCTTTGAGGGCTCTCTAACTTAGTTGCTTTGTCATAACCTTCTTGAATACATAAGTCAGCTCTGTCTTCCATTGCCTGTTCATCAGGTAGTGGCACCTCACCATCTTTTTCTATGCTGTCCATCACAGCATTGTTGCCATCATTTTTCATAAAAGAACTTATTGCAGCACTGTCTTGTTCCATGTATCTAGCCTGTGCTGCATCATTCTTCAGAATGAAAGCATCTTTAAACAAAGAAGTCCCATCTGAATTACGGGATTCTTCTTTAGACACACTACCCGAGGAATCTGTAAAATCCGAGATACCCATATTCATGGACTTCACATCAGCAGCATCTTGTCTGGAAGAATTAATAGCTAAAGGATCATTATCTACATTAGGATTTATCACAGTTTTTAAATTCTTTGGTTTTTTGCTGTCTTCAGTTGCTTGATCCTTACTGGGAGCATTCAGTAAGATTCTACCACTTGTTTCGTATACAATGCTCATTTGATAAGCCCCTTGTTTATTGGGTCCTTGATCCATGGAAGTTTGTTTGGACAAAGCATCTAAGGCACTGATGTCTTTATTAGGGATGTTTTCTTGTTTAACAGTTTTTTCAACTGCAGCCAGAAGCTGAGATTCACAAGCTTCAAGATCTGCCAAACTGCATTTTAATTCCTTATTTGAAACAGAGAGAGAGATTTTTTCTTTTGTCGCATTTTCAGCATCTGTGGCTTGGAGTGAATTCTGAACATTTTTTCCTTCAATTTTAGATACTTCCTGCATTTTTGCTTGTTCCAAATCACGTTCCATCAGCTCTCCCTCATGGGCAGAATACGAGTCATCACTATTTGTACTTAACTTTTGAGGGGCTGGAGTATGGCTGGTTATAGTTGTGGCAGCTGATTGCTTTTCCTCTCCTGCTTGCATATCTTGGTTTGATATACTGCCTTTTCTATTTTCACACAGTATCTTCTTACTTGATTTCTTATCCATTGCCATTATGATGCCCAACACTTTTTCATGACTGCTCTCTGTTTCTTTAATGTCTTTATCCTCCAATTTGTTATTCTCTTCCTTCTTCTTTATTTCCTTGTTACTATGCTTTAAGCTTCTGCTTTTGTGACTTTCAGAGAACTTTCTTTCTAGTTTGAAGTTGCTTGAATCTTTATCGCTCCTGTATTTCTCTTTTACAGATCCTCTTTCTCCCGAATGTAACTTAACTCTGTGACTAAAGTCTTTTTGTGATCCCTGAGTTGACTGCATGCCACTATCGAACTCAAACACACCACCACTTTCCTCAAAATTTTTATCTTCATTTTTGGATTTGTGTTGCTTTTCTGAGTCATTCTCTTCCATGCTCTTATCTTTGTCCAGTTTCTGAACCATCTCTTGTTTTGCTAAGTTTTCCTGTAATTCTGTTTCAGTTGCTTTGGATTGTTTACTATGACTCTTTGACTTAGACTTTAACAAAAGCTTGTCTTCTACAACACTCTTAGATCTTCGTCTATCTTTGTGAACATTATCTTCTTGTTTCAAATTACAATCAGAGCTAGGTGATTCTACTTCATGTTTGTCTTCCGAGTAACTTTCACTCCTTCTGTGTGATGCAGAGGCAGGTTGTTTTGAGGCACTTATGGAATCCTTTTGTGGCCTAGAATCACTCAGTGACCTTTTGGACTTGTATTCTGCTCTTGATTTTTCTGTTGAGAGATGTCTGTCTTTTTTATTTTCTTTGCGCAGTAACTCTTCAGCTTTTAAAGTATATTCAGAAATATTTTTTCCATCTTTTCCAGTTACTGATATTTTCCGTTCACTTCTGTGTTTATTTTTTCTTTCGGATTTGTCATCTGAAGAAACCTTTATTTGCTGATTATGCTTCTGAGCACCATCCTCTCCTTTCAAGCCTCTCTCAAAAGAATGGAGTTCAACATCCTCGCTTGATTTATGAATACTGTCTCCTTTATATTTGTACTTTAAAGAAAGTTTATCTTCTGAAGCAGTTCTCTCCTTTTCATTTTTATCTCTGTAAGACTTGGCTTCTTTTTTGGCAGCATTTCTGACATGTTGAATTTCTGTATCACTATCTTTTCTGGGATGTTTTTCATTTTTAAATATAGATTTCTGCTTCTGTAGTTCTTCAGTATTAACATCTGCTCTATCCAGTTGTTTTTTTGAATCCCTTATTTCACTGTCCTGCTGGGTTCCTTCAACCTGAAGGGTGGTGGATATTTTTCTTTTATGTTCTTTCTCCACTTTAGAATCACCTTTGTCTTCTTCAGTTGAATGCACTGATTCTGAAAGTCTTCTAAGAGGTTTAGATATTTCACTTTTTCCATGATTATGCTTCAGTTCTTTTAAAGAATTTTTTTCACAAGTCTACAAAAGAAAACCATGCACATAAGCAAATGTTACATAGTTCCTTCACTCTGTAACTTAAAAAAATTGTTCTCCATAAGCACAGTATACCAGGGAATCCACTTATTGTAATAAAAGCTAATCATATAATATGACCAGTAAGACAATGAAATTTGGGATTTTTACTTCAAATATCTGCCATTGTGAGAAAATCATAAATTTGTGAAAAAACAGAAATTAAACTCAAGCAGTCTGAACTAGACTATCACTTTCATACTTTTAGAAATGATTTAAATGGATTTTTAAATGTACCATTGCAACTACAAATATTTCACAAATTATTTCAAAGAGCCATTATTCTAGCTGATTAAAAAAAAAATCTGGACTTCTGAAAGATAATTCTTGACTTTCAATTGATTTTCAACTATCACTGTTTTCTGGTGATAACATTATTGGTAAAAAGTCTCAATCTAAAAATTCTCTTTCCGGTACTGTTCAGGCTACATTCAGTTTTTACTTCAAAACTCTCTCTGTGAAGCTAAATAGATCAAGCTCCTCATATCTCTGGGTATAAGATATGCTTTGCTCTTTTTTGGACTCAACAGGCTTTGCAAAACAGGGCCTTAAACTAGGTATTGTGTATATATCAGCAACAAATATGCAGACATATAATAAGTTATGTAAACCTACACTAGCACTTCTAAGAATTTAGAAAAGATTCACTAATTCAAATGAAAGAACTAACAGAAAAAAACCTAATTCATAAAAATGAATGCAGTGGCACGCAATTTGGTGTGTGCATATGAACAAGTATTTTTACAATTAAAAAGCAATAGAGCATAAATTTTATTTGCATTAAAAACTTTTTGAAATGATTTTTAAGAGCTTAAGAGATACATACCTCATTTGTCTTTTGCATTTCTTTACAGTCATCTTCAGATGGCTCATATTTCTTTTTCCAACTATCTTCAACATGCCTGAAACAGACAGTCAAGGCAAGCAATTGAAAAACAAACAAACAAAATTTGTAAATGTTCAGCTTTTAAACTAAGGAGGGGAAAAAAAAAAAGGAGAGAGAGAAGTGTTCTCTAAGATACAGAAGAAGCACAATCACACAACTTTAAACTATTCAATTTTTCCAAGCTTCTTATATCTTGGGAAAAAGAAGAAAGCCTAAACAGATATCCTCTGAACATCAGTGCTTTAAAGGACAGAATATTAGTATGACAATATTAGCACAGTAAGTGTTACTGTAAAAAAAGATAAGAGCCCTCCTTGTCACAGAGAAATATATTCTCCCTTCTACCCTTCTTGTACAGAAGAGAACTTTAAAAATACTCTTCATCTTTCAGAAACTTGGTTCATTTTATAGTTGTGTGTGTGCGCATGTGTGTGCTGACACATACACACGTATACAAAACATCAATTTAAAGACCAAGCCAGCTTGAAGACTGACTGAAATAAAGTTCCTAAAAATAAATAAATAAATAAATAAATAATTGCACAGTAAATTCCAGCCGGTGCAGCTGTGCAATACATTAATATGTATTTGAGCAGTGGATTAGTTTGAATAGTATCAACCTGGTAAGTCTTTTTAGTTTACCTCATTAATAAACTCAAGAAACAAAGGTGCAATAAGATGGAGAATGAAATTCTGGCATTAGTTTGGCAAAAGCTTGCCAAAAAACATGCCCTCACAAAAGGAGATACAAAAAAAATTTAAAACAAAAGGACAATTGAAAGGATTCAGGATACAACCTATTAGACATCTACTAGAAACCCAGTCAGATCAGAAAAATAATAGTTAATGGAAATACATCACACTAGTTTTTCATATTTAGATGCACAAACATCTAAACAGCTGCCTATTCTCCTGCCTTTATTACCACTGTGTGAAAAGCCACACAAAGGCTGCTACTGCAGCCTGGCTGAGCTGCAGTACATTAAGCAGCCACTACTTATGTCTCAATTTCATGCTTATTAGCAGCAAAATTGCTCAAATATTTCAAGAGGAAATTATTAAACAGATAAGGCTACTTACAAAGCTGAGCAGAACCTTTTCAAACTGAAAAAATGAATATGCAAAACTTTATGCCTTATGACCAAACATACCTTGAATCTCTCTTTCTTTTTCTGCTCAGAGCTACTTTTTTTTCTAAAAATTTCTGTTCTTTAAGTACATCCTTAATGCTGGTACCAGTAGCTTTTGATTCAAGACTTCTTGCTGAAGGTTCTTCTAAGTTCAAGCCACTTTTTCCTAAAATAATATAGTACACAAACGGTAAACTACAAAAGCATGTCTTTATATTATTGTTTCAGTTTCAAATGCGAATTGTAGGCAGTGCAGAGTACTAACCTGTAGGGGTGGTTGTTGCATTTCAGCAACATAATCATGGGATATATGAAAGAGTGAAGACATTTTCATAAATAAACAATTTGCTTAATCCATTCTTCTGCTAAATCCCTAGCGAAACCTTGGGCTACCAATATTTTATTCTGAATGTTATTTTTCTCTCTTAAAAAAAGAACAAAACCCAAAACCCACAAAACCAAAAAGTTAAATATTATACATCCCATACCTTTAGCATTTTGACTTCCAGTTTTCAGCGACTTTGTTTTTTCTGCAGCTTTCTGTTTACGTTTTTCTTCAAGCCTCTCCCTGTTAATTTGTCTTCTTAGGAGTCTCTCTTCTTTTTCTTTGGCCTGAAGATATAAGAACAAGGAAAAGACAGTTTATTTTTACCGTTAGACCAAACAAGGAGTATTCTTTGACTATACAAATACACTTTTAAATCCTGCAGAAATCAGAATGTTTTACCTTGAGGCAAAAAAAAAAAGAAAAAAAATAGTCCTTAGAAAGCGCTGTATGAAAGTTAACTGAATCCTCTAAAAATTCTGTGAGGTAAAATTATGCTAAGCCCCATAAAGTTTCATTGCTGCTTGACACTGCAGAGAGATGGAGGCTATGAGACTTTCTCAAAGTATATATTCAAGATATGGCGCCCACAATCAGACTGCACCGTAGTTTACAGGTCTCATTTGCTCACAACTTTTTTCTTCTAGACATATTTACCTTTCCAATTATTTTTACAATTGCTTTCTTTCATGTTTGAATTACATCATACTAAATTGTGCAAGTAAAATACAGACCCTGTTGTACCCACTGTTATTGGGTGAATAAATGGGGGCAAACTATGCTATCCTAATAACATGTAGGTAGCCAAAGGAGAAAGATATCTAAAAGAACTGCTGGTCCTTCTTCCATGCAGCACAGTGAACATGCTTAAACCTCTACCCATTCTCACTGCCAGCAGATATGATACAAACTACCAAGTTCACAGACAGGAAGAACTGAAATTGTAAAGCAACAGTGTAAGGAAGTAGCCTGCAGTCAATTCAAGCCTGCTCTACACGAACCACACCAAAACCAGGTAATAGATAGATAAGGGCTACTTTTTCCATCCAAATTGCCACTTATATATATGTATATATATATATATATATATATATATATATATATATAAAAAGTCTATTGAAGACCAGATTTTTCATATGCACAGTAATTCTCAATCTCCACACCAAGTGACTCAAATGAGAAAGAATTCATCTACTGCTGTGATTCTGCAAAGACACTTCACATACTTAGTAAATCCTCTGTAAACACCAGAAGTGTGTTCATTTTAGAGAGGGAAAAAGATGGGAGGGGTTGGGGGGGAAGTGCATCATGGCTTTGATAGCTAGAAGCCTTCAAATGGCACGTAGCAGAGCACTTCTTTGGAGTTCAGTGCTTCAAATCACACAATACTGGTCAAAGCTGGAAGAAGGGGTAGCTGTAACACAGGAAACAAAACAAACAAACAAAAAAACCCCCAAAAGAAACAGCAAATTATCCCACTTAAACCATCACCAAATAAGAAATGGAATTTCTGTACTGAAAAATTTAAGATGTTAGAATTTGAACAGTAACAATATCCAGACTTACAATGGACTGACGGCGCTGCTCTACAGTTCGTTCATCATCAGAATCACTGAAGTACTTGGAGTACAAAAAAGGCTTGCGAACATAAGCGTGACGAACAGGCTTGGCTTTCCCATCACTCAGCTCATTAGTCTGAGACTTTGTCTTACTATGACTTTTCTCCTCTTCATCTGAAAGAAAGTTAGTAAAGTGTAGAGATACGTTGATAAATTACGGCAGAATTTTTAACATACAATTTTATACCAAATGCTAACTTATGACAAGGTAAGCTGCTTTATAATTTAATAATAGAACTATTTCCTTTAAAAATACAAACAACAAAAAATTCAAATACCATACACCAAAATATCACTGGATTATGAAAGCCTGAAAGGGATATTCATCCATTTGTGCACATTATTGTTATTCAGGCAAAAAGTTGCAAATTACAAAAAGCAGAATAAACTTGGGTAAAACAAAGGTGCTTATTCTCTTATAATGTATATAAAAAGGCAACATGATTTACAGGTATTTAGCCACTTATTAAGCTAATACTGTGTAAGATGTCAGAATATAATTTCTGCTGTGCATTAAATTAAACTGCATTCACACATCAGAAGAGCAGAACTTAAAAATTAAATAGGTTTACTAAAATATATACAAAATTTTTTTTCATACTCATATAAGTACTATTCATGTAAATCTATTTCAATTTTATCAGGGTTATTATAAATAGAGCAAAAAAAAAATTTGTGCTCCATACTGTACAATAAATTTGCATCCTTGAAAGAAACTTAAGGCTTGTTTTCACTTCACAAATAGTCATACCTGAATGCAACTGTTATGTTTACAGGTAACTTCAAAGCCAGACAATATGCAAGTAATTCAGTGCTTCTAAATAATATTCTTAGAGCAGAAAAGATAAGCTCACAGCATACTAGGAACAACTCATACAGGCTCTAAAGCACTGTATCTTATGAAGTGGAAGGCCTTCTTAACTCCGAAAGTCACATACTTCCAAAAGCTAGAGTTCAGTCCGCTCCAGACAAAGAGACCACAAGGAGGCAAACTGCCTGGCAAACAGATTTGGTGCTTCTAAGCTCTTAGAGCCAGATCCATTCATGTTGCTTCCACTGTGGAATTTGGAAATCTCTGCAATCTAAAAGCTCTAGTACTGGCCTGATTTGCAAAGTGAGCTATACACCGTAAGGCCACAGACAAAGCAGTCCAAGGTTAGACCAAATTCTTGGGGAAGGGAGGGTAAAAACCTCAAAAACAAAGCCAAAACCCATCATCACTAAGTGTTTCTGCTGCCTGTGAAACACTTCAGTACAAGAACATATCATACCATTAAAAAAAAGATTCAGAATATGTACCATTACTCAGCTTTGCTAATTGCACAAACACTATCAATTCCACATTCAAGTTCTTGTGCATAAATAAGCACAATAAAATATACTGCAAAATGTCAAATTTACAATATAATTTACTCGAATGACAAAAGCATTACATATTCTTTCTCATTATTTTACCACCAGATTTAACAATCTGGACATTTTACCATCTGATGTGATCTCCCCTTCTTCAGTACTGTCAGAAATTACAGCTTCCTCTTCGCTCTCCTCTTCAAAGGAAGAAAGGTCACTGGTATGGACAGAGCTGACAGTGATGTCACTGAGTACATCCGTATCTGAATCTACCAAAGTATGTTCTTGCAAAGGAAAAAATAGAAAGAAGTTGTAATGCAGTACACTCTATTTGAGAAATTTTTCTTACCAAAACAGTTATTTTGCCATTGAAAACATACTGTTGTCTTAAGGATAAGAAGCAGAGAAAAATATATTTATAACATTGTAAAGAAATATTGTTAGACTGACTCCTTTTACTCAAAGGAAAAATCCCACTGAGGTACAACTAGAAACTTTATACACAAACCAGGATCCTTGGTCATCTGCCTCACTCTGGTGAGCTCTCTCAATCAACACACACTTAAAGAATCAAGGATGATCAGATTACTGATGCGAGTTCCTCAGTTAAGTGTGATAAACTACAACCTGGTTTGTTGCCAGCTAGAGAAATTTGGCAGGATCAGCACAGCACCTCATTCCAAATATACTTCCAATTCACCTCCTGAATACACTTTTGAAAAACCAGTCATATTTTAAGGAAAAGATTCACCCACATCATACCTTCTTTTGTGCTTTCAGTTATTTTATGCTTATTGCTATTTTTTTCTGGAACTAAGAGTTTCAGTGGTTCTGACTCTCTCGCTTGCTTTTCTTCTTTTGGCTTTGTAGTATCGTCACTTTTCTTTGAATGGTCAGACTTCTTCTCAAGTTTTTCTTTCTTTTCTTTTCTTCTGTCCCCTTTCTCACTGCTGTCTGGTTTCTTGTCACATTTATCTACCAATTTACTCTTTTGATCTTCACTTTCCTGTTGAATTTCCTTACTTGTAGAAGTTAAACTATTAGTATCCTTTGCTGCATTTTTTATTTCTTCACTTTGACAGGGAAACTCATTTAAATCTTCACACTTTTCAAATGTTTCAGCTCCTTCTCCAGAAAGATCACAAATTGCTTTCTCTCTGTCTGGCAAGTCCTCTGCATTTCGCTCTCTCTCGGTGCTACCATCAACACTCTGCTGAGACAAGAGTCTTTTTGCAACTTTGTCATTGCTCTTGGAATTTGAATTCTCTGTTGAAGCCCTGGCAGCACTTGCTTCTTGGTTAAGAGATGTTATTGTTTCCAAAATGGACATTGCATCACTAGCTACATTGCCACTAGGAGCAGTAGTAGAGACACCTTGAAGAATAAGAAAAAATAGTTTTAGTTCATCTAAGTTTCTGTAACTTTCCAGGAAGGAAATATTTATTTCTATAGGGCTTACATTTGAAAGGAAGTGGCCTTTCAGATAGGATATGCATCCCATGAAACAAAAAAGATTGCTCACTCCATTTAAAATAAATAAATCTAACCACAAGGTTTGACTAATTTTGAATCTAACCATACAGAGATTTTGGATTAAAAAAAGGAAAAAACAAGAAGTTTCACTTCTAAAATGATTCAGCTCTGATTACCTGAGATTCATTTTGCTCTGTGTCATATGGCTGTTTCTGAGATCACTAAAGAAAGCAGGGGTTGTCTATGAAGGATGTTCTGCACACAACCCTTCCTCAACTTCACCATCATCCCAAATGTGAGGATGACTTTGGAGTAGCATGAAATAGAATATTGCAGTAAAAAATAATAATAAAAAAAAAAATCTAGATTTCATTACTCCGTTATCTTTATAAATCATCTGGAAAGTGGACTCAGCATATTATACTTTCAAACTTCATGAAGACAACGGAACTATCAAAAATCCTGTATCATTTTCCCATTCTCTTAGAAGGAACTTTGAAGGTGGCTGAGAAAGAGTTAACTGGATGAGCCCTAAGAATTGCAGCTGGCTTGTTAGCCCACTTACTTTAAAGGAAGTGGGCCTCACAGGAGAAGGGCTAGGATTTAAATAAAGGGTCTGGTTACAACTAGACTGACTGCTCTGGAGCCCCTTAGGAAGGAAAGAACAGACAATTACCTGTGGGAGTGTTTAGAAGCATATACCAGACAGCACAAATGAAAATCATAAAGCAAGTGCTATGTTTATACATAAGCTAGAGACTGGCTGATTTAGAGTAGAACTTAAGCTCTTGAGAGAAGCTTAGCCATTCAAATTTTACTGCACACAGTAACCGCATTAGGACAGTTAATGTTTTGTAGATAATCTTTTTTGATCTAACAATCCATAAAAAAAAAGTGAAATCATTCTTTTCCTATAGCTATGTCTTATCTGACCCTACAATACTTACATATCCTGATATCAACTCTTTTACAGTAAACTGATTCCTTGTAATCTCAGGTAGAAGGGACAGAGTTTGGTACATGGTGACATCTCTCGTGCCTTCTACATTTACACGTACAGCAATAGATAAATATTATGGTACGCTGCCTGGAGCTCAGCTTGTTAATACTGATGCTAACCATTTTGTGCTAGCAGCAAACCTAGTCAATGCTTCCTCTCTTGAGTAAAACAAAATTCTGGTAATAGACTGCTTAGAGCAATGGTAGAATACCTTGTACTGCAATAGAAGCATCTTTTTTCTCCTCACTTGGAGCTGTACTGAGGCCTGCCTCCTCTTTGTGATTCAATGTGGCTAAAAATTCATGAACAGCTTTTTCCACCTGAGGTCTGAATGTGTGGTTGATCTTTGGGTCCACAACCTGAGAAATAATTCTGTCAATTCCAGATTCCAACATTCCAGACCTGGAACAAAGTTACATTAACACTTAATAAAGAAATGTCTTTTCAAGAGCATCTTAATGAAATATGCTCATTTAGGTGTGAAGTAAACACTTTTAAGAACTCCCAGTGAAGCATTAATGTTTTCTGAGTATCACTTCAAGTGTGTATTTAGCTAACTACCTCTATTTCAATAGCTCTCACAATGTCTTATGAACATAGAAGAAGAACATTTATTTCCCCCCAAAAAACTTACGGTAAAGAAACAAAGTGATCCAACCACATAGAATTAAAATGATGAACAGCCGCTGTTATGTCATTACTGTCTATGCCTACAAAGGTTAACTAATTGTAAAAGTGATGTTCATGGAAGAACTTAAGAAGAAACATGATCTTATTAATTTGTTTTGTTCCATGGGAATTAATTATAGAAAGCACAAGGGACAGATACATACTAGACCAGTCATCACCACCATAAGTTACTTTCCTCCAATACTGTCTGACAGCTCAGAGTTCTGCTGCTTTATACAACTCTCTTAATCTTCTAATAACATCAAATAAATCATAATAGACAGCTTTCTATCTATGGCTTATCTCCAGTCCCCCTGTACATTCCAGAAAAGACTACATTATCTCTTGTCCCCATTGCTTATTAAAAGAAAGCTCCAAATCCCCTTTACCAATTACCAATGGTATCACTTTGCTATCTGTGGAAAAAATTGTTCTCAAATCCCTTTTTTATCCAATCCAATGGATCCAATCTAGTGACCAAACACTTGCTACTCTGAAGAAATTTCCTAATGTTTCTTATGGCTCTACATATTGAGAACAAAAACTAGAGGAACACTCATGAAATAATGCAACATCAGATTAGTTATGTCAAAATGACATCAAGCACTTCCACAAAAACTTTTCTCTGGCTGGACGGATTTATGTCCAGTTTCTTGCTCTGTGAACTTAAGTTCGTACTCTACAAACCTTAATTTGTCAAAGCCTATTAACTTTATTTGGCTCAAAATTTGGTAATAATAGGAATTGCATTAATTTCTCGCTTAGAAAAAAAGAATAAAGCCGAATTCTCTAGCTAGGATGTTGCATCCCAAATCAGAAACAAGCTTTCCATCCCTGGAACAACTTGGATCAGACAAAATAATATTTGCAGTCTAACTCAGACTAATGCTGGTGACAAGTTGCTATCTGAAATAATAATGTCTTTTAAACATGAAAAAAGAAATGCTTCTTTAGATGTGTGTTTAAAGAAAGCAAGCAGTTTACAATTGACCTAGAGCCTCAGTCAGCTATCACAGTACATGAGCGTGTTCAAGCACAGAAACTCCAAATGTTTCACTTACTTGAGAACCTGCTGCCTAATATTGTTTCTCAGCTGGTTCTTGTTGAGATGAGGACTCCAGGTATGAGTTGCCAAATGATTGGAAACAAAGTTGTCAACACGTTGTCTCAAATTCTGATATGCAGGCTAGGAGAAATAGAGAAGTTAGACACGAGCTTTGATAAACTATTATCCTCCCAGAGACTTGTCTGGAAAAGCTAAAAGCCTCTCTGAATTCTACCTACTGAACACACTAGCTACCCCTTCCTTATTGTGGTGAACAAAATACGTCAAACATACCTACGTTATTAGAAACCCTCAACAAAAACAGTCGCGTTTGTACCGCCGACCTGCCCACGCTTCCCTCTGAAAACACGGACTCCGGCTTTGCTCCCGGGAAAGCCGAGAAGAGGCTTTAACTCGGCGGGGGCCAAGGGGCGAGCCGGAGTCCTCGGCGGGGCCGTGCCGCTGCCCGTGTCCTCCCTCCGCCGCCCTCCCGGACGGGCCGAGCCAGCGCCCGCCGCGCCGCAGCCCGGCTCCCGCCGCCCCCCACCCCCGCCGCAGCCGGCGCCGGGACCGCGGGCGCGGGGCCGAGGCGGCCGAAGGGCACCGCGCCGCCGGCCGCCCGCGCCGAGGCGCCGCCGGCCGCCCCCACCTTGGTGTCAACGTCGGCCAGGCAGTCGCGGCGGAACTGGTCGAAGAGCCCCTGGCTCTTGAGGTGGTTGACGATCATGGAGACCAGCTCGGGCTCCGCCGTGCCGCCCCCTCCGGCGGCCGCGGCCCCCGGCAGCGGCGGCTGCTGCTGCGGGGGCGGGGGCGGCGGCGGCGGCGGCGGGGGCTGCGGCTGGGAGTTGCTGGCCATGGCGGGAGCGGGGCGGCGCGGCCCGCAGCGAGCGCGGCTGCCGGCTCTGCCGGCCGGGCCCCAGGCGGGGGCTTGTTACTGAGCAGCGGCCGCGGCAACTCTGACCCGGAAGCGAAAGGGAACGGAGGGAGGAAGCGAGAGACAACGACAAGGCAAGCAGGGATACAGCCGAGAGCGGCGCCATCGGCGCAGGGCGAACACTGGCGAGCCGAGGGAAGCGGTGCTGCGGGCCCTTTAAGGGGACGGGGAGGGCGGAGCCGCTCTCGCCCCGCTCCGACAGCGCCCCAGATCCCGCTGCAGCGACGACGGGGGGGGGGGGGCCGAGGCGGCCCGCGGCTCCCCGCGCTCCCCGGCCGCAGCTGGGCGGTGCGGACAGCGCGGAAGGCCCGCGGAGCACGACCGCCCGCCGAGCCCGGCGCCGCGCTGCTGCGCGCTTCCCGGCGGCGCCCTCGAAGCCCCGCCCCCGGGCCGGGAGCCCGCCCCTTCCTGCGCTGGCCGCCATGATGGTGGGGCCGGCGCCGCGCGCTTCCTACCCGGGGCGAGGGGCGGGGCCGCGCCCCCGGTGCAGCCGCCCGAGCGCGCCCCCGCCGAGCCCAACGGCCAGCGCGGGCGCGCGCGGCGGGGCGGGGCGGGGCGGGCGCCGGTTCGCGGCGCCGGTTCGCTGCCCCGCTGGGCGCCGCCGCTCATTTTGTCGGTTGCTTTCAGGCGGCGACCTGAAGTCGGGGCTCCTCGGCTGCTGCGTCCCGCCACCGCGTGGGTCCGCGGCGGTTGATTGCACTGACGGGCTGCGTGAAAACAGCCCTTTTAAAGAGACTTTTCCCTCAGAGAAGCCACGAGTTGTTCCTCTCTGCCAATAGTTCATTTTGTTTCCCTGGCCCTCTTTCCCCTACCGCAGAGGACGCTCCTGCCCTTACCTTGTCACCTGTAACTAAAGGCCCCTGTCACCTGTCCATGTCTGTAATTTCCTGAGGCTCTGAGGGGCCTTCTGGGGCCTGGGGGTCGGTGAGGCAAACTGGGTAATACTGGGGCTTAAGCTTGTTTTCTTTAGGTTTCACTGTATCCCCACTTGCTCTTCTAATATGAGTGTTTTCAAGCCCTTTCTTGTGTGTGGCTTGTTGCATCTTTCCTCATTTATTTCTCTCAGTGTTATAGTCACAACATTTTAATATTCTGCACTGAAGTCTCTTCAGTGCCTCTAATTGCTTTTGACACTCTCCTAAATATCTTTTGTTTCCACAGTCTTTGAATTTGAGTTGAATACAGACTGGTCTAATAATTCCCAGACTGTCTTGTTATGACTGAAACAGGACCACGGAGTCTGTAAATAATAAATTGGGAAATGGAGAAATTAATTTTGTTTGAGACAAATTAATTTGTACTAATTTCCCATGTTTGGGAAAATAATTTGTAGGGACAATAACTGAATGACAGTGCTGTTTCACTGGGTGTGGTTTGGTCCACTAGTCTTTTCCTGCCTAGCTGACAGAGCTCCTTTCCTAACCAGGGTGGATAAGCGTGAAAGGAAGTGTAAAAATGCACTTAAAAATATAAAGACTGGCTTATAGTAAAAGAAAAGGGATTTGGCAGTAATAATTGTTTTGATTACACAAATTCTGTGGTGTAATGAGTGGCGTTTCTGTTCAGCTACAAATGTTAGAAATTGCCATCTGCAGCTATAGTAATCATTAAAAATCTTTTTGATCATCAGAGCAAGAGTCTCAGGATTGTTATTGCAGACTTAAAAGTAGGTCAGAAGCCTAAAGCTTGCCACGAGTTTTCCTATTGTAAAATAAGTACTCTTAGACTATTTAGAACTGCACAGGAGGAGCCAAATCTGACAAGTATTTAAGAATATTGTGAGAATAATTAAAAGAATCTGGCCTCTATTTACGTAGTTTCATATTTCTACATGGACGTCCAGAAGGATTAGAGCACCAGGGTTTAAGATGGGTGGGGAATCTGCAGCTTGGAGCCTGATGAAGCCCACTACCAGTATATGCAAATGCACGGTCTGCTGAATCTGCTAGAAAGATCTGTTCATCCCTCAATAAGGAAAAGTTTCTTCACTGCTGACTAAAGATCATGTAACAGTAAGCAAGAAAGGGCAGAAGAAAAGGGTGTCATTTTAGTAAATGCATCTCCTAATTTTAGAAATTGTGTGACTTACTGTGATAATGCATGAAATTTCCAGAGTTTACAGGGAAGTTAGCAAAATTTTTCAGAGTGTTAGGGAAAAGCACTGCCACTCCCTGTTTTTTGGGCAAAAAAGCCAAGCATAATGCAAAAAATGGAAAAGCATTCTGCTTTAACACCGCAGGCGAGATACCTGCCTCACAGTGGCGTACCGTTCACAACAAGATGTGTCACAGATAACCTGGAACATATGTGGCCTTTGTCTCAAACTACGTCAGTGAATATGCTGTGAAGGATACTAGGGAACAGGAATCCATTAATGTGATTTGGGAATTTAAGGGCTATCAGGGATCAGTTATGCCCAGTGGTCTGAAACTATTGCAACAAGCAGTCCATATTCTTGATTCATTGATTCTAATTTCATTCAACTGAATGCGGAAGACTGTTCAGTGCTGTGCATTATGTACTCTCCCATGCTGCCTGTAACTTGCTCAGTGTTCCAGGCTTGTCAGATCTCTTATTTCTCAAACTTGGTAATTCAGCACTGCAGAACTTTAATCCTAAATACTGTGAAAACGGCCGATTTGTTGTTTGGGTACAACTGTACATTGTCCTGTGGGAAGACGCTGTAGGGGAAACTCTTAAGTCTGCTGAAAATAAACAAAACACTAGTTTGAATTAAACTGAAATCCGGCCTCAGTTGTCTATTCATTTTAAGGATGCTTTGCGCTCTTATATTAGCTGAGATTTGGTTACAAGAAGTCTTGTATGCTAATAGAAAGATAGAGTATTTGTTGATTCCACTATAGTGTAGCTATGCAAACAATTACAAGTGTACATCCAAATGTTAACTGTCTTGCTTTCTTCAGTGAGCTCACAAAGGAACATGATTTCCTTATATACGTAAGTGTAATTTTTTCAATTGTTCCAGACCGTTCATACTATTCAGTTCTTGAAGTTATTTATTTTGTACTCAGTATTTATCCTTGTAGTTTATTGTAGTTATTACTGTCATTTAATGTAGTCATTTAGTGATGCCTGATATCCAGTGCTAGTCAAATGTCTTTATTTGTGAGATAACATTGAGAAGGACTTTTCAGATAATTAAGAGATACAGTTTGAGCTGAAATACTGAAAGATACAAAGGATTTGTTCTTCAGTATTTTGTAGTTCTTTCTGAGTTCAGTAATCTCGTTTACCTTTATAGTCCCAGTTAATTTTCCTAGCCTATATTTCTGTTACTATTTCTGTTTCTAGGACTGTCCAGAAAAAAGAATTGTTCCAAGCACACACTTCATGTCTTCGCTTGTGCTTGGACCAAATCTTTTTCCAGACAGTCCTAAGAGTACCTCTCCTTAACTTTTGCTTTTTCTATATTCACCTCATTCCTCACATCTTCACTTATGTAAACAGTTGAATTGCATATGGTGTCTGTTTGGCTTATGTCCTGCACTGCTGATTTTTCTGTACTTTGAACTATACTTCTGTCTTTTTCTAAAGTAATTTGGAATTTTTGTAGTGTTAATGTCTGTGATCCCTAATCATAGTATGAGAATTTTCAATCATTTATATTCTAATTTCTAACTATATTGCATTTTACTTTATTTGGGAACTTTTATTGAAATTGATTTTTTTCAATAAAAAATCAATTATTACTTTTACTAGTTCATATTTTCATATCCTGCCATCGCCACTATGGGAATGTACAAACCAGTAATGACTACTATTGCTTTCCCAGTCTTTTAGGGAAACAGCTTATTACTTACTTAATAAAGTAGACCACTTACCAAATATTTCTCAGTTCCAGATGCAGTTCTTAAAGTCTTGGCAACATTTAAGTGCTGAATAAATACTAAGATTCAAGGGAAACAAAAGGAGGTGCATAAGATGTTGTGGGAACTAAAAGTTTATGTGTTTGCAAGAGGAGACTAGACAATTACATGAAAGAGAGAGTTCTTGAAAGTCATGAAATACACAGAAAGTACATCCGGGCCGGAAGGTGCCTGCTCTGTGTGCTGTCAGAGGCTGGGAGAGTATTTGTGTATCTTCTGTTTTACGTCCTCCCTGGATGCTTGCTTTTTGTCCCTTATCAGACATAGGACGCTAAGGCTAGACAAACCCATTGCAGCCGTGGTCATTACGACAGCAAGGCATGCAGCTTGTGATTTCAAGTTAAGATCTTTTTGTCTCAGGCTTATGGTTGAGTAGTTGTAGACATCAACGGAGTAATTCAATAGTAATAAAATAATACGTTGAAATTTAATTTGGAAAGATTGATACTAGTGTAAGTCAAAATAAAGCACCTGCTCTTTCTTTTTAGACAATCTTGCGGGAATCTTACTGTATGAATGCCTTCCACAAGCATCAATTTCATAGTGGTCAACATCCCTAGCTGATTTCATGGGTGTTAATAAAATTAAACTGTCTTTAAGAGAGTTGCATCATAACAGAACTGATAAAACTGTTAACAAAACTTGGCAGGCTAGCTGATGTTTTCTGTTCTTTCAGGAAAACACTTTTTTGTCTTTTTTATCTATGTCAAAACCTTATGTTTACTCAGTATATCCTGATAAGGTATCTAAATTTATGAAATATCTGAAATTCAGGTGACTGCTGCTTGTAAAAACGGTTAACCTAAGATGAGTATGTTCTTTGTCTATGTAGTTAGCTGAGGGCAGCTTAGACGCTTAATTCTAAAGGTGATTATCTGAGACTAAGGAATTCAAATCAGAAGAAATGACCTTAAATTGCATGTGTAAAAGCTCCATACAGGGTTCTAAAGTGTGAAGGTAAAAATCCTCTACTTTGCATAGGAGTGAACTCCCAACCTGGAAAAGTTTGGTTTTGCAAAGATACGCCCTTCCTCTGTGATAAGCTTTACCTTGCAAAGTTTTGTGCTCTATAAAGATAAAGGATTGTTGGTTGTGTTGAACTGTGAGGCTGAAAACCTTACAAGTGGGACGTTCCTCTTAAATATCTGTATTCCGTTACAAAAAGGGACACACAGAAGAGAGAGCTATTTAGAAGTAATTTGCTTTTTCTAGGGAAAAGTAAAGACTTTTAATCAGGAATGACTGAAATGCCTGAGCAGAGAGTGAAAAATATAAAGCTGCCTAGCACCAGCTAAAGAAAGATCTGCCCAGGATAAATTGCTCAGTTCTTCCTCTACATATATGGTAACATGTCTGTGCCTTGCACCATCCACATTACCACCGTTGTTTCATTCTGTGAAGGTTATTCTCTTTTCCTGTGTAGCTTATATATTGTTTATTGTGGTACAATAAACCTAGAACGTACAGTGATGAACTGATTTGTTGAATGAATGCATTTGCTGATGCATATTTCACATTTGCTTCTCCCCTGTGCATAAACTCTATATTTTTTGATTGTCTGTAGTTAAAGAAAGTGTCTCAGATTTTCTGATGCTTGCTGATGACAATTTTTCCAAAAGGGTAAAATTATTGTGCCTGGGAGCAACACCAGTAATCACAGTCTAGTCCACCCTGTTTTGAAACAGCAGAGAAATGCTGAGGTTTTATGCTTCGTCGATAACAGCAAATGTGGTTTCAGTTGAGCTGCGGCATAAAATGCTCTATTTGTAAGACTAAAATGTAGCCAAGACACAGACTACATTGTTAGCTGTGGCATGATCAGCGAGGCGTCCGTATCATTATATGGTAATAGTCTTGATATGCGAAATTTTCTTGGACTGCCAAGACCTAAGGATGTGATTTTGTCATTTTTTCTGGATATAAAAAAAGTATGGATAAACTTTTAATTATTTAATAAAGCATGCTTGGTGCGCTCCTTCTGGCTTCAAGACCATGTTTCTTTCCAGGTTCTTACTGGTGTTTTCATTTGTTCAAGTATACACACACACACACACACTTTTTTTTTTTCATTTGGTACTGGCAAGTAGGCTTTATGTAAAAGGTGAAGCTTGATGGCTTAGGTGTGTTATCCAGTGGAACCGCAAATGCAGTTTGAGTCAGTGGGAGGTTGCCTGTCCTAAGTGTTTTCCTAAGACAGGCCTTTGGCAAGCTGAATACTTGGCAGAAGTGAAAACAGTCACTGGACAACAGGTTTTAAAGCGATGAAAGAAAAGCTTTTATTTAAATTAGCATGTCATGACCTTGGTGCTGACATCTCTAATACTTTTCAATCACTTCTAAAGAGATTTCTGGAACAAAACTAAAATTACTGGGAGATCCTGGTTCTCACACAGGAACTAAATGGAGTGATTGTTGTCAGTGACAGTTCAGTTCAGTGGAGATAGCACGTTGTAACTCCTCAAAGTGGCAAGTCAAAACGATTTACTTAAGTGCTCTTTAAAAATATTACGGTTTTCAGGTTCAGTAAGTAATACTTTTTGGTCATATTTGCTGGGAAGATTAAATGGTTAAAGTTTGAAAAAAAAACTTGACAAGTATTCTAAGTCACATTTCAACAAACTAAAGTTCCTAATAGTTTTTCAATTCATGTGCAATTAAATGAACTCATCTATCTAGCTTTAACATGTAAAAGTGATTTAAAAGATACTTCTGATTGTAACTTTATCTGAAAAGTTAAGATTATATTTTTCCCGTTTCAGAATGCCAATATGATATCTAGTTTGCACATAATGCTTTTAAAATATATTATTTTGGAGATACAGCTAGGCCTCTTTTCCCTTTATTCTCATATCATGTCTCCAAAGAATGAGATCTTGGATCCCCGGGTTCTGTGATAAGGTGAGCAGAGCCTGTTTAGTGGATGACATTTAGAAACAAAATAAGATTTCTGTAACAAGTGACTATAACCCACAGAGTTACTTGATTTTTTTTTCTCTAACCAAAAGGAAATCTTTAACGGCAGATGCAGTCTTGACCTGACTGTGAGAGGAATGCATATCCGTGTGACCGTCGCCACGTCTCATGATATGGTTATTTGTGCTGCATTCTACCATGGTAATGAGGGAAGGGAGAGAAGCACTAAAGCTTTCTTACTTCTTCCCTTCACAAGCAATCAATGACTAATTGATGCAATATGGCTAGGATTGTTATTGGCATCTAAGGGACTGGACATCTAATTCCCTCTAACTTGACTGATGATCTCAGTGTATCTTTTTTTTTTCTCCCCCTTTTTGTGAAATGTAGGTCCCTGTCTGCTGGAGAAATACCACTTTATTTCTCCATTCAGATGAAAAATGTTAGAATGAGTGACTGTGCTCCGTGTAATAGACTTTTTATTTTGTTGTTTGTTTTTGACTGGAAAATACATGTTTTTGCTATTTGTGTGTAGGGAGACAGAGAAAAACTTAATGGAGTCTTGTTCTCCAGAGAGAGCACAAGAGATTATTTGCTCTTTCACTTTTGCCTAAATGTAATTTTAATGGTATGGTAAAATGGTACTGCTTAAACATATGAAAGCATAGTGAGTGGATACACACAAGCAAGATGCCTTTTATATCAGCATTCTTTGCTGACTGCAGCAAGGTGAAGTCAAGGTGGAGGCATTGCTTAAATGGGATGCACGAAGCCTAAAGTAGAGCTGATGGACTGAATTTTGCTTTAATTATACCTCGTGTAGTTCCATTGAAGTCAGCAGGGAGATGGATCAAAGCAGGACTTTGCTGCTAAATAATAGGGTGCTCAAAATTGCTCATGCCATCATTTTTGCAAGCTTGGTTGGAATCCTCAAGAAAAAAATAAAGTTACTGTATCTAGTACAAAAATAACATTTTCCATGGAAAATGTTGAAAAAATTGTTTAGAAAAAGAATTTAAAATTAAAATATAAAAATATTAAACATTTACTAAAAGATTAAATATATCAAATGGGAACTCCAGGCTTTTGACCTGTTCTTTTTTGTTGAGGGTACCACATGTTCAGATGGAAAGGGACTGTGAATCATCTTCCAGCAGTATACTTTTAGAAGAAGTGAGAGGTGGAGGGAGGGAATGAGACAGGTCATTTTGTTGCTGTTGACCTACCTTCCATGCCTCCTTCACCATATAGCTATGCAATTAAAAGAGCTCTCTCCTAAGTCACTGCGTGACAGAAGCGTGACAGAAAGTGTTGGCATGAAGCGAGGCGTGGGCAGAACATGCAGCTCCGGGGAGCCAAGCTGTGAACAGGGGCTGGGGGTCCAGGGCATTAGCTGGTGTTTCCCCATTCCCATGGGGGAAGTGATCATTTGGGGTGCTGACCCCCCTGGCAGCACACCTGGCCTTCCTCACCTTGTTCTTCACCAGGCAGGGAGAGAGGAGGAGAGTGTTGCACATGGTACGCTGGCCCCACTGTAAATCCAGGCGGTATTCCCAGACGGGGAGGCTGCGAGGGCTGCTAGCTCCCTGGGGGAGCAGCCTTAGCTGTTACACTTCAAGGCTACCTGCAGCTCTCAGGAGTCATTCTGAAGAAGGTGGGACACAGGAACAAAAAAATCTTCCATGAAACAGCACGGAGCGTTTTAAGAGTATTCTGATTTGAAGCGGGACTATGGGCTGAAGCATAGCCCAACACTAACTGTCATACAGCTTCTGGATCCAGGCTGGCCTGTTTACAGCTGGTTCGAGGCACAGAGGACAAGACTGGTTTGTCTGCAACCTCCTCTGCAAACATTGCCTCAGGTACCTCTAACCTGTTATTTTCCTATTTTATCCCATGGTCTTTGTTTAACTACCACCACCTGACTAACTTTGTTAACGTCAAACATATAGTTTATTTTGTAAGAGTAATTCTGAATAGAACAGTGTTGCACTACAGCTCATTTATTTTGTAATTAGAAATGTCTTAAAACTATCTCTGCTTGCTGCAGGCCCTTATATCCATCTATGTTTTACATGAAGACACTTTTAATTTCTTCCTCGTTATGCACAATACCGACTTAAAAGGCATATTCTTCAGGTATGTATCTGTAAGGCATGAAAATTTTGGGTAATGCCCTACTCTCCTGTATATTGTTATGTGACAGCAGATCAACAAAAGGAAACCTGATCATTAGAAGTACCTGCTTGCTGGGGATTTGCTGGAACATCTTAGAAGTTCCAGCTTCAAGAAAGGCAGGTTTAGAAAAACAACTAAAGGCTTAGAAAGCTAAAATACAAACTGTGTACCAATAATCCTTGGCTTTCTTCTGCAGCCTAAGCACTCCTTGTTCCTCCAGCCTCTGTCCTAAGAACTCTTAGGCAAGAACTCGCTCTCCATTTCTGTGTCTTTAGCCATCACATAACACCAGTGTTTCCAGCTAATGTGAGCAGACACTTTTGCAGGAAAGAAAGTGCTTCTGTATGCTGCAGTGTATTTTGGCCTGATGAAAATGTATGTGTCAGATTCAGAGGCCAGGAGATGGGGCACCTACCTTGAGAACTCAGGACAGCTCTTTCTCAGACTTCAGACTGCTGCCTTCAAGTGATACATGCCATGGTCCATTTTCCAGGATTTATCACTGATAATAAAATATTCCAGTCCTGCCAAGGCTGCTGACATCAAATAAATAGATCTAAAATGGTTATGATTTTCTCAGTCTGAACATCAAGTATGGATGGAAATCTATTCCTTTGACTTCTCCCTAAGTCTTAATGGCCAGAACTGCTTGTTGTCTTGTGAGAAAATATAGACTGAAGTTTTCCAGCATTTTGATTGTACCTACTTCTGTCTGCTAATGTAAAGAACACCAGCTTCCAGGTCTCTCTTCACTGAGACAGAATGAATAATTGGTTAAAGCTCTACTGGACAAGAACGAACTAATCATGATAGCAGAAATAAACCTTTTCCAAAGAATAGTGTCTTTTATTGTAAACATTATGGTTAAAATCAATCTGGATCTAGAGAGAAGGTATTTTTACCTCTAATGTTTTTTCTTCCTTTTAGACTAGTCCTTTCTCTTCCTAGGTAGCTGTGGCAATAAAGAACTTCGTCTGTCTTCCACCACTGCTGCTCAGATTACTAGTGGAAAATAGCAAGAACATAGCATATTTTTATTAAATGCTTTTGATGATCTCCACTGATTTATGACAACTTCATTATTACACTCTGTAGGTTAAGAAGGAAGCCTTCCATTTCCAAAACACTAACTCCTCTACGGTACTCCAGGTAAAACTGGCTCCCCAGCAAAATCAAAACTCATTTAAATTCTTTGTCCTGATTCATCTGCTTCAAAGCTAGCCCAGCCACAGAACTGGACCCAGTTTCTGGAGAAATCACCTCTCCCTGGGTAAGTGTGTCTTCATAAAACAGCTGTGTTCAGATGAGATCAGGAAACACACCCTTCGGATGACAAAGCTGTCAAAGCCAGATCAAAGCAGAGGCACTGACTCCCTCCGAATGACAGAAAAACAGAATGACCGTGGATTGCAAACCTTTCTGAACAAGTTCAAAACTTACTTTTACATAGCTTTGCTCTGACCGGTTGATGCAAAATACTTAAATACAGCCATCTAAGTTATCTTCTCAAATGGTTATGAATAAAGGAACATTATTGATGCCATTTTCTGTATTTAATTGCAGTAATAGAAGTAGGAGTAGATGTGAGAGAGGTGGGAGCAAAACTTAGTCTCCTTTTTCTTGCTTCCTAAAGTAAAGGGGAGGAGAACCCTGAAGCTGTGTAGCTATTGAGAACATTCAAGGGAAAAGAGTTTCTAAGGACTGGTGGTACCACAAAGTCCCTACATGCAAGCAAATCTGTTAGACTGTCCCACTATCTGTCTACTCATATGAACAGAACTAATCTCTGTACCCTGGTTTGTGTGCTTCTCATGGCATAAGCTCTGGAAGTTATTCAGCCTTGAATGCTGAATTACTGCTAAAACCAATTTTATTTAAAAACTAGCACAAAAATCTCCTTGGCAAGATCTGGAAAATTTTTTGGTCATTTAATAAAAATATCCTTATGTACTTTCTTGTTTCAGCCAAAATTCTGAGTAGTCTTGAGATACAGTTTCATGATTGCTTGATGAAAAGAGTCTGAAGAGACATGATGATCACAAATAAGATGTACACACACTCTCTATAAACTAAAATCCTATACAGCATAACAGAACTTTCTTTACAAGCATGCAATAAAATAACTCAAGTGAGGAAGGGAATGAGAAGGGAGATACATGAACTTTCAGAACTCAGTAAAAGCTGGTAATATTGAAAGTTTGTGAAATCAACTATTCCTGAGAAACATATATAGAGCTAGGTCATACTTTGCCTCATCCTGCTGCAGGTCCATTAATTTTAGTAACAGAGTACAGCGTGTAAATCAGAGCGGGATTTTACCTTATACATAGCAGAGGAGGGAAGAACAGATTTGCCATATGCCAAATTTCTCACTTTGCCTGGGGGACAAATTCAAATAACGTTAATATTAGACAAGTAATCCAAACCTCTGGAGTAGGTGAAAATATTTCTAGATCCTCCTGGGATCTAGAAACAACTAGTTCTATACATCCTGGGATGTGTATTATAGATTACTCCTCTGATATTAACACAGTCTGAGTAAATGATTAGGGGGAGACCCTCTCACAGCTGTTTCCTCTATACGGCTATTTTGAAATCTTCTTCCTGTCTCAAAATAGCAGAGAGAGTCTTCTGACTTCATATTTCAAAGATCCTTCCTTCCTTCCTGCCTTCCTGCCTTCTTTCCTGCCTCTTTCTCTCTCTCTTTTCCCTTTCTTTCTTTTTCTCTCTCTTTTTTCTTCAATTCTAAGTTTAACTGCAGTTAGAACTTTGTTCTCACGTTATATTTTGTTGAAATACTGCTCTGTGTAATTGTGTTGCTATTTGAGATGGTTATTTGCACTAGCATATGAGCAAGCTAGGAAAATGTAAATAGTACATTAAATGACCAGGGATTTGGGATAATTTAAAAATATTAATTTTATGTTTTTGGATCCTTTTGCTTATGGACAGACAAAAGAATCTTAAATTATGGATGCTAAAAATATTCAATGTATTCATCCAGGCTTATTTTCCATTCTCCAAAACTAGCTCTCCACAGACACATTTGTATAAACAGAAGCATACTAATTAAAATTGCCAGGGAGACATGATCTATTTAGAGTCTCAAAGCACAATTTTACTTTTAGGCTTCAAATTGTGATAGTGCAAAGGAGCAAAGTTTCTCTTCAAGGTCTAAATCTAATGAAGAGAAAGTTTCAGTTAAGTATGTGGCATTTGACTGCATGCTGTTCTTATCTCCACTAACATGCACCTGATTTCCTTTTCTATCTTTCCTTTGTTCGTTGTTAAATCTCCAGTGGTCTTTCATGTTTTTTAAAAGAGTGCAAAACTCATTAAAACTTTGCAATTGTTTATTTCCTTATGCTCTCTCATTTAACTCTCCCTTCACAGTTCCTTCAGTTTGACATAAAGTAACAAACATGAAATAGTTTAGATATTATCTGTAATTATGATATTTACATGTCTATTTATTATAAGCCTGTTTATTTCTATTGCCAAAGTGTATATTTAGATCTGATGTGTCCTTTTTCACTGTAATATCTTAATTTTCTGGAAAAGAATCATATAATTCCATTTCTTCTGATCCATAATAATGGTCGTCACATTTTTCCAGGATGACAGTTCCCTTATGCTTTTTTTCCTTATACCTTCTCCAAGACATGCTGAATCAAAGTCTGCCCTTAGTGACACTTGTATAGCTCAAAAGCTAAGTATATTTGAACCTAATTTCTTAGGTCTTCAGAGGAAGAAACTCTCCAGTATTTATATAAAGGGGCATATTCACTTCTTTAGCCTGAATATTCAAGCCAGAAAACTTAGGTTTCTTACTGAGGAAAGTGTTCCCGTGTTCCCTGTAACATGTAGTACGTTTGTGTAGTACATGTAGACATGTACTAACCCTGCACTCAGGAGGGGGCCACCTGCGAAGGAACGTCTCAAGAACAGAAACTCTGCAGAAGTCAAAACTGTCCTACCACAGAGCTTGTTCCACCTTTCCGGGCCCAAAATTCACCTACAAGACGAAGTGCTCTGTTTGCGCAGTGATGTGTGACTTACGCTTTTTGGCTAGATTCTCTGAAGTGGGCAGAATTTTTAGGCCCTCGCCAAAAACACGTTGTAATGGCCAGTTTGGGATATGTGTGGCCCTGGCTGCAAAATGGGAACTCTGAGACAAGCATCAACAACTTCAGTGGGTGGTAAGTCAGTTGGCTGCGGGGACAGGAGAAAGCAAGAGGGAAGAGTGAATGACTAACACATACCTATCCAAAACAAATAACTTGCTTAAAGGTAATGAACACAAACAAGCTGGCATGGGGAAATGTGCAGGTTCAGAACATATGCTTGTGCCTGGAGCGCAGGTACTTTCACTTGGAGCATTACTGCAGTAACATTTTTTAACAAGAATAAATTGTTTTCTGACAGTTTGGAAACTTCTGGTTTTGCTCAACATACATGTGAAACATGGCATTGCAATGCCTAATTCACTCCCCTTCTTGATTTGAGATGTATATTTTATGTTTTGGGATGTATATTTCTATTTTTAGTATAACTGATGTGAACTTGATCCAATTTACCTTACAATATACAGTCTAAAAGCATTTTGCTGAAAGAATTTATTAATAATCTCTACCTCTCTGCACTCCTAATTGAAGTGCAGGGCAAACCTGCTAGTGATGTTTCAGATTATCAGACTGTAGACACAAATTTTTGATCCCATGGTTTCATGATACTCTGACTTTGACAGTGAAGCGAGCTTAAGGAATTTAAGGAGTTTCTGCCAATTCAGGTTGCTTGTTTCTACCTCTGCCTCACTGCTTTATTCATGATCATCTAACTGTTAGTGGGGCTTTGCTGTATGCCAAATCACTGAACTGAGCTACGTTAAAAATATCTTCATCTTCTGCAGAAGAGAGGCCTGTAACAGTTTACTGATTTGGATTACAGTATGGACCTACAACAGGCAAAATTTCATTGTGCTGCAGGCATAGGGGTAGGGAGATATGGTCAAGAGGTGGGAGAAGGGCAGGAGCTCCTTAAGACAGTTAAAAGTTCAGCATAGTTCCTGCAGCATGGTTTAAAGCAGTGTTTAGGTGCTAATGATGTAATTAATAATAGTCCACACAAGAGCTTGTAGGGTCATACAAAAATAATCTCTTTCCAGACCTCTTCTAACTTTCTTAGAGGGGGAGTTGTGCTGGGTGCCATACAACCTCTTAAGGCCCAGGTCCTGTGTCCAGTGGACTCTTGCAATAACCACTGATTGCAGCAGGCTGGAGTCTCAGGTTTGTGGAAAACTGTGACATTTTGCTTTTGTTTTGACCTTGAATGAAAAATGCATTTCCAACATCTGAAAAAAGAACATTTTGAAACTTAATGTTTGGGTTTATATTTTTACATGTCTCTAGCAGTGCATACTATGCATGTCAGGTTGAAAGAGTCTATTATATTTCTAAAAGAAAGCAAAGCAAATATCTCCTTGATTTTGATCTCCTTTATTCTGTCTTGTCAGTATGGAAAGGCGTTAACAGCACAAAGTAGCGATCACCTGATATTCCTGATAAAGTAAGAAGTTGTTCTCATGAGCTACTTGGAAGTATTCTGCTTTCCTATAGATTTATCCAAAAATTGATTGTCTTTGATGTTTAAGAAGATGTGAGCTCTGATTTGAAGTTTCTCCTGTGGCCAAAGCCACAGGAGGTCCCTCTTCCATGTGGATTTTCTGGTAGCTAATAAGGGCTGATAGGCTGCATCCCCCCTCTTAGAGTACTAATAGGGTCCCTCTCTCCCTTCCCTTGCCATCTATTTTTAGAGAACTTGTAGGAACTCCCCATCTTTGAGACTTTGTCTTTGTCAGCTTTGGCTGAAATGAGCCTGTAGGTTCAGAAATGATTACGGACGCACTTTCAGAGGCGGTTCCCATTGGCTTGTTTCCGAATGAAACCAGGCAACAAATATCCGTGCTGTTCTGAGACATCTTTCACCTCCTATAATGGTTCCACTGCTGCCCAGTCCCGTACAGGTACAGTTCACATCGTGTTTGTGCTATATATTAGGGGTGAAAGCTCACTGTTGCGAAAATGCTCACTACTAAAATTCCAGTCCTGCCTTGCTTTTGTGACTCCCCTGCACTGGGTGTGCAGCTCATGCTGGTGTTTCCCGCGCGTTTCCCAGTGGCTAGGGCCGTACCTCGCGCCTTTGCAGCCCTCCTCATCACGCTGTGCCTCGGGGAGGCACTGCGCTGCTCTGATGCTGAACAGCAATGCACCCTCCAGCTGCAGCCCTGCACCGCGGGCTGTCCCCACCGGTGACCCCGTACGGGTCCCTCACACTACTGGGTGACCCCATTTATCGGCCATTCCCTGTCACCCGCTTAATAGGACCTCATAAGCTGAAGCCGGCAAAACTTGAGATCTGCTGGTGAATATATTTCTTGCTTTGTCAGCTATTTTCTTCCACAGATAAAACTTTGTAAATATGGAATTTTGTAAATATGACTCCTGGTTTGGCTAGGCAAATTAAGAGCAAAAGTGACATCGGGAGTCCATTGAAGTTAATGGCAAAATTCCCACCGATTTCGGTAGAGCCTGGATTGTACTGCAAGTGCTTCTTTTTCTAACCCGTGTTGCTACCTTCCATTTTGTCAGCAGGTGGCAATATCTGCTTTTCATCTGAACTTCAGAAAAGTTCTGTGCGGAAAACACAAACTCTTTTTATTCAAATAGATGCTTCTACTTTGCAGAGCATATTCTGACTGGGAGCTAGGTAAGTTCTCATTCCAAATCTCTCTTAACATTTAAGTGCTTACTCAGTCATCAATATATTTTTGAAAGCACAACTTTAAAAGCCTATTGCTGGATGATAGTTGTTCCTTTCCGCAGCTTTCAGTTACATGCAGAAACTCCTACAATGCAAAACCAAAATATATAAATTCATTTGTGTATATCTTATTTTCTACTCTGAACCTTAATTAATATGCCAGTACTCAGACCTCATAAACTTGCATGTTCTAGCATCCAGACTTAACGTGACTTATTAATATTTCAAACAAATCTTGTAAACAGATGTTATGAACCGGAGATATTATAAGTCTCAAGAAAAAAATACTGGTATTTCCATGCCTGTTGTAAAGTGTTTGCCTGGCCTATTAGGTCCAAGCAATCTAATGTCCTTTCCTTGTGGAACAATTGGCCAATAATATACCCAAGGTCAGCAAGTCCTTGAGCTCTCTGCTGTGTAAGTGCCTGTTTTGCAAAGCGGATCTATGTGAGGCTATTTCACTATTGACATCCCCTTTCCCTGCCCCATTCTGAGACCTCTTTTGCATACCAAATTATATAGCAGTGCATGATTTAATGTGAAAATGAATGAATACTGATTTGTTTGCCTAAGCTCAGTGGGAAATTTGAATTTCTCTGAAATCGTGAGAGAAATATATAAGTCTTTTCACAACAAGTATTTTGATTTTAACCTGCCAGTCTGAGGGACACAGCAAACTAAAATACCTTGTTGCTTGCTTGCCTATTAGCAGTGAGAATAAAAGAAAAGATGTTGTTCATTGTCTAACTGCCATTTGCTCTGGAGTATTAATACCTAGAATCTGCTATTTAAATACAGTCAGTATTCTGAAAGCTTGAGGAAATTTGATGAGGATAAATAGGAAATTAAGTTAGGTTACAGCTAAGTTAAACAATTCCGCTAAGGGCACGCAGTCCACCAGAGCAAATGAACCTGCACAGGTTCATTACATCTGTTGGTTGAAAACAGAATATGAAACATTATTTTTACTCAGTTAAAAAAGTAGTGACAGCCTTCTGGAGTTTGTGTACTTATAGGAACAGCTAAAGAAAAAAGTGCAGGTCGCTCCATTTTCAAATGTAATTTCAGTCTTTCAAAAAAAGTTGCTATTTTTAAGAACATTGTCTACTTTGTTTATGGCCTGCCTCGTCTCTCTACCTACCCCTGGATGTATTTATGCACTACTCATTATGATATCTGAGTGCCTTATCCGTTGGCAGGCTCTGTAATCTGAGTTTGCTGCAGGCGGGCAGCCTAAGGTTTCCACGCTGAAGCTGAGTCACCCGGGTTTAGACTGAAATAACCGAGTGCCATTAATGATGGGCTCGCTGGAAGCCTGCAGATGCATGGGGCACTGCGTTACCCTTGAGTCCTCTGAACTGTGCTGGGAGCTGCCTTGCAATTTCCATATTGTCCCTTAGGTAATTGTTCCAGGTGCTTGGATACCATGGTGACGACTTCTGTGAAGACAGATAAGTAGGAATGGCTGCTGACTTAAAAGGAGTGGAATATTCAGGCCTAGAAATACTGCTGTTCTGAGGCAGCACTTGGACAACAAATACTTTAAAATGCACATTTGGCAAGGGAGGTTGTGCAGTCTCCATCCAGTTTGGCCAGGGGGGTTGTGCAGGCTCCATCATTGGAGGTTTTCAAGACCCAGCTGGATAAAGCCCTGAGCAACCTGGTCTGGTCTCACAGCTGACCCTGCTTTGAGCAGGAGGTTGGACTAGAGATGTTGTGAGGTCCCTTCCAGCCCGAGCGGTTCTGTGATTCTTGTACATGTGCTGCCACGTCGCCTTGAGGTTTGAACCTGGTCAAAGCCCTGTTATGCCTCAGTCCTGGCCCTAAGAATAACACCTCTGCAAGTACTGTCCATTTTCAAGGTGTGTTTCAAAAAACAATTGACCTTCAGTAGTTCTGTGAGCTATTATCTCATATTACAGTTGGGGAAACTGTGGAGAAGGTGACCCTTGCTGAAGGCCCCCGGGGGAGGCAAGTGCTGAGATTAGAATTTGGTAATGGAACTGGAGAAGGAACTCTTTTCTCACCCCAGTTTTTCCCCCTGTTTTGGACTAGAGTGAAACCAGGACATTTCAAAGGAAAGGTAAAGAGAGACTTTTTTCCCAGAGCCAAAAATAACCAATTGGGCAGAACACTTCCGGGACATACGAGAGACCAAGTTAACATCCCTGGTCCAATGAGGCACACCACAGATCTTTTGACTTCTGGGTGTTCTCAGATTGTCCAGTCTTTTTTTAGTGGTGATCAGAAGTTTCTGCAGGGAAGGAAAAAAATCTTAGCTTTTTTTCTCTGAAAACAATATAGTTGCATTAAAAATTTCCCTTGTAATTAGTTTGGCTTTTTGTTAGAAAATGCCTTTTATTACATTCCATACTGCTTTTACTTGGGAGAAACCAGCTCTTAATCAAGAGTTGAGAGCATTAGACAGTGTAGTCTCTTTCTTTGGGAAAGGCATTGCTTGAACTGGGTGTCAGATGTGGGTGGAAATCACAGTTCAATTGAACTAGCAACTCTGGTTATCAGTAAATGAAATCCAGACATCAGAGAGTCTAGCAGATTTGGCATTCAGTTGAATTAATATCCCTTAAACTCAAGTCTTGCTCTATTTCTGGTTCGCCTACAGACATTTAATGCTGTAATCACTTCCTCTAAGAGTAAAAGACAAAACATCGCTTTTCTAGTTGGAGCGATTTGCCTGTAATGCAAAACAGAACAATCACAAAACAACTGCTTGTCTTTTACATGTTTCTTTTTAATTTCCTTTTGAATATATTCTTTGGTGCAAGAATATTTCCTTCAAAAAATAAATAAAATCACATCTAGTCATCCCTTTTCAGCAATTTGTTCATGCAGTTATACTGCCTTGGTAGTAGATCACATTCAAAATCGAATTGCAGGTTTTTTTCTGAGGCAGTCTCAGGTTCTACAAAGGTGTTTCAGGTGAGTTTGAACTAAATGTGCTAAATGGTTACAGATTTTTCTCTCATATTTGGACCTAAGAAAGGCAAAATGGAATATAATAAAACAGACTCACTAGGGGTAGATTCTGGTGGACTACTCTGATGCCATTCCTTGATAAGAGTAAATGTCTGCTATGGTACCAAAGGGAAAAATATTGGCTTCCTGAAGGAACTTTTAAGATAGAAAACATAGCAACAGTCATCAGTACTGGTAAAGGAAGTATCAGAAGAGAGAATCAAATATTAGTCATGGGACTTATTCTGTTTCATACTTTCATTAATGCTTTTTTCCTAACACAAGGGAACACGTTGACTGCCCAGAGTTAGGAGGCACTGTTAATACAAAAGGACTGGGATGTTATATGGAAGTGAGGACTGAAATAAGAGGAATGGGATGAAATTCAATAGTTCAAAATCCAATGTCATAATAGTGTATGGTTCTTCTGTACCTAAGGTATATCGTTTCAAAATGCCTGAGGAGGAGAAAGATCTAGGCATATTACTTGGGTATCTCGGCTTTGATTCTGATGAATCTGTGAAAAAAAGTAAAATCTGTAATGCATCAAAAGAGGTGTTTCCAGTGGAGATAGGGAATCTTCTGGAAGAATTGAATACTGGAAGGGAATGTGATTGTTCTCTATAACTACATGGTAATAGAGTGTCTGTGACCTATTCAAAATACTGCTGTAGCTATCATTTCCTTTAGAAACGCTATCATTTGAAAACTCAAGCTCCATGCTTTTGCAGAAAGTTCACTAGAGTCAGAGGTCTGTAAAAAGGGGACAGATTTTCTCAGGGACTTGCTACCTATTCTCTTTCTGGAGCATGTTCAGGAAACTTTGCAAGATGAACCTTGCAGAGTTTCATGAAAATTCTTGTCCCACAGGAGAGGAACAGTTTGGCTAAGCATCAGGTTCATTAACTTTTGGGTGACCTTTTCACAGTAGATAATGGCTGTTTCAGAAGCAGGTAATGAAATGCTAATAATTTTGCAAAACCTAGAAAACATTCCATAAATGTGGCCAGAGGCAACAATGTGAAATATGAAAAAAATAGGTTTTCTACTACTAACTTATAGTTCAGAAAATAAAACTGAATGCAAAGACAAATCAAATTGTGCTAGATGATGAATATGATTTAAAGAGTACCAGTGTTGTTGGAGGTTTTGTTTTGTACTTAGCATGGGGACACAGTATTTTCATTAAACGAATGAAGAATAAACGGATTAACCTGTCAGGGAGGCGAATAGCATACTATGCTCAAATTCTACAGCTATTTTGGGGAAGGTGACAAATGGGTGAGTGGTGATTAGGTTGTTTTTCTTTTAACCCCTTCCTCCCCCTCCAAAAAATCCTATGTAACTGCAAGCAGAAAAGATAGGTGTTTGCAGGAGGGTGGGAGTAACTGTGGATGTATATATTATTTTTTAATGGGAGCACTTGCTTGTAAGTAGGAGGTGACATATCCAGTAACCTAGAATTCCAGGAACACAAGAACAGGAACATGCAATGCTACAGTGCATCTGATTACATCCTTATCCGGAAGAGCCTCACAGATCTCATCTCTTTGATAGGGCTTGCTGATGATGTGTGTCTAGCAAGACACGCCAGTAGTTAGTGTAGTCCAAAACTTACAAATCCGAGGTATGTCTATTTATTCTTATGGCCAGCAAAATGGAATAGAACCATCAGCAAATTTGCATTTTTCATCTGTTTGAGCCCAGTTAACCAGAAATCATTAAAATACATTAAATATGATGTAAAGTGCATTTTTAGCTCCGCTGTTTTAAGTAGAATAATTATTTCAATTTAAAGAAGTGATACCTCCAGCCTATTCTTTGTTTGCAATGGGATTGGGAAAGGGTTGAAAAATTCTAGTCTGACTCATGAACAATTTTGTATACAACTTCTTAGGAATTAAGGGAAAGAAATACATCTGCCATTCTCTACCCTTATAACAAGAAGTTTTAAAGAGCTATCTTCCATTAGTGAAATTCCATTTAGGGCATCGTAAGTAAGTGTGAAGGTTTTATGGGTTTAGGATTCTCCTGTAGAATTCGGAGGTCTGCTCTAAAATTTGGTGGAATGATGCACAGGTCTTTGGGGAATGGATCTTTTGCTGTAAATTCCACAGAGTTATCATAACAGAAGTTTAGTGTTTCCACTACAGTCAAAGGAAACTCTGATAGCCTGATTATAATCATTCAGGTCACAATCATGAAAATATTGAAATTTCTACTTTAAAAAATTAATCTAAAACGTGTAACCATAGTCAGAGGTGGGTCTGAGCCGTTGTCTCTGACCTCTGGAGAGACTTGGGCTGAGGCTCTGTTGTTCAGCCTTCTTACCACGGGTTTTCAAGCAGGAAACAATGCATTTAGCATGGGGGAGAGAGGAAAAGGGATTACGAAAATCCCAGTGAACCATCCTAGATTTCACATTAGTTCATTTAGTTTAGTTTACTTATCCTGAGTGACTGTGTGGGCAATGGCTAAGAAACGTTATAAGTGTCACCTTTGTGACCAGACCATTTTTGTTTTTTATTTGTAACCTGAATTCATTTTAGAATGAGTTATATGAGGTAATTGGCCCTTTAAAAAAACTTTCCCTGAAGTGTTCCTCTCCCAGGAACATTTTGGGTTGAATTGGTTACAAAGCATTAGCAGCCTTACAAAGGGGAACTTGCAGCTTCCACTATGTCCTTTACAAGCCTTTTTCGTGTTATACTGAAGGCTCATAAGTTTTATAGCCTCCTAATTCAGAGTTCTAAATTGCTATGTAAGAATATTGAAAACAAACTGAACCGCATTCAATCTCTGTGTGAAAGTGTGGATGTTCTCAGCCATAATTTAAGTGCCTTGAATTTTCTTGACGAAGTACAGCAAGGGTAAGTCTACACAGATGAATTCAATAAATCCAAGCCCCTCTGCCCTCACAAGTGGGCTGTACAGCAATGTTAGTAGCTTGGGCATTGATTGCACTGCTTTAAGCTTTGTCAAGTCGCTTTGTGGATCAGAGCTGGTTCACGTTCACTCAGTTCAAAGCATAGGCAGAGAATTTCAGGGACTCCCTGGTAAACATGGGCCAAGTACTTACTTTAGGCTTAGTTTGTTAAGCCCTGGTTTGGACCCTGGGCTTTGGTCCAGCAACCTTATTGAAGCAGTTATTGCATCCTCAGATACAGGTCTCAGCTGGGAGGAGCTAGGTACCTAACATGTGATGCAGGTGTAACTTTGAGTATGCTAGAAAACTAACTCTTTCCTGACATGCTGATGTACATTTTTAGGTCTGAAATTTGGTGTTTGCTTTTTTTTTTTTCCTTTAAGTCTTGAAACCATTTTTCCGTTGCAGCCAAGGAGTGTTTTTAATGAAACTAAATTAAATTCTGACTATACTGAGTCACTTGCCAGATTAGACTCTAGGCAGGGACCTTGTCTTTAGTACAACAGTATGCAGGTTTTCAACATTTTTTTAATGCTTTGATTGTTTTATAAAAATAATGCCTACTTACTACAATGATGAGCTCCTTTAGAAATACACATCATTAAACCTGAAAAATTAAGAAAAATATACACAAGAGATGTTAATAGGCTATGTACTACAATGGTGTTTTATAGATATTTTGTGATATCAGATAGCCCATTTTTGCATGATGGCAGATACGGTCTACTTCATTTTTAGTACATACCTGGAGATAATCACAACCTTGTTAATGTGTCAGGGCAGGGAAGTGGAATTGAACTGGGCGTAGACAAGTAACTAGAGAATAGAAACTCGTTAAAGGCAGTGATGTCCTAATGGACAGGAATTAAAAAAGGCAGAAGAAAATAGTGGGTGGCTGTATAAAAGAAAATCCTACTTGGAAGAGGATTGTGGAGCTCTGCTTTTATAAAGAAGTGGGGCTTTTACCAGTCTTATTTGTAGCAAAGAATGAGGAGAATTTGCTTTTTACCATCTCATTATCATGGTAAGAATAGAGAAAGTAAAGTTTATTTTCCTCTTGGAAGTTTTCTTTTCACAGCTTAAAATCTATTTTGTGGCTCTCTGCTTTGTTTCCTTGCCCTCTGATTCTCCTGCTCCAGACTGCATCCTAGTTGCCTGGCTAAAACTAGAGTTAACCACAAATAATGTTAGACAGAATGGAGTTTTGCTGTGTAGTAAACTTACACAGGCAGTGCCAGATGGCTTTTACAGTCCAGTTTGGCCCATGAGCATTTGCTCGTGTGAGTGCATGTGTGTATTTAAAAAAACAAAAACAAAATTTAGTAGCTGCTGGTAACCGGACCATCTGGTAGCTGTTCTATCCAGTATAATGTCATTTACTTTTTTGCTTTTCAAGCAGGTCTGTTTTTAAATGGCTTATTTTAATCACCAGAAACCACATATGTGCCAGTCAGTCGTCTAGTAGTTCCCAGCACTTGTCCCTCTATGCAGCCTCCTTCTGTCAGCTGGGGTTTTCCCCAAGATGCCACTCACACTGATATCAACTTTGTCTTTTCCCCTAGGCATCTTCCAGTTTTGCATATGTGGTGCATTCTTTCCAGCAGAAAGCAGTTTCTGTTTCTGTCATTTCCTCTTTGAAAGGAAAATGTCTATTCCTTCCTAAACACAAATATCTTTTAGCAACAATTGATTGGTCTCATTCTTTCTTAGGATGGGATCTGATCTCATCTACCCTGATCAATGCTTTAAAAATTTAAACAATGAAACACAAGTTTCTCATAGCTTTCCCTTCGTGCAGCTGAACCAGTTACAGACTGTGCAAGTCTCCAAAGCAGGTGCAGAGAAAATCATGCCTAACTGCTTTTATCAGTGGGGAAAAACATTTCAGTAAGTAGATCAGGAGGAAGGCATAAATGGCTGTTGGCTAGAGAGTTTCTCCCATATCACCCTTGAGCAAGCTCAGGCTTGAGCACCTGAGGCTTCAATAAGTGCTATTATTTAACTGTTTGTGCTCTTACCTAATAGATTTAACAGGATTCAGGGTCTTGCAGGGAATGTCTAAACTCAGTATGCTTTCCTGTCTGATCAGACTATTTTCTCTATCTCCTTCACCTCTCATATATGCATTTAGTGTCCATGAGACATTGTTAAGTCATACTTCCCTTTGGTGGAAGAAAGCTTCCAAAATGGGGCTTCTACTGTGAGCACTTCTTTTCGGCTTTCCCAGATACAGGTAGGGAAGAGGACTCTGAAATTAGATACCTGCTGTATGTCTTCAGATGCCTTACATCATTATTCTTATTTCTAAAAAGCACAGCAGATTTCAGATTCTGCTTATCCTTGAAAAAATACACCGCTGTAGGAAATTTTGTTAACATGGCTCAGGATAATATATATTTTCTTCTTCCTTTCCATCTACCTGTAGTTTTTATTAGCAAATAAGGCTTGTGAACAGGGCTGTACCTTTGGTGCGCTCTCACCCTGCAGTATCCCTGCAGTCACGGCACCGGGCTGTGTGATGCAGAGGTTGTAATGCGCAGTGTAGCTCCTAAGATCTGCTGTCTTGATTTAACAGCTCCGCATTACTAGCTTACACACAGGCACGTGTGGGCTGTATCAGTCACCCCAGTATACCTTTCTTAAACTATATGATTTCTAAAAGTAAACAGGATAGATGGTTGTTTGAAGTAGAAAACCAAGAAATTGGAAGCCTTCATTTTTAGACAGTCTCTATAGGATAGCAGGTAATAATAATCTGAATTTGATACTCTGCTAATATTTTCTCCATTGTAGTATATATAGTTTCATATTAATATATTATATGAGTTCTTTAGCTTAGTCAAGAGAAACTGTGTCATTTTGACATTTATTCACATAAAATGCATTTCATAACACACATTTTTAATTTGCATTTCTTCTCAAAAGCTAGCATTATTGTGAATATTCTAGTATTGCAAGCAAAACTAAAATACATGGTTGCAGTTCCACATTTTATTTTAAACCATATGATGTATCTTTCCGTGTGAAGACAAAGTTCATGTTGAATGAATGCATGATTAGATAATTATAAGTTGAAAAACATATCCTAGGATGAAACTGTATAAAGTCATTTTTATAAGCAAGATTCTTAACAACAGCTCTCACTGTCATTAAAATACCATGGCATTACTACGAAATAGAAATGCATTTTTTCTTACTACTCACAGCATTGTTCAAGACAATCAACTGTGATCAAGAAATTGAATTGGCAACATATTGTATTTATCACACTATACCACTATTGAAGCTGAAAATTATAGCTGATTCATTTAGGAAAAGGATTCATGAATGTTTTCATTTATGAAAAATATTCTAGCTGTAATTCTAAAGAAATGCGCAGAGGCTGATGCATTTGCTGGTATCTGGAAGAAATTGATGGGTACAGGTCCTTTACTTTGTATATGTATATATGAGTTGTCTAGCAATTACATGTACATCCCTTTCATCAAAATGTAATCCTCATTTTAGATGAGATAATCAGTGGTGTAAGAAGCTACCATTTAAAAAATATGCTTCTCCTGCTTTTGTGGTATTTATGAGCAAATTACCAGTGGTGTATGGCCTTAAAGTATTGTTAATCACAGTCTCAATAGGTGAAATCTAATCTTCAACATCCACTTTGGTAGGCAGAACTTGAAGGAGAAAAATTAAGTTCTTCACTGTGTCTTTTTGCAAAACTTGGATGAATGCAGAAAAAAAGTAAAAAGAATCAAATTTGGATCTTAAATACAGACTGTTACATAAGGTTGCAGCTCTCCAGTGAAATAAAAGATGCCGAAATAATAATCATAGCAATATATGTTCATCAAATACAGCTTTTTTCCAGAACTCAGAAAGGAAAGCAATCTTTGAGTGGTATATTATGTCTGCTACTTCCATGATGCTGAAAGTTTACATTGTGTCATTTACATGCACTTGATCCAGAATAAATGCAACACTATATAGCAAATTATCTGTGAGAGATACATAGGAAGTGTTATATCTGACACCAATTGCCAAAAAGGGATAACAAACTAAAAATTTGGGTTCTCTTTAAAAAACAGCAGAGTGTGAGCATGCATTGTATACAGTATTTAACAGCAAAAGCCCTGAGGACTGAATCTGAGACCCTAACAGTGGGCCCCACGACACTCGTTCACTTGAAGAGTCCCTGAAGGATCAATTCTCTTTTCTGTCCTATTTAACAATATTTACAGCCACTGAGGCTGGTTAGACAATAGACAGGTGTCTATTGTCTAACCAGCCTCAGTGTGTGTAAATGTGCCAGCCATATGTAGATGTCAAACAGCTCTAATGAGCTCTTGCATAGCAACATGGCGGTAAATAGTGCTTTCTGCCATCTCCAGTTATCTTGAGGACCATAGCTCATCCTCAAAATCATCAGCCAGTTCCCCATGACTCATACCTTTCTCCATTTTCACATAGACAGGGACGATCCAATAAACCTGCACAGAACAGCTTGGCACTCCAGAATGTCCAGCAAGCATAGAAAGGAGCAATGTCTTGCCACAGCAACATCATCTGCCATAAGCCCACATGGCCTATATCTTTTCTCTTCACCAAACCAACCTATAGACTTCCAAATAAAATTTAAGGCTTCAGACCTCATGTTCCAGGCTTCCAGTGGCTGGGATTCAGCTTGCATATGATGTTACCTAAAGCTTTGTGATAAAGACCATGCTCAAGCATTCTACTTCTCTGGCATAACAGAACTTTCCACAGATAAAGGTTAAGTTCGACTGGATATAGAGTTTTCTTGACAGGCTGTCTAAGACTAGGCTGAACACCCACAGGAAGTGAGGATAATCCCAAGCCTACTATCTTCTACCTCAAGTGCAAGTCTTCCTTCTTGTCTTTTCTAAGTGACATAACAACATTTAACGATGATGTATAAAGTCCTACCAAAACATAACACTGAACCCATACACAGTATGTGTGCACAGTATTTCAGGGGATGGAGTGAGGGAGCAAATGGTGTGACTCCCTCACCTAGGACACTTCTGCTTGGAGCTCACCTAGAACTGTTTGTGCAGTACTGTCCCAGCCCTACTTGTAGCAGGACTGGAGGGAGATAGCAAAGGACAATGTGAATAATAAGCAGCACAAGAAAAATCTCTCTTGAGAAGAGAGATTGTAAGGAATTGACTTATTTTAGAAAAGAGACAACTAAGAAAGGACGTTAAGAGAATAATGAATGGTCTAGAAAATGGAATAGGGAGCTTCTGTGCTTTTTACAGCCTTGCTCAGATACAGAACAAGTCAGACAGAGAACTCACCTGCATTCCCCAAAGTACTAATCAAAGACCTTGTTTCCTTCCCACAACAGACAAAACACCCACTATTTTGAAAAATACTTATTGAATGTAGTAAGAACAGGGCCCATAGTATACTCAAAAATAACTGTATAGAGGGGTACACAAGGCAAAGGTGTGGGCAGGCTAATAAGGACTTACCAGTGTGAAACAGCAGTTAGTGTGACATCTGGAATTGCCTCTTTCAGTAACGATGTTTGGTAGCTAAATTTTGTTTTATTTTGCAAGTAATTTATCCCCACGCTACTGGTGTCTGTTAACATTTCAGTGTGTTGCTGGGGTCTGTAATCCCTCTCTCTCTTCTACCCATGGCCGCCTCCTTCACTTTAATCTCAGACTTCTTACCCCTCTCATACTCTTAGTGCACACTCTCATTTTTCCCACCATATTCCCATGTTTACACAGATCCATGTTTCCAGATTGCCTCCCCCTTCTCCCTCATTTTTCTTCATATAGGACCCCATGCCCATGTCCCTCTCTAACATCATGTTCGTCCCAGTCTCACTTCCACTTCTGTGTCCCCAAGTTCTGCTTCTCCTACCCATGCTTTATGATTCCTCTTGGCTCCTCATTCGCTCTGCCTCCCCAAACAGGGACCCTCCCACATTCCCCCCACCCTGTGTCCCATTCTAGCGGTGTGTGTCCTTGCAGAGCAAACAGAAGCCCAGTGCATTGCTTATAGCAGAAAACATATGAGAAGAGCAATAAACTACTGAGGGAAGAGTTAGAAAACAGCATGCATTACCTACTGCCTAGAACTGCCCCTGCGCGGGCTCTTGGCACACCCCCAGTGTAATGGTGATTCCTCTGATAGCTAAATTGCTCTGTATTTACAATGGAGTTTCTATCACAACATAGTTTGCTAACCCGTTGTTAGCCTTCATATAGAAAAGGTTTCATTTTCAGATGATAAAAAGAAGATAGAACAATTTATAATATTTCCATAATGGGGTACCATTCTGTTCTGTGCCTTGAGGCAGTTTAAAAGAGGCAGACTACCGATTCTCTTCTGGGAAAATCCTATAGATATTATTTAAGGGTTTTCTGTAACCATTTTACATAGTCTTTTGAGATTTTTTTCACTGCTGAATCCCTTGCAGCTTCATGAGGACCAGGCTTTGCCTAGTTTGCACCTTTCTATGGTCTTTTCATCAGCATAAAGAAATGAAAAAAATCTAGCCCAAAAGAAATATAAAAGGAAGCTTGCTTTATCCCTTTTTATATAAAAAATACCCTGCTTTAGAAATCTCTTAGTTTTAATCATGCAAGAAAGAGTTGTTCTACCTCAACAGTCACATCCCTATTTCATCCATTCTATGGATGGTTAGAACAAGGGGAGCTGAAATCAAGCATTTCTTGCAGTGAATTACAAGAATGTCTGTTCTGAGCCAGCAAGCTATAAAAATGAGCAAAATGATATAAAACCTATTAGAGGTAGCAAGAGATAATGATGATAATATCCATAATGTACTGTTTCTGCCACTTCATTCTGCTTTAGAGGCTATTGTTGAGAATGATCTGCCTCACCAGGTTCCTGTCTATCCTGCTTCTTGCGTGACTGCAGAGACTTGCCTTCGTTCAGTGTACCATTCACTGACCAGACATAGTAAATCATAACTGCTCTGTTGAACCCAAGATGGCACATGCTGTAGGTAGATGGTACAATGCTATTTATTTCATACAGCATCTGCCAGACAAAGGATCAAAGAGATTAACTGATAGGGGGTCCAGTCCAGGTGCAGACCTGCAGAGCTCTGTATTGTTTGCATCTCCATAAGAGAAAACATCCTTTTAAAGCTATTTTGCTTCTTTCCTTAAGCACTAGAGCCAATTACCTACCTACCTGATTGTTTCCTAGTCGATATTTTCTAAGGGTCTCAGCTCCTTAGAAGCTGGGCTTCTGTTTTACTCCTGAAAAAGAATATGTGTATGTGTGCTATGTAGCATGTACATGGTGATTACTGCAAATGAGAGAGGTTTTACATATGATTTTACATTGACACGATGTGGACAATAATACCATAATCCAGGTATGTGTAGCACTTGTGCAGAATGTCCAGTGCAGTGAAGACAGTGCATATAAGCAGTAAAGCCAAAAAGTGTTGAGCTTTTTCTGCAGGCACTGTAGTCAATCCATGTACCAGAAATTTGCATTTGTCCAAGACTTCCAAATAGCCACAGCTACCACAACTAACCGAATTTGCCAGACATTTCATGAAACCCTTCTTTTTCTGCCTAGGCTTATGGGAGTCCTATTTTGGGGGGGCCAGACATCTCTGGAGAGGAGGAGACTGCACAGTCTAAAGATCCCACTAGACTGACAGCTCTGAAATGGAACTGAACTGAAAAATCATCCAGCTTCCAAACAATCAAAGAAAGGGAAGAAATAAAGGAGAATCTCCAATTTCTGCCCAGCTTTCCTCAAAGGCAAACTTTGGTATTAACTGTAAAGCACAAAGATCTTCAAGCTCACTCGATCTCTTGGCTAACCGGGTATGAAACTCCTATAGCTGTTGGGCAAAAAGCTGTTAGGACAGCTATAGCCATGGAGGTTATTGGAGATCAAGAGCTCAGTAGCAGCACTGTACCTACTAAAAGGGCTGGATTAGGGAGCTGAACAAGTACTATAGTTCTCTAAGAGGTCATGAAGGTCCTAACTCTCTTTACTAAAATAAACTGGTTAACTAAATTGGGATTGCAGAAGACAGCTCTAGGAGAATGTTTTTTATATGCTCAGAATGTTTTTTCAGCCCACAGTTTGTTGTTTATTGTATGTCAGAAGAAGTCCAATAGTTTTATCTTACATGTTTGTAAAACCAAGCACAATATTGGTTAAATTTCTGGTTTGCAATAGAGTAGCTATTCTAGTAACTTTCGAAGCAATTTATAAGCAAGAGTTTGTAAGTGAATATACCTGTTTTTGTTGGTGCATTCCTTCTCTCTCAGCTACCGTACATCATGCACATAGCTTCATGCCTAAACTTATAAATCCTGCAGAGATTTGGGAGAATTTAAAAGAAACCTGGAATGGCCCAAGATGGAATGGCTTGTAATAGGCCATCCTTCATCTATCCATTTAAATACCTACATTTCTTGGAGGCCCCAAGTAGGGCTTGCTTCTCAGGTCTGATCTTAGAGAAGCTGGCAAATTCAGAGCCAGCCAAAGGCTGCTGAAATGTGACTGTAGGATTTTATCTGTATGAACTGAAAGACAACATGCAATGTTCTTGTATAGCTTCTGGAAGAGAACTGAACTGTGTGTGCCCAACACTATGTGGAAAGAGGAATCGACCTGCCTGCATCCACAAGTAAGTTTTATCCCTGCCTTGGCAATCAGCAGACATGAATCTTAATTCTGCCTTTTTTGCTATTAGCCTACAGGCTGTATGCATATATTTACCATAAATTCACCATTTCTGTTCTCTGTGGCTCTATTTGCTGTTCTTTCTGTTGACTGTTACATGTATTCCTGTATATCTACATTTTCTTCTCTCCAACATGGTTATTTCAAAACTGACACTATATTTGTGTAGAAGCTACTGTAATATATTAATTTTTTAAAAAAATGTAATCATCATTAAAGCATATTTGACATTCACAGGAGTTCCACCTGAAAGATAGAGCAAGAGGGTGTGTTCAAGGTGTATTGTGGTGTTGAGGGTATTGTTTCATAAGTGTCATTATAAGTGACATTAAGGTATGTATCATTAAATTCTGGATTCACCTCCCTTAATTACCCAGCTAAAAGGATTCTCACCTAAACTATTAATCTAGGCTGTGTTTGAATTGCAATATATAGCACTGCAATGCACTCCACTGTCCTGTCCTTAGATGTCTGCATCCCAACCTCACCTTGGGGTGACACTTGAGTGTTTGCTGTGCCTCTGGGTGCCCTGGTTGTTTCTGAAGGACACCCTGGGCCCTTGGGCTAGGAGGGAGCCACAGGAGCTGCAGTAGTTCTCCAGGCAGACTAGGTGACCAGGACTGCAGGACATGCCATGGATTGTGACTGTCCTGCAGGACAGACATGCCCAAAGTTGTCTGCTGTCAAAGAGAGAAAGAGACATCTCCAAACCGTGAATTGTCTGATCCTAAGGCAGGTGTCTGAGCTTCATGGGATAAATTGTCCCCTGGAAGTGTCTCTCTCTTTGTGTTGACAATATGAGGAACATAGGTCCCTTTGAACAGGCACCTAAATTTCAGGCAGCTGAAATTAGATGAGGTGAAACCCACTCCAACTGACCAGATGTATTGTCTTTAATGGCCCACTGAGAGAATAAAAGAGACAAGTGCAAAACATGTGACTCTGGTGCGATTTTGCTATTGATTTTTATTGCCAGTGGCTATTCTCCAAGTGTCCTAGTTTGATGCTTAGGGTCCTTTTCTGAGAAATGGGCTATGTAAGCAGCAGGGATTTGGACGTATTTCCCTTGATAGCCAATGTGAATGATCCAGTCAGTATTCTGTCTGCTGTATTTGGGGTACTTCTTGTCAGGATGTGTGACCTTGTAGGTCCTCACCAGTGAGAGAAACAAGGAAACTTAATGCGTCAATCCTGCTGGGAATTAGGTATGAGTTATATGCTGAGCTCTTCGTTTCCGAGCATAGTTTTTTGCCTAGAAGCGAAATGCTACATGCCTTGGGGATGTTATTGAGAGCAGCTGAAAGGCTTCAGGACTACGTAAGAACTTTGAAAATTTGCATTTGGGGTATATACAGCTCTCAGGGGATGTTGCCCTCAGCTGCTTTCTGGGAAGCTCCTCTTCTTTTCAATGGCCAGTTATTCTCAGTTTCTTGTGTTTCTGCCCCTTTCCTATGTAACACCTAACATTTCTATCTTCTGCCACATCAGGCATGTAGGAGTTTGTTGGAGTCCTTATAATAACCTCTCTATATGTTTTGTCACCTGAGAATGAGTACTGACACTGTCTTTTATTACTTACAATCTGAGGCAATAAATCAAGTGCACTGTCACACACAAAAATCCTCTTGGTTTTGTCACTGCTTTCTAGTTCAGCTCTGACTGGATGTTATTTCTGACATTATACCAAGTACAACAATTAAATGCTTGCTACATTGGTAATATTTTAGGATGTAAAAATATCAATCGCTGTTGCTCTGGATAGATGTTAGCCAGCATGTTCAATGTGGAAAGCACAAATGACAACCTATTAGGGTGGAAAGTAGCTACTAGATAGTAAGCACCATGTTTTATCACAGGAGAGACCAGCTGCTAAAGGGTATGCAGACACAAATCAACCTCTAAAACTACTCTCAGTTTGAGAGGATTATCTGATAAAATGTGGGTATTAGTACTACCATCAGTTGCTGTCCTGCTTGCTAAAGGTATTTCAGAAATCAAATCACCATATCTGTGACCTGTGGGGGGCTTCTGGTACTCTGTTTCCCCATGCTAGTCTGCTAATGTCTGCAAGATATGGCAACATAATGCCACAGTGTCTTTAGCTATTTTTGACACAATTCTTTAATACTGGGAGCCCACGCTATTTCCTTTGGTGTGGCTTGTGGGGCACAGAACAGCTGTAGTGCTTGCCAACATGAAATATCCTACAGAACAGAGGAAACAATTTAATAAAAAATGTAGTCTACACATACGTATTTTCTTTGTCTGATTGAATCATAGATTAGATGAACCAGTGTATCTATTATAAGCTGGGTGTTCCTTTCATGGGCTCTTTTTTATCAAACATCTGTGGAACAAGATTAATATTTTTAGCTGCTCTTTTATTTTATTTTAGAAGAAATGAATCCTTTCAACACAATTTCTTATAGAATCACATTGCCTAATTTCCCGTGTTTGAAGTGACCTTTTTCCCTACTCTTCTCTAAATGAAATTACTGCAAATTCATTATTCATAACATCAAGACAGAGACCCAGTTGTAGAAAGTCATGAGCTTTCTTTCTTTGAAAGTCTTTTGAAAACCTCAGGCTCAGCTTAAATATACCAGTATCTCATGACAGTATCAGCAATGTAGTACTAGGAAAGTATAGTGTAGGATAACTTGGGAATATTGGGCATGTTATCCTTTATAGAAATATTTTTGTGACTAAGGTGATACCTTTTTCCTCTGTCATGGTGAGCTGTTGATTAAAATTTCTGGAAGCCACACACACTAGATAATCAACTAGCATTAAAATGCTTGGCCATAAAGATGATAGTTTGCTGGCATGTGTGTGGTTTTTGCAATGACCACCTTTTTTGCTGGAAATAATTTTAGAGGTTAATGCTTGTTTTCTGTATGATTGCGAAGAAGATCCAAACAGTGATTTCAAATGATGAATTATCATACATTAAACTGAAATACAGACGTATTAATGTTCTTTAGGTGTCAGTTTCAAACAAATACATTCAGAGCTGTTTGTTTCATACTGTACACTGATGAAAAGGAAATCTCACAAATTTTGGGATTTAGCTCAAGGACTTGGTTCAGATGAACAACCACAGTCTTTGGATGAGTGATAGGCAAGCTTGTTTTCTTTTAATTTGTTTTCATCTCATAGGAAATACTGGGCATGTGAATTTTTGACTCAGACTAGTGTGCCACGTCCATTCTTCTGATAAGACATTGTGATAAATGGAGGGGAACCAAATCCCCAGCTTCTTAGAAATTAAAGCTGTATACTAATGTCACATCTACAGCATTCTTATATATATTTATATATATATATATATATATGTATGTTTTTTGTGAAGAGAGGAAAAAAAGATTTTCTTGGAGGGTGTAGATGAAAAGTGAAAGGCAGTGGTCCAGATTTTTGGCCAGCATAGAAAGAAAACGTGTCTTTATTCCTTCTTGTAATTATGAAGGTAAGACTGTCTCATACTTGATTGTTTGTTTAAGCTACATATTTGGGTTGTCTGAAGTACTGAGGTTTTGGTTCACTTGCTAAGCCAAAATTAAAAAAAGATCTCTATGGCTCAGACTAACTTAGACTCACCCACATCCTGGGTGAGTGATCTAACCCTGAGGTATCAGCTGAAGCAGGGGCACCACGGCTTCAGCAGGCACTTCAGAAATCCAGTACCATGATTTTTCTGCCTCGCAGATCTGGATCAGTGTTGCAAACACTTTGGCAATAACTGAAACCACATTTGTTTGTGAATTCAATACTAGCTTGAATTTTCACTTAGTTCTGTTACATACTGTTAGTGCAGGTAACTGGATCTTTGTAATTTGTAACAAAAACACAAAACTGATTTTTTTTTTCTTTGTTGCTTAACATGGTGGGTCTATGATAATTGTCACTCTTCTTACTTGTAATGTACACAAAGCCAATAATATTATAATACAAAAAGAGTTAAAACTGTTGTTGAGTGCCAAAGAAGTGACTGCTCATTTTTAATAAGCCATCTGTTTCATTTAGAAATTGGCTGTTTATAAATTTCTTTTAGTCTGTAAAATATTGGCTACTTCCAGTAATATTGAGAAAAAAACACAGGATCCAACTAATAAAGTCTCTTCTCTTTCCAGTGTGAAAAAATCACAGCAGAACAAAAATTACACAGTGAGGTATCATATTAAATATTTGGTGCCAGGTGATGCTGTCGGGGAATGGGAGAAGGTGAGTGAGCAGGGGACAGGGGTACCTATTCAGCACAGTGGATAAGTCTTCCCTTGTACCATCCTGGTGGAAAGCATCATGGTTGGGGAAAGTTACAGAAAGAAAGGGAGAAGGAAATGGGAATCCGAATGATTATGGTGATGGTATATATTTCCCAGGACACTAAAGGAAGATCCAGTACACAGTGTATTCATACAATGAGATTTAAAACACATTAGTGGTTTTTAAAATAGGCATTGGTACGGAAATAGCTATAAAAGTCTATTCTTATAATACCATTTCAGGCAGCAGGGAAGACACAGTAGAAGATCATATTTTGGCAGTTAACAGCTGAGTTTCCATGGGATTCTTGCTTGGCAAAGTGTACTGATTGTGTGTTCTGGAGACCCTTGGTTTGCGTGGATTATCCACAAATGAGAGAGAGAGGATGCTGGACAAAACAAGAATATTGTTTAAAGGCCAGTACTGAAAGAGCTATGAAGCGAAGAGAGGCCACAAACACGATCCAGTGGCTGACACTGAAGTGCTGTGATGCAAGAAGCTGCGAACAGATTGAACTCCTTATCAAAGTGAAAGCTGAGAGATGGCTTGAAGTGAGGTTGCTTAACACATAACAGAAATGCAACGCGGTTCTTCAGCAAGAGTCTTGCTGAGGATTTTTCAATCTTGCTGAGAAAGGCATAACAAGATGGCTGCAAACTGAAGTTAGATAAAATGAATCCTGAAAGAGGATGCAGTTTCTTAGCAGGGAGAAAAGGAATAATTTATCAAGGAGTGTGGTAAATTCAGCATTTCTTGATGTGTTTATGGCAAAAGCAAAGCACATCTTTTAGGAGAATATTTAATCAAGCGCTCAGAAGTTATACAACTTGCTTGTGCAAGGGGTTAGGCTGGATGGTTGTGATTATTTTTTCTTGACTTTGGAACCAGTGAATACATGAAGTTCCCTATTTATTTTCTTCCATAGAAAGAGAATAGAAACCTCCACGTTGTCCCAGTGTATTCATTGCTACTGCTGTTCTACATTAAGAAATGCCTATAATCAAATCTCATTATTCACAGTTTCCGACAGCTGTCTGCAGTGGTCAGAATTTCTTCCCTTCAATACATATTTGACTGGAAATAGTCTGTTTGGGACTGTGTGTGGGTGGCAATTATTTGCTCTCAGAAGTTAATATCCTTCTCAGTGGTTGGCTTGTGTGCCCCATCCCCATGCTCAGCCTGACAGCCAGTTTTGGGGGCAGGGAGGAATTTGTGCCGAGTCAGCCTGGCCTTCCCGTGGAGCAGCGGTGCACTCCCGCCCTGGCTCCCGCCTTGCCGTGCATCCCACCTCCTGCCTGAGCCGGCTGCCCTGCCTGCCCAGGGCACTGTCAGCGCCCCGGAAAGGCTGCACTTGGCCGGCAGCGTGGCACGGGGCGTGCGGGCAGATGGACTCCCCGCGGATGGGCAGGAGGGCCCCGCGTTGGCTCGGTCCTATCTATGTGCAGCCGTTGCGTTCCACCAGTTTATAGCATGAAGCATGCTGCAATCATCTGGCCACCCTTTGCCGATTAATTCGTTACTCTTGCAGGGTTGTAGAGGAGAGGTAGCACCCTAGCCTGCGGTGTGACAGCTTACTCTCGAGTGCTGAAGTGCTTTATGTCAGTCTGAGTTAGTGGGCAAAGCATAATGGGTAAATGTTGCTGCTTTGCAACACAGGAAAGCAAGTTAGATGATCTGTTTGTCTGTTCTTGCTGAAGCTCTATGAAGTGACTAGAAGATCATAACCTTATTCGAGGTGTAGAGAATATACAGTCCTAGTTCTACAAAATTACTTAAGATGCAGCAAAACTTACAGAAAGCAGATTATTCTGTTAACCACTATAGGTTTTTAAAGTATCTTCAATAAAATCCTATTGGTTTCATTCTTAGAGTGGAGTTTTCCCTAAAGAAACAGATGTTTTATCATGATATTTGCCTTGGACTTTAAAGAATTGCAGCTTTAATGTGCCCATTTACTTTGTCATTCAAAAAGTCAGAAAGCAACCTGATTAAGACATTAGACATTCTGACTTTACTATCCAAACAAATTCACTTGGTTAGCAGAAAATCTGGAATCCAGATTTTACTGGTGGCCAGTAGGCTTGTAATCAAGTTAAAAATAAGCAGGATATTGGTTTGAGAAAAATAAGGATAAAATAATTTGCTCATGACTCTGTACAATTTGTGCCTTCATATCTTCTGAACTGAAGGTTTTTTCATTTGTTTTTAAGGAAACTTTTGATAACGCTGCTATGTTAGGTGATACCTTTGCTGTTCTGTTGCAGGAAAAGTGGGAAATCATGTTCAAAATTCAGTTATTGCAATACTTCTGTAGACAGCAAAAAATCAGGCAGTATGGAAAAAAAAGATTTTGAATTTTACATTAATTTAGAAGTACCGTTGTTACAGATACATTAATTTAAATACTTTCCACAATTCAATTGATTTCTTTGTACATCTTAATGAATCATGTAGGTTACTGTAGTCCATTAAATGAGATATAGAATGTAGCCAATTTAATGTTCTCACAGGAACATTGGATGGAATCTTGGCCCCTTGAAGTCAATGGGAGTTGTGCCACTGGCTTCAGCAGCTCCAGGTTTTTCACATCAGTTTTGAATATGCATGACTAGTGTGCCTGATTTTCAACCTTAATGTTTGGTTTTGCACTTACGTTGGGAAAGAACATTTTAAATCCTATCAGGAAGGAAGCCAATGCATGTTCTTAAACCTTTGGTATTATTTTCTTTGGAAGAACTAGACAGAGAATAATATATTTTTTCTTTATCTGATGGCAATATGCTGTACTGAAATGAAAAGCATCAACCTAAATTCAATTTTATGTTTTATATGTGTGTGTGTTTGTGTGTGTGTGTGTATACTACTGATGTTATTTCTTATCAAATTCAAATACAATTAAATGTGGGTGACAGTCACGATAGGACTTTTTTCTGTAAACCTTTGTCCATTAGAAATTGAAGGCTGGTAAAAAAACTCCCACTTTTTCAGTTCCTAATTGGTAAGTGCTGGAAATTCACAGCGGATGGTACGTACCCCGTTCTCCTCTCATTTGCCCCATTCTGTCTTCATCAATTTAGGTCATAGTAAATCCTGCTTATCCAGCTGTGAAAGCAGGATCAGGACCAGCATTTTTGGCAACTGGCTCTCACTCTATAGACAAACACTCAGCATGAAGGAGGAGTTTGTGGCCCCAATATAATCTATGTGAGGTTTGCCACTTCCTTTACAAGAATCAGGATGTCACCAAAATGTGGGGTTCTTCCGTAGTTAGCTCTATATGCTTTCTTGTAATGAGTGATTGATAAAATAGCACAGAGAAACACAGAAAATCAAAAAAGCCATCACTTGCCAATTATAAAGCAATCTAATGTATGTAGTATGCAGAAGTGTGTTTTGATTGTGAGATTTTTTACTACTACTGCAACTTCTGTTAGGGAAGAGTAGTGAAATCTATGCCCAGCATAACATAGGCAAAGTCCTGATATAACAAAATAGAACAGCAGATTTAATTTCCATTTTGTGCAAGAGATATTTAGTATCTTTGCCAAATTGTAGTATGGCACTGTGCTGAAATCCATAAAGGCATAACTTTCCTAAACTGCAAATTTATTTATACTGAATTTGCTAGGCTTCCATAAAATTGCTGTAGAAGCTTTGTGGCACCAGAACTCTACATAAATGCAATTTGCAGGTTTGTCACTTTTTCAGCTATATTTTCCATCCTTCTCATCTTTGTGTTATGGAGAGATACTGACTTTGTGGAGTCACTGCAGAAAGTTATAAATGATGTATGAAATGAGAAATCTCTGCTCAGAGTACAGAACTTAATCTATGCTATTTGCTGTGAAAGTCAGCTCAACTGCAAGGAGAAAAGCCCGCCAAATCCAGAAGCTACAGACTAAGAAAACCAAAGCCCACTCTAAGTATTTTTTTCACTTACTTTGTACCTAGGATAAGTAAGGGCATGGTATTGTAGGCTGCAGAAGGTCGCAAGGAGGGCAGGCGTTCAGAGCACAGCTCTGAGCAGGGATACCTCTGCACAGGCTGTGGTTCGAGGAAAAGAGGAAGCGAGACCCTCTGCCACTGAATGAGAAACTTCTGTGCCTGCTCTCACATGGGAAGGGGTGATACAGGGGCAGTGACTGTGCTGGAGAAGAGGGATAGGCCTTAATTCATTACTGTGCGTGTGAACCCTCTTCTAATCAGACAATTTTCCTGTTGACTCCAGTGGGAGCAGGACTGCACTTTGAGCATAGCAGCTATTTTCATTATGTAAGTCTGTTCCTGCTGCCTCCTATGGCACAGCTTTACCCAAGTGTCAGAACACCTGATCATGGGAGGACATCACTGCAGGGCCACTAATGAAACACTTTTATAAAAAACCCTAAGATTTCCCAAGTCGGATGCTTTATCTCTCAAATTAAATAATGGGCACTGTACTCTTGTCAGAATTCTGGCCAGCAGAACCTACTTCGCTTAACTTATGCCACCTTGTTGGCCTAGGGGTGACAAAACAGCATGTGTGGAAGCCACAGCAATTGCTGTTGTCCTGTAGGATCTAGTCCCTTGGAAAAGCAGGTGCTGGAAGAGGGAAAAATACTCTTGGAAAGATTCTGTGATTTCATTCTCCTCACCCATTATAGAATTTTTTTGACTCCTACATAAAAAGCATGCATTTTTGAATTTGGGCCAGAGAGGTTTCTGTTGGTCAGTCAAATCTTTCTATAGAAGAAGGTACTTCCTGTGGGAGAATTTTTTGTACTTGTTGCCTAAAGCACTGCTTTCCATGAAAACTACTTCAGCAGAAAGGTAAATTAGGCCTACCTATGAATAGGAAGAATCAGTTGTTGCACAATAGCTAGGACAAGCAGTGTGCAAATAACTTAAATGATTCCTAAGAAACAAGCATCTCTGCCAAGCAGTTGTAATGGAGAACAGCAAGCCTTGGTTTACTATTTATTTCTTTTGCCCTCTCTACCCAAGTGTGGACTTACTGTCCATCGTGGCTAGATGCCAAGAAGGACAGCAAGGGAAAACTCTGCTCCTGTAATCCCAGGGTCATACCCAGGCAAGAAAATAGAGCAGTGATCTAATGGTCTGAGGCAGAAATGGTCAAATTCTAATCCTGACTTTGGTAATTAATCTTTCTGTGAAGTCTTCTCTGCTAATGTCCCCAGTACTTACTTCCTTATCTCAAAGGGCAAGCTGAATATTAATTGCAATTGTTCTTGCTTATTAGTGACCAAATAAAACAGTGAATGTCGCATGAGGAATATCAGCAGCAACTTGCCATGAGCTGTCTGGTGAGCTTTCTATCCTTCACACCGTCAGCTCTGGCTTCAGTATCTGCTTGGACCCTCTTTGTGGAGGCAGGGATGATTGTTGGTGGCTGTAGGTTCCATCCTGTAGACACTATGCATTGTGGTGCAGGACTGAGTCCTGCAGAATGAAGTGTTTAAATGTACACAGAGGGTCAACCTGGAAAGAGCAGAAGTTATTTACAGAACACCTGGCCTGCAGTTGGCCTGCAGCACACAGAGCTGCTGCTTATATCCTATGAAAAATAGATGTCTTGGCAAATGCCATAGGTATTGCTAAAGAGGTGTTTCTTAGCTCATCCATCTCTTGCAAGGTGCAAAGTAACTGTGGCAGCTATATAAAGAGTTTTGGGAAAAAATAGCGACACATGAGTAATGGGGTAGTAAAACTCAGTTCAGTTACTTGGCGCTTGCAAACTCACAGCCAAGTCCTGCAGCCTTAACTTGGGAAAAAAACATCCGGAGAAATCAAAGGGAGTTTTAGCTTATAGAGACTCTTGCCCGGGCTGCCACCCAGGGATAAACACCTAGGGATAGGTGTTTAACAGTGAAGTTTCCTTTCTTTTGTTAATGTGGATTGTGACTAGGGGCAAATATCTCCTCTTAGTGTCATAACTAATTAAATCAGAAACTTAAACAATTTAACAGCCAGATAAATCTGTCATATTGTGAACAGCTTATAAAATGCTGAAAAAAATATAATCAACTGCTAAAGCACAGCTTGGGGAACTGAAGGGGTTTATAAATAATCACTGCAATAAACTGTTCCCTGTAGTAAGGCACTCTCTTCTTATGTCTAGTGTGTCCCTTTTGGCTTCCCCAGTGCATTACCAAGCATGGATTATGGTCAAATAAATTTAGGATGAATATGAGAATCTTAACTAAGTTTCCAAAAATGTGAAGGACATGATCCTGTGAAGGAACAAGTGTGATATATTCAGTTCTGCTAGAATACTCTGAATTTGCTTCCTTCCTAATTTTAAAATAGTTTACATTGCAGTTAGCATGATCACATTTTAAATTGTATCAGTTGTATCAGGTCTGGGGAAAATCCAGATTCAGGCAAGCACAGTGTTACATAATCTTACTCTTAAAGTTTACCGACTCTTCTATTGAAACAAGTTAGAATCTTAGCCCAATCTTGGTTTCGTTTCCAATATGATGTTGTTCATGTCTCATTACAACCATGGCATTAGCACCAGGTCTATGTTTTACCTTGCTCTCTCTTTCTCATGTTTATTACCTCAGATATGTTTCCAGCTAGTCAGCGCTCCAGTCACTTGTTTGCTAAGACTGGACTGTTTTAGCCCCCTGTTGTAAAATTTTAACAGATGATGAAGGACAGGATGTAACTGTGCCTTGGAAGAAGTAGAAAAAAAAATATGGCAGTAAGACCTAGAATGGCAAAGCGAAGCAAAGCCAGAGGGGCAGGCCTATGGCAAGGTCTTTCTTACTTAGCACTAGCGGAGCGGTAGGAGGGAGGGTGGAGGGGCTGGAGCTGCAGCTGCGTTAGTCCCTTCTCTCTGCTTAAACTGTGTCTGCACTAAAAAAGAGTAAAAACCTGACAGCCACACAGAGAGGAGAAGGATGACCAAACCTAAAAACCTAAACCCAACCAGAAGACATAAAAAAGGTGCAAGGAGTAGCTCCCTAGGCAGGAAGAAAATGAAGCTTTAGGGAGGGAAAGAGAAATGAATGTGAGCAGGGCTAGATGCCAGCCACAGGCAGAAAAAGAACCCATTGCAGTGTCTGCAAGAAAGAGTAATGCAATTTCCCCAGAGAGCCAGCTTTCAAACAGCTCTCTGGGCTTCCTTAGCATGGTCAGAGGAACACTTCCTGATGGGGCGAATGGTCACTGCTGAGATGAAAACGCAGGTTCCCTCAAGGCTGCCTGTGATTACTTGCAGCCTGTTTGTATTCTTCGGGGAAGCGTTGAATGCATTCTCCATTCTGTTCTTTTTTCAGCCTCGCTTCTGAGCTTTGTCTGCTAGACTTTTGTTGACCTCCTACATACTTTGCCTTACGCTCTGGTTTCTCAGCTAATCTTATTTATTGATGTATCAGTTTTTTGGAGAATAGAGTCTGTATGTTTTTTATAGCTGTGCACACCAATCTTACATTTCATAGCGGGTACTGCATTGAACAGTTGTTAACTTTAGATGCCGTTGTCTGTTTGGCAAGTTACAGTAATTTTTTTCTTCCGTTTCCTTCTAATAGCCAGAGTGATTAAAATATGGAGGTAAAATCTATCCCAAGTTTCAGTGCAAGGCAGACATATGCATGCTGTGGATAAAGAGCAATAATGTTTCCAGTGTTTGCTTGGACTTTTTTTTTACATTAGAAAAATCTGATTTTGAGCACAGGAAGGGAACTGATTGCCATAAAAGCAGAAAAGTATTTATAGTATGTTCCTCTTATAAATAAAGCTGTTTTGCCAAATAATGTAAGACATGGCATGTTGCATTGTTCTGTTCCTTTCATAATCTATGATGCCATACAAACTTAAAAAAATAAGACTATTATATGGATTTCTGCAGGGTAATTGGCATTGACATGTATATTGATTGAATAAATGAAAAAACATGCACAGTTCTGACAATCTTTGCAGATTTGTAAGATTACAGTGGTGATGATTCTATGTCAGCAAAAAAAAGTCTATAGGAATTTCTAATGAAGCCAAAGCCAGTTCATTAATATACATATGTTTGAAATTGCAGCCCTAACAATTGAGTTCCCTGAACTGAACACTATAATATATATTGTCGTGAGCTATATGCCCTCAGATCATTTCTGTGAATTACAAGAAAATTATGGACTGGAGAACATTTTATTATTGTGCTTTTCATCCAGAAATACAGCCTTTCACTGATGAAAATTGAAAACAGTGAAAATTAAAATGTAAATGCATTTATCAAAAGAAGAGGAAAAAATTGAACCCTGAACTTTAACTGCTGTAGGATTTTACTTCTTCAAAAAGCAATTTTGCTATCTGCACCTCAAAAGCATAAGTAGTCAGACTCTGCAGTATCCATCTGGATTCTTACTAATAAGCGACTGGCTGTTTGTTGCTGGGGGTCCGAAGGTTTGTTTTTGTAAGACGGCATTGAAAACTGTGGGGGGATGGTATGGGGGGAAGAGAGAAACAGACAGGCAGGCAGAGAGAGAGATATTATTATTTTGTGTTTCTCTTCTTTCCTTTCTGTTAAACATGCTCTTCATGTTTTTTACAGATTGGTACTACACTAGATAGGATGTGAGTTACTCATGTCTTTGTAGGGAAAAAAGAAAAGACAGAAAAGAAGTAACACACAAAAGAAGCTTATTTACAGTGAAATCTAGCAGTTAATAAACAGAATAAAATGCCTATTTTAAGTTTCACTGCTGATGGTTTATTTTTTTCCCTTAGCTTCAGGAAAAGAATATTGCTTTTTAGCTGGCATCCTGACTTGACTGATGAGATGTTAACAGCTCCTAAGAAGAAGAAAATCTATATGCCAAAGCAGACTGTGGGCTCAATTTCCTACAGAGGAAGAGTGTTGGATGAAGCATGGAAACAGGTAAGCTATGCAGCAAGCTGAAACAACATGCATCGCTGGTGCTGTTAAGTAATATAAAGGAGCTAGAGGATGATTGTATTATCTGAATGGAGACTATGCCCATTTGTGCAGTCTTTAATATATACACAGTCAGAATAGCTGACTCCCTCTAGCTAAAATCCATCCAAATCTTATGCAAGTGATGCACGTAGAGAATAGATATCTCTTTTGTATAGTGTTTCCAGCATAATCTTTTTCTCTTTCTTTTTATTAACATTAGAAAAATATTTTTTCCTGGTGGAGATTTTCCAAATTTCTCTATGCTGAAATACAGTGTCAGGCCCTCTGGGTTCATGTGACAAACTCCCTCCTCTCAGACTGGCGTGGTAACAGGACCTCATGACGAAACGCCCACCCTCATGCAAGTACTGAAGAGGTATCAGAGGAACTGATTGTCCCTGCTCTTTCTTCCTTTCGCCTTTACTGGCCTATGGAGATCAGCGGTGACTCTCACTGCGTAGCTGGGTGCAGGTGTGGTAGGAGATGGTCAAGGAGGGACTTTGTGAGCTGTGCTGTCTCAGGTCCTCCTGCCGCAGAAGACAAGCAAGAGGATTGAGTGGACTGATTACTCGGACCTGCGCCAGAAGGACCATGTCCCCAATTACAACCTCTGAGTGATACTATGACAGAATACCTCCATGTGATTAGACAGAAAATCCTGGACTGGACAGTTTTTATAAGTTTAGAGACACTTTGATCAGCCTCTTGTAATAGTTGTTTTTACCTGTTGCCTTCAATATGCTTAAATTATCCTCCATCATTGCAGTGAAGAAGGCCATATCCTGATTTTGATTTACCCTCCTACTGTAATGTGGTGAAAAGGGGAAGGTGGCCTTGGGCGGGGGGAAGGTGGCCTTGGATGGGGAATGGTATTGAACTGAGTGAATTCATTTATGTTTCTGCAGTTTCCTCCTCAGAGTGTCCTTGAGTAAGTCATTAACGCAAACCCAGTAATTTCAGATGCCTCTGCCTTTTCTGTGCTTAGCCTGGAAGTATTCAAACTGGGCATCCAAAATAGAGTAGACTTTTTGAAGCTTTGGCTTTACCTAGCTGGAAGATTATTCTCCCTTTTCCTTAATGTTGTTAAATAAGATTGAAATTCTAAGGTAATAAACATAAGAAAAACACACAGTATTATACAAAGCAGAATGGCTATCATAGAGAAATTGCCACTGACCAAAATTTATTGCAATTTAGGATCTCAAACACTGAAATGGTTGAGAATTTTCTGGGTTAATATGTCAAAGAAAATATCTCCTCAACTGAACAGATTTTTAAATGAATAGCTATTTACATTAAAAATGTTCATGGCTTTTTTTTCAGAATGAAAGCAGAAAATCTGGTTTCATTTTCTTTCTTTAAAATAATTTACTCAAAATTGTTGTAACATTTTTTTGTATAAAAAAATCTTTATCGTTAGTTCTATTTACATATCTGATATTTCTTTTTACTTTGAAAGGATAATGATTTCAATACTTCAGATGCTTCAGATCTGAAATATCTGGGGCTATCAAATAAATACAGCAGTCACAATCAGAAACATTTTGCTTTAGCATGTAAGCAATTATTTCTATAAAATCATTGATATTCTTAGGATTTAACAGGCATGCTTGGCAAATTTACTTACATCTTTCCAATGTTTTATGCATTTCTTGTTCCAGCTTCATCTTTGCTATTTCTGTTCCCCTGTCTTTCTTGAATTTATGATTAATGTTTCTTTAGACAGCAAAACAATACATTCTAGATCAACAGATATGCAAAGTCATAGCATTTTTGAGAAATAAAATAAGTCAATAAAATATCAGTATTCACAGCAAGTTTTCTCCCCACGCAAGAGATCTTGTAGGCAAAAGCAATGCTCTGACTAAAATAATAACTGCCCAAGCAGGAAAGAAAAATGGGGCAAGAAATAGGTGTTTATGGAAAATTCCAGTTACTACCTGGATACAATTGATAAAGAGGACAAAAGAACTAATGGCATGGATTTAATGGATCAAGCTTCTCTTCTGCAGTTCATCTCTTCATTAATGGCCCATGAAAACTGAAGATCAGGAGATTTGGACCAAAGAACTGCCAAAGACTAAACCAAGCATTACCCCTTGAAAGACTGTATCATTGATGCTTTAAATTAAAACTTTATTACCATTGTAAAATGTCTGTGAGTTACCCAGGGAAAATAAAATATAGGATTTTCAGAGAGTGGTCATTTTTCACCTAAAGAAGAAATGTCCTTCCCCCTTAGGAATTGGCTGAAATAGTGCCCTCCATAGGCCTTCTCCAGCTTGTGTTCCTGGACAAAGACTATTCAATCTTTTTCATCCACATCTGTTTTCTTGTTCCTTTTGTAAGAGATGAAGCAAGCTTTGAGTCACATCCAAGGTCCATACTCTTACAGTATAGAGCTAGAACCATTTTTTTAGGGAATCAAGATAATCCTTTTCCAACTTGTCTAGGACAAAGATGGTGCTCCTCCTGCATCCTACATATAACATCCCTGCCACAGGAGAAATACCCTCTGCCCCAGACAGGTCCCACCTACCTTTTCTGCACCTGAAATGCAAATACCTTGAGACCCAAATATCGGCATGAGTCACAGTGGTTTTGGCCAGTGATTTTTGAGTAGTAACTTAAATGAGTAACGAGTGGCTTAGTGAATATTAGTGGTTTGGTGCTTGGGAATGGGAGGATCCAAGTAGGTATCTGTGGAGGGAATCAACTGCCCATTCAACAACCAAATATACCTTCTGAGAAAGAGAAGGTAATAGTTTAACGAAGAAAGATTCTGAAGCTTGGGTCTCCATGTGACCCACGACCTAGGAGCATACAGGCCCAGCTTCAAAGTATTGGTGTGCGAGGGAAATACCTTAATAAATTCCAGATGCTGTGGCACAGCTTAGCTCCAAAGAACTACTTTAGCTGAATAAAATTGCCCTCACAGGCACAAAACCACAAAACCTACTGTTTCTGAATAACAGAAGTACTCTCAGCAGAGAAATTTGGTCACCTGTAATATTCAGGCAGCTTGAGAAAGAGCCACTTCTCTGTTGATAGCAGGGAATGTAGCATTTGTACCTCTTCTGCTAGGGTGGTTTCCAGGACACAGTATAAGGGTCTCATCTGAAAAAGATGTAGGTGTCTAAGATGGAATATAGGCCCAATTAAGGTGCATATATTGAAAACTGTAATTTTGAATTTCTTTACTCAGCTATGACTTACTCATGGAGGGACTTAAACTCCATAGCTTTCTGATATTATACTATATTTTACTTTACAGTGAAAACTGGATCATGTTCAGAATCTTAGAGACTCCATCTCAGTTTCCTGCCCTGCTGGAGATGATTCAAACCCCAATCTCTTGCTTTTCCCACAGAAGAGAGGCCCAGACACTATGATATAGGCTACAGAAGACAGAGTGGAGTATGAGGAGGCAGAGAGCATCTGTTCTCTCTACGAATGAAACTGTTCCACTGTGCAAAAGAGCTTTCAAAATTCAATAGATCAAAGGGGGACCAAGAGGAAGTATAGTCATATGTAGTGTATAATCTAGTACTTTGTGCCTTCACCTGGCAGAAGGACATCTGCATACCATCCCTGTTCCTGCACCTGCCTACATGCTTTTATATGGAAAAATCATTGGACAAAAAAATAAAAAAATCTAGACCTATGTTCTTTGTTTTCACTTTTTGTTTAATTGGATTGTCTGTAATCCATCTGTGTAGGAGGAGCCCTTATCAGAAATATGAAGATTTTCTTGCTGAATGGAAAAATGGAAATGTTCTCAGAAAGCTGCTGTATCAGTCACATGAGCTAGGTTCCAAGCTGACCTGATGATCCCACAAAACAAAAAGCTGCTTATAAAATAGATCTTAATTGCACAGAAAGCATAAAATCAAAAGCGATTGTTTTTATCAGTGGTGAGAGCTTCCATGGATCTCTGCTACTCTCTACAGAGAAAGAAAGTGTACGCAGCCTGAGAGATTACCCGGTAGTCTATACACAATACGGACCTTCTCAGAAAAAGCTCAGAAGGATAATAATTCATAAAATCCGTCCTTCCCGTCTCTGTCTTGTTCCATGTCTAGCTGAGGCCTGACTGCACAAACACCCTGGCAAATGCAGCTGAGAAATTCAGGTCTCAGTGCCTTGCTAGTTTTGTGCAAAGATTTAATTCAGGCTCTGCTCTGATTCCTAAATTTGAGCCTCTGTGCTTTACTGAAGTGCATTTACAGCTGGACAATTCCCAATATTGTGAAAAGCAGTTTGCAGAGCTTTTCATGAGGTTAGAAAATGAATTCAGAATTTAACTAACCATTGTTTATCTCATTATATGCATCTTCAGAGAGCCAAGAGCAACCTACGCAATGCCACAGTTCTGTGGATTAATTCACAGCTGATGAAAATAGATTGTTCTTAAAAGCAAAAGCTCTATTGTTCAAATGTTCTGTCTTGAGTCTTGATACACTGTGTTACCCACTGCCTGTAGGAGTCACAAGACCTTAGATGATGCCGTTGCCAGTCTAGCCTCAGTGAGCACAGTACCCATTATGCCTTGCTAACAAATTTACTTAAAGGAGCATTCACTAGTTGGCTGGCACTTTTTTTTCAATTTTGTCAAATAGATGAATGTCATGGCAGCCAAGGGCAGATGAAGGTTTGAAATATTACAAGCAGAAGCCTCTTGCTAAGATAATATAAAACCAATTTTTTGCTAACATATCTCTGAGGAGGAAATAGGCTGGAGATTATCTTGAGGATTTTTTCTAGCTGTAAAATTTTGTTAAGATACAAGCCAAAAAAAAAAAAAAAAAGAGTAAAGCCTATCAAACTTAACTCAGTGCTGAAACTTCAGTCTTTCTTAGGACAATGCTGTTTGAAATTGCCATATCATTCAGTTCAAAGTGATTTGCATACCAAATGCAAAAAAATGATTAACTGGAAACTTCTCCCCCACCCCCTGCTGAGACATATGGTGAGGCAGCAACAGAAATGATGGATGTAGTGGATGATTGCTTGAACCAGTGTGTGAGAGACTATGCTAGGAATAATTCATGTCAAGATACGGTCTTAACTAAAAGACATATTAAAAACAACATCTTGACAGGTTTAGTATCTTACATGATACACGTAATCCATGACTTCTAAGGCATGTGGTTATCTCAAAACATGATATTTCAGTAGAACTTCAATTTCATAAAAAAATCTCAGGAGAAGCTTGATCTAATGTTAAACTAACCTTTCACAAAAGAAAGGGAATTTGCAGTCATTCTGAGGTACGATACAACCTGGTTTTTATCTGATACTGCTTCAAATCAGTAGTGATTCACTGACAAAAGTGGAATAACAATGGTATAAAATATGTGAATGTGATCTGGTAAACAGCATATTAAGACATTTTGGATGAGAATGGATTTCATATAAACAAGGGATTTATTGCTTTGCTGTGTTGAGAACCCACTAATGCCAGAAAGTATCCTAGTGGGTTTATTTTTCCACATGTAGCATCTACAACACACCAGGCATATTTCACATGTATTTCTTTCACTTGTATTTTATCAAAGGCTACATTTTAAAATACTGAAAGTGACAAAAAATTAAGCTAGAAGTTTATCAAATACTGGCATTGTTCACCACTTGTGCTTACCTTTTATGTGAAGAGAATCGATTAAATGACAAAAAGGCATCATGATTATTGTCAAAGATATGAAATGAGGAAAAAAACGTTACACTTTCTGTGCAGACACTGAGCCTAATGGATGCTGATCAGGTGGAAGCATCTATTTTCTTCAAATGAGCTAGTATCATGCACTGAAAAGTATGGAAGCTTGTGGATTTATTGCGTTCCCCTCTGAAAAGCCTGTTGGTTCTAATGAGCAATTTTTTTATACTTCCATAAATTAGGCAAGAGCTGAGATTTACATCCTGATGAAAGCCTAAGATACATTCCTGTAAACTAAGACAGCCAGAACATATGCCTTGCAGTAATATTCAAAATGTCCAGCTCTTTTTTATTGCTGTTGTTTATCCATGCACAATAGTCTTGAAGGAAGAATCTAGATCATAAAATGGCAAATAAAAATTATTTCCTATGTATAATATGTCTTTCTATCCAGCAAGTGAAGTCCCAACTTCCTGTCTGCTTTTTTGAAATGGTGATTTTTCTGTCAGTGGCCATCTTCTCAGCAGCTTCTTATTAATACCTATAATCCTTTTCTCTGAAGGTTTCCGACATCACATAAGAAGTGTGTATTTCTGCCCACAAGCAGTTAGACATAGCAACAGAAGGCAACATAGTTTTAGTGGCTCCAAGGAAGACAGTTTGATGGCCAGCAGACACAGCTTTTGAAGACTATCTGACTTATCTGTAAATCAGCCCTTAACCTAAACTAATTGCTGGAAAAAATATGCAAGCCCCCAAAGAGTAATAGATAATAATGATAATAGAAAGGCAACAGACAATTCAGAAAACTAAACAAATCAATATCGACCAGAAGTGAAATATTAGCAAACTAATCACATATTGTGATTACTAGAGTCTGTAGCATGCTCACTGTGATATGGAGGAATAGTTAAAATATTTGGCATCATAAACATTGCTAAAATCACTTCTCTGCATTTGTACAAGAGAGGAAAATTATTTCCATCCAGTCCTCAGAGGGAACTTAGACATTCAGAAATTAAATATTAGAATCTGCCTTTGTAAAGAAATATCAATGTATCATAACATTTGAAAACCTAATTTAGTCAAACTATCTTTTTGATGTTTCTCTTGGAACTTATTATACAAGAATCCTTGTGAGCTACAGGAGCCCAATGCATGAGAAAAATAAAGGTATGGAGAGGCCCAGATTCTCAGTTGCTGTATAGCATTGGCTTGAAGTCCTTGGAATGAATCACTTACATTACCTAAGTGTCTGGCCCTAATTAGCTGCAGAGCTACCTGGGGGGATGATTATGTTTCGGGCAGAGGCAAGCACAGAAAAAGGAAAAAGAACCATGGAGAGTAAAGAAGAAAATATTAGTTTGTTAGTTGAAACTTTTTTGGTGGAAGGAGGACCTGAATGGCAATCACACTTTGGTTCATGGCTTGGGGTAATATACAAATCTAGGATTAGTCAAAAGTTTGTTCATCTTTGAATTTCACCTTTAAAACAACTATGGTCATTACTTCTTCCATATGAAATAAATTGAGGGGTATTTGGATCAGTAACTTTTCTACTCCACTGTGCAAATTTTGATAATCTTTATTTAATTTTTTCTCCCCCTGAACTGTGCAAAATGACATGTGGGATGAAATAATTAGATCTCAGTAGCGAATTTTAATTCTTTTCAGGTTACCTTGCTGAGAACATGAGCAAACTGCAGCACTTATAAACCAAGGGGTAATAACCCAAAGCAAAAAAGAAGAGTCAATTCTTTTACAGGGACTCTGTTACATTTTTGTGTAGGACCTCAGTAAGCTGAGATGGCTCATTCTTTCACAGACACACTATTCTGTGTTTTAGGCAGATTCAACATATTAGTCAATTTACATGTGAGCTGAACCCAAGCTCAAATAAAATGGAAAAAAGAAGCTAAGTCTGCAGCATCTAAGCTGTAAGAAAACACCTTTCCGTTTTGTTTCTGTTTCATGTGAGCTTGAAGGGCAGAAACAAACAGAAAGAAGTTAAAAAGTAACAAAAAATGGTGCGGGAGGAAAGAGTGCTGTGTTCAATGCACTCAGCGATGGGCTGTAGCCAGAAGATCTCTATGGGTGCAGTGGATGTATTTCTCTGAAATTAGAAAGGTTTGAAAACAATGCTTTGGTTTTCCAGCAGTCCCACAGGATGGGATACAGAGCTGAGATACATCAATAAAAATTGAATTAGATTTACAGCTCTGCCCTATTACCTAATTATAGCATGCTTGGAGATGTATGGTAATTTATCAATAAAGAGAGACCTATTGAACATGTTAGTCATAGGCTTTACACTGAAGACAATTTTCATTAATCAAGCAACTAGATAGTTACCATCACCACTTTACTTTTAAAGGAAGGTAAAGTAAGTTTCTTCCACAGAGCTAGTTTGGCTCAATCCCCAACCAGAATATACATGAGGTGAGAAAAAAACATTCTTTATTTATATGCAGGTCACGTTTGCAACTTGTGTTAGTCTAGTGACTCTAGCGAGTTTACAGCAGACTGGAAGTTAGCTCTGCATGTTATATTCTGTATAATGTGAACAACACCAAACTTTCACATAAAAAGTGTTCTGAAAGTTGCAAATCAAACAGCCAGATGCTTAGGGAAGGTGGAATAAAGATTGTCCAGGCATCTTTACTTCAGTCCCTTTGTGCATGTGCTTTATGATACAACCTATAATTACATGACTTTATGTAAGGAAATGCTGTGTGAGAAGAGCATGTGACCACACAATTCCTACTTACATGCCTCAGTAGGCAAGAGGTAGTTCTTCTGGGCAAATTTAATTGTGGCACTTTCCGAGTGCCTAATTTTGCCATCAGTTTTCTGTTTAAATGCTATTGTATTCTTTTAAAGATTTTTTTTTTCCTGTGAACCGAGGACACAAGAGTACAGTCAATGCAGCCAGACACAATGTGGCTGTGTATCCCCTCTTCACCATATGATATGGATTGTGCATCTGTCAGGGCTCGTGGGGCACTGCGCTCCCTTCCACCTTTAATTTCCCCAGAAAATCCAACTTTCAGCAGCCTTTCTCGTCACTGTCCTGTAGGCTGGCCAGTATGCACCTGGACTTTACCCCTTGTCTCTCAGCCACAATGTTCCTCCAGATTATTATTTTACTTTGATGGTAACAATCGCTGAGCATATGGTCTGTGCCAACAATACAGAATTGAAGCAAGCTATGCCAAAACTGAAAGGTGGTAGTGCAGCTGCTGCAAAAAGTGAATGTAGGGATGATATTGTGGAGATTAAATTGTTTGGGACACAAAATTTACAATTGTAATGAGGATTTGTCTGTTGACTGTTGTCATATCATCCATCAGCTATTTCTGGCCTTAGGCAACGGCCATGCTGTTAGCCTGTTAATAACTTCAGTCTGCTTCCTTCTACTTTAGCTCATTGCTTTATTGTGCTTCAGTAAGTTTCAGTGCCTGAAAAAAAATGAAGTTAAAAATGGATGTGAAGCTTTTATTTGTGGGTGCTTCATACATGGGGTTTCACTGCAAAAGTGCAAAATGTCAACTGTTAATTTATTTTCTTTTTACTTAACTGATTATATAAGGCTTGGCTGAAAAGAAGAATCATCTTTTCCCCTTCAGAGTGTCACTTTTTTTAAGCCTGAAAAAGTGTTTCTTTCTCAACTCCCTAGTATATGAGGCACAACACACTCCATGTTCTTCAGATCCAGCCTTGTCATTTGCTTCCAGAGCTCAAAATCCTGGGATCTTCCTGGTTTCTGAATTTTCCTTCTAATTTATCTATCTCATATGAATGCAAACTTACATCCCACTATCTCTTCAATTGCTCATGCTCATTGCAGCTCTTTCTCTAAAGCCAACATACTTATTCTACCGGCAGTTCCCATGTACGTAACAGGCTAGCGATCAGAGCGTTCATTCAGTGTGTGGGAGGCTCCTGAGGAGGACACCCAGCACCCTGTCCCCTGTGTCAGGGCAGGCCGACCAAACCCCAGCGTCCGCTTGGGTTTGGAGAGCGGCAGGGAGGGTGACTGAGTGCCAGTGTTGGAGGTGAAGAAGTCTCTCTCCACCCTCATCCTTTGAAGCCACATAAAATAGTTAAACTTTCATTAGGTCACGAATAGAAAGGCTGCACCAGCATGGTCAGAGGTGCTCACATAAGGGAGAGGAATCCTGGCTGCCTGTTCCTCTTTCAAAAGGTTTTTTTTATGCATTTCTTATGAAACGGTCACAAGCATACAATCAGTCTTGCAGCAAGGGTTGGAATGGAAAACCACTTTATTTAGCTTTGTTTGTTTATTTTGCAAAAGTAGGATCTCTTTAAGGTGCGCATCTGAGCAATTTTTTGATTACAGTTTGATTCATTTTTATTCTTTTATCATCATCTGCTGGAGGAAAATAGTTGGGCAACTGAATGTAAATTTTTCTCTTGAAGATGGTATTTGCTGGGGACAAGTCGATAGCACTGTGAGGCATGACTCTACAGTTGCATAGACAGTTTTACATTTATTAGTTTCTGTTCTTTCCTTCAACATTTATAGCTGAAATCATTTTCCCACTCGCTCTAACAAATCATTCTGCTTCTCCATTAGCTATAATTGTATTATTCTTCTATGGGAAAACCCTGCGTATTTTGCAAGTTTTAAAATTCCTGCCTGTGGAAAGTTGGACTATTATCCCTTTGCAGTGCTTTTGAATTCTGGAGTTGGAAAATATCTTATCCAGTGATGTGATAGTGATGTTGATTATTGTCTAATATTTTATTTTCAGCTGGAGGACTGTAAACACTCATCAGTAATGACTAATACATAATGTTAGAGTCCTAAACACTGACTTCTTCCACAGAGGCCACAAGACATCACTAAAAGTAATAGAAATGAAAACTTTCCAGATTGTTTCTTCACTTCAGATGCTCAATGTATCTTAGTTTTGCTACTCTAAGCCTTTTGGACAAGGTCCATCTCCATGTCTCTTCTATGTGTTAAGTATGTTGCTTGTTCCTAATAAACAGTAACCAGAGTTGTAACACCTATCACAAAATCTGCAAATTTTTGTATACATACTTCTATCCATGGTCCCTAGTTTCATCTTTCAGAATTGATGTGCAAAGTAATGGAAGCTACAGAACCTTAGCAATATCAGGCTATTTATTCAGGACACTAACTAAGAAAGTAGGGTCTTAAATTTGGGCATTCTTTTCTTGAAAGACTGAAGACTAGTTTTAAAAGTTTGGCCTTAGCATGTAAAATTTATTTGTGAAGTTTTGCATTTTGCTCTTCTTTCTATGGCATTTCCATATACTTACAAGCACTGATCAAAGCAAATCCACTCCTATTTAAACAAAAATGTTCTTTTTGTCTTGCTCCCAGAGCTTTTGTATTGCTAATTATTAAGCATATGAATCAAAGCTGAAGGAGAACAGTGGATGTAAGACATCTCCTGGTGTAATCTTTTTACTTTGGAAAGTGCTTGGTCATTCTGTTCTGGAAAACTAATCAAGAATAGAATGGTTTGATCTTTTCAGAATAGAACATTTTGATTTTAGGTTTTGATTGTTTTTCACCCTCATTATTTTAATTTAATGAAATATCAAGCAACAGAAAGTTACAGTAAACTAGAATTACTGGTTCCGAGGGACTGGTACACCAATATCACCAAAGGACCCAACAGCTTTCTATCCTGTGTCTGACAGTACCTATATCAGATATCTAGGGAAAAGTTTAACTGTTCCACTTCCAGGAAACACTTTGGGACATTTTCTCAGAACATTTTAGCAGCTTCTAGCAGTTTCCATCTCAGAGACTTCCTGAGGCAGAGCTGGTGTCTCTATGTGGATTCTTCTTCCATGAATATATCCAATCACATTTTGCACTCACATGAACTTTTAGCACCCACAACATCTGCAGCAAGTTAAACTCCAGATAAAATGGTTTAATTTTAATTTAAAAGAACCATGCCATTTGATTTTCTTTCTGAATTTAATTTCTCTTATCTTTTTGGTTTTCATTCTATCTTGGATTAGGATTTTTTTAATTAAAGAGTTTTCTGTACAAGAGAAATACAGTGCATGCCCAGCTCTATTTATGAGATTATATTATTTTCGTGAGAGAAAAAAATAGGTAGACTTATGATTATAGATAAATTGCTGTAATGCTCTTATTTTGTAGCAATCAATGGGAATAAAGACGGAATAAATTAACAGTCAGAAAAAATCCTGTATTATAATCCGTTATAATGGAGCAAATGGAAGAGAATTAATGGTTGACTTTGCTGTAAATTTACTATTTGATTATTTTTAAGCGTTATTGTTTGTAATCTGAATGTTATATTAATGTAAGTTTTTATAGTCTAGTAACTTATATAACTCAAAATTTAATATGGTAGATTTTATAGCTGCCTAATAACCTCAATCTATAGAAGAGTCTCAAAAAGGGGCAAAGCTTATATTAAAAGTTCTAATGACCAGCATTCAGAAGTTCAGAGAAGTCCCGAGCTGTTTCAAACTCCTCAGTCTGAAAATGAAGCCGAATACATCACCCAACAAAGCTCTTTCTTTAACTTGCTGACATTTCCTGATTCTTGAAGCAGCAGCCTTCTGTGATTTCATCATTTTCTCTCTGAAATTAGAAAAGAAATGGAAAGGCATAAAAATAAGAAAATAACAAAAAGTAAATTTAACTGAAAGTTTGTGTTTTTAGGGCAAATCTTTGGAGAGTTTGTATTTTGTCACAATGGTTCTGTTTCCACTGTAGAGCTGACATGTGAATGCATTGGTTACTCCATGCAATGAAAATTCTTAACATGCCTCGAATGTCGGCTGATAATGACAAGCAAACAGCTCCAGTTCATAATCTAGCTAATTTTTTTTGGCATAGGACAGGGACTGAATTTGAATTTCAACATATGCCAGGGAGAAAATGCCCATCAGGATACTAGAACGACACATTGCCTGCTGAGATTAAATGATTCACTGAAGACCTGTAAGCTGTGACTCAAAGAGACATGAGATTATCTGTGTAATCACTCAAATTTAAAGAAATAGCAGGACCATTTTTTTTGGTACTGTTGGCTTCTCCCCCAAAATATATGTATTGTCCTGTCAGCAAGACCTGTCTCTTTCTATAACTCTTCTTATGGCAGAAATGTATATCTGTCACTGCAACAATACAGCGGAGAGCAGATACCAGCCTTTTTACACTGATGTCATATTTGTCCAACTGCTTTGTCCTTAAAACCTATAATCTTGAAATGAGTGACAGCATCAAAAACCTTGGGGAATTCTATCATTACTGAGGCAAGAATTTGATTTTTGTCCAGTCCATTTGCTCCATCTATTTATTTGTTGCACAGCTGAGCAGCATACTGGTCTGGGCTGTGCACAACAGGGCTAGATTCATCCACAATGTGCAAGCCAAGAGTACGTTTGGGAGGCAGATACTCCATCATCTGACTTGGAGCCTGTCCCCTGCCCTTGAAGGGACTGGGGGGCAGCAGAACATACCAAATACCCTTGAACTTCCCATGCAATGTTGCTGTTAAGTGCAAGGTATGACAACACAGAATGAATATTTAAAATATAGTGTTCACAGTAGCTGTCATTTTAACCAACAAATGTTTTAGCCCAGTGTCAGTCTGAAACTGGGAACAACAAAAAAGCCATGAAATCTCTCTGGGCTAGATGTTGGGTATGGGGCACAGAGCCCTAAGTAAGTTAGTTCACATCAACATTTTGGTATCCTCATGGCTTCCAGGGACCTTTACAGACGGATTTCAACCTCAGGCAATTACCTTAGAATATTTTATCACAATCACGCACATTTTATCCTTAGTTGTGTGTTTCCAGCATTCAAGAACACCTTGTTCGAACTCTGTTATGGTATTGTTCTCTTTCATATGAATTAATGGAGCACTTTCATTGTCTGCCACTACAGCACATCCTGCACCTCCATAGATTAGCCTTTGTATACACTGAATTAGCTCTAGATAATCTAATCAAGGAGGCTAGGTTTTTACATGATATTCTTCATAGTGGTCTCTGAAAACCTCCAAGGAGACCAATGTTTTTCCGCAATGTCCTCTCTAATGATTCTCCCATTATATTCCAATGTCTGCAGCTGTTTTGTGTCCAGTAACTGTGCTGGAGCTTTAGTGTATATATTTTCGTTGTAGCATTTGACCTGCAATAACCTAGGAGAAATTTTTTTTTTTCCCCTCATGTTACTCTCACTCCTGCTTTCTTTTGGGCTCTGTTGCAATGGTAATCACTTTTGTCCAAATCATGTGTCTCTCAGCAACATGATCTCCCGGGGCTTATTGTACTCAACATCCTAAAATGTAGGAAAATCTGTGTGTTTTTCTACATCTCTCTTGCATAGCTGGGAGAAATATAGGTTAGGTTTTGGTTTCACACCTGTCTCTTACTGTGACTCTGTTGGACAGTGGTGCAACAAAGAAAGAGAAGGGTTGGAGATTTTAATTTCCCTCCATCTGTCTTGAGACAAATATAAAAGATTCCAGGCATTTCAATAGTCTGAGAATCCTCTGCACCATTCTCTGCTGCTCTCTCCCAGCTCCCTTCTGAAAGACCCAGGACCTCCTCCACTTAGGAAATCCCATCTAGCTTATTTGAGATTCTTCCTGCTTTACAGACATCACAGTCTGGTCCATAATGACATGGTAAGGCTCTAAAGTGCTGCACAAGGATACAAGATGTGCTGTGCCACACCACCAACTTGTTAAAGTTCTTCTTTAGGTACCTAGATCCATCATTTACATGTAGCTGATGTGAAGATTTCAAAGCTGCAATCCTGAAGCCCTAAAGTTGTTTTCTTGGAATAGCTGTTCCCACACACTTTTTAACAATGTGCCCTGAGCTATCAGCTATTCTCCATGGGTATTCCTCCTATTGAAGATGTTCTGCTAGATTTGATTCGATTCAGTTCAATTCTAAGTTAAGTAATTATTGGTCTGACCGAGTCTATATCCTAGTCTAGTAAGTGCACTCCGCTGAGACCTAGGAAGCTGAGGTCTAAGTCCCTGCTAAATATTTAATGTTGTATGCACAAAGAATAGCTCCCACAGGAGGGATCCCCAGCAAAAAGTGACAAAAATCAAATCATCCCGAAGCGTGGTTTGAACCTGGTCCTTTGACATTATAGGGATGTCCTAACTAGATTATTAGATCCTGAGAGGTGGAACCTCCCTTTCTGTTCTTTTTGCAAATGGGATTGAAGCAGTTAGCTCTAGGTTTATTGATCATAATCCCAGGCAAAAAGAGGAACATCCACACCTCTCATTAACCAGGTGAGCTGATTGTCAGTGTTCTGCTGTTTTCCTCTGTATTTTACTTCTGGCTGCTGGAGATGACTCTCTGTTTGGCAGGTGTCTCTGACAATGCATGTGTCTTCCATGCAGCAGTGACCAAAGCTCAGAGCTGAGGAGTCCTTTGGGCAGCACATCACCCAAAGGCAGGGCATAGCAAAGCATAGCAACTGGAGAAAACTTGGGGAACCCTGCTTCCATCTTTGTTCAGGAAAATCCTGAAAAACTTGCCAAAGTACTGGGTAAAGAACAAGCAAGGACTTCAGGATCTGGTCCCTTACCAGAGTCTGGCAACCAGTACGTATCAACAATAAGATGAAATTAAAGAAATCCCTTCTAAATGTGCCGGGGAGAACATATGGGAGATATCTCCTACCAAACACCACACTAACTTATGAGCATTTATTTGGATATTTGTATTCATTCATATTCAAAATGACTTAAAAGATAACTATCATGGAATCTAGGTGTCTTTTCACACTGCAAATAGCACAGTAAGGCCCACAGAAATTTAAGCGCTGTGAGTAGATCTCTATCACCAGTCATTGCTGAAGTTCCGTCCCATCCTTCATCTTCAGGGAACTCCCCCTCTGTCCTTGTCAAGCCCAACTAATTTGCAACATACCTAGAAAGAAAGAGTGCCTGGGCTATTTCAGAGCAATATGGGAACAAATGCCAGAATCTTAGAGCAGTCACTCATGGTCTCTTATAAGGACCGTGCTAATCACTTGTTGCTAGGCACTTGGCTTGCAGGGGGAGCAAAGCTTCTTAGGATGTTAAAAGACAAGGACTATCTCTATAGCTCAATGTAGCCTAGTAAGTGGCATGAGAAATAGACACCTGTAGCTCCACATTAGTCATAGCAGGAAAGAAATGAAACAGTGTGATGTTTTTGTGTATGTCTACATTCATGTTTAAGTTTGGCTCAAAAAAGTGCTTTCGAAATTAATTTCCCAGTTGTTCCCACTTCATACACTTTGATTAGCATCACAGAGCAGCTTCGAGGCATAAAATGGATTCCTTTCAAATGAACCTAAACTGGAAGGTGCCCTCCAGAAGCACCTCTAGCACACTCACATGCTAGCAATGAACCTACCAGATTAGACTAGAGTTTGCTTAACGGAAACACAGAAATGTGTATTGTGTAGACACTGGGTCCTCAGCACCAACCACTTTGCTCTGTGGATCCTCTTCTGTTGTGCTCATAAAGCCATTTCAGACTTCGTCTTTCTCCAAACAGCCAATTCCCTCACCAAGCTCCTTGTGCTACTGTGTGTGTAAGGGCATTATTAATGGCATGGATTTACTGAGGAAACAGGGCACTATCACCTTGCTAGTGCCATCTCCTGCAATAGGGATCATTCTTTCAGTCCCATACGGTGACAGTGATAATGGAGCTGTGTGTTTTCCTCCCCTAGCTCCATTTCCCTGTGCACAACACAAGGTAAGAGCCCTTCTGGAAAGGGGTCTGCTGTGGTAGCAAGTTTGTTTGTACTCAGAATTGTGTCATCTTTTCAAAATTCAGCTCCACCTGCTTATTTGCTCTCTGGCCACCTGTGGTAGCTAGAGCTACTGGCTGACAATATCTTGTGTGAACTTGCCTGTCTTCCACTTTGTGTTAAGTTTGCATGCTTTCAATCATCAACCCCTTATTTCTGAACTGTTTTTTTCCGTTTTCACAAAGAAAGGGACAAGATAAGAAGGAGCAACTGATCAGTTTCCTTGATACCCTTCTTAATTGTATGGACCCAAATCAAATCCTTTTTTTTTTTTCTGCTTTTATCTAGTGCAGGTATTGAATGACTAAAGCTTCATCTTGAAGTGCTGAAACAAATGATTAGAATGTTATTTAGCTATCAGGCACTCTTAAGGGTCATGGAATAATTAATGCATAACCTGACTGTAATTAGAATTTTGAGTTATTCTATTGATATCTTTTTTTCTTTGCATATTGCAAAAACTAAAAAGAGGGAAAAAAAACCTTTTTCTCTGTTGTAAAGTAGTTACATGCACAGAAGTGCCTTTGTGAAGCCAGGGAATTTTCTGATCAATCCTAACACGATATGCCATTGACGTAAATAAAGACTGTGAATGCAAGATGACATCTGGGTGATAATAGCAGAATTTATATTAAATTAGAAGAATATGAATATTAAGAATAATATGATGAAGAATCCTTAATCAGACTTTTGTGCAGTAGATGCACAATTCTGTGATTCAACCATTTGAATAAGCAATCAAAAGTGGGTTAAAAAAATAAATTAGAATGAAGATTTTCTTCACTTGCTACTGACATATAAAATTGCAAAATAGCAAATATTATATTATCATAGATCTTTCAAGAGACTACATCAGTTTTAGAACGTTTGCTGACTGTTACATTTGGGTTGAATTCAAGAGGGGACAGTATTTTAGAACCTGATTATCTCTCCTAACTTGCTCTTTATCTCAGTGGGTAGAATAGAGGTAATAATTAGAGAATTAAGCTTTGCTCGCTCAGTCATGAAGTGCACAAATTCACTTGCTGTTTCATATTTATTTTCCAGCTGGAGGAGTTTAATTTATTTTGCTTTCTGCTGTGCCCACACCTGACCGACCAAAGCAGCTTCACTAGGGTCCCACTGATCTCTGCCATTTAACCCATATATCTCTTCCTATTGCTTTGCAAAGCAAACAGCTTTCCTCTGAGGCCTGTGCCAGATTTGTTTAGATATAGCCAACAGGAGGCTGTGGAGCAGCCAGCAACTGCCATCCCTGTTGACCCCCTGAATCTGATAGCACATCCACTGGGTGCATTCCTTCTACCTGCCAAAGGTATGAGAACCATGAAGAGGAACCTTGTACAGATGCCTGGGGCTGGTCTGAGTTCAGCAACATGTAAATCTTGTTCATATCCCTTTAGCACCACAATTTCTGCTTGTCAGATTCATAGGTCACAGTCATTCTGCTTTAAAAACCCAACAGCATTGTTTCCAACAAGCAGAAATAATAATATATCATTGAGTGATACTGAAGAACAATAATAATGTGTTCTCTTTTATTATTATTTCCTATCTGAATCCAGATGTTTTCTGTGGTCCCTGTAGGCAAAATGCTGTCTCTGAGAAAGTCCCTGCTGGCTGTCACAATGCAATGTTATCTTGTGAATGGCTCCTTAAATATCTGCAAGGTCAGAGAGATTAAATGTTCTCCTGGGAAACTCAGGAAAAGTAGAATGTCAGCATCACCTTTCGTCCAAGTGAAAAGTTAAATGACATTTCCAGTGATATTGATTAGAACATCTCCGAGTGTCAAAACAGAATGGTGATTTCAATAATGGCAATGAAATGCAAAGGTTGAAGCAGGAGATTGCAAGAGTAGACAGTACTTCATTTCAGAAGAAATTCAAAACTGGGAATCAGGAAATCTCTTTTCTCATAGTGTTTGGGACTCATATTTGGGGAGCCGGATCTTTCTCTCTCTCCTTTTGCACAGGTGAGATTGTGGACTGAGGTAACCATGGGGAATGCTACCACCCTTTCCTTGTGTGAGGTACCTTCTTCACTTGTATCCCAGGCTATGGTGCTGGGGCATGTTCATCTAGGATGTTCCTGTGCTGCTCACTGCATTGTCATAAATGGCACTCCAAGGTGTGTGTGAATGTCAGCATCTTTTAAGATACCGTCATCTCATTTCAGTTCTTAAAGGAAGTCAAGCCACTCCCAGTCCCAGAAAGTTGGATCTCTGGCTGTCAAAAGAACTTCTATTACATTACAGTACAGACTTCTGAATATTGTCTACTATAGCTCCTTTTACTGACTCAGGTTTATTTATAGGAAGAAGGACATTTTCTTTCTCTTGATTATTTAGTATATGATTTGTTTCATCTCATGCATTTCATACAGAGAGTGTCCTTACAATGTTTCTGGCATTAAATACAGCACCAAAGTGAAGAATAACTGAAGAAGGTAGAAATGAGGAGACAAGGAGAATGGAGAGTGGACAAGTTTTCAGCTGGTGTAAGCTAGCAGTCAGCTGCACAGAAACCAATGGAGCTATCCTGACTCCTGTTGCAGATTCTCCAGCCAAGGATCTGGCCTACTATTTATTTTCTGAGGAGATCAGAAAAGCGCTGAAATAGGGAATTACAGACAAACCCTATTTCAACTTGCAGAGCTGCAGAGGAGAATGTTCTAGCACCAGAAATGGTGGGGGTTTTGCAGATTCACAGTCAAAATGACAGTGCAAGAGTGCTAAAAGAAGTACTAGAGAAGAATAGTCAGAGAGAAAAGAGATGCTGAAACAAATCTAGGGAGCACATTATTTTAAAATTGTTTTGAGTGTGTCCCTACCCTACAATTAACACAAATGTGTCTTAATCACTTTGAAATACTTTGAATATCCTGCAATTCTGAAGCAGTAAAATTGAAACAAGTACATTTAACAATACAAAGAAATTGTATGCACATTCTGACTTTTTATAAATTAATTTGACCTCATTATTAAGAGAGTAATAAAATAATCTTATTTAATGTTCTGGTTTTCTGAATCTTTGCATGATTGATAGATGATCTGTGCACCTCACATTTTTCAGTTTCAAGATTATCTCCAAGTTCAGCTCCCAGGCTCTCATTTGAACTTTTGTTGTCCTTCTTGACCTTAGTCTGCACACTCAGATGGTCATTTAGATTCTTCTGATTGCAGCCTAAGAAAGCGAAGGGAAGGTTTATCTTTAGCTTGGCCCTTCTGTAAACCCATATTGTTCCTTTGCTATAACAGAAAGAAATTTGGGTTGTAAAAGTCTGTATTACATTGATCCCCTACTGGGGTTCAGGGGCATAATGAGTTTTATTTGATTTTGCTTACACCAATGTAAATCAGAAGGAGGTGTATTAGGGCTATCAAAGAGGCAGTTGCATTATATAGGTGTAAGTGAAATAATAAGACCCTTTGCCTCTCCCGCAGCAGTAATATTTTTGCATTGCTATAGTCCCCTCTCTGTTGGTGAGTTAAAGTGGAATATGATTTGTTGCACAAAAATAACTTTTCACATTCTTGTATGCATATCTGGCAAAATTCAGTCTAGCAAACTATCAGGGTGATTACTTAAATCTTATGCAGGGATCACTGCAGCAGAGGGATGTGTTCTTGCCAAAAGCAAAAGCTTGGGAACAAACAGAGAAGGGAACAGACAGCCTGGCAAGATGCCATTTTTTGCCTTCCTTGGTTTTCTAGGACTTCAGTAGTAAGGTAGGATTTTTTTGTTTTTTTGTGTGTTTTTTTTAAGAAACCCAAATATACAATTTATGACATGCAAGACACTGTCCTGAGAAAAGCTGGCTGCAAATGTTCTGATTTGCCAGAGCGGCTATTAGCAGGTAGCAGAATGGAGGGACTGCACAATTGCATAAGGGTAGTGGCCAGCCTCGTTGACTGGCAATGGCACATACAACCTTTCAGCTCTAGTTTACTGATGGTATTTAAAACAGAAATGGGTCTCACGCATTTTTCAGTCTGTGGATCTGTCCTCTCAACTTTGAGGAAGTTTGAAATCTGAATGTAGCTCCATGGCTGAGTTAAGCTATACAGGCAGGGTACACTCTCTGAGGTTAGGATCATACAGAACAGATACTGGAGGAAATGGCAGAAGGCCACTTCCTGAGGGTTTGCTTAGACACTTGGGTCCTATATGTTTTATCAGTACTGAAATCTAAATAATGATATTATTGCATTTTTGCTTTGGAAAATTCTGCATGGAACCCTTATCGATTTTAGTACTGCAGAATCAGGAGCTAAGGCAATATATGAGCATGGACCCATGCCAACTCTTTTACATCGTATCCTGATACTTGTAACAATGTGCAAATGCAAGGTATACATATATATATATATATATATATATGTATTTTTTTGGTTGGCTTTTGGAAGCCATCCAATGTGAGAGTCATCTCTCCTAAGTTTAGCTATCAAAAACTTGTGCATCTAGTCTCAGCCAGTCATCTCATCAATGGAGAGGGAAAGGCACTCACAGGCAGCAATTCATCTAATTCTAAAACATGGGCCTAAGATAAGTGACCTGAATCACCCTCTAGAGGGATCTATCTGACAAAAGACAGGGCACAAGCAAGCAGTGTAGACAAAAGGCTTAATTTCAGATCTCTGAAGTTAGGGAAGACAAATCTATTCAGAGTGATTGATGATCAAAGATACTGAATGCATATGGAAAATACAGCTGGACCTGGATGTTACTCTATATAAGAACAACTTGAGATTACCGTAGAAGCTGGTAAGAACTGAAGAACCAACATGCTCTTTATGCATCATGAAAAGCTTCCTGAATGCTTTGGCTCTTTGGAATGTCTTATTGCCCCTGACTAAGCTGGATACTATAGTGGAGAATAGAGAAAAGACGCCTGGATAACGTTTTGATGCAAAAGAGAGTGAAAACAATTCCAAAAGAAAACTGGAAAGGGAGACTTCTTCAGACAGTCTAAAACACAGTGATACCGAGGGACTCATTGCTACCAGGTCTTGCGAGGCCAAAAATATACGATGTTTCACAGAGTGATGACATTAATTCATGGAGGTTCAACCAACTGTTACACAGAACCAGGTGTACTGCAATTCCAGCACCAATGTCCAGCTCAAGAAATCCCCGAAACCTAGAAGCTGTAAAAGGGAGAGATTTACTTTAAACATTCCCTATTTTTCTATACTCTACCCTAACCACTGATTGTGGTTAGAAACAGGATATTGGAGTCAGTGGACTTTTCCTCTGCTCCTCTACAACGATTTTCATGTCTTTAGACTAGCTTCTTAGACCTCAGTGGATCATTCATATCAACAAAGGGTTTGGCCTCAGAGCCTCACTCTACAAGGAATTTGCAAGTGCAATTGGACAATGATATGTCAAGACATTGTCACACAGTAATAGCAGTTCATAGAAGGATGATGTAGAAAAAGGATTTTGGAGGTTTATATAAATGCTTCATTTGGATAACTTTTTGCAGATACTGATGGGAGTCACAAACCATGTTTAAGGTCTCTTCTTTCGTTGGCAAACTATTGCTGTGTTTGCAGCAAGGCACTTGTACAACCATCAAAAGGTCATCTGTACCATAGTCTGTCTCTCATGCTGGCATATCTTGGATTTGTAATGTTAGGTTGTGGCAATAAAGGAGCTCAATCTAATTTCAAAGATTTTACATCACAGGGCATGCTCTGAATTTCTCAATATACCTTTGTAGCCATAAGATTTTCCTAGCACTTCTTTTGCTTGTTGCTTTGTTTATTCAGCACATTAGAGGTTCTTTTAGCAAAATGCATTGGCATTTGACCTGAAAGGTGGATTTTCTCTGTTTTTATAAATAGAATTCCCCTTCTGGTAAATATCAATGCTTGAGATAAAATGCTTTTGTCAGATCTTCATACACAATGAAGGCAATGAAACTTTAATTGGATTATTCCTCTGATTTGTCATTACCTGGTATTTTTCTTTATCCCTAAAAGAATCTTAATTTGTGCTTGGGGGAAACCCACCTATTTTATAATCCAATCTTCCTCCTCACAAAATATCCATTTTCTATGAATAGCACTATTTATTGATTCTCTTCTTTAACTGAGGCTTATGAATTAGAGTGGTATTTGTGAAGCAGAGTTGTGAATACACTACTCTTAAATAAGATTAGTCATATATAAGTTATTTCTCCTACTAAGTCTAATCACAATAATTTTATATAATTATTTCTTATGAAATACTTCTCCACATACTCAAAGACTGACCACACAGTTTCATCCAGTTCTTCTTACTTTTCTCATGTTGTGAAATGACAAATCAGGAAAGATTAAAAGCAATGTATTCATGAATGTCTGCATAGTCTCTTTATTTTTTTCCCAAGTTACTTTTTGACTAGATTTCATTCACTGACTGACCAGCCTTATGTGGAGCCATCTCAAGAGGGTCGACATGTGACAGCCAGGAAGTAAACAGAACAGAGCCTGATAAAAACAGCTGGAGCAGCCAGAAGAATACCTGTATATCCATGCAATTTACATAATGCATCCACCTTTTCTAAAACATGAAATTGTGATTTGAAAAATGTTCACAAAGATACAGACTTTGAAATCCTTATGCACAAATTTATAAAGGTATATACTTGCCCAGGGTTGTACCTCAATGGACACTTAACTCTTACTGAGATCAATCATTATCTACCAGGATTCTGATCCACTAAAATATTTTGCCACCTAACTCCCACTTACTTTTAGATATTGAGGCTTATCTGCATTTAAAGGTGTTCAAACCGTTTTAAAAGCATGGTTCCTGTGAGGTGCAAAGACACTGAGAGCACCATGGCAGACAAGCCATCCAATAAGGAGCTTGGGACAGTGTTTGGGGTGAAATGAGCTCAGAGAGAGTGCATACCCCCCCTTGCAATAGCACTGGTGTTCACCTGACAGGTGCTCACTCAGTAGGCAGAAAATTCCCTTTTTGTGTGTATGTGTGGGCAGGAGCTGGATTAGTCTTCTGCTGGCTGAGAGAGCTGAACTGACTCTCTGGGAGATCAGATGGCTCACTAGGGAATCAGACAAGTACTAGAAGCAGTTAAAAGCAGAATTTAGGAGCGTTCAGGTGACTGCGGCAATTTAAACCACTGCAAACTGTAGCCTTAGAAGTGAGTCAGGGACTGGATCTCAGCCTTGGCTTTAGAAATTTACTGTCTTATTTTCTTTCACATAGCTTTGTGCCTTCAGTGCAAAGCTATTCTTCCTGATCACACATGGACAGGAAGCTAGGTGACTCTCTGCTGTCTGCAAAGAGGGCCCTGTGGGATTAGCTCAGGTACAGACACCTGTTGCAGATGTCTGCATTTTGTCAAATGAATCCAGTCCTGAAGTCTGGCTCTGTGTTAGGTGGCTAAAGTCATCACTTGGATCATCTCCACAAATGAGGAGTCCATGTACTGTAATGAGGATAATACAGATTTCAGGATAAAATAATCTGACAAGGTGAATAATATGCGCAGGACTTGGCTTTCATTTGCACTAAGACCATTTTACATTACACAGATGTTAATAGAGGTGCCTTACAAATCTATTAAATGCAGATTAATCACAATTTAAAGCAGCCTTACATGGCCTGAGTGATGTATGGTGACTTTAATGTAAAGGAGAGTTAGGAACATTCCACTCTGGTTTGCTCATCTTTTAAGAACAACAACGTGTTTCATATGGCAGCCTGCCTTGGTGAACGTGATTACAGCATATCTCTGCACCTCTGCTTAATCCAAAGCATGACTCAGACCACTAGAAAACCAGAGCATTTACTCACTGTCTAGGATGAGCAAGTTAAAGAATGACCGTTATCTTAGAATGTGGGATAAGGGGGAGGAAACTGTGTAAGGCTGAGCAGCTCTCAGACACTTTGCTTCCACCTGTAGCTGTGGTGAGAAGCAAAATCAGGTAATGACAAGAAACAGCTGCTGGACACCTTGAACTATATCATGTTAAGAGTCATTGGCTCAAAGATATGTTGGGGGAACAAAAGCTAGAATATGTATACAATGCTTAATGAGAAAAGATGTCTTTTCCCTCTCTTTCCCAAATTTGGGTAGGCTTTATAGTTACTAAAAATAAGAAAACCAGGACAAACTGTGACAATGTGATCTGTAACTGAAGCCTGTAAGTGGAAAATGACTAGCATTAAATTGTAATTGTACAGACAAAGGCTTATTTATTACCACTGACTACATTAAAAATCTGCAGTGCACACAGAAGCCAAACTTCAGATCTTGTCATGCTTAATAAAATATTGAATTAAGCAGAAGTGAAACTACCTGCCATATCTAAAAGATAGTCTCAATGCCCTTTCAATGCTTTATTTTAAGACCAAGTACAAAAGGTTTTCACCTTACCGTAATTAACTTTTTATCATTAAGATTCAGAAAAATTGAATTGTGTTGGACACAGGTCATCATAATGAGAATTTAATGGATCTGTATTACTATGCAAGTTAAGCTTTGAATATGTGCTAAATGCATTACATTACCATTGACCTATGCAAATTTCCTTCTCTGTGTCTCTTTTTCTTCACTGCTGCCGCATTAAGACCCCCTCTCTTTCCTCATCTCCTTAAACAATGATTTCCTCATTTTCATATTAATTGCATCAGTTAACTGAGATAATGCTCTCACTGAAATGAGCAATAGGATGAATCACTGAAATGGTGCAGTTATTCTTTTTGCTTAACCAATTTCACAGGACCTTCACAAAGAACTGCCTTAATATGACTTTATATAATTGCTTATCATTAGGCACAGCAGCCCTATGAAGTATCTTTATTTATTTAAGTCTCATCTCTGACTGATGGCAAATTAGTCACTTGCATATCTGAGGAACACAGATTGTTCTGCTACCAGGCAACTTCGTTGTAGAATACCCTGGAGAACTTCAAAACAAGCAGCTGCTAATGCATTCTGAATATAAAATATGGGGAAACAAAGTGCAACAGCTAATGACATCCAGGAGTTCCTGTAGTACAACCATGATGTCACAAAATTGCTCTACCTGATACTCACTATATTTCTTACGTGAAGGAGAAAAGAGAGATGTTGTTCCAGAATAGATTATATATCTAGTTGTAGCCATAGATACATTATACATGTTTTTAACACTGACAACGCCTGTCTGTCACCCAGTGTGAGCACTGAAGGTTACAACATTCCTCCTTTTAAAATTAACAAAGCACACTACATGGCTTGGAATTCAGTCAGAAAGCTTTAATCCACTTCTCATTTTTAATATTCTTAAAGTATTTATTCAGGACAGCTCAAAGGAAATGTTCATGTTTTTCTTCTTTGTAAGGAAAAGGGTGTCGGGGGGAATTAAAATTTCTAAGGCAAGTTATGCTGTTATCATCAACTGACATACTCAGAAGGGATCTAGAAAGGATGCCACCTCCAGCATAAAAAGAGCCATAGCATATTATCCTATCATGGGATTTGAGCTAAAGGATTGCCTCCAGGTCTCCTCAAAGCACACTGTGTACTTTTGTCCCTGCGGATGAGACTACCTGTCACTGAACTAGATATCAGCAGTCATTAAATTCATATAGTCATAATATTGCTCTTTCCAGACATCAACACTATGATTCATTTTTCTCTTTATATTTGCTCCTACTCTAATTCTACACGCAAGTCTATCATCTCCCCAGCAGAAGCCTCGGTTAACCTTTCTGGTCTCGCTGGTCTGTTGTGGCTCTCTAACAGCATGGCAACGGAATGGCCCTGCCAATTTATGCCTCAAATCATCTTCAGCCACTAGTGCTCGATTCAGGAGAAAACTCCTAATGAGCTGAAAGCAGCAGCAAAGACTTATATTGACTATTTTTTTAAATATGCTGTGTTTGGAGCTGTATCAAGTACAAACTGAAGACAATATTACCTCAAGGGGCTTACAGCCAGAAATATTAATCCTAGAATAAAGGCAGTTTTCAATTGTTTGGAAGGGTTACATTTTGGGTTAATTCTGTTCCTGTTGAAATCCCAGGTAAATGGAGAGCTTTTTTTTTTTTTTTTTTTCCCTATTTTAACTCTACCTAGGATGCAGGCAGGCAGGATGGTGGATCCTTGCCCTATTCTAGCAACATCCGAAGGTTTACACAAAGGATCATGAGAATTAGCTTGCCCATGATGGCAAGACTGAAGCCCAAGACACTAATTTTTCATATTAGCAACAAAATATAAGTGCAGCTTTCTAAACATTACATGATGTTGAATTACATGTTTGCAGGATCTCATGCTACAATACAAAATAGGATGTGCCCTGAAAAACCCAGGAGAAAAATATTTGTCTTTATTGAACTGATTTCAAAGTTCTGAGTAACCTGTGATCTCAGTTCATCAGAAGTTAGCAAGCCCTTGGTTCTGGCCATCAAAAGGTGCATTTCAGAACTAATGCCAAGAAAAAAGCCTTGCATGCTTTTCCCAAATGCTATATCATTCAAAGTTTATTTAAAGCGAACAAAAATTTTCCTTATTATTTGGCACATTATTTTGTCCTGTATCACCAGTGGTCTCATACATCAGAAATATAAAATCAAACCCACTGTCAGCATAACCACATCACGGGATTCAGTCTAAGACCATGGATGGACATGAGTATGCTTTGTATGAAAAGGATGTCATTATAAACATTTCCAGTGGGTCTTAATGCTAGTTAAGCTGTCTGCATACTAGCTGCCAGGGAATGTTATACAAGTGTTTGCCTTTCTTATGAGTTTTCATAGCTCATCTTTGCTTGTAAAACAATTTGTTGTAAGAAATTAGGAGAACATTTCCCACACAGAGCCCAAAACATGGAGCTATACCAAGAAGCAAGTGTTTGCAGTCAGGAGATACCATAGTTTTAGGCATGCTTAAGTACCCCATTGTATACTGTCACTTATCTGTAGCTGCTTATTTTAGTCTAAAATGGCTAAAATTAATAAAGTTGCAGGATCTTTCCCCCACAAACCCTTACCAGCAGCAATAATGACTATGTTAAATCAGACCTCATTGCAATGTAATGAAGCCTGACTGACATATTGCAGGTATGATACTAAGTAATTTCGTAAATTATTAAACTGTAATTGAAAGTAATAGTGCAGATTACTTTTCGACACGCTTTAAACACCTTGGCTTGAAAATAAGGACTGTAGCATGGCTGATTGGAAATAATGATCAATACCTTAACTTTAAGAACAGCCACAAGTCCCGAGGTAAAATTAGAACAGAATAAAATTTGAATTTTCTACCACTCATGCAACTCTGACACCTCAACTTCTGTTTTTCTCTTAAGTAAAGAACAAAAAAAAAAATCTTACCTCATAGAATGGGAATCTCTAGCAATTTTGGGTCAGAAATGTTTAAATCCTGATGGAAAACTGAAAATGTACAGAAAAAAAACCCTACCTTTCCTAGAGAATTTTTGGTTTTAGAGAAATTAGTTTTTCTCTCTGAAAGCCACCTTAAATGAACCGGTTGCACTTTAAAATCTTGCTGTTATATAAACTGTACCATTTTATGCCTCAGGACATTTTGTGCTTCTCATTTCAGTCTGGTAAAAGGTTCTTTGCCATTATTCTTGTTTATTTGTGCTCATGCCTTATGAAACCAGCCATACTCCTGGCACCTCTGCTCACTAAATTATATTTACTCTAGACCTAGTGGCTTGATGCATTTGATACACAGCAGCCCAATGGTTAGGGTACCCAGGTAGATATAGGAGGCCATATGATATGTTTCTGCTCCCATGGAAGTGAATTTTTGCCATCAGAAGATGGAGTTCTACTTTTTAGTAGTAGACTGTGAGCTGAAACCACTGTCCTCCTAATTACATGGAGACCTATGGTATAAAAGAAAACAGTCATCCCACTGAAGACACAAAAAATAGTGCCTATTTTAATGCCATCATGCTTCACAGTTTCCTGCTCAGTTTATTCGGTTTCTTAAAGTGAAGCACTTTCAGTTCAAGGACATCTTCATCTTTAGCTCTTGTTTATTTTTCTTGTCACTGGTCTATTGCTCTCCAGGGAAACATTAAACATCTCAATGGCATGGCTTACACATGAAATATACAGTTGGTTCAGCACAGAGGGCTTCATTTTAGGTCTCATATTAGTGGGTCCCTTGTGAGCTGATATTATGCCATTTTTGTACTTAGATCTTCTGGGGAAAGCTATCATCCAGTAAATTGCCTTAGTCAGATAAACATTACCAGATAGATCTCTTCCTGCCTCTCTCAGCAATGGGCTCTGCAGAAAGAAAGGTCATTGTTCATTCTGTTTCACTTTATCTTGCTCAATTGTTTCTCATTGTATCAAGGCAGAGCCAGTTAGTTTTTACCAAGGTGAACTTAGGAAATAATAGTAACATAAACACATGGCTTAAGTGAACCAAAATATCCAATGGTTCAGGGAGAGTGCATTGACTCTTCCAGGAAATTTCTTCATTCACTTTAATTCTGCCCCGAGTTCACAAGTGTATAAACCTTTTCCAGCTTTTTACTTTTCTACCTTCACACTTCAAAACCCATAGAACAGCAAATTTGCAACCTCTCCATGAAAATGACTTGGAAATAGCTTCAATTCACATCTGCCAAGGGGTCAATCCTATTCAATTGTCTTTCATAGTAACAAAAAGGGTACAAGGTTTCACAAAGACAAAGATAAAGCAAATAGAGTTATCATCAACTCCTAACTGGGACTAGCTCAATAGCTTGCCTGCCTGGATGTCCATAGACAGGATAGTAACCATTAGCATTAGAAATATCATGACTTAAGTTTCTACCATCCAGGAAAGGGTGGGAAGGAGTGGGGGGGACTATTCTTCCTCTCCATTCTAGCCCTACCATCACCTCCTCATACCTCTTCTCCTGCTTACTTTCTTCCCTGCTATACAGGCTTACACAAGATCCCTCTCCATGGCATTTCAAACTGGCTAGTTTAAAAGGCTCCCTGCCCATCTTGCAGATCTATCCCAAAATTACAAATTCTTCAGGATGGCACAGTGCTTAAAAAGTTAAGGCCATTACTTGTTCCTGGACTCTGATGGTGTAAGTCACTCCTGTACTTCCCACTCAAAATTCAAAACTTTTGTCATGAAATTCCCTATAGATACATTTTATTGGTGTGGCATTTGAGATTAAATCAACATCAACCAGGGCCTTGTTAAAATAGCTGACAAGAGCAGTTGCCTTTATGGTAGCCCTTATTTTAATTTTATTCATTTGTACTGGAGCCAAAAGCCATACATTCAAATGAATTTAAATGTAATTTGAATTGGGATCAGTTTAACCCAGAGACCATGCATGTCAGACTGATGCTTTAATATAATCAGTGTGTCATACAAGGAATGCCCTACCTCCAGATATCTCAAATAAAGCTTGAAATCATGGAGTGTATTGGAATAACAGATGATGACACCAAGGGGCAGCCACTAAGCACTTGTCCAAATGAGATAAATCATTTGTTGGTAGGGTTTGTGATTGCTAATGGGAAGGAATCACAAAGAAGACCTCAGACCAGACCTTGAGTATATGGTCAATGTGGACTCTTTTTTAGGAGGTATGAAACTCTTCACTAGAAGATGGTGCAGACAATTAAAAAATAGCCCACGTATATATTTTTTTGTGTGTGTTCTACCACTTTTCATTGGGAGCCATAAATGTGCACATTTTTTAATCAGTGTGTGACATGCCTTTTGTTGGTGAGGTCACTGCCTGCCTTGCAGTCAGCCTCGGTGGCCAGCTCACAATCACTTGTGCAGGAGCCTGGCCTTGTTGCTTCCTGATGCAAGGGTCCTCCTCCATAATATTTGAAATGCTAGTCAGCTCTAAAATAGCCCTTTTTCTCTGTTTTACTAAATAAGACCATTTGACATTTCTGGTTTTGCATTTTATGTAGTCCATGAATTTAATTTGGGAAAAAACCCTTCATTAGTTTTCTTACTCTTTCCAACAGCAGAAACACCTCAGATTTCTAGGTCTATAGTTTATTGGACCTGTGTTTCCCTCAGACTTGCTACTTCTGGGTTTAGAAAGTCAAGCCCTTCAGAAAATGCCTGCTGCACATTTTCAGATCTATTGCACATACGCAGGAGCTCCAGTTGATCTAGGATGCTGCAAAGGTCCTTACCACAGGCAAATTGATCTCTGTTTGCAGAAGACCTTGCTTTCAACCATTTGAAAAGTACGACAAATTCAGCTGTTTCACTGGCAACTGTCAGGCATTCACTGGTAGGCCAGACAGACTGCAGGCACAGACCTCGAACAGCTCTGTTTTACTCTGTGCACTAGCAACTAAAGCAACCCACATTTTTAAACCAATTTTGTCAGAAGAATCTGAAGGAAGCTTAATAACAAAAAAAACCCTATGCAAACTCTCAGCTAAAACCAATACAGATTTACATGCTGCACAATGTCTGTCTGGATTGAATCAATCAATCTGTAAGTGAGAGTGCATACAGCAAAGTTGCCTGCAGAATTGCCCCCATATTTAAAAACAAGACAGTCAGCCTTCTGCATTGTGGTTCTCTTTCAGGCTCCTGGGGCAGAGTACATACAGGACAAAATGTTATTAATCATCACCAAGATTCATGTTTATCTGCCTGTCCTGAAACATGCCTCTAATGCAAGAGAGATGCTACACTAAATTGAGCTCAGGCTGCACCAGTCCTATATTCTGATAGTAGCTGAAACCAGTAGCTCTGGAATATGTTGGAAGATATAATTGTGCAATAACTGACAAGTTAGATAGGTTGGAGGAGGTTTCTATATCCTGCTGTCCCACTTTTTCTCACAAACTATGATGATCTGATGATCCTGTTCTAGGAAGTGAACAGACTTTCCCAATGTCAGGTTGGAATGGTCTCATCTATGTCTAGAGTTCAAGGTGAATGTTGTTCATCTCTTCCCTCTCTGCATGACTCAGAGTTTCCCTCAGACATCATTCCTGGAACAAAAAAAAAAAAGAGTAAGGTATCAGAAGGCTTGTTGTCTAAGTGCAGCGTTGAAATGAAATTTTCTCTCATCACAATAACACAGGGTAATTGCATTGTGTGTGCTTGTGTGGTCTTAGTTGCAAAAGGTCAGTCAGATTTTTGTGTAGCTCATTCACTTGTATCTTGCCAAGCCTGTGACAAATAGGTTTGGGAAGCCTCTCTTCTTACAGTGCTAAGTTGTTGTTCCAGCTCAGATAAAATATACCTACTGCGTTGTCTTGTAGTCTGCAATTTTCTGTCATTCTCACAAATAAACCCTTTTCCCCCATGAGGACAGTCAAGCAGTGGAACAGACTGCCCAGAGAGGCTGTGTAGTCTCTGTCTTTAGAGGTTTTCAAGACATGACTGGATGAAGCCCTGAGTAACTTGGTCTGAACTCACAGCTGACCCTGCCTGTATCAGCCAGTTTGATGCTGCAGCTCGTTTTCGTTGGCAATTTTAGACAGAAAATGACCTCCTCTAGTAGATAAAAAGAGAGGGTGATGGAATGAGGTTTGCACATTCTAGATTCTAGCGTGTCTTACCAAGAGCGGGGAATCATTTCTGTTCGTGTTGTGGCATGTAGATCCTGCAAACACCAGATTGTGCTGGCCCCTGTGCAGGGCCAGAGTAGTCCTTGAAAAGGCTGTTAGGCTATCACCTTTCAGTGCGACTACCAAGCTGACAGGCAGTGATGGTAGCAATGATTCGTGTTACTCTGGCACCAAGCAGGGCCAGCCATGATGGCAATCTATCACAAAGGCTTTTCTAGAAATCCAAAGGCACATGTGGTACTTATCTTGAAGAGTCTACAGGCTCATAATTCTTAGGAAGATGCAGTCATGTAACTCTCAGACAGACATTCACACCAACATTGTTTTCATTTCTTTTTCTTTTAATCTTTTGTGCTCATGTCCAGGTGATGATAACAAAGGTATTAATGTCTGATGCTATGTTCAGATGTCTCCTGGACAAAAAATGAGTAGTAGCATAGGAGTCTGAAGGCAATATTTATCTATAGTTGACAAGATGTTTTTGTTAAAATATTTTGTGAGAATATTTTGTGTTTTCAACCACTTTTTAATTTTGATTCAATTTTTGTTCAATTTTGATTCAATTTTGATTGAAGTTTTCCCATCTTTCTTGCAAAAGATTATTTTGTTTTTACAAAATGAACGTTTTCGTCTTTTTTTTTTTCCCAGTAGAGATATGGGAATTGTGATTCCATTTATGAAAACAAAAATTCACAAATATTTTTGAAAATGAAGGAGATTTAGGTTGTGATTTGAAGCTATTATTGCAAGAAGAAATAATCCTGACAATAATTTTCACCAAATATATTTCAAAAATTTTCATAAAAACATTAGTTATTTACCATCCAGCTCCAACGCTGTCATAAAATATGTTGAGTATACAGGCAGACTTCAAAATGTCTGTATCTTGGCTGTGTACATGAAAATCTCTAGAAATGAGTGGGCAAAAGTCATCATCCTACCCCGAAGTAGGTTAAGTAAGTAGTAGTAGATACCCAACATTATTTTTTGCATTTGTTGCTGCCATTTCACAGTGTTTCTAGCTTCCTGTTAACAGTTTCACTTCTGAAGCTGCTCTTCAAGTTTTTTCCATCCCACTCAATCTCAGCATTCAGGCTTATTTTGAAATATGTTTATTCATCTTTTCTTTTTCTTCCAAAGTGTACCTGAGACTGCTATTTCCTGCCAATAGTTCTGACCTCTCCAGGTCATTTAGACTCACTCCTTTGTTCTCCTCACTTTCATCAGCAGTGTTAATCATTAATATTTAACCAGATCCAGCTCTCACACAAGCAGCTATACACCCTTGCAAACCCATACTTGGGAATGTGTACCCCTGTTGGGTTAGATTCCTTTATTCAATCAATCCGCTTGATGGACAACGTTGTCTAAGTAATTCTGAGCCCAACTTTGCCTCAAACTCTCTAAGCGGAGTATCCCATGGGTGTGCGGCCCCAAGAAGAGAGAGGGACACGGTCTGTCAGTAAACAAGTTTTGTTAGGAGGGGAAAAAGGCTGTAGCCCCAATACGCTGCATCTTCGACTAATGGGCTATGTGGCTGCACTAGCCATAGTCTCTGTGCTCTTTATGCTCACTTCTCTGGGAGAAATTTGGGAAATGTCCATGTGATTGCTTCCCTACAGAAACATCACTCAGTCTCTGAGGCGCCAATGTGGGGAACAGGCAATTTATACTACTTTCCATCAGTAGAGGCATAAAAAAGTTCAGGAAGACACAAATTTGAGAAGTTTTATTATTTACTTTATTCTCCTCACCCTAAACCATTGTTTTTAGTTTTTTTCTTCCTAAATCAAAGATGGAAAACCAAACAACAAGATCCCTTAAAATTCAGACCACTGGCTTCAAGATTCAGGCCAGTTTTTAAAGGCAATTTCATATTTGGCATTTTTGAGAAAAGCAGGAACATTTATCAGGCAATTTTTATTTCCGACTGTTGCTGGAATGAAGACTGGGAATGTTAGGAGATCATGCAGGCACAATTAGTTTGCAGAGCTCACATGCAGTGGTAAAGGTTGTTTATTAAATTGCTCTGAAACTTCCTGCATAATATCACCATCATATGCCTACGTAAAGCACATAGCTAAGGATATGTGCATCAATCTCCATAGGCACAGACAGGCAAAAGGTGGAGAGGTTTAAATGAGAGATAAAACATAAAACCTTTTGAAATTTATCTGCTAAGAGCACAAGGTAATACATAAAAGGAAAATTCATTTTCTGCGTTTACATTTTATGTTAAATGCCATTGTAGATAGAATCTCAGTTACAAAGGCAGACTGTTTTAGGTCAGGGTGATTTGATTACTAGCTTCTTTAATGGAAATGTCATTATTTCAAAGCAGAAATACTGAGTATTAACTTCAGGAATGTCATGTGGCAACAAGTTGGACTAATCTCTCCTGTCACAACTGGTTCAGTTCCTTTTTTTTTCATTTCTGGTTTAAATGCAGCTAATAAAAAAAGTCGTAACAGTTGTGCACAAACAGTAGAAGATGGGGTGAAAAGCTTGTGCTCCCCCCCTCTAGCTCAGTGACAAGAGGACAATCACACAGGTGACAGAAGTGTGTCAGCATGATATGAAGGAACATTGGCACTGGTCCACCAAGAGCTTCGTAAATGCCTGAGAACTTGCTACACTTCAGGCATCGGAAAGTTTAGAAGCAAACATGATAAAATATCGACGTGAAATTACTATGGAATATTTGGTCTGAGAAAATTCTCTAACATATTTTTTGTGAAGATGACATTTTCAGCCTAAAAGCTTATATTCCATATTTCAGCTCTGAACATATTTTTTATAGCCTGAAAAGCAAAATAGGATTAAAAGGAATAGTTTATGCAAATATTCACTCCTCTGGCAAAGTTCCTGGAAAGAAATTTAAAAATGTCCTTTTCCTTTTGGGTTATAAATAATAGAATATATGCCACTGGTAATTGTGTAGTTTATTTTCATTTTACAACTTTAAGTTTTATTGGATTTTATTTAGGAACACATCAAGTTCACTTTTGAACAAGGATTTCATAGACCTATCATTATACTCCCTAAGTCATGAGGTGAGACAGGGGATAAAAAGCTCATGGGGTCACATACTCTACCTGACCTTTAGGATTTTGCTTTGCGCAGATATTACACCTCAGTAACATTTCTTTGTCCCTTGGAATGTAATGTCCACTCAAAAACTGCTGTATGGGATCAGGCTGTTGTTCATGTAAATGTGATTTAAAAACACTTCTGTGTAGTTAGTTAGTAACCCTTATCTATAAACCCCTTCAATGAAATATCAGAGAGTTATTCAACTGTGAAACTATGTAGAGGGGACATTTGCCTTATCCTAGGTCAGCATTTTCTGACTTTCTGTAAACATTCCCTCACATGATGCTCGTTAATAGGCTTCCTCATGCAGAACATTCTTGGCGGCCACTAGAAAAGTTCCCCAAAAGACTGATTGCTTTCCCTTCGCCCGAGGCCAGCTGCTGATCGGGGCTGTTACGTAGCATGACAAACACCGCTAATATCCGAACATGGAGCCAGCAGTGAGACGTTCAGTCATGCACCAGTTAAACCTTGGCCTATGAACGCCCCATGAGGTATATTAATATGCGAGGACCTGTTGGTACGCGTTTCCATGAGTTTAAAAAGAGGTGGGGGGCAGGGAGGACGGAGAGAAGGGAGGATGGATGCAGCTGGAGCTCACCCACCCTCAGGTCCCTCAGTACGCCAACGGCCCTAATGGCCCTGCCCCTCCCCCGCCCCCGCGGGGCCTCCTTGCCCCTCCCCCCGGCCGCCACTTCAGCCTCACTCCCTCAGGCCCTCGGCTCCTGTCACGGCCCTGCGCCTGCCCGGCCACAGCCTCCCCTGACCCCAGCCCCAGCCTGCGGGTGCCCGCCCTGCCCAGCCCCAAGGAGGTGCCCGATGCCGGTGCTGGGGCTGGGGCCACCCCTGGCCCTGGCGGTGGGCCCGGCCCTGCCCCACAGGGAGCCCTCGCTGACACCGGCCCCGCAGCGCCCTGGCATCCATTTGTACTTGGGAAGTTCTTGACCCGACTTCCCAGGCAGCATCGCTTTTCTTTTGCCGATCTGATCTAAGAACACAAATTGCATACTTGGCCTGTAATGAATTGTGCCATCTCATTTCCTAAAGACTGGCTCTAGACAGAATAAATACAAGCATTTCTGGGAGGATGCAGAAGGCTGTTAACTATTAGTGGTGGTAATGATGCTGCATGTACACAACGCTATCGGATGGACCCCCAAGCACTTTGCAACTACTACTACTCGAAGTAAGACAAAAGAGAGTTCAGGAGCTGCGGAGAAAGATGAAATACAGTAATTGTAAATGGCGGGCAGTGACACTACAATAACTCCGGAAAAATGAAATGTTCTGTGACCCTCTGAAGCACATTTTGGATAGGATCGAGGGAGGAAGGCATTTAGAAAAATCCAGTAGAATTTGGCTGATAGCTATACTGAGTAAAAAAATTGTTTTGCAACTGTTCTTGCAAAGTAATTATCTGGATGAGATATCAAGGTTGAAACTCTGTCATAAAGCTGTTTGGTGGAATACAATAGTGAAATAAAGTACTTGAGCCAAAAAGTAGGGAAAATAAGTACAACAGTGTAAAACAAACCTCCAGTGAACCTTTTCCAGGTGTTTCTGAGGAGACAATGGATTTCTGCCAAAAAAAGAATAAAAAAAAGTAAGTGGTAATATCATTGCAGATAACACTTAAAATTAGAATCAAAAACCAGATCATGCTTTCAAACAGCATTTGGATCATAGGATAAGACTGAATTACAGTGATCAGCAAAGTGCCATGAGTTCATGCAAATGTATAAAGCTGTATGTGACAATGTCTCTTCACTAAACTCAGTAAAAACAAGTTCAAGTTCTCTGTTCTGCATCTTACTACTAGGATTTTCCCTACAGAAGATCACTGTATTCTGGCTTTTGTTTATCATGGCTGAAAAAAAAAAAAAAAGTGTAGTAAAAGCTTGTTCTAATTCAATAAAAAACACTATCAAATTTTACAGGGAAAGCAGTGGCACAGACTGGATTGGCCCAGAGAATTCATTGTAAGAACTAAATTTCCTAAACCTTTAAATGTTCTTTCATCTTTTTGATTTTCAAATATTAGATGAGACTTCCATGTACATACAGAGATAATGAATTTCACTTCTCCTCTATAAAATGACTGAAGTTGCAGTTTAGATTTCCAGAAGGAGATGTGTTATTAATGGCTGACAGATGGAAAGCTCTTTCAGCTTCATTCTTCTATTTCCTTGTCTAAACCTTTTCTTTGAGACCTGCCGGCAGGCCAGGGCCTCTGAGACTGATGCCTCAGCTTTTCTCACACTGACGTTTCAGTAGCAAACCTCCGTTTGAAGCAACTGAGATACCAACTTCTGTGTGTAGGTTTTGGTGTGTTGTGGTCCTAGCAGATGTTAAAACATGCTAAGAACTGAACATAACTAAAAAAACATACCTGGACTAACCAAAATGTGGCCTTGGACAATCTGGGTAGATGATGAAATTAAATGCAGGTGAAAGTAAAGTAATGCACGTAGAAAGGACATCATCCTAATTTCATTTGTAAAATGAGGGGTTCTGAGCTAACTGTTGCCACTTAAGAGAGAGATTTTGGGGATATAATTGATAATTCCATGAAAATGACAGCTGAGCATGCAATTCTGAAAAGAAAAGACACGAATGTTAGGAACTATTGATAAAGCAACAGAGAACAAAGCAGAGTTCATCATTATGCCTTTATATAAATGCATGGCATGTCTGTGTCTTTGTACTGTTCTGTTCTTTTCATCTCAGAAAGGATATAGTAGAACTGGAAAAAGGTTCTATTGTCCTTGATTGTCAAGGGCTATCAATATATGGGATGTGTTCTGTGCAAGGAATAACTAAGTAAGTTAAGACTCTTCTTTCTAGAAAAGAGACAAATTACAGAGGATGTGTTATGGGGCTATAAAATCAGGAGTGAGGTGGAGAGGATGGACAGGGGTTGATTGTTCACTCTCTCTTCCACTATAAGTACTAGGGATCATCAAAGTAAGATAGTAAGAACAAGCTTCAAAACAAACAGGAGTAGGTTATTCTTCATGCAACAGATAATATGGCAGTGATACTGCCTGTGAAAGGATGACTGCATCCTAACTGAATACTAAAAGTTTAGGTGGGTCCAAGGGCAGACTGGACAGGTTTATGGAAGAGAAATTCATTGGGGGATACTAACTACACAAAAGCCACACTTAACCCAGGAAATCCCTGAGCTGAAAATAGGTGATGGCTGGGACAGCGTCAAGGAGAGGCATTGTATATTCTTGCCCTTTTCTTAGTCTTCCCTAGTTTATCCACTTATGACAGCTGTAGCTTACAACCCTGTCTCCTATCGACCTTGGTTCTGACCAAGTTGGCTATTCTCATGTTCTTTGTATAGCGATGTCATGGCAAAGGGAGATTTTTAGTCTGGCTGATTGTTTTACATGAGTGTTGCTAGACTGCATTCAACTGCTGTTGACTTGTGTGCTAGCTAACATGCCTTTATGTAGCAGGACGATAAAGTTCTGATTCCGGAGGTATTCTTGTGCCTGTCAGTATAAATATGCCCTTTGCGCTCACAATCCAATTCTTCTCTTTTTTGTATATCTGTGCTTTTCATGCATGTGCTATGTCATTTCTATTACAAAACAAAGGAAAGGCTGTTGCAATGCACAAGAAAATCTAATTTGCTTTTCACAATGGACCTAAAAACAATGATTGATGTGTTTCAGTAATTAAATTCTGCTAGCTGTAAGATGCTGAATGCAAGATTTAGAAAGGCAGTGGGAAATGGGTGAAAATGGAAAATATATTAGCAACTTTCATGTCTTGTGCTACAGTGTTCAATATTCCATCCATTTATGTTTGAACAGGTGAACAACTTTCAAAGACATGAAGATAACCCTGTACATAGGGGAAGAAAAGACTGATGATAATCCTGTCTACTGAGAAAAGAATGATTGAGCACAGAATGTCAGTATACATTGTCTCAGAAAAAGAAAGAAATAAAAATTCTGGGTATTAAACAAGTTAGAAGTTATAAGTAAGATACAATCCTTTGACCATGTTGGTAGATTTTAGTTCCACATTGCTGTTAGATCTCATGCTGTTCTCATCTCAGAGTATGTCTGCACAGCACAGTGCCTCGCTGTACAGAGGTATCTGAGGTAGGTCTGATAGAGGTACACAGGTAACAGAAAACCCTAGCCCCAAGAGTGTGTTGCACTCGCACATGTCACTTCTCAGCTTTTCTTTTGAAGCTTGCTGTGTGTCTGTTCACAGGATTGTGCAGTGCACAAAAGATTGCCTTCATATTAAGCAAGGCAAATGATATGCATTACCTATGGTTAATTATTTTTCTCAGCCTCTCTCCAGGGAAGAAATAGTGTTTTCAAGTAGCATTTTACTTACATATCTGAACATCTGAGTTTGTTCCATGGTAGATGGACCTCCCCCATTTGAAGTCTTTAAACAGAGCTAGATGTCTTTCTAAATTGTGTGTTATAGCTAGGAGTCACTTGGAAGTTACAGCCTTGATACAGAAATTGCTGTGTGACCCCCCCCCCCCGACCTTATCTACATTGTAGACGTCAACTAAATGAGCAGAGCAATTCCTTCTGGTCTTAAAAATCTATGAATAGCTGAACACATAACTGGGTGAAAATGTCTTGATGGCCAAAACAAATGTCAATGAATGTGGTAAATTTGCAAGCCATCACTCCACTGCTGGGCTGCGTTCTTTCTGTAGCCTTCATTTATGTGTTCACCTGATAAAACATCATTTATGGAGCTCCAAGATCCTGGGTGCCTGGGAGGATAAGTGAATACTCCAGGCCTTTAATGCTTGCTATCGTGGTGCTCCACTGTCCTGTCAAGTGAAAGCAGGGGCAAATGAAGGCAGGCTGGGGGCTGAATCCAAGGAAAAAGCAGGACTGGATGCAGTCTTCCCTCTGTGTTAACATGTTTATTTCATGGTAGCTTAATTTTCTAGTTGCTGATTGAATGAACTTTCTATGAATGAAAATGAAATGAATGAAAATTCTATCTGAATTTTTCTAGCTGATTTGATCTAATTAAGGCTATGGGCATTAAATTAAAAAACCATGATGGAATGACTACGTTTGGGAGGCACGAGAATGAAAATCTTTGACATATGGGGATTTTCACACCTTGGAAATAAGGTGCTTTATGAAAAGTAGCAGTAACAGCCAGGATGTTCTTATTACAGGCAGAAGAGAAGAGATACCAAAGACATCTCAGATGTATTCAGATCTATGAGACAACCTTAACATCTTGTAACTTACTGCATAATTGTTACTTTGAGATAAAAAGTGATGCTATATGTCCTTATTGTGTTCTTTGCTTTGAAAGTGAAGTTCAGCCATACAAAGGATACTACAAAGCCTTCACGTTGCTGCAGCCATCAAATGGGGCTAGTGAGGTAAAGACCTCAGACTGACTTTTGCACACAGGCAATGGTTGAAACAGGATTTCAGGTGTACCAGTATGAATATCTGCAATTATCTGCATGGAAATAAAAAAAAAGTCCCAGTATGTTGCTATTCTGTCATGTTTCTAGTCTGCAGAAAGTGCACACTTATTGTACATGTCACTGCTGCATACAGGCTCGTCTTGATCACTGCAACAGGATAATTTTCATCCTTTGTAGATATCTGAAAAAAAAATGTGGAGGCCAAATAGTATAAAATTAAAACCTTTGAAATTGCAAGCACTCATATCAGAATGATATTTTTAAGAGTGATTTTATTTTAAGAGGTTTGATCTTATTTGCACCATGTTTTTTTTTTTCATCAAAACCCCTCAAATCCCTAATATTTGCAGCTAAGAGCTTACAAGTGAGGTATGGACCAAGAATTATAGCAGGAAATTAGTCAATGAATAGTTAAGAATGGCATATTTATTACAGAAAGTTTAAATCTGCTTGCAAAGTTCTCTCAAGCAACAACTTTTCAGAAGGAAAAATGAAGTTTTTTCCTTCCCATATACTAACAATAAACAGCTTTGTGATGATCTGGTTTTGTTTTATATCTCATTGACAGCTGTTAAGTGTTCTCCCTTTTGATATGTTGAGTTTTTAACCGTGCTTAGGTTAACAACAGAGAAATGTATTTCAAATCTGAGTGTTTTCTCCTGTTTGCTTATAATGACATTTTATTTTATTTTAGCTTTTTTTTTTTGATATTGTCTTCTGGATGTCCCCACATTTAATTGCATCAGTATAAGGCACTGATGAGTACTATGAGAAAAGGTACAGCTTTGGAGGGAGAAAGGTCACTTTTAATATGCGTGAAGAGTACTACATATCTAAGTAATAAATATTCATTTGCTCATTTCACTTGTCTGGCTGAGAGGAACTCTCCTCTATGTTTCTTTATATTCGTGACAGTAGTTACATATTGTTTCCACCTTCTGTCTATTTTGTTCTCAGATGGGTGTTACAGCTGTCACAGGTGTTACTGCAGTAATCATGATTATCCAAATGTTAGGAAAAATATTTTTAGTCTAACAAGAAAAAAATAAACAAACAAATAAAAGTAAATAAAGTGAAAAGCAATCCTGATTCTCTCCCCCAAGAAATCCTTATGTGTGATGTATAAGCACACAGGCAGGTTATTGTGTGCTCTCTAATATTTTTGACCAGAAATGTTCTTCCACCCAAACACGTTTTATTTCAGTTGATAAATGAAGTGCCAAAAAGCAATCCTTCTCTAAGACTAAACTGATTTCTTCAAAGGCATTCTCCCCTCTCTTACTGGAGAGAGAGGTCCGGTGAACACCTCCAAACTTACCCTAAAACAAAAGCAGGTCTAGGGTGACTTACTGGTAGAGCTTAGACAGAAGCAGAAATCCTGGTAATTTACCTCATCTTTTACTCAGGACTATGCAGAGGAGGGGAAGTATCCAAATGTTAATGGCTATTGGAACTTCCACTGTAAGTAACAGAAACTGGTATAAAGAGGGATAACTGTCAAAAATCGGGTTTTATGTAGAAACATAAAACATAGGACATAGCACTGAGAGGAACTGCTGAGTACAAAGTCCAGGGCCATGATACTGCGAGGCACCATATCACATCAGTGACTTCAGCCTACATTTATTTCTGGTAATATATACCAATTTGTTCTGGTGCCAGTATTGTTCCTTACCTTCACTATCTTTTCTCCTTCACATATACTGGCCCATCTCCCAAGATGTATTTATTAAATTCAAGTCCATTTTCTTTCAGACTCTCTTTTTCCAATGCATAGCAAGCCAAAATCTTGGGTCTCTTCTTGTGTAACAGCTCTCAGTTCCTTGACCAATAGCACTTTGAGTTGTTCCACGTGTAGTAAACCTGACAGTGCTATACCTTGAGTGCATATATGTGTGTATAAGTTACTAATAACTTTGAACCCCCTGTGTGTTCCCATCACATTTGCTTGAGGGACAGAAGTCTCAGAGATAATGAAGTGCCTCCAACTACTGTGAAACTGGTGTCTGAATAGAGCAGAGAGATATGGTAGGTGCCTCGACCAGAGAGGCTGCAGTGTAAGTTCTCACCTTATCAGGCAGCAAAGAACCCAGAGGGGAGGGAGTCCCTACAGACTCCCCACCCATGGCTACCTCCATGCCCACAGGTTGCCCCTTCTTGCTCCTGGAAGTTGATCAGCCAGAAATGCACCTCTGTGGGAAAGAATGCATCCAATGTTCATGAAACTACATGTTTGGAAACGAATGAGGTGTACAGGGAGTTAAATTAGCAGGTCTGTTTCCTGGTTCTCTGTATAGCCAAGGGAAAAAGACAGACTCCTCCAGGGCTGGCCTTGGCTGAGGAGCCTGCGGTGATGGTCACAGCTGCCTTCTGGAGGAACCAGTATCTCCATACAGAAGTCTACAGAGATAGCTTTTGGACTAGAACTGAAGCCAGGTGCCTAAAGTCAGGAAGCATGAGTGCCACCCAGGATTTCAAACAGGGGTCTCACCATAAGGAAGAGAAAATCTGTGGTCACTTGGTTCATTTCCTTCGTCTTGTAAGCTGTATGTGGGATATAGAGGTCTGAGTTTAAAGAAGTTCAGGTCACACTATGTATGATTTCTCTTTTCCAAGTGTGAGGAAGTCAGTGTTTGATAAAAAATGTTTTTTAGTTAATAGACTTAGTTAATAAACAGTAACATAAGGCCCTTGCCTCCCATATTGGAAAGTGAGTAGTGATTGTGGCAGCCACTGGACTCTGTGCATTTGTCCAATAACATCAGTGACAAAAAGAACCATGGAAAAAGTATTTTGGCAAAATGTGCAGTGTGATGCCATATAAAGTATTTGACAGCTTTTCTGACAGCTAAAAGCAATTGGGCACTGGAGAATTGGAAAGAAGCAGGATGAAGTTCTTTACTACATTAATGCTTTGAATTACTATCCAATCCATTAGTGACTTGGGAAGATGATAGAGCCTATTATAGATAAACATTTAAAAAATAGCAGAACTTTTCCAAGACCTCCAAAAGAGCTGGCTAGGAATGTATCATGGAGACCCAGGGAAAAGACAAATATGCAAAAAAATGCTAGATTTATGCTGATACTCAAAACCCAAGAGGGATAACATAGATTACAGAGAGAGTAGCATCAATACAAGGTGAAACAGCAGAAAATCTGATGAAAGACAAAATCTATAAAGAAATAAAAGATACGTGATAAGATATATGAATGCCAAACAGTATGATTTTGTGGCAAAGATATCTTGTGAAACTAACTTGATGTCATTTTTTAACTTTAATTTAGTTTTTGGTTTATCAGGATAAACCTGACATTCAAGACATTTGACTTAGCACTGCATAGAACCCTTATTTAAAAAATTGGCCTATGTGAAATGGGATTAAGCACTGGCTAAATGGTAGACCTCAAGGAGTAAATGTACAGGGAGAAATTTCATTGACTGGGATCCTTCTATGAGTTTAAAGGTTTTAAAGTCCTGATTCCAAAACTACTTTCACAACATGCCAAAAAATGCAGTCTGAGGACATGTACACAGGAGATCACTGATGAGAGATGAGGAAATAATTTTACTTCCACATGCTAGAATGAGATTAATGCTAAAATAATGCCTCTTGTTCTGACACCTTCATTTTAAAAAAATTGTTGAGAAATTAGAGACAATGATACCAAGCCACAAAAATGATGAGAGACCTGGAGAAAATACTTCACAGATAAAAACTCACCAAGCTCAGTCTGTTTATTTTATCAAAGAGAAGACAGAAAAGTGACTTTGTGACAGAGTATAAAAATCTTAATGAAGAAAAAGTATTGTAGTATCCTCAAGAATCAATGCCTGGAAGCAGAAGGCAATAAAAATAAAAATAAAAACAAGGCACGCATTTTTAACGGTGATTTTCATTAGAATAGATTATTCACAGGAGAGGTGGATTTTCCATTGCTTAGTATGTTCATCAGGATTTGATACCTTTGTAGAAGCTATGCTTTTGTTAGAAACAAGTCTTTAGGCTCCATGTCAAAGTGAAATGTAATGTCCTGTGATATAATGACTAAATGATCTAATGGTCCTTTCTAGCTTTAAATTTAATGAATGTCTGGATGATTTTTGAAAAGCTCCTGTGCATGTATTGCTAAAATCTGTGTCCCTGAGTTATGTATATGTCAGTCAGACACAAAAGAGTATAGAAGGACCATACACAGTTCAATCAAGAAAGGAAGTGCCCTGAACTCTCAAGAGGACCATTCTGTAGAAACAAAAAGAAATTCCTTTCTTTTAGGAATTGAATAAAGTCCAACTATTCAAAAAGATGAAAAATTAGCACCTTATGCTGGTGCCAGCAGGTCGCTGTAATACCTGTAGCCTAGTGCGTGCTCATCTGTGAATCAGTCTAAAAGACTTCTAGGCAAATAAGTAGGCTGTATCTCAGGAGACCGTGAAACATTATTGGGATAGCCAGTCCCAAGTGTACTTGGAGATTTAGTAGAAAAAGGGATGAATGAAAGATGATAAGGTGAAAAGGAAAACATCTCTGGCATTATGAAATGAGTGATTAACCAAAAACATCTCAGAGCCTTGTGCCCAGCTTCAAGGATACTAGATTTAGCAGAAGAATTAGTAAGAGAAAAACAAACGTATTTAGGTAGACACATCATAGTGATTGGAAGATCATTTATTTAAAAATGTTGCCTGATTTCATTTCCATCTTTCACAGAAGGCTGTTCCTTAAAGAGAAAGAAAAATCTGAGCCCTTTGCAAAATATGAGGTCTGTTCAATATCTGCTTCCTCCTTGAAAATCTTGTCACACTTTTTTCCTATTAATCAATGAATTCTTAGATGGCGAACCTTTAAACAGAGGGAATGTTATTATTCTGCAGGTAAAACTGCTTGCAGCATGTCAAAGGGTGTTTGTTTAAACTTTAATGGATAAAGTCTAGAGAGCAAGTTTCATTAGTCTAAGGACAAAAACCATTTGTTTATCATTATGTGTGAAGTAAAGAGTTCTGTAAATTTGCTAACAATTCTGATGAGATCCAGATAAAATTATAGGAATTATCATGAATAATGCTCTGAAGCCTTAGAATTTTTCCAGTGAGAAAAGGAGAGCTTATTTTGTCTGATAATAACAATAATAATAATAATAATAATAATAATAAACCTGGAGTTTAGCATCCAGATTCAAGTTAAATAAAGGTCATAAAAGACTTTGACTTTTCTCCCCAGGGGACACAAGAAACTCAGGGAGTTGACTGGGAGATGCTCACACTTTGTGGGGTAGGGGGAATTGACAGCCTGCCCCCAAAGCAGCTGTTTCCTGCAATATTAACTGAATCATCGGAACCTCCCCATTCTGGGAAGACAGGTAGGAAATTCTGAAGGTAAGATCTTTCTGGTGACATCTCAGGCCCTTCACTCTAGACTGCAGCTACATCACTGACAGTTTTACTTCCACAGTTCTTGTGATGGTCCCTGTTGGTAAGCACAAGTGAGTAAAATCCCTTATGCCCCTATTTATATTTTATTACTATTCAAATGAATCATGGACCTTGGTCTGTACTGTCTGAAAGCTGCCTCTTGGACTTTCTTGTAGTTGCTATACTTGACTGAAAACTCCACAATTCCCAGCAAAAGGCTAATCTCGTCTCTTCTTAAAATATAATTCCTAACAAACTCAAAGGTTTGAGGAAATACTTCAGGGCTGTTATTATTTATCTGTGCTTAGGTATCCCGGCAGAATTCAGGACTTCAAGGCCATAAGTATCACTTGTACACCTAGAAAAGGTACTCTCCATCCAAAGAGTTTACAATCCAAACTGACAAGACAGAACAAATGATTATTATTCAAATCAATATTTTACTCTTATTTTGCAAATGAAGACCTGAAGTATATAGAGAGCCAAAGGGCTTGTTTTTAATATCCCTATTTACACTTTTCATTTACATGGGTTCATATGGGGCCAAGCGTGGTTTTTGGTATACCAAATAACTATACCAGCACCTCCTTCCACACAGAATCAGCCTTGCTTATACTGAGTTACTATTCAGTACTTGTTTATCTCCTGTTTCTGTCAGTGAAATTACCTGTCATTGTGAACAAGGATATTACCATCTAATCCTGTTGCATGCAACCCCTGCGGTAGAACTGGGAACTGAACCCAAACTGCCTCAGCCCCTGACCAGTTCCTTAATCACATGGTCATTTTTCCCTATGGCTAGAAATGGTGACTGAAAGGGCAGGAGAATTGAGCTGGCTGTCCTTTTGCACACACTGAGTGCGTAGTTAAAGTGAGCAGTCCATCTACATGAGGAAACAACCAGTTCATCTGTAGATAGTCAGCCTCTAACAAATTTTTACGTGTTTACACAACAGATATCCTGTCATGTTTGTTACTCTCCTGTCATATTAAAGGTTAAAATGATAGGCTTCTTTTTAATTTTAGCCTGAACCCAGTTTCACACCTCCCAGTTCAGCTAGCTCCTTGGCAAATATCTGCCGAAATCCCACATGCACCCACTCTCTATGTAAATGATGAGTAAGCACCACAATTTAGATGAAACTTTGGGCCCTGGGGCTACAGCAACTGCATGGATTATCTAGTCCAACTGCAAATTCACTTTCAAAATATATCTATAGCTGCCAGCCATACAGGAGCTTCTGTTTTCTCAACTATATTTCCTCTAGTTTATGTATTAACAGTTGCTTGCTTACCAAACTGTACTTTCATAGGAGAAATATCTTTGTTAATGTCTCCATGGAACGGTAACTAGGGTAATGAAAATCTTTACTTGTGAAAACATTATACCATAACTGGAAAAAAAATCAAATGATTATAGTTGCCAAATAACGTTTGTTCTTTAATAAAAATAGCAACAACCACAACAACTGCCGCAAAAACGCATTTGTATTACAAGAGAGACTCACTAGGTCTGTACCCCAATGTGTTAGGTGCTGTACAACCACAGGGTAAATGTAACCCCTGAAGCCAAAGGTATAAATATAAAAAATAAAACTTGAAAATAAATAAACAGGGATAAACTCTGAATAAGTGTATTGGGAAAGGAATGAGAAATGACATAACAAAATAAAAGGAAGCATGCGGTTCACCACTGTCTTTTTTTGGACTTGTTAAATTGTGAAAAAAAATCTTGAAAATAAGCTGAGAGAAAAAGTAGATTAAATAAAATCAAACATATTACTCAAATGAATAATTTAGCATATTTATGGTAGTTTCTTTCTTTTAGCTTTTCAGGCCATTAGATTTATCAGCCCTGCTGATAAAGGAACACCTTCTTTCAAGAAAGAGCAAGGAACTAAGTGAGTTATATATCAATTAGAAAAAACAAATTGAGGTGAATTTCCATCAATCTTGTGTTGTCTACCATTGACATTATGACATTGACAGCATTAACAAAGGGAGGCAGCACTCAATATATTGAGATGTAATTAAAATGCACACAAAGCTCTGGGCATATGTACAAAATATACTGAAAAATTCATGCAAATTGGGCAAAATTCAATACTACATTCTGAACAAGCTTATTCATACCATGACTCCTCCTATACAGGAGCCTTATTCTTAATTTTCCCCCACCAAAAGACTGGAAAAAGGGATTTTGTGAAATAAACTGAAGGTTACACTGCCAAGGCATTATTAAACTAAGGGGAAAATGCATTGCAGAATTGAAGACACTGCCATTTAAACTGACCTGATTTAGATGATACAGATATAAAACTTGATCTTTTCATGCAGTGTAGCTTCCTTTATTGTTACCAGCTGTAGAACTGCATCTCCCAATTATAAATGCTCTGTTTATTCCATTTTCCTGGGAGTGAAGAAGTTCCTATCTGGCGCAGAGCTAGAATTACAGTCCTTATGTCGCTTCTCCCTTAAACTGCTTATGTTCAGAGTGTGTTGGGAAAGGGAAGAAAACTGACCAAAATAGGGAGGATTCTGGCTATGCCTATGTATGGGATGGCCCCACTGTGGGCTGTTGTAATGTGTGCCTGGGCCTAGGGCTGGGAGGAGGACCAGAGCTGTGCTCAGAGCTCAGACAGCCTCCACTTCTGCTCCACTAAACTGAAGCTGGACACGGGAAAAAGTCTGGCCCATTCTTTAAAGGACTGGTGTAATAATGGTCCACAGTGCACCTACTCTACACAAGTCAGGTGCATTGCAGGCATGTATGTGTATACAGATATAGGTATGTGTGTATGTGTGGTGTTTTCTACTTGGGAAAATTTACAAACTCTGGATACACTATCTGCAATCCAATTTTACTTCAGATGTGCATGACTGGTGGGACTGTTTGTGTTTCTCAACATGAGACAGTGTCCAGAAGAGGAAGGGAGAAGAAGAAATGCCAGTTTAGGAGAGGGAGGACTGAGTGGCAGGGGAAAGCAAAGGTGATACTTTGCCTGCTGGCACTGGTGAGCCCCTAGATCTGCCCAAATGTTCATGAAACCACAGCCTGATAAGTTGAGGCTGCTCTGTCTGCATGCAAAGGCCAATAAAGATAGGTATGCCGGTCTTTCTCCTCTTTCCCTCCATGGACTTACACCTTGAGGAACGTTTGGTGGATCCAAAGTGTTGAGGGCCAAGGCACGGAGGACCAGAGGAGGACTCTTCTCTGCCAGCAATGACGCAGACTCCCTCTTTCAAAGAGCAGGCAGCTGAGAGATACACCATGGCTCCAAGCACATCCCAAGGCATCGCAGCCATCATTTAGTTTTTCTTCTCACTATTATTTCAGTGCTATTCCATGATATTACCTCACTGCATTTTTGTCTCTGTTTTTGTCTGATACATTAGAGCCTTTTGCTAAACTTTGTCTATAAGAATCCACTTCAAAGTGTGAAAACAGTCTGTTAGGGTAGTGTACCCATGTCAGCCTAGGATAAAAATATCTCTTTTAAGATAGAGAAGTGTATTTTAATGATTTAAGTTCAAGCATTCAGAGTATATTCTTTATTTCTTTAAAAAAAACAAATATCCTGGTCACAGCTTAAATGACCCTTAATTTAATGGCTGGCAAACTGGCAAGATGCCAGATTTTATTACAAATCTTAAATGACTGTGCTTAATTTGTGCCAAGGCATCCTATCTATCATTCTCCCCTAAGCATTATCTGAGTTCATTACCTTATTTGGTTCTAGTTTATAAGCTATAACGTTATTTTAGCCTGAAAATAAGGAGATGAAAAATGACTGTAACAATCTGGGTATCCATGCATTTACCAGCTGCTGTGCAGATAATATAGTTAATACTAACAACCTTTGGCTTATTGTGACCACACTTCAAAGTAAAAACTATCTACTGTAAAATGTACATATATCTATTTTGAAGTGTGGTGCTGAGGGAACCAAGCAGGTCAGATGTAATTTGATGTCATGTTACACCATGTGTTGACTTGAAAAAATCAGAGGTGCAAATCACTTAATAAGATTACCACAAGATGTACAAGATCAGGATATTTCACCATGAAAAGACTTCAGGAAGCTTCAAAATGCATTACTGAACTAAATATTGATGCACATTTAAAGTGCTTTTGAAAAAATTTGCTTTACGTATTAGCTAATACAAAAATATAACCACTTGCACAGGAAAGCACAATTAAAAGTCATTTTTAAATCCAGGAAAGTTCTAGTTAAGAGAAACATCCATTTCCTTTTCTTCTTTTTTGTCTTTCTTTTCCTGTTAAATTGAAAGAACTAAAATGTAAGACTCTAAAACAAATATCTATAATGCATCTCAAACACAGTACATCACGTAGATAGCTGGAACAGTAACTCTGCTTATTCCATGTCAAAAGCTTGATCCTAGTTAAGGTGACATGAACTCAGTTACCTATAGAATTTGAGGGATGTGGGAGCAGATCTTCAAAATATGTTTTCTTAAACTGTTTTTGGAAGAGTTGGTGATGTATGAGGGAAATGTTTTACTCTCTAGCCTTGTAGGTGCCTACATGTAAGAAGACATGAAAGGTGGTGGTGTTGAAGAAGCCAGGAGGAATATACTACATAGTCTTGCTCCATGGAACTGGCTTTGATCTGCACTGAGGACACAGGGGACAAATTCTGTTGCCATTCTTTGAGTGTCATGGTGCACAAGTGGTTTTATTTATTCATGTTCTGTGCCTGCTTATGTACACATAATTTTTATTTCTGGGCTTCAGAATCAGACAGAATCAAAATCTTTCTGGACAGGATGAATCATTTCATGGCAGCTCCTGTACAGCATAGAACACAAAATATTACTCAGTTACCCCATATCTGAGACTGGTAACTTGTGTTTTGATAATAGACATTGTCCATAAAAATATCCAGTTTTGATGTGAAGACATGCATAGAGGGATAATATATTAATTTTCCTAATAGTTTGTTCCATTGCTGCTTAAAAACAAAACAAAACAAATGCTATTGTTCTAGTTTAAATTGTCTCACTTTAACTTCCCACCACAGACCCTTATGTTTTTTCTGGACTGAAAAATACTCTAGTACCTGTTATTTCCTCTCCAGGAACACACTCACACATTCATACACCATAATCAAAGCTGGGCATTTGATCATATTCTCCTGTGGAGTGGGGCTGGGTTTGAGGTCTGAAGCATTCTTACATGACACCAGTATTTTTCCACTTGCTGGGTTAAGAGGTCATCTATTTAAGTGGCCTAGTATTTGATATATACTCTTCAAATGCTGAAAATGAGCTGTATGGAGGGCCAGATTGAACTTATAATCAATGCTGCAGGCATTGCAAGAAGTGGAGCTGATGAGGGAAATGAGAAGAGATTAGTAAAATAGACACATTTCATAACCATAGTGTGGACCTCATTTTTCTAATGAGTTTTCCTTTCCCCAGCCTACCCTCAGTCTCTTCTTAAGAAAAAAACATCAGCCTTTGGTGACACAAGCAGACTGGAATCCCTTAAAGCACTCTTTATCTAAGCACTGAACTGTTTGGCTTCTAAAAGTAGGAGGCAGGCGGGATTTGTGAGGTCCTACTTACTGCTTTTCTCACAGAAACAAAAAGAGTCCAAACACTCCCTGCTGTGCACGGTTTTTGTCATCATTTGAAATGTAACTGAGGTATAAAAAAACCTTATGTATGCTGTGGACATGGTTTTAAATACATTTTTTAAACGCTGCATTTCACTCACCTTTTTGTTATTCTTTGGCTAATCAGAATGTAAGAAGAGCAACAGTGATGAAACTGCACTCTGCATACACTTTGGTGGGTAACTTATCGAAGGAATGCTTTTCTGCCAAAACAGACTTGCTTAACTGATTTTTAATCACAAATACTTGACAAGAATTTCCTGATGTTTAAAATATTCTGTAGAGAGGCATGAAACAGTTGGGTTGTGAGCTGCCACCACCACCTTTTATTAGAGGGTATAATTGCAGCTACTCACATATCTTGTGTTAAGTCAAACCTAAGCAACTCCAACCTCAGGATCTCTGGGCCACCACAGATAAGCAGAGGCCTCCCCAGCCCAGCTTTCCTGTGTCATCTAATTTAGGCTAAAGCAGCAGCTGAAACTGTCTGCCTTGGTGCTTGGCAATGCTAGACCTTGTCTTCTGGCCGCACAAAACTTGCCTTCATGGGATTCAGATTTTGAAAAAGTAGACTTTTCAAGGAGAATCTCCATTCAACTTGTGCTTAGTTTTTAGTCCTTTTCTTTGCATAAGCTGATGTATAGCAGTCACAAAGCTAGAAAGGGAGAAGGGAGAAGGCTGAAGGTGGCCTAAAGCTTCTTCCATCTGTGCAACACACACACATTTTAATATATTTATATATTAGCATATATAAATGTGTATATATATATATTTATATGGGTTAATTTGAGGGTCTATCCTTAAATCTTAGACTAATTCTAGGCACATTCGTTATGGTGATGGACAGGAATAAATAGGGAAAATCATTTTTCAAGCCTGCGTTGCGGGCTGGTTGCAATATTTAGTGTCTAATCCTCAGAGAAGTTCCTGTCCCACATAAGACCAGCTACTTTACATGCACTTGGGCAGCTCATTACAGGGTCCACATTTTCTAAAGTCAGTTTGTTTCCAGCGCTGACTGCTAGCTTACAGGCCAAGATTTCAGTCTGTAGACTTTGGTTTATACCTAGGCATAGCTGTATAAATTAAGAATGTCAAAGAACTCATATCCCTGACATAAAGGTCCCAGTTTTTTCAGCAGGATATTCCTGAACTGTGAGTATGCTTTCACTAGGATGTACAGGACCTGTTAGCTGTCAGGATGACTTGCACCTGGACATCTATCTGAGTCACCCTTGGCATTGATTATTCTGATATAAAGTATGCTCATATGTATGCTTGGTAATCCAGGATTTTCAGATACCTAGAAGTACTCTGATCTGGCTGCTAGACAACTGGAAATCCTGGACACCTGACCAGACTTCAAACTCAACCTGACTAAACTATCTAGGGGAAAAAACTGAAGCCTTGTCAAGGAAACCCGGATGTAAAACACCTACCTTGATATAGCTTTACCAAAAGAAACCAAAGAGTAAGCCAAATATATGTAAACAAACATACAGAAAAACAAGGTTTACCTGCATGTGAAAAATATTCCTCCTGTGAGAACAGGTTATTTTACTGAAGAAACTGGCATAACTATACTGTGACTCCCCTGAGGTGGCTGGCTGATGTCAGCAAATCCACCGACAGCAGTCACTTAAGGAGTTCCTGGATGTTTTCCAGAGTCATTTGAGCTTCTGGGACTTTCAGTCTGAAATCCTGTTTCCAGACATCTAACCCCTGGATACTGTACAACCCCTGAAAATGTTTATTTTGAACCAAAGGACTGTCTTTACTGAGGCTACCAGAGTACTTCTGTACAACAACAGTAATCAACATTTCTCTCAAAGTGAAATCAAACACTAGCCAATTAGTGTAGTGCAAGGAAGTGTTTGTATATGAATTTTAACTAATGCAGAATTGAAAGAGAGTTGTTCCCATTCCCAGGTTAAACATTGATGGTGAAATTAGCAAATGTGATTCCTTTTTTTCCCTCAAGGCATGAAGTTGGAGAAAAAAGCAAGAAGAGAAGGAAGCAGCTTCTGCATTTTTCTTCTAATCAGCCATGCGTATTAGTGTATAAGGCAAGACAGGAAGGTAATATGAGAATCAGGCAAGCAGCCAGATGACATTGTGTAAGGCATCTTTGTATAACTGCCAGCTAGTGTCTTATAATATTGAACACTGAAGTTTCTATTTAGTAGTGTTGATTGAATGGTGGAAAAAAAAAATCTAGGCAAGGATAATGTCTGTAATCAGCACTGCACGATTGCTATTGTCTATGCTTGGTATACTTAATGGAGAAGCTAATTACCATGTGTTCATTTTTTATTACGTTTGCTATATTGCATGGAGAAGTAATATGATTTTTTTCCATCCATGGGTTTACAGAAAACAAACAATACAAACAAAACATGGTGGAACCCCCCTCCCTCTACCCCCAGCCCTAATTAATTCCCATTAGGGCCACTGTTTTTATTTCCAAGAGGAAGTCAGAAGGCGAGTATAGCATGCCTGATGAGCTCACTAACCTAGCCCAGTGTGTGCTTGGACTGGGTTGTTGATGGGTGTTTGAATGTGACAGGAAGGAAACTGCATAAACCCAATGCACAGTCGTTTCATTTAACTTCTCTGAGACACATTCATTTTACCTAGCACTTCCCATGCAGCTTTAGAAAAACAAAAGGGTAAAGTACCCCTGAAAGTGGTGGATTGACAACTTCTTTCTGCATGGCTGGAGAGGAGCAATACTGTGGAAGCATATCCCCAGAATGGCATGACAGTGCCCTAAAAATTTTTGACCAAATTCTACAGTAACTAGGTGTGAAAACTTAGGTCATTCTTTATTTCTTAGGTCATTCTCTGTGCCTGTTTAGTGCAAAGCTGCTCCACTGCGTTTTACAGTATTATTATGGGGCATCTGCCTCTGAGCCACCACCTGCACAGGCAAAGGTCCCTGAAGGACAGTGACTGTGGCAATGTCTCTTTTCAGCTAGTGGCTAATGGGGATAGCCCTCTTTGGGTCCAAAATCTCTTGCTTCGGAAAGGAACCTGAATGTCCATATCTTAAGAAAGTATCCTGGCCTCCAATCTTAGACATGAATCAAGGCTATGATTCTTCCTTGATAAAGCTGTTCTACTTTGTGTAAAATATTTGAACAGCTATTGGGAAAGGGACCAGAACTTTGCCCTGAAGGTGAGTTCTCTAATTATTTGTCCACTGACTCATTCTCCCCACATCTTCTCTGTTATGAATATTTAATTATTCCATGAGAAGTGAGCATTGCAGGGTACAAGACCTTCTGTGAATCAGGTCCTTTGGAATGTATATCTCACCTAAAGTCAATGAATGGTTTTCTGTGAGATCTATGCCCCCAAGGGCCTGATTTCTAAGTGCACCGTGGGCAGCGTAAGATGCAGACAATGATATCTGGTGGGATCTTTTTCAAGTGCCTTTGTGTTCCTCCCACTGAAAGCAGCTCAGTCAGACTCTGTTTAATCCTGAGAAATATCTAATTTGCGTTAATTATGCTTGGAGGGTTAACACAGACATTAGCATAACCACTACCAAACTAGTATAACTAGTTATACTGTTGAGTCCTGAATTGCTGAATGGCCCTTGGGAGAGGTTAGGATCCTGTTCAGCTCCCATTACTTTTCTGGGAAGGATCGAGTTCCACATTCACACTGCATTTAGAGCATGCACAGGGTACAGTATCCCCAGGGACCTGAGTAGCAATTGTCATATGCTGATTGAGACAACATTAAGACCAAGGCACAGCTAAAAAAAATATCAATCAAACTGAACTCAGTGCTGATTTTAACAAGCAGGTTCACAAAGTCTGGTCCTCCCACACTGAAATAAATAGGACGTATTTATAGTATTTATAGACTGGATTTCAAAAAGCAGAAGTAGCTAATGCACTTTCTTTATTAAGTACACTCCCTAGTGCCTGCAAATTACTGTATATTTCAAGCCTTATTTAATTTTTAATACAGCAATCTGTTACGCAATCAGATATATTTTAAAGGAAACTTATTATTGAGTCTTGCAGTCTAACTGGTTTCCCTCTAAGAGTTCAGCAAGCTATTGCATGTGTTTTTTCTGTGCAGGAACTTCTTTTCTTTTCTACCATTGATGCTGAAATTAGAATGTCCTGCTTAATGCATGTGGTATATTAAGCACAAAGAGGCAATGTCTGACAAGGTGGCAGGTATAGAGACAGATTAGGTCTCTACCACTGCTTCCACACACTTAGGTGAGGTAAATAGGAAAGATCACATGAAGATAAAGCATTTCAGTACCTGTGAGACATGAGCAGAAGGTCATTGAAGAGTTTGGTTGCTTGTAGGTTCATGAATCTTGTTAAAAATCCAAAACAGAGATATGTAAGATTTGGCTCAGGATCTTACATTTTGCTCTGCCCCCTTTTGCTATGGGAGGTGGGGATTTTTCGAGGGACAGATTTCAAGGTAATTTGAAGCTCCCAATTCATATGCATCCCCTCTCCTCAGTGGAGAGATTGAGGCTTGGTAAGAGTACTCCTTGCTCTGTATCACACACTGATTCAGAAACAGGACCCTGGTGTAAGGTTCAAGTATTTACCTTCTAATTTTATGAGCAAACTTATGAATGTAAATGAAATTGTACTTCTAGTGTAAATTACCTTGAAATCTGTCTCTCGAAAAATCCCCACCTACCATAGCAAAAGCATGAATATGAATTGGGAGCTTCAAAAGGAGGAGGTAAATCTTAATGACTACAGACCACCTTCCCTGAGATGGAGGGTGTAGTAAGGGGCCAAACTATCCTGTTCTTCCTTAAACTTCCGTCGGCCTTTGTATTTCTTTTAGGGAAGCACGAATCTTTTACTTGAGCTCTCCCAGGCACATGGTTTATAGGCTACATACAGATCTTATTCCTTATACCCTCAGCCTTTGCATTCTAGTAGGGACTATCTCCTGAATAAATCATTAATTATATGCTTAAATACTATTAATTTTCTATTTTTCTCTAATCTTGGAGCTGGGTAAATTATATCATAACAAAGAATCTCAGAAAAAAATTTCTTCTTTGAGACAGAAAAGGAAATTTACATGGAGTAAGTAAAATAATATGCTCCTAAATCTGCTCTGTCCTTCTCTTCTTTGCTGGGATGGGGCAGCCTAGACTCTTTCCCAGATCTGACCACATGGATTTCCTTACTAGAAATGCACATATCCTCACAGCTTCAGCTGTGACTCTGTCCACATTCAGCTCTGCAGTGATCTGTAGGTCACTTCAAGTAATGTTTGTAAGGATGTCTTCTGTGCTTGAATGCTTACTTCTAGTCCTTCTTTTTAGAGGTGGGAGCAGTTACCAGTACCCCAAATTTTAATGGTGTTTGTTCATCTATGAACAAGAGATTGCAAGTCAGTACCTGGAGGATTCATTGTGGCATAAGTGGGCAAGAATCTGAAGAAAGCATTGTGCTAATTTTGAAGATCTCAGTTTGAGTCTTGATTCAATTCATTAGATTGGCAATAGATTGCAGCATTATCACTAAACTAATGAATAATGAAATTAACTTGATTCGGATCACCTAGACCCCTCATCAGCTCCAGTAACTGTTCACAGGTAGGTCCTTAGCTCATGGAACAATGGAGACAATTCAAAAATTTAAAACCCTTTTCACTGAAAGCTAAACTTAATGTAGCACTTGTCACAGGCTAAACGCATACAAACAAGCTGCACTGACACATGATCATTTATTAAGGTGTGGTAACATTTTGGTTTGGAGATCGTTCATCAGCAGCATGTCTGGTATGGTAAAGCCCAGCACAGATATACTCAGGAGAAAAGCTTTTCCTTTGTTACCCACAGTCAGGAAAGCTTAGCTCTAAAAAGATGTTAAAGGACTTACAGGCTCTAATAAAAAAAAAAAAAAAAAAAAAACACACACAAAAAAACCCTTTCCTCAATAAGAAAAAAAAAATTACTCCAATTATAGATGATCTGATCATTTGAAATCTCTTATGGCCCACACCACATTTGATTTCTCTCTCTCTAAAGTCTTTCTCATGCTGCAAGACATGTTTTTAATCAGATTCCAAAATAAATACAGTTTATGACAGAGCTGGTACCTTGGAAAGGATTAGTTCTGCTCTGCCACTTGTGTATCTATTAAATTTTATTCAGTCACTGTATATCCAAGAATGCTGTATCTCATGGATACATTTTAAGGCAGTAAATTAAAGTAGTACACACTAGTGGTCCCATTAGTGAAAAGTGTCAAACCCAGTGCATTTCTAAGCACTCCATTCTAATCTTCCTACCTCTGTACTGTGTGCAAGGCATTAATGCATTGTTTAAATTTGAGACTCAGACACTCAAAAAGCTCTCATCAAGAATAATTTCTAGGCCTTGCAAGATAGAGAAGATAAAATAAAGCACTAAAAATAAATAATTCAGGACAAATTTTATTCATTATGCCATGTTTTCTATGGGCAACAGTTTGTGTAATTTCTCCTACTGTGCCATTCCGAGCAGCATCTCTTACTGCGTCACACAAAATGTTTGATTTATGTATTTTCATCCTATTATCAAGGTAAGTTTAAATGTGTTTGACTATCTCTCCTTGTTTTTAACATTTGAAAAAAGGTAGAAAAAACACCCCCAACCATGTGCTGGCAATTTCTTAAGCCCCTATTAAGAAAGGAATATAAAATTTCTTTGCTATTTAATCAAACTTATTTCTTAATCTCGTTTGTATTGTTTACAAGGAACTTGGAAAAACAGGTTAGCTGTAGTGTGAAATACTGAGATTCTCTGAAATTGCAACTTTCTGGCTAGTCTGACCTTCTTTTCACAAGAAATTTATCTTGTACAGACCTTATATATCCTTCCTTGGGTAGGGAAATTGCATGTGTTTTAAAACATGCTGGCTGGTACAGTTTTAATTTTGATAAGTTAATATGAATACTGATCATAGTAAATCATAAATTATTAACATGAGGAATATAACTTAACCCATCTTTTCCAGACAGGATTCTAAGTATCCCAAATTGTTTTCCCAAAATGCTACTCATTTTGTTCCACCTACTTGTGGCTTCATTCCTGGCTTCCTCAAATATTGCTGTCAGCCAGGTAACTCTGTGGCACCAAATGCCATCTGAAGCTTTTTCAGACATGGATAAGTTACCATGAATGAATCTTTGGCCTACAGATAATGGCAGAGCTCATTAAACCTAATGGATTTTCTAAGAATATTTCTTCATAGCTAAGTGGAAAAAATAGTTCACTGACCCTCTAAAAAGACACAGCCAGAAGTATTTAGGGTAAATAGCAAGTCAAGAGACATAGGTTAGGAGGATTTATCAGAACCAGAGCAATATGAGGTGCAGAAGGCTGTATAACAAAGAAAGTCAGAAAAAACAGAATCAAGTGACTAAACAGCAGGAACCGATGATAAATATAGCCTTGGGTGAAGCTAGCAAACAAAGTTTCTTTGGGGCCTGGTAGTGGATGCTGGAACCTGGATTTCTGCCCAAGATTGCACCTCTGGCTGTTTATTTCCAACATGCTCTGAGAAACAGGACTTTGCAAGGGCCTGGGTATTAATTAAATAGATAGACCAAAAAGAAGCAATAATAGCAGAAGAGATGGGGCTTTGTCTTAATGACACAAAGGATAGGATGAACGGGATAACACATTGCTTTGTGGCCAATGCCACAGTAATGAGTTTGCTGCAGAATAAAAGGAAAATGGGATTCTATAGCTTCTACTCAACAAAAAGCCCTTGAAAGACAATTCCATTCTCGTTACAGTTCCAACAAAATAGAAACTTTCACTCCCTGTCCAAATAGAGACAATCAAGCATTTCAAAAGGCTTGTCTGTAGCAGGCAGAATGGAGTCTAACTGGATCCTTGGGTCACATTTAGGCAGCAATTTATGTAATTCAGCTAAGAGTTCATGGCCTTACATCAGATTGGGTAAACATGGCAGAATCTGTTTCTTCTTTTGTACTCATTCTCTCTGGAGCTCATCTGGAGGAAGAATCCTGACTACCTTCCTCTCCCTTTTAGGCTGTGGTGGAAACAGGCAACAGATGATGCTGTTTCATACACCTTCCCAAGTTTGTTTTCTTGTGTGCAGGCACTCTTCATCTTTGAGGAAATATTAGGTTGTTGATTTTTTTGATAACGGTGGAAACACAAGGAGAACAGCCTCAGGATAGTTTGTTCTCTGTCTTAATCTCTTTAACTCAATTCAATACTTTGAGCAGAACTGCTCCCTTGGTATTTTAACTGAAAATACATGTGTGCCATTTAACAACCTCTCTTTGTGAACTAGCAGTTGCAGTGTAAATAAACTCAGTTACCTTAAGAAAAATCCTGCTATTCTGCATCACAGTTTTCCCTTCTAATGGAGAAGAGAGATGGATATGCAATGCTTTGCACACTAACCTTCTCCTCAGGTCATTAGAAGAGGGCAACTTACCACTAGCTTTCAAATGTCACATTTCTGATTGCCCATCATTGCTACTAAATAAATTCTATGGCTAAGCTGCGGGATGCAAAAAATTGTTATGAAAAGAGAACAATTGCTCGCTATGCCTGTTGAGTAATTTGGCAGCAAAGAAGATTTAAGTTGGACATGAGGAATAAAACTGAGCTAGCTGACTCTTAGGTGCTGAGACAGGCTGCTAAGAAAATCCTCTTCAATGGTTGTATTTAAAAGCAGGCTATGCACACTTTGTTTAGTCTGCTCAAAGTGTAAACTTAATGCTATTTCTGAGGAGGGAGTAGGTGGCCACTTGAGGTCCCTTCTTGCTGGCAGGTATATGAGTCATAGTGGCAGCTGGAGAAGAGAATTAACGAGCGCCTGCCAAAATTACCTCCAGGAAGTGCTTTTCTTATCAATCATCTAGAAATATAGTTGCTGCTTTGTCACACCAGTGTGATGTTTTCTTTCTGTCATTTACCCAAACTTGGTGATTGCTCACAGGAAAGTGGGTTCTATGAGGACAGTTTTGCAGAAATCCCAAATACAATCTTGTTTTAATTCCCATAAATATCTATAACTTGTTTTATTCCAGCCCTGGAACTATCTGAGAAATGCCTCTCACAGGGATTATGTCTGGTACTTGTCAGCAGAGGAAGCACAAGATGAACAAGAGTAATGAGTGTTCAACAGAAAAAAACGACCAATTAATATTTACGACCACCAACTTAGCAGGAGGCATTGTCCCAGGCCCTGCTCTGCCAGGCTAGTGTCTTGCATTCACAGGTAGATGCTTTTGCTGAGACCTGTAGTGTGGTAAGAAATATGGGTTTACATCCAGACTAGATCCTAGCATTTGGTAGCCATGATCACCAAAATGTTAAGTCACAGCTAATTAGAATAATGCACCTATATAAACAGGTTGTTTCTTACCAACAGCTCCCATTGCAACTGCCTGCAGAAGTTTATAAAGAAAATAGCATTTTGACCTCTTGCTAAGCTGCTACGCCTTCTATACGCACCTCTGTACTCCCATACACCTTTCTGTAATCCCAACTGGTTATACATGGAGTGTTAGGCAAGAAGAGGTAAGGTTTTATTAGGCCAGCCATTATAGTTTGTAGAAATTCTTCACATGGGATGTAAATACTTTCAGGCTCACAAGCCCTCATTCAGTTCCTAGGCTTTTTGTTTCAGGTATGACACTTAAATTCAAAAGTATCTTTAGGCCTATTAAGTTAGTCACCATTTTGCAAGGCAGAGTCAAGGTAGCACTTTAAAGGCATTATTTTTTCTCTCCTGGCTAGCGTTTTTCTTTATCTAAAGGCTATTTGGACTGATAATATATGCTTGATCTTTGGTTTGGGAAGGGAGAAAATAGGCCCACTATCTTCATCTTTATTTGGCTCCCCACTAGCATTTCCTTTCTGTATAAATCACTCACAGTTCTAATGCTGCCCTAACTGGTGAGAAAAGACAAGCTGGAGAAATCAGCGGGTGATCAAGGAATCATTTAAAGGTGATGGGCTGCTGCTTCAAAAAGCACTTACATAAACAAATCTGCAGCACAGAGCAGAAGGGAAACCAGGCTAGAAATCTGGCTGCCTGCCTGCAGTCCCCAGCCCCAAGGTAGCGTTACTTCTAAGTGAGACCAGGGGGAAGCAAGTGTGTGTTTTTGCTTTCTCTCTTCCCTTTGGACATGCAATGGGAAACCAAAGAGTCCATTCAATAGGAAGCTGGTGAATAAAGACAGAAAGAGGCATTCCTGTTTTCCCAAGAGATCTCAAATATTTCAAGGGCGCAGATGAGCTTAAATACCCCCTCTAGGTCCCCCCACACCCTTCCTCCATGTCAGATCAAGTTGTGATTGCTTTGTTTTTCCTTCTAAAAAGTCAATGCTCAGTTTCTGGCATGTAAAGCACTGCAGAAAGACTGTTTCAGCAAAACTTTTCACATTCCTTGCAGAGCTGGGTGATTTCAGACAGCAGAGCAATACACCGAGGTCTCTGGCTACACAAAGGCATCAACACTTTTCCACAGGTAGAAGTGACAGATAGAGCAAGAGCTGCTACATGTGGAGAGAAAAACTCTAAAGAAGTTGCAAGGGTTTGAGCAGTAAAGTACGAGCAGGGACAATTTAAGTATATATGACAACAAAGCTAACTGAAGGGAGGTGATTAATAATGAACACAGTGTGCAGGTGGAAGAGCAATAGGAAGTAGGAGTTGCAAAGGACTGAAGGAGAAAGATTAGGATGGCTGTGTAAGCTGGCACCATGCTAGAAGAAGATGGATACAGTATAAACAGCAGGAATGATCTGAGTAGAAACAGAAGATGGAAGAAATTCAGAAATTCTGGATTGGAAGAAAGCAAATAAGACTGGGAGAGCACCAGACATTACCAAATTAATTAAACAGGTAAGGGAGCTGCTGTAGCATACCATCAATTAGAGCTGGCTGGCATACCCAGTACAATCAGAGAGCAGGATTTCAGTTCATTGACTTCCTAAAATATTTTCTCCAGTCTGTACATGATGCTGTATTTAAAGAAGTGAAAGAGTAGCTTGTTTTTTTTTTTTTTTTCTTTTCTTTTTCCCTGAGCTTTGACATATGGTAACAATCACTTTGGTTAGTTTCTATCCCATGGCTCCCTCTGGATGACTTTTAAAAGATACCATAAAGTACTGAGGTTTAATGATCTGCTATTGCTCCCACTGAAGTCATTGTTGAAATTTCCATTGACTTCAGGTTCTAAACAAGCTAACGAGGGTGAAAAATAACTACAGAATATTTGAAAGCAAAGGTATGACCAATGGAGATTTTCATTTCAATTCCAGTAGAACAAGGTTTAAAATACAAATAGAAGCCAGGTTTTGTGTCTCCTAAACGACTGCCTTGACACTCAGACTTCTGGTCATTCTGGATATTAGCTTTGTGACCACTTATTTGCTCTTTGCCAGCCAAGCGAGAACAAGTTTCTTGATTTTGATCCAGGGGAGAATGGAACATTTTTCCAATCACAGAAAATTTCCCGGGATCAGCAAATCACCACCATCAGCTCACATTTTATGTGTTGGTTCGTCTTTGCACTTGTTACTGCTAGATGTGAACACACCGTTCTGGGTTAGAACACACATTGTCTACGGCCTCTGATCAAAATAACATTTTGTTCCTCAACACTTTTCACAAGAGCTCATAGGTTTCCGTCCCTGCTGTCTTTGTGCCATGAACCACACAAAAGCAATTGTAATGAAAGTGAGATATGTTAAAACAGAGAAAATGGAATCCAAAACCAGAAGTTCTCTAATAGCTCTAGATTTCTACTCTTCAAAACAAGTAAGGCATCTCATCCCAAGTATAGAGGAAATAGATCCTATATGCAGATTTAATCTGTTTAACTGTTTTTCAGTCCATGTTAAAGCCTTTTGATCAGTAATTTCTCTTTCAGTCAGATGTCTTGTGAAAGAGTTTTCATGGCAGCTTGTGTGGCCAGCTTGCAGAACTGTGATAAAAGACAGCTATCCCCACTTTACAAAGACATTTTCTCTAACTACCCCCACAGAGACAGCAAGTTTGGGGCTCATATGGGTCATCACATATGGGCATTTAAAGATACAAGTACCTTTTAGTAATGATTAATAAATACCTTTCAAATGCTCACTGAATTAAGTTAGATTCTGCACCTCATAGACCAGTCTGCCTGTTTGAGCTACGCAAGTCTGCCGATCTGACTAGGACAATACATATTCTTCAATTAAAAAAATCATCTTTCTGCTATGAGCTATGAATTAAGGAAGAGATACTCTTTGTCACGGAAGGCTAATGTGTTAAGAAAGGAAAATGCTTGAAAACACACAAGAGTGTGGTAATAAGCAAGGGAAGGAACAAGTGCACTTGACAGATTTTTAAAATACATACAAGGTACCTTAAAAAGTCAGTAATGAATAGGCTGAATAAATAGTTACACTCGGGATGAATTCATGCCATTGTCTGATTAAGGCATCTGTTGGTCACAACGGCTCTGTTAATGCAAACTGTGTGATTTCTTTCCATATTACCTTTCCAAGCAATAGACATTACTCTTAATAGAAATATCACCGAAATGTAAAGCCTCTGGTAAGTGGAGATTTCACGGTGTTATGATGCTAAATCAATGTCTGTACTATTTCAAAAATGTTTCCATTTAAAAAAATAATGAATATTGATAGACACTGGAAAGCAACCTAAATGCTGTGCTACTCAAGCAATGTCCAGTTTTCTTAATTGGCTTCGAGGCTGATTCAAATTCCATAAAATTCAATGGGAGTCCTTCCATTCACTTCACTGGACGGTATTGTGGGTCCTCAATACTCCGGCGATATGTGCCTAGGAAATATATTAGATTACTGATAAAAGTTGTCATGTATCCAAAGGGTCATTTGCTTCTCTCTCGTGTAAAGAGAGTGATTTTATGAACATGAATAGGCTGGCCTTGTGAATATTAAAAATGACTGTTATATGCTTCATAATTTATCACTCGAATTGCAACTTCAGCTGTATTGGGTATGCTCATGTATCCTAGAAGGCTGTGTGATTAAGTACTCAGTAAGTTAACTAAGAGCCTGGCTTCTCGTTTCCTCACATCTAGAGTGATCATACATTTGTTAGATTTATTATGTATTTCTACAATATTTGTAATGTCATAGCACCTAAGAGTCTGAAGTTACATACCTGGACCTCAGGCTACTTAATAGCTCATAGGCATGGACCAAAAAAATTGTCCCCCCCCCCCCCCCGGCCACTAATCTTATAATCTAAGAAGACATGAGACGCAATGGTTGGATATGCAAATTTAGGAGTGTATTACCCATTGTTACAACAGGCAGTAGCCTCAGTGCTTCAACAGTGTACCCATTTGTCAAATTGCTGGTTTGTTTTAATGTTGTTGACACCTTGGCAAATGTGATTTTCAAGGAGGGATTGAAGGAGAACAATGAAGTAGCTTTAGGGATGCTTGCAGGGGAACACCAACATGCCTGAGGGACAGGAGAAAGAATGACAGCACTGGTTTGAAAACCTAACAAGTGGGTGATTGCAGGCTGGCAGCTTGGGCTGATCAGAGCGGGGAGCAAGCCTTTCAGCACTGAATGAACGATAATAGGTTTAATTGTTTGTAAAACATTTGAGATCCTCAGGTGAATGACACCATATGAATACAAAGAATCCTGAAAAGGCAAATGATGAATATAATGACAATAATGGTGCTTCCAAAGGAGGCAGGAGTCAGTACGTGAACAGCAGCTTCCACTGCTGCAAGTCTGGTTTGTTCCATCCCCCACAACCTATTTCCTTTCCTGTCCTACTTCTTGTTATTTTAAAAATTGAAAATAAAATGGACATAATACAGTGAATACAATATTTTTTATAAGAAAATTGGCTTTGTCCTTAATAGTAATGACCTCATTCATTGAAGTTTTTAATTTGAAACTGTATTAATTTTTTTCCTGATTTTTATTTCATCATCAAAATGTAGGCTAGTGAGAGTATGAAGTAAAAATAATAATTTATCTTGAATTTGAGTATCTTTTGGTTTTAAGAAGAATTTTTATCTGTGACCACTGAAAAAAAATTCAGTTTAGAAGTCCCACTACAATGCCTATTTATCCTGCACCATGTGTATGAAAAGCTCTGATGTATATGTTTCAGAAGTTCTAGTTCAGTACTGGCCAGTTTTGACCTCTTTAATCCTCAGGAAACCACACTTGACATAGCTCTACACCACTCTTATACTCCCAGCAGCAAATTGTTCCAGATGACTCTCCCACCCCAGTAAACTTTGCACTGTACCTTCTCCGCACCTTAGGCCAAACATATAACAAATTGCTCTAAGCCTTATGCAAAAGGCCTTATTCATAGGTATTCACTCTATAAATAGTCCATTAACTCCAAGGCAAGGGTCTAACACAGGTGTATGTAGTCATTATTATAACTGAAGCTGCTTTTCATGTCATGATTCAGGTGCCTGTTATGTAAGCAGATGCACGGAAAATGTATAGATGTATTTGGGGAAATCTTGTCCCGTTCTAAGTGAATGGGAATCTTACTGAAGATTTTAGTAGAAATATGATTTCACTATTCCTTAAGATAGGTATACTGATCACCAACAGTCATATTGGTGACTGTTTGCCATCCTGCTAGAGTGTCTGGAAAAGTAGGGTTACTAGATAGTCCCTCCATTAGCAACAATATCACACTTCTAGTGTAACTTTAAATGTATGCAGCTGTAATTTCCTTCTCCTGGTAAGAGCATGGGTCCAAGGATAAAAGCACTTCAGTGTTTAATGAGGTTTAGCTATGAGAATGATGCACTTGGCCGCATTTCAGGTATCAAGCTTTGAGCTGTATATAGAGGGTTTAGTCCTGAGAGACAATATATACTTTTAATTCTCTAATGACTTAATGAAAGTTGTGGGTGCTTGACTTCTTACAGGACCTCATATTGAAGCTGTCTGCTGGAAAGGACTAGATTGACAGGGCTGAGGGAGGTAAGTAGCTTGTGTAGACCATTACATACTCAAACTTGTTATTTTGGCTGACAATAAGAGACAGTGGGAAGAAAATAATTAGGCTAGCCATGCTGAGTGTCTTCATCAAAGTGAAAAAAAAATCAAGTCTAGAAATATGAATTTTTTTTTTAAGTTGTAACCTTCAGATTAACAGAAAAAGAGGCAATGAAGAAAGCAGAGAGATTTGTGTCAGACTGCAAGACCTCCTTATCAAACTTCTACCCTGAGATGGAAAAAATATCCCGACAACCTGATTCTTCACAGTAAACTCTGATTGCTAATTATTTGCTAAATTTCCTGCTGATGTTCCCTGACTGAAGTCAGGCTTGATGAAAGTTTCTGATGCTTGTCTTGTCAGCAGGAGAATAGAAAAAATGGGCCATCTTAGTTCAGAAAGGACCCTCACTGCTCATCACTAACATTTCCACTGAATGTGCCTTGACACTTGCCTGGTACCAGCCCACAGCTTCCCATCCACCTTCCTTTTTCATGGTCGTTTGAAGTATTAATGTTTAGCTTCTTCAAAAATGTTTAGCACTAAAAAACTCCAAATAAAACAAAAACTGATATCATGTCACCCATTTTCTACAGTCTCAAGAAGAAAGGAAAATTTGCATGTCAGAAAATTATTGTGACAAGTATTCACACAATGACTTTTACGTGCCTATCACCACTCCTCTCACACCCATGAGCCAAACTAAAAAGTGGTAAATTGTCCATTATAATGTTATTTCATCTTTGGTATTCACATGTGTCCCAGCACAATGCTATCTAACTGTGAGATTTATATTCCCAACACTTCTGTAAAAGTATTATATACCTTTACAGAGTGAGGCTTGTGGTATCAGAGTCAGTTTTTCAATGACATTGAGTGATAATTGCAAATTACAAAGGAACAAAATTACAGAGGAGGAACAGGGACAGGAATCTAGGTTTTCTGTGCCATGGGGAGGACTTCTTAGACTTTAAGTACAGTCATAATCACACCTGATCTCCTCTACTCTCTTAGTGAATATTGTTCCATGTAATGTGGAAGGGTTTTAACGGCAGGAAATTAGGGGACATTTCTTGTCGTCTTCTTCCCATCCCACCTCAACTACCATAATTAGGCTATAGTCTTCCCTTTTTCTTGGGAAAAGAAGAAACTGAATTGATATCTCAAAATCTCATAAATGTTTTCACTGCTGATGAAAGGGGGATATATCTTGCTGCTTCAGTCATTTTTTAAGAGAAAAAGAACTATCTCCCTCCACTGTTGTTCTAAAAATTTGGTGCTATAGTGGTTAGCACTACGACAGCTGTGACTCCTAGAGCTCTAGTCCTTTTGTTGTTCAAACTTATATGTAACAGAGCTGATAACTGAACTGAGACAGTGTAAGTCCCACTGAAGCACATAACCCAAGATCAAGTTTCTCTCCAAATTCAAAATTATTTCATAATTTATCTCAGTGTTACAGCTGAAAGGAGATTCTGCTCCCCAGCACCAACATTGAAGTTACCACTGAGAAGAAAAGGGACAAATAACAAAAACCTTAGGGTGTTTGATCCTTTTTCCTTCTTTTCTGAGTGCCTCACTTGTGGGACCAGCAAGTTATCCAGCAGCCCAAGTAGTGAATATGTGACACTATGCAGTGCCCATTCCAGACGGAAGTGTTGCTAAGAGTAATCCAGTGGCCTGCAACCTAGGTCTGAATCTAGATCATCATTTTTAACATGAATGATACTGTATTTTTATTGTATTTGAGAAACAGACAGATATTTAGTTATATTGTCTTCCAAATACTTCATCCGAAAGCTTTCCATCTAAGTCTGCCTGCTGGGCTAAGCACCTGATCTTCCACTACTGTTGCCTTCTTGATCTTAGAAGAGTGAAGGATGGGTCACCATTATATTTGTTTCAATATTCTCACACATTCATATGCATACTCAGTGTATGTGCAAGCACCCCCCCACACATACACATTAGAAAAAAACCTGGAACACAGCCAATAAGGAATCAGTAATCATGATCAGTGCAGACAAATTGTTCTAAGGAGAATATTAGCAAACTTACAGCTGTGTATAAATTTATACTAATTTAAATATTCATTCAGTCTGACATGCTCTCTTCTGCAGCTCTAGTATCTCACAACAAGTGAGAAACAACAGAAAAAAACATTGCAAGAAGGTGGGTTCTAATCTCTGAAGCAGTTCTACTGATCCCTCTTTCGTTTTGCTTTGTTTTACACAGGAACTGTCACCATCCTCTGCCAGTAGAGATGACTATTTCAAAGTCATGAAAAGAGAACAGAAGACCTGTCAAAGAAAGTTTGGCTTCTGGTCCAAGAAGACATTTTTATTCTTTTTAAACTGACAAAGTGATCATCTGTGAGTGTGTAAGGAGCTGCTTATAAATGTCTGAAAGCTTCCAAAAACATTTTCCCACCCTAGTACTTTTTTATGCCAGTAAGATCAGCTGAGACAGATAAAATAAGCGACAGAAATTTATACTACCCAGAAACTGTTTAGCTTCTGAGAAGTGATGATGCAGTGAATGATGACTTAGTTTATTATATTTTTTCCCTATGGTTTTGCATTAGAGGGGTTAGCTCTCTTGATCCAATTTATTCTGATCAAATAATGTTCAGTGTATTAGGTTTAATAGATCCACTTCAAATTAGAGTAAAGAAATCATATTTAACAAAAAAAGTATTTTGGAAAGAATAAAAATACCATTAAAAACCTAATTTACTTTTCATTTCTTCAACTCTTTACTTATATATTATAGATCTTCTTCTGGTGTGAGAATGGAAGAGTTTGACTTTTGTTTCTAGTTACTTTTACTTTTGGGTCGTTATGTCAGAATATTATACTTTCTTTAAGAGAAAATTATCACTTACTTGACCCTTCTGAAGAGTGCTGAATTTGCACGCCTTCACTGCCATTACTCATTTCTGGGAAATTAGATTAGCAGCAAGTACCATACCATCAAGTAAAAATATGTAACCCTTTTCATTATATAAACTCACTGAAATTAGAGGCAAAAGAAACAGAAGTGCAGCTAAACAAATAAATAATGAAAACTTCATAATAAAATTGTCTTGTGATGCCTTATTGTTGAGATGCAGCAAACTGTAGCTTCTTGGCAAACTTAGATTCCTCCAGTTCAGCATGCTTCTCATTCTTCTCCATTTTGGAAGCCACATTTAAAGCTAAAATAATTTTAATGGAGTCTGAAAGTTTCAAAGCTTAGGGTCTGTTCCAATATTTAGCTTTGCATGAGATGAAAATTACTGAGATTTATGATTAAGATATTTTTCTTCTGGAAAGATTTTCTTGAAAATTCAAAGCAAGAAAGTACCATGACTTAGAATAGAAGAGAAAGAAGAAAGGCAATTAGTTATTTTAGGAGTTTTCATGCAAAATTCAGGCTCTCACTGCCATTTGAATGAAACCCAAACACTGAAATTCAGAGATAGGCTGTGTCCAATACAGAGGCCTTGGACAGATTATAAGCATTATTGTGGTCTCACTTTGCATCAGGTATTGCATTCTTGAAATTCACAATTGCGAAATGGTGTAAAATACTGTAGGTGAGCAGTCTGTCTCAATGTTTTCTGGAGCATTATGGTAATCCTATTAAAATAACTTGTAAAAGCCCTTTTATAAAGTCACATACTATAACAAACCGGTATCTCCAGACTTGAAGCATAGTGCCTGGGATAATCATGCATACTTGAGAGACTGTAAATAGTTTTTCAGATCCTCAAAACACATGCATTTATTATTTAAGCTAAAGGAAAATGATAACAAATTATCCCTCCTTACACAAAACACAACACACCCTTATGTGCTTTATTGATGATTCCTGGAGAGCAACCTTTCTCTCCCTCATGTACACCAAAGCAAAAATATTTAGTGTCCCTTCACAGTGTCTTGAGAGAGATATAGGAGAAGAAATATATAACTTCACACTCACTTTGCCTTCCCTTTGAGGTGTTTAGTGCTTCTGTAAGACCCAGAGTGCTCTGACGCTGACCATATATTAGTCTTGGACTACATGTAGGAGCACCTGGGGGAAACCTTTTGGTGTCTAATGCCTCACCCAGCACACCAAGCCACTCCAACCATTTAACTTTACACCATAAGGTGTGAAACACCACATCAGGCAATCTGTGTGGACCTCTGATCACAAGTGTGTTGCTGAATCTGTCCCAAATTTTTAATGATCGTTTCTATTATGGTAAGTTTCAGTTTCACCAACAAGAAAATATTTTGTAGTTGATCTTACAAAGAAATTGGTAGGAAAGTAATTCTTTTGTTACTACCACAGACTTATAGTTTATCTCTTTTTCTCTCTGGAGGAGTTTTAGTTCCAAAATAAGAAAGATCTCAGGTCCCACGACTTTTTTTTGTACATCCCCTCAGGGTTCATCACAAGTTCACTGCCCAATATCAGGAAAGCTGCAGGGTTCTTGGCAAAACTGGCAAGGAAATGTCACAGCACAACAGCAAAGCAAGAGGCACTTGTTTGCCAATTGCTAGCCTTGCTATGTATTGAGTCATGCCATTTGTAACACACAGCAACTAGAAAACTGTTACTGTATCTAAGAGGAGAGAGAAATGACTTCTTAATTTAAAAATGATTTTCCTATGGTAGGGAGTTGACAGGGCAGATGAAGGAATAGAGGAGATAAAGTGTCGCTCTGGTGAAAAAAAATCATTCTGTAAACATGAAATATTGATCTGGTATGTATTGTGTGAATGCTTGCTGTATGTGTATATCGAGTTCCAAATGTGGCACATTCAAAAAAACTAAGTTAGAAAAATCACTCGGCAGACATACATACACAGAGGTCCACAATCTGTGCTGTCTGGAAAGTTATGAAATGTTTATTTAGACAGGAAAGAAAATTATCTCACATACTGCTGAATAAGGTTTTTGTGTGTGAGGAGGATTTAATGCTGTCTAAAGAATCCTTAATTTGCATTGTTATGGTTAATTAATAGAGCTGATCTGACAAGTGTGCTTTCATTGGAATTTATCTTCCACTTTTTTCTATTTCTTTTTTTGCTTCAGTAGAAATTTCTTTTGCAGTCCTGAAAATGAGGACATTTATATCGACATCCTTTTATAGCTACATAATTTATGTGTATTGACTCTACTTGTCGTTACTCTCTGGCCCCTTTGCAACATCTTTAAGACATCTCTATATTACCAGAGTTGCATAAAATGGTCATAGTCTAAATGCATATCAGACTCAGAACAACTTAATTATGGTGGTGCCATTAAGAGTACATTGATTTTCACTTAAGAGGGGGATTCACTCTTTGCTTTTTATAAACAATGTGGGGCAACCTGCTCCAATTTACGGCCCTTCTTGTATCTCTCACTAGTATCATAAGACTGGCTAAATAATGAGATTAAAAAAAAAAAAGTTGTTGTTTAAGGTCTCTCTCTTCCTGGTGTTTGAGTCTTTAGAGTTTTTGATTTCATGCTCTTCTCTGCAGTCAGGAGGCATAGAAAAGTCTTTTTTAAAATACAACATTTCAGATTCTGAAGGAATAAAATAACTCAGGAACTGATACTTTAAAAAAAGACAACAAATGTTGCAAGATATGGTGAAACATAGAGAGTTGGCTAGTACAGGTTAAATATAATGAATATATTTAGGTACATCTTTTAATCTATTGAACAATAAACATTTTCTAATGAATCCTGAATTCTTCATAAGGGTACAGTTTGTCACAATTGTATGAAGACTGATATAGGTTAATGCATCAGTCATGTGCAAATACTATGAGTCTTAACAGTAGGCCGTCAATGACACCAGAATCATTAAGTTATAACAATTTTGAATTTGTCTTTATAATCTCACTTAAAAAGCTTTGCGACTTTTTTACAGGTGATTGTGAAGCTGGAATGATGGTTATCTAGCAATTAAGATAACATTTTAGCATAAAATAAAGAGTGCATAATCAAAAAAGGTAATCAAAGCTATAGTGATCAGAGTCAAGCTAAGGAAATGGCTGCGTAGGAGAAAGAGGCGGATGATGAATGGGACCCCAATTGCTAACTGTTTCCATCTCTGAACAAGAATTATTCTTTCCAAAGAACGAGTGTCATGATTATAAAATGAGTCTCAGCATCATTCTTTTAAAGGATGCAGCACGATTGTGTTTCCAAAGTATTATTAAGCTTTTCATTCACAAGGAAAAAATAAATGATTGCAAAGGTACTAAAGATGATAGCAGCTCTCATTCATGGCAGTGAAGAGAAATGAAATAGCCCCGACAGCCATTCTTTTTCCTGCTGCAGCGCACCTGCAGGGTGTTCGCGAGGCTGAGCCATGCACACCTTTTTTATCCCACTCTCTTCCAAGGCAACAGAAATGCTCTTGGTGAGGGAGGCGAACCCTCCCCATGCAGGGTTAGGCCGGACGGCGCAGGGGAACGCAGTCGAGGCTCTGACAGTTGTGGGATAATGGCCTGTGATTTTCTGCGATCCTCCCTGCCGTGTGGTAAACAGTGGATACAGCGGGTGATTTGCGGCCTGATGCCCATGCCGGCGAGGGGTGAGGCAGCGCCCAGGGCGAGGCGGAGGTCTCGCCACTCGCCACTGCTCAGCCCAAAACGACACCTGGGGCGAGGCGGGAGTCTTGCAGCCTGGTGTTGTTGATGGGGCAAAAGAAAATAAAGGCCAGCAGCCATTGACACCCGCTGCCGAGCTCCACAAGGCCCAAACATCCCACAGTGTTTGACTCAGCCCCTCCTCGCCAAGAGTATAAATTCAGTGCATAAACGATCCTCCATTTCGAGGGTGAGAACACCAACCTACGGACGGGTCGACGGGCCTGGACCTCTCTCCTCCCCAAAACAGGGACGCCTTTTTGGTAAGGTTTGCGCCTCCGACAACGTCGGACGTTACCCCGGGAAAAATACCATTGTTGAAAGTGCTTAATTATCAGTTTGAGCTCAGAAAAAGTAGAATTTGTTGCGGTAACTGCATTTATCACCGGCAATCCTGAACCTGTTGATCTGTCGCTTTAATAAATTGTCTATTTTGATCAACTTTGAGAACCTGACTCAGTGAAAGTCCTTTTGAGGAGGGCTCTGGCAGGCAAACATTGATTACCAAAGGGGAGGGCCTTTCTTATTTTGTTCAGCTTTGTGAACCTGATCCAGTGAAAGCCCTTTTGAGGAGGGCTCTGGCAGGCAAAGTTGATTACCCCTTTCCCTACCTTCACGTGACAGTAACAGACAGTTCAAGGGAAACTTACCTCAAGGGTGCAGAATATTTCTTCACATGAGTTCCCAGGATGCAGAGGCTGTATGGACACGGCTGCTTCCCTGAGCAGCTCTTTGGGAAGACAAAGCTCTGGTCCTGGAGGTGTGGGCAGTTCTGCCCACCAAGTGATGCACTGCTGGGGAGAGGAGCCGTATGGAGTGGTGGCCACGCGGCAGCCTGTGCCCCTTAGTTCTTGATGCTGGCAGCGAAACAAAGCCGTTTAGGGCACCCTCTGCCACTGTGATCTCCTGCTCAACCTCCACGAGTCTAGGATGTCAGACAGGATGTTCTGTCCTGGAGGCAGGAGGCTTTGTGCTGCTTTCCTGGGGGCAGCATGGATCTTATCTGGGCAGAGAAAGAGCGCTTTATGACCACTCTCTCCCATGCCCCTAGGGAGGCCAGGTGGAATATGATCCTAGGATATTTTTCCCTCCCATTTTACAATTAAAGTGAAGATCTGGAGTGGAGAGGCAGCAGCAAGATTACTATTTAGCACTCTGATGACTACATCTGCATTTTTAAGATTTCATTTTGATTTACATGGGCCTGCACAGTCAGCTGTTAAGTTGCAATTCAGCTAAGTGTTTAGTTGTTTTTTAGAAGAGAGAAAGAAAAGATCTAACAGAATTGGGTCTTTAAAATTTAGAATTGGGTCTCAGAATCGAAGTATTAGATGTAGAAAGAAATATTAGTCAGGAGGTTTTTATACATTAGCAAAGTGCTGTGGCTAATACTATCAAAAGGAAAAAAAAACTTTTATGGGTAGAAAAGAGGAATAACACATAAAGAAATGATGCACACTGACATTTCATACATCAACTTTAAGGAGGAAGCTGGGCCTAAGATGCATCTCCTGGTTACTGTTAAGCTATCACTAAACACAGCAGGGTAATTCTAGCTAACTAATGCATGCTATTATTTCATCATAAGTTTACAGATGTAATGGCATTTATGATTGTGTCTTAAAATTCATTGAGAATAGAAATTTTGCTCTACACTCTGCAGATGTTTACTATTATAGCTGAGATATGTAAGGAGCTTTTATATAGTAAGTATGCTCTGATAACTTCTCTTTCCAAAGCACTCATTGCGTTTCTTCATTGCCTCCCTCACCTGAGCTGTGGAATATCTGTCCTTGCGTTCAGAACTCAGCTTGTATGGAATAAAAGTGTTCCAGGCAAAAAGCGGTTCTCCAAGGAACCTGATGTATTTGCTTTAACCTACAGACTATTCTGAAGTGACTCTTTCTGTCTGTTTTTTGATGAGGTTGAGACTTTTGTTCCTGATCTGAATGGAAAAAAAATTTGGAAATCCCAACATTTTATGAAAAGGAAAATTGTTTCCTGCCATCCTATAATTATGACTATAAAAGTATCAATTTCTATAAAGTGCCCAGATACCATGGAAATACAAAATCCTAAGAATAAAGATTAATTTGGAACTGCACTCTATTCCATGAATAAACTCTTTCATTAAACTTAAACTCCCTGCAGAATACAAAGTTATGACTATGGCAATAGGGACCAGCCTGGACCAATTACATCCTCATATTTACATTGCTCATTTACATTGAAATTAATCAGATTTACTCCCAAATCCTTACCTTTAGTGCTGATTCTTAACAATACATCATTTATACACCTGATTTTTCCATACTGAACTGAATTTAAGCATTCATATTCTCACATGCTTCAATGTACAATTCATATATGTACAGCACTTTTGATGAACATCATTAAAATGCTTGTTCTTTCTAATCAATTGCACAAAATTCAGAGTGCTCTTGAGCTATAAGACTGTTCTTTGCTTAGGCAGATAAAACTATATAGGACGGACAGTATGTAATTATTTACGTGTTTATCCCAGAAATAATTTTCTAAAGAGGTTACTGTGTTACAAGAGTATTTAATGAAGTACTTTCAGCTTTTGTGTAATTAATGCAAATTTACATGATGATCCACTATTTTAACAATCACTGGTTGTGTGTATTTTAATTTTCTATCATTTCTTTTTTACTCAAAAAAGTTGTTTGGATTATACTCTTGACCGAGTTTAAATACAGCTGCTTTGAAATTTGCAGTTTGTGTTCTGTGGGAGGGACTACAATTTCAAAACAACAAAAAGAAATTCAGAATGAGAAAGAGAACTTTTCAAATTTTCTATGGAAGGGAAGGCTGGACTGAGAGTAATGGCTGAAGTCTGCATCTCTTGCCATATGCATGACAGGGCTACCTCAGATCACAAATATTTGTTCCAGAGCCTTTTTTTCTGTTGGTTTTGGTTTTGTTTATCATGCATCAGCAGAGTCTGGCTTCAGTGGATGTGTTTGACTGAGAAGGTCAGGTGGCTTGGGGAAAGAAACCCCTGTGCTATAACAGAGCTGGTGACTGCTACAAAGCAGGGTGCAGTACGGGGAATAATGTGATCCACAGACTGGCTGTAGATCACCTGCCCTCACCTCATGGACCACCAGAAATCCACAAGCCACAGCCTGGAAATCAGTGGCTCGGAGCATGTGCACTATGTGCTTTGTCCAGACTGCTCCACACTATCAGAATATCAGAATTTATACACAGGCAAGGGGAACTACTGTGAGAACGAGCAGGGTTTTAATTACAGGTGATGCTGTACCATAAAACAGAGATATGTTTGACATTTTAATGGTAATCATGTATGTTACTGGAGGAAAAAAATATTAAAGTTGAATTTAGGCCTGTACTCATACTGATTCAGCATCTTCTGTGTATTGAATGAGATAAAACTTCTGTCTGGATTCTCATTATTTTCTTCTTGGTTACTGCAGGACATTTTTATCTTGTAATTTTCTTCTCAGGTCAGAATGGTTATGCAGAAATCATTTACTTAAATTATACCTCAGTCAGTCTCCATCCAGCCCTTTTCTGAATCCCCCTTCTTTACTGTGTGAAAGGTAAGCCACTTTATCACACCCTAAATCCTCTCATCACTTGTGTCTCCCCTGTACTTTTAATCGTACCAGTAAATTGCCTCCCACCTCTGACTGTCCATCTTCCAGCATCCTTTGATATAGTTCTTAACCACCTCATACGTGTTTTCTCCCCTTCTGCCCCTTATGCCAGAATATTTGCATAGCAGAGTCCTTTAATTCCTTCAGATCCTTCCTTAAAGAATTACCCTTTGCTGTGATGCTTACAGTACTTGTCAGTAGTTTGGCCAGTGGCAGGCTGAGGTCACTGCCAAGCCAAAAACATCCATGCCAAAACCAAGCATCTATATTTTTTTGTACATTTGCCTTTGGGTTTGCCATTCTTCATTTCTTCTTTTGTAATTAAAGTGCAAATTTATTGGGGTGGAACAGCTCTTTGTTCTCTGTTTGTATAGCATCTACTCCAAGGGATGGGAACATGGGAATTCCTAGACCAGGTAGTAATAAAAGAGTAAACACTAACAAGTATGGCAAAATATGCTAGGGAAGGCAGAAGTATCTCTCAAATAAACATCACACCCAGAAACTTAGGGGTGCCTTCTACTTAAAAAAAAAAAATGCAGTAGTATTAGGACAGCAAACAATGTCTGTGTGTTTGGACAACCTGGAGTCCTGGAGTCACTGTATGTAATAACAATATGATTATGGCATTATAGGTATTTAATCCCCCATTAGATCAAACTGATTCATAGGTGATTCATTTTCTTATTTGGTCTCTCCTTCTGCTGGAGAATTGTCCCAGTGAGAGCAATGAAAGGAGGCAGCCGGTTTGGAAGAGAAGCGTTGTCCCCAGAATCCTCCGAAGCAGCACATTTTTCTTCTCTCTTTGATAAATGAGAACTCCCAGCTATGATGACTAACAGCAAAAATGGACATAATTCCTAAAATAATTTCTTCAAAAATGTCCTGTGGAAAGGCTTCAAAGAATTTTAATGATATACAAATAATGAAGGATCTGTATTTTATAACAGAATTCATTAGGGGTAAATAAAATTCTGACAGAGGGTGCAAAAGGACCTATTTTCAATTAACTTTAACTCAAACTAATTAATGGATTTACTTGTAAATTCTCAAAAAATCCATTTTATACTCAGTAAGTACTGTAATTTTAGGAATGATACAGTCTATTTTTTGTGCATAACAAAGTGACTGAATCCCTCCTGTAAGCACAAACTTCAGTTGAGCTTTAACTTTGGAGCAGTGCCCAGTACCTTCATAATTCTCCTCCTTTACTGTATGCACAGTGTGAAAAAGGAAGATAGATATACAGCAAGCCTACAAGGAAACCTGATATATCATCAGAGAAAAAATTTGACATATAAAGAGTGCTCCATGAATCATGAAAGTACATTTCAATAACTAAGCTAGAAGGAAAAAAAACTTGATTGGCCAATTATAAAATTATAAATGGCTGCACTTCTGAGAACGCTCTCATGGCATCAGTGGAGGTTTATAACAGAGCCTGATGAAATCCTGTCCTGCTTGTGATAATATCTCAGTGCAGATTTTCCATGGTGTCTGACATTGCTCTCACACTGTTGTTGAAAGAATTTGCATAAAAAAAGTCTTTCTGAAATGTACATTGCTTAATTAAAGAAAAAAGAAGAAACAAACTTAAAAACACCATGTAAGAGAATCCTGCTGATTTCTTTCCCCACTTCTGTGATTCTCCTTTTCAAGTCAGTATTTCAAAAACATTTACATCAGGAATAGGAAAAAATCATGCATAAGCATAAAACTGTGTATCTTGAAGTTCTGGAATCTCTAGCTTTTGGACAGGTTCTGTATATTCTAAGCATTAATTTAATCTTTCTAACAACAAACAAAATAATATAAGTTCAAACATTTTTATACTATGGCACATAAATTATATTTTATGGTATGTGTTTAACAACATGAATGGAAGTGTTACAGACTACAGATTTAACAAAGAATCCAGGTGCAAAAATACTATGTCAAAGACTGTGCTGGGCATACGGCAGAGGTTAATGTTTCTGTAAGAATCATAATGTTAGCATTTCCTGTTCTTTCAAGTTTGTAGGCATAGCATTTCATTAATGCATGGCCTGGTGAGCTTTTTTATTGTTTTAGTCTGGTTTGCTAGGAAGATGTGGCAAAACTCTGTCGTCATGCTGTGGGTCTGCTTGTCTGTTCTTCTCCTCTCCCTCAAAAACTCTTGAAGTTACTCAATCTCATCCAAACAGGAAAGAGCAATTGAAGGCTCAGAGATAATTATATTCCCAAATGTTACACAAAAAAGGAGTGTCTGAGCTGAGGGAATAGGCCCAGACTGGTACTGAGGAAAAGGCTGGTGGGACATGGCTATTACACATCCTGCTTGGTAGTAGCCAGGTTAATATGTGTGCATTGGACAGGCTGTAGGTGGCTGCCTGGCAGCCACCGCACGGCGCCCCTTCCCCTGGCAGGTATCCCGGGGGACATGAAGGGATGAAGCGGGAGGGCAGAACTGGTGGGCAAGGGATGCACATCCAGGGTGAAATCAGGTTGCATTAGTTTCTTTGGCCACCACACAACTTGTTTTTAAATTCCAGCATGTTAGCTCCACAGTGATAGTGGGTCTGAATGAAGGCTTTGGCTTGTCCCAAGAGTATCAAGGGCTCCCATGAGATTTCCCACCCAAGGAGTCACTAGATCCAAAGCTGCACAGTTTCCAAGACCAGATGATACCCATTATATGCAGTTCAGCATGGCTGTGGGCTGTTTTCTGCACTTAATAAAAATAAAATATGTATGTAATTCTGAGCTGTATCTTTTCATGATTATGAAAGGGTTAAAGAGAAACACATTTACAGCACTGAGGCAGAATGACCTTGTGGGGAACATTCTGGCGTGTGCCAGCAGCTCTTTTTTCCTTTGCACACAGCTTCTAATGGAAATGTACTGCCTGCCCTCTGTAAATTATTAATTTCTTCATGTTATCAGATATCTTTGATAAAAAGACAAGTGGCCCCTGTACTGACTGTCTGGGGTAAAATGAATACTTGCTGATGCCCTTTAAACTCTGTATAGGTTTTCATCTACTTTCTACTGAGCTTGGCTTTACACTGTGCAATGGACTGTTACACACTTTTAGCTGCTCACAACTAACTCCCTGTGGAATAAACCATTACTGCTTTCATTTTAGGTGCTGACTTAGATGAATGACTTTAAATTACTTACAACCTTCAGCTGATCTAAGATGTCAAACAAACTTTAAACTAGTATATGTTCAAGGATGTGTGAACCTGAAAACAAGAAAAGGCGGAGGTGCTTTTTCATTAGCGTTGCTTCTTGTAGGAGAGAAGGTCACTCCCTGAAGAGGCTGGGAACAGAGACAACAGACACCATCACTCCTAGTCAGTGCTCATAACTATTATTAATACAAACAACTCAAAGTAGTACCATTGATAAAGAGCTTGATAAAAGCCACTGAGATTAGGGATCATGTTAACTAGTGACGATAGCATAAATTATCAAGTGGAATAGTTCCAAATTATAGCATAAGGGGACCCATTTACCAAGGATTATACATCAGGTTCAAAAAGAATGGGGAACTGATGAGAATAAAAGCACATATCAGAGCTGACAAGTGGTACCTTTTTCAGGATGGCTATATATCACATGGCTATATTTAACTTTTCAGGATAGGCAGTGGAAAGTGCAATAAACAAGACAATAAGGGTAAGCAGCTGTCTAAAAAAGCTTTAATGTACTGAAAATGATACTTATGCATATTCATCAGGGACAGAAAAGTATTATACACTGTAGTTAAATACATTAAGACTAACAGTAGACAGATAAGCTACTGAGGACTGTCTCTATAGAACTCACTATGGTTCCTCAGCATCCCTTCAGAGGTTTCTGCCTCATATTTGTTATGTCATTGCTAAAAGGTAGGGTCCATTTCCAGGCCAGACTGACCACTTGATCCTTCTGAAGAAGAGAAACAACAGGTGGCCAGATTGCAGTCGTGTCTTCCAAAGGGGGCTTTAAAGGTGAATGGTGGATCAAAAGTGTAAACTGAATTAAGCTCCTGCTTGGATTTCTGTATTTGGCTAACTAAAAGACAAAGGACTGCGACAATGTCCATCTCACCAGACCCAGTCTTATGCTATGATGTCTTGCAGTGCTGCTTACAATTTTAATATTCACTGTTTTAAGCCTGGTAGGTTTCTATGGAGTAAGATCTTGCATGCCTTATTCACTTGTGTCAGCCCTACTCCAGCCATTAGTTCCTGCTGATTTTCCTCAGCACACAGCAGAACTGGATGCTCTACTTTTCTGGAACCACTTCAAACTGTGAGAAGAATGAGCTGTTTGACTATCACTGTGGAGGAGAGATTCCTGCAGACATAGTCCTCAGAAACAGAAGCATCAGAGCCGATCAATATTTATAGCACTAATTTGTCCACTTTACTAACCAGACACATGATCTGGCTAATTAAGTATCCTTGCTGGCAACTTGTGCTCATGTGACTCTCAGGGCTAGAGTAGTGTTTTTTGTAGGTGGGCCCATGTTATATTGGTAGGCCTATGGGGAACAGCTTGTAGCATTTTCACAATATCTAGTTCTAGCTCATACTGTTAATCTCTGTAGTTAATTAAATTTATCCTCAATATAGTGTTGTTGTGTTTGGGCTGAAACTATCAGGCATTAAAAAAGAGACAAATTCCTTTATACAACTAACTTCAAAGCAGATCACAGCTATGAAGGTGGATAGTGTCATTGCGTATTGAGTTGGGTATGGGTGAAAGGAGGCAGGAAAGCAGCAAACAAAGCACACTCAGAAACAGTGGTGCTCTGGACACAGTACTGACCATGGTCTTTTGGGCTGAGTGTTGGCTGAATGAGAGTTGGAGCCATGAACAAAAACTCTCTTCAAGTTGCTTGGCTCCAACTACGTTCAGAAAAACAAGGTTTTGTGCATTTTTCTTTTAGGTGAACAGCATTATATTAAAGATATCTGATTTAATCATTAAAATCTTTACTATTTAGGGGCAACCCTGAAACTATGATTTTTTACCAAAAATTCACTGAGGTCAAAAAAGAGATAATAATAATACATAGCACTTTTATAAGTGTATTCTTCTTTGCAGGTAGGTCCAAAAATTAAATGGATATGAAAGATGACTAGACTTTTCAATATTTGAGTTAGTCTCTCATAGTTAGTCTTACTTAGAATGCGCCCTCAGCCAGTTTGCAGCTGATACAAAATGGGGAGGAGGGGCTGACACAGCAGATAGACAGTTGCACAGAGCATTGTCAGAGGGACATTGACAGGCTGGAGAAGTGAGCTGACAGGAACCTCATGAAGTTCAATAAAGGGATGTGCAAATTCCTGCTTGTGGGGAGGAATAACTCTATGCAACAGTATAGTCTGGGGACCAAGCAGCTAGAGAGCAGCTTTTCAGAGAAGGACCTGGGGGTCCCGATGGACGATAAGTTGCACATGAGCCAGTAAAGTGCCCTTGTGGTGAAGGCGGCCCACGTTATCCTGGGCTGCATCAGGAAGAGCATTGCCAGCAGGTCAAGGGAGGTGATCCTTCCGCTCTGTTCAGCACTAGTGAGGCCACATCTGGAGTCCAATTCTGGGCTCCCCAGTACAAGAAAAACATGAACATACTGGAGTGAGTCTTGTGAAGGACCATGAAGGGATCAGAGCATCTGACATACAAGGAGAGGCTGAGAGAGCTGGGACTGTTTAGCCTGGAGAAGGCTCAGAGGGATCTTATCAATGTGTATAAGTACCTCATGGAAGGGTGTAAAGAAGATGGGGCTAGACTCTTAGCAGTGCCTAGTGAAAGGACAAGAGGTAATGGGCACAAGCTGAAATACAGGAGATTCCATCTGAACATAAGACAACAGCTTTTCATTGTGAGGGTGGTTGAACGCTGGAAGAGGCTGCCCAGAGAGGTTGTGGAGTATCCATCCTTGGAGATGTTCAGAACCCAACTGGACAGGGTCCTGGGCAACATGCTGTTGCTTGAGCAGGAATGTTGGACCAGGTGATCTCCACAGGTCCCTTCCAACCCCCACTGTTCTGTGATGCTGTGATTTTCCAGAGAAATTCAGAATACACTGTTGCACTGTTTTGACTGTTAAATTGAAGATTTCCATGCCCTAATCTTGGACTTTTCATGAATATGAAAATATTGTAAATGTGTACTTGCCAGCCTGGACTGATAATGTTGCAAGTGGAGGTATGTAGACTAACCTACTAGCAAGATGGTCTGGTGTCTACTGCAGGGAACAAACATTACAGTTTAGGTTAACTATACAAAAGCTGACTACAATGTCACCTTAATTAAAACCAGAAAAATACTAACCTGCCTCTAAAGAGGATTCCTCAGAAACAAGAAGATGAGAAGCTGAATATGCTAGTAGATATATCAAGTGAGTAACAGATGGGCTGGAAGCTGCCCTCACCTAGAAATATTAAAAGCTTGTAGCCACCTTCTCCGTTGCTTGTCTGCACTAATCACAGGACCAATTAGTGATGAGATGATTGAGCCAGATGCTGTCACTGGTATCCATTGGATTCCTTACCCCTTGATTTGAACAAATGTAAAACAAATTAGAAAGCAAAGGAGACCCTATTGAATTTCAGTGTCACTGTCATAAGACATTATTCTTAAATTGTTTATAGAAACTAGAAAGAGAAAAATATTTGACAGGAAGGAATAAATGCTGCCAACATTGATTGTTTTGTATTTCAAGGGCAAATTTGAAACTGTACTTTCATAGTGAGCATAGCTCATTGGAGAGATGTTCTCATAGACACCGGTGAAAATCAGGCCACTGGCATAATACATTAATAATCTAGAAATGCCTACATGATACAGGGGGGAGGAAGCAGCACGCAAAGAAGAAGAGAGAGAAAGAAAAGTGAAATGGGCAAGTAGGAGCACAGGTGAGAAATAAACCAGCAGAGAAAATAAAACTCATCAAAGCAGTTTCCATAATTTCCTTCTGGAAGAAGGATTGGCAAAGGGGACCTCTCTATAGGAGAAGCTCTGTCTTCTAACTTGTGGGTGGATTTCTAACACTACAGAGTCTGAGAGATGCAGATGGTCCCCTTGTCCAAATTTCTGAGCCCTCGCCTTGCCTTCCTTTCCCCTCCCATTCCCCATTCTCTATTCCCCATTCCCTCCTTCCTTCCCTGTTGCCCCCTTTCTTCCCCATTGCCCCTTCCCATATGCTTCAGGTGCATCCCAGCTCCCATAATGGTTTGTGGAGCTGCTTTCTTTTCCACATGAATGAATTTTTTCCTCAACACAGAAGTGATGAGAGAATCCATTTCCTTTCTAATTTTCTGTTCTTCTGTCAGCTGCATTCCTGAGTCTAAAACTTTTTTTTCTCATGAAAAATCTCAACAGCCTCCCTCTGCTGCCTTGTACTCCATTGCACTGTTCAGCCTTCTATGCTGCTTCCATTATTCAGAATTATTCTAGCATTTTTTGCCCAAGTATCCAGATAAAGCAGAGATTTCCATGTATAAACAATGCAATATATTCAGGGTAAAACCAACAGTAATAGAGGCTATCAGAGCACTGAAAGGAAAAATAAAGGATTAGGGGAGAGGAAAGAAAGAAAAACTAGATTTAATATTTGTTTCTTTGAATCTATGGAGAAGAGAATGAGAAAAACTCTTCATAAATGGAAAAATTGAAAAATTATTCTCTGTACATTTCATGTCATCTTTACTGCAAATATTTCTGATTTTAGCATACACATTTCCATAATTGCTCTTTTTTTTCTAATTGTCTCTATTCAAATCTACTAAAAAACTTCTCTTTCAATATATGAAGTTTGTTATGGAAGTTTTCCTAGCTCAACATACCTTGCCTGCCAGCACTTACACAGGCAGCCTTTGTGAGTTAATTATTCCAGGTGGCTTAATTCTTCATGACAAATAATAGAAAGGTAGAAAGTCACTTCTTATTTTTGTAACCCTTATAGAAACTGAGCGCTCAGCTGCATTAACTCTTGTGTGGCTTTTTTGACTGTACACACTTGTATCCTCTAATATGAATTAGTTTGCTGTCTACACAGAAGGACTGACACAACCCTTACTTTGAAATCAATAGCAAAGCTTTCTTTGACTTTCTTGATAGACTCAAGCTCCTTCAATGGCTAAATCCTACAGTTCAGAGCTGACTCAGACTCCCACTGTAATCAGCAAATGACGGCTGCTTGCTGGACAGGTTGTGCCTGGTTCTTTTTGACCGTGCAGCCAGGAGAGAAAACAAGGATGGCCATGCTCTCAGGAGGTTTGCCTTAGAAACAGCCTGGATTTTAGCCGCAGCGTTTTTAGATGAGATAAGGCCTGCTGAACCTCTGCCGCTCCAGAGGAGAAGAGCGCAGTTTCCTGTGGAAGTGTTTGCTTCTCCTTCATCAATCTTATATCTGAGCATATCACTAGTGACTTTTATGCTTACATCACTGCTGTGAGATAGAGAAGGATGATGCCATTTTACAGATGAGATTCAAAGTCACAGAGATGAATCCCTTGATCATTAAATGTATTTGGATGCTTAAATCCTGTTATTATCAATAAGTGAAATACATAGGTATTTTTGCAGATTTGGACCTTACCAAAATGGCAATCCATTCCTTTCTCCCTGATAATTTCTCTGGGGATAATTTTATATTTAATCATGTAAGAAGGTTAGAAAAAATTGTGGTTGATCAGTCCATAATTCATCACAGCCAATTTACAAAGAACCATTTATTTGCTCTGATATTTTTATTACATTTCTGCTCACTTTATTGATGATGTTTTTAATATAGACATTTTATATATGGATTAATAACAGTTAAAAAAATAAAATGCGACATTACTGTAGTGTTTCAAAATAAAGTTGACATCACAAGTTCACATCACCTAAGTTTTTGAAGATGAAATACTGTAATGATAGTTTGGGGGAAATATTTGTTTGTAATTGTACCCTGCATGATTTCTGATTTAAAAAAAAAGTTATTTGACTTCATCAGCTGAAAAAACCTGAAGTTACTTAGTGCTATCCTATTACCCAGGAAAAGTTGCTGCGCTTTGGCTCTCAGGCCATTGTGGACTATTTCTGCCTATGTCTTATTTTTATGTTACAACCAGAAGACATACCAGCTCTGACACAGTGATTTCTCTGTTCCTTTTTACACTGAATTTCATCTTTTTAGCAACTATCTGTTATTAATGAAGCCAATACTTGTAGCTAGGGATGCAAGACTGGGGATATGATTGCATTCTATGCTCCAGCCCAACAACACACCCTGCTTGGATCTTGGTGAGGTCCCATTTTCTTGCCTAGTGAGAAATACAAGCTGAAAGAGTAGGACTTCATCAACATATCCTCCTTTCAAGATTTTTTTTCAGTCACATAGGTCCTGCTGAATGTCATCTTCTCTAGCTCAGCCCCTACTTCTTCTGCATGATAAAAAGAACACTTATGTCCCTATAAACAGGATGGCAACTTTGAGGATGAGAATCCGTCCATCTACCCTTCACAAAAGGAAGGAAGGATATCCATACTTTCCCTGCTTGAGGCTTGAAGTGGTGAAAAAAAATTCCTTGAAGCGGTTCAGGAATTTGAAAGCTAAAGGCAGTTTGTCATGGATAACATTGAAAATAACACAAACTATTTGTTCACGTTTCAGGGCTCAGCACTGCCTATAACTTCCCAGGGAGAAAACATGCCTGCCTCACAAGCTGCACTGCCCATTGTAAACCTCTGCTCTTAAGCAGCACTTATGATAGAAAACTAAATATTAGGATGCATAAGAAATGGGAAGGAAGCTGATACTAAAACTAAGATAATATCATTATATACCCACTTTTAATAATGTGTGAGCTCAAGATACAAATGAAATTAAAGGAGACTTAGAAAATGGAAATGAAAATGATTAGTCACAGAAAGAATTTATGAGGGGTGACTGACGAGAATTAGGTGGTTTAATTTAGCAAGAATATCAATAAAAGGCTTCCTGATGGAGGTGTACAAAGTAACAAATGGCAAAGAGTAGGCAGGTGTATAGCCTAACCTCAAAAGACAAGAACTAGGGAACATCCAGTGAAACTGAAGGTAACCTATTTAAAACTGATAAAAGGAAATACCTTCTTGCAACAATAGATAAGTAACTGGTGGAATTAATTCCCACAAATATCTCTGGATTCAAAAGTTAAGCTGAAAAAGGATAAGAACCTTAAAATAGGATAGGAACACAAAGGATATAAATGTCTCCTGGCCCAAGATTTACGATAGCAAATAACTGTGGGAGGTAAACCTTTGATCTATAATCCTTTAGTTCCATATTAAAATTTTTTTTCACCTGATTTTGAAACAACTCATACTAGCCAGTATTAGGTACAGGTCAGTATATTAGATGGACTGCTGGTCTTTTATTATATCTAATTCCTCCATTTCTTATTTCACTCTGGTTTGGTGCAGCCAGAAACATCCTTCATTTATCTTCATCCCTACGGAAGACTTGTAATAGATTGTGATTCAGAGCAACTAATGAAACAGTTGTCTGTGCGTGACATTGGTGTTGTAATATGTTCCTTAGAACACTGAGAACAACTCCAAAGATAATAAAATTATACTGGTGCATAACAGTGAGTGACTTAAAAAGGAAACATTTATGATAACCAGTTATAACCCCTCTCACCATGGTTTTGTGTTATGCCTATATAAAAGAGCCAGTTAGTGGTCTCTGGGCTCTACTCAGATTTTGGGTAGTCCAAATCAGTTTTTATACCAGCAAAATTGTCATACAAGAGTCACAAAATTCTCAAGGAAAGAGCTTAGGGGTGACCTAGACAATTGTATAAAGCTGAATTTGAGGACTCTAACAAGGGTGTGCCTTGATCAAGGCCAGGACAGGAAGACAGATGCATTATTGAATACGAGATATTTCTAGGTAACTGGATAACTCATAAGACATGTCATATTTTTCTCAACTTTGGTTGTCCCCAATTAGAACAGAAAGTGAAGAGAACAATGGCAAGAAAAAGCAATCCCTTGTCTCTCTCTAGGGTTTGTATTTCTGAGGAGTCAGAATAAAAACTAACCCAAATCCACAGTAAATGTCCCTTCAAGGTGATTTACAGGGTTGTATTAAATCTGGGCAAATGTAGATATAGTTGCATCTAAGCTCTTTCTCTGAATTCCTTTAATAAGTCAGTGGAGGGAAGCACTTTTAAGGTGTGATTCATGTCATCCTAAAGTAGATATCTAACTAGGCCAGATGGAACACACCTTGAAAGTGCCTATCTATCTGTTTCATTCAAATATAAAGGTAGCTCAGGGTGACTTGTTTAGATGTAAACATTTGGAGTACAGACATATAAAGTTAGATGATATAACTCCTGTCAATAGTCACAGTGCTCAAGAAAAAAAAAAGGTACATACAATTCATCTCAGTGCCCTTGCAGTGTTTACATTTTGCTATATTTTTGTTGGTTGCCCCAATCTTGCTGTGGCCCTGAGACCTGAAGCTCAGAGAAGCTAGGCCCTTTACCTCAGAATCACCTCTGAGAGAAAAGTCCATTTTCTAGCTGGCATTTTTGATGATCAAAATAAGCAATGTGACTTCATGCTGCAATGCTATGCAGAATACCTTGCTTTTACCTAGCTACAAAACCTTTTTAATGCGCTTGGCCATAATGGCTTTTTTAGTCACAGAAATACAGCAGGGAACAGCAGAAAATCCATATATAAACCTGTTGCTGAATACACTGCCACAGCTCTAAACCTCATTTGTTTTCTTTTCCCTTTTAATTAGGTTTTCTGCAGACTCCAGCCATTAACTCTGTTTTAAAACAAACTGTCCAAGGCTTTTCTTTGATAATGGTTTAATTTTAGCTTTTTCTCCAGCCTCCGAAACACAATTAACTCTTATGCCTGGTATCTCTCATCAGATTTTCCTGCATCTCCTCCCTTGGCAGCCCTCCAAAGCAGGTTCATTTAACACCCACAAAGTTCCAACAATTGAATCCCATCTCTACAGATCTCACTTTCTCTGCACATCAGCTCGCTATGGAGAGCGTTGGCTTCCTGTTTCATTTACATCAAAGCCATAAGATGCTGTGGGCAGCAGCACTTGTATGACACTGTTTAATCCAATCCTAAGAGTTAAAGTGCACTGCCAGGACATGGAATGAGACTGCTGCTGCTGCTTATTATAAATGAGCAGCACCAATTCATTGCCAACACTGCTACTGCTAAAGTAATGGCACAGGTTTTGGTTTGAAGTTAATTACTTTCCCTTTTCCTTCCTTCACAGGATATAGATGAACTAATCATTTAGGGTGCTCACCAATCTCAGCACAGCCCCATTACAAGCTGTTTTCTACTGTTATTTGCAGCCAGAAGTAATGATAACCATGCACTGAGAGAAAGCACAGCTATTCCTCCTTGATGCACCACTAAACCACCATATTGCTTCTTCTAAGGAAAACAGTAGCCCTAATGAGGACAGGAATACTTATCATCATTCTCTGCATTCCTACAGAAGCTTTCATCTGAATGTTTCAAAGAATATACTCTATTCCAGCATCGCATATAATACATAAACCTTGCAATATCACTGGAATACAGGCTAGGCAGCTATGTTTTGTTATGGCTTGCTGAATCCCCAAGAGAAAGCTAACATCAACACTAAGTAAACCAGACACACTTTTATTTGAAGCTAGTGGGTTCTCAGCACTGTTGAAAGTCAAGATACTTCTTTTAAGGTATGTAATTCTAGGCAAGTCGGACAGAAAACCTGGACCTCTTAGCTGGTGCAGACACAGTACTGAGTTTTGACATTGTGGAGCTGAAATGCCTTTGCTTAAGAATGCAGCACAGCTACACAGAGTGCATTGCCCTAGAAACCTGTGTGCAAACCTTCCGTGGAGGGTGTACTGAAGACTCATTCACCATTTTTGTCCACTTCCAACTCCAATTTAGGGAAGTCATCATTTTACAGCCTTGCCACAGTAGCGAAGTTCATGCCTCAAGTCTGAGATCATCCTGACATTCAGCAGTGTCGTTTTTGTGGGGTCTGACCTCTTTCTGTTGATACAGAAGGATCTGATAGACATAATATTTCTTAGAGCTGCTGAGACACTGAAATTCCCATTCAATGTTGTAAGACTACTTTGCTCTCAAGAGCCCCATAACATTTTGCAAAAACAAATACGCAAAATTAACAAAATAACTCTGAAGATATGAAGAGGAGATTAGAAAAAAAAAAAAAAGAGAAAATAATTTAGGCCCTGAATGCTACAGAGAACTGTGTGATAAAATTTATAAAAGCACCTTTAGAAATGTAATTGGAAACCTGTCAGCATCTTTAGATGCCTGGCCACTTTTACAAATCTGCCCCTGGAGGAGCTGTGGTATAAAATAAATGCTAAAACAAGGGTTTCACTTTCAAGAATGCTCCCAGCAACGGATTGTGGAAGCTTAAAGATCTGTCATTTTGGTTGCTTTAACTCTGTAGAGAGTTGGTAGGAAGGTATGTTACTCTGTGCATACAGAGTTCGTGCTCCTTGTGTATGTTTGAGTCAACAATTCAGGACTCTGGGTGCAAAACAATCTGTCACTAAGCTTCTGTGACTTACCTTAGATAAGTCTCTTTTTATACTCCTTTTCTCTCTATTTCATGTGTTTAGATTGTAAACATGTGCCATGACTCTTGGCTGAAGCATAGTATTCAGAATATTCAAAATAAAACTGATGAGATGCTTACCCATGTATTATTGTCAGCTCATCCATAACTTGGAAACTATCCTTTGCCATCTTTAAAATAAAATGTGTCTTTGGAAAACTTTGGAACTGGCAAGTGAAATTTGTGCTATATGGTAGTAGAGATCCTCCATTTCAAACATCATACATCATATTGCTGGAGAAAGGTGACCTAAGATATATGATAACATGGGCTTGAAAACTGTGCCACAGAATGAGTCACAGAGATAGTCACACAAAGATAAGTCAGATACAGGCCTTTTGGTTTGGATGGAAAGCGTGAACTTTATTAGGGAAGTAGGTTAATAATTCAATGTAGACATGGCAATTAGATTTGTGCTTGTGATTGAGAGACTAATTGTAGATGGGTAAGAGTAGGAAAAAAGGATGCTGTGGAGCCATAGAGGATTTTCCAAAGAAAAATGCTTTTAGAAGGCAGGAAAAGCTAAAAAAGTACAAGCTTCAGAGAAGAAGGATGCAGCTGACTGTGTCAGAAGTAGCTGGCAGCCTTCAGAGAACGAGGACGGTGTGTTGGTGATGGAGTAAGACATAAAAAGGTCAATAAAAGCTTTGACAAAAGTGGTCTCTGTGGAGTAAAAAGAGCAAGAACCGAATTGGTAAGTGAGTAGTTAAATGAAGAGATTAGGAAGAGAAAATGAATAGCTAGAGGTTAAGACAGATTAAGGTTAAAACAGATCACTGACATGCAAATGTAATATCCAAGGATGAGGGAGGAAGATACCTCATGATACAAAGGGAAAAATAAAAATGGGTAGAAGCAAAATGAAATGCTTTTATGAATCTGAAATGAAAACCTGCAATATTTTCCTTTCCATATTTTATTACATTTTCATTTAGATTCAGAATTAAGTCAAGACTGGAAACCACAAAATCCTTTGTGAAATGGAACATCTGTCTACCGCACAGTTCTCATTGCAAGTCAATGAGTTCTTGTTAAAATCACTTTCTGCTTTCTGCTTTTTATTTATCTGACACCAGACTGCTAAATAACTTGATTTTTGGGGGCCATTTAAAACCTCCACACTTTTGAATAAACTGATCTTGAAGAATTCTGAACCATTCAGTGCTAGGATAATTCTTTTATTTATTTATGAAGCATTCAGTGGCAAAATGGAAAGTTCTTGAAAACCTTCAGATTTATATGGGAGACTATGTTTCTAGAAAATTCAGGAACTACTGTATTTCAGTCTAATTGCTAGAGATTTGAGTCTTTTAGTTGTGGTGTTATGTATCACCTACCACTTTAACCTACAACTATATCAACACATTATTTTTTAAATATAGTATGATCCATTCTGGAAAGGCAACACACTTTGTTCTTGTAAACTCTTCACATGTCAGAGTAGTCAGCTTCCATTTTTTCCAGAGAATCTTCAAATCAGAGATGATTTTAACCAGTGATCTACTGACTTGTATTGTTGTCATGACAACGTCATTGAGAATTTCTTCTGCACATCTTTTGCATGCGGGTTTGGTTTGGATACGTACCAAAACAGCTTTCTTTTATGATCATTCGGATGATAATAAGAAACTATATGAAGCCAGTCTTCACTCTGGCATTTCTAAAGATGCCATCAAATTTAGGCAAATGCAAACTGAATTATACTATATGTTTCAGCCAAGATATCCCTGAGAGAAACAAGTTCCTTTGTTTGGTCTCGAGTAGAAATCAGCTCATAAACACTTATGCTACTCTCTCAGGAAGAAAGACAAGCCTTTGTGCAAGGAACAGGTTCACATATCTTGATAGGAAGGTGGGGAAATTTCTTTAAAACCTCCTGTGTTGCAAGTGATCACATAAAATGTGTGGACAGTTATTCACCTATCTCAAAATTTATTAACTTTTATGGTGATTTATTTTTCATTTGCCACAGGGACACTATTTCCACAGTGGTGAAGGGTAATGATGCGACAATTTTGTGACTGACCTGCATGGTAATTGCAAAGCAATCACTGGTCTTTGTGTTGGGAGGACTAGGGGAAGGAAAGTGTGAGCGATAGAAGCAATTTTCTGTTAGCAGTGTTCAGCCAGTCGCTCCATGGACTGGTGGGGCTTCATAGCACTGCATTTCTTCACATCCCATCCTTGGGCCCAGCTGCTTTACACAATAAACAAATGACAGCCCCTGGTTTGTCATAGCACATTCACATCTCTTGAAACATTCAGTTTTTATCTAATTTCTGTGCTCCTCATTCCCCAACATCCTGCCACATTGCAGGGAAAATAAATTTTCAAAAACAAATCAGTTTCAGCTGTCAAGGGTGCATTGCTGAGCCACTATCTCACACTCTTAATATTCTACTTGCTCTAGATGGCTAGAACCTGAGCTTTTTTTTCTTAACCCTTTCAAATCCAGAATTTTATGGAGATGGTTTTAATTGTGGTAACTTATATTCTGGTCACATTTTTACCCACGTTCTCACTGTTGCTCTGGTGGTACTCCAATGGAAGCACAATGAGCTGGAAAAAAAGCCAAATCCACCACTTTCTTACAGCTGTCATTTCCCTTCTTCCAGTTATTTTTGATAGTCCAGAGAATTGACCTCTAATGCCTGCTAGTTGCTTGGCATTTCCAAATGTTTCACGGCATTTCTAAATATACTGACTCCTTCATTCATCTGTTCCCTGTGTCAGGAAGAGTTCTCTTTGCTCTTGCTCCCCGCTGATTTCTAGTCTTCTGGCAAAGTATTAACAAAGTTTCATATCGCTCCTGTTTCACTGGCAGCTGCAAATAAATGCTCCTATTTTCATCTACTCTTTGGGGAACGTCATGCAACAATTTCTATTCTGTTCAATATGCAAATACCCCAGCTTCCTTCTGTTCCCTCAGAAAGTGAATAGAGTTTATAAGGAGAGGCAATATCTTTTATTAGACTAATGGAGAGAGAAGAAAAAAAGCAGAGGAGCTTGAGAGCACACAAGCTTTTCTTCACCTTGCGAAGATCTGCACTCATGCTGCTTACATATAGCTATAGTAATTTCTTCTCTGCCTTACATCAAGAAATGTCTTCAGATAAGAAGGAAGCAAAAACTCACCACTGAATGGTAAACCTGGCAGGATTGTCAGTGTAAGCTTTCAGGGAGGGCAAAGTCATTACAGAGGAAAATACACAGATCCTCTCAGGTATCTGAACAGTACAGATCTTGAAATAATGAATTTTAGCCAGAATGATGCTTTATGTGAAAATTCATGGTCGTATTCCCTTGTTGGTATTCTACTGTTTAAAAATCAAAGAGCAGAAACTTAGGCAGCCAAGTCACACAACAGGAGTAATGAACACTGATAGCGAGAGTGAATGGTTTGTGAGCAGTCTATAGCTTGAATATTACTCATCCAGATTATTCAGAAAATACCAATGAATAACAAATGCTCAGAGAAGATAAGGGACAATTTAGTGAATGGTCCCATCTGCACTTTCAAAGTTAGTTATTCAAAGGTGGTGGTGGTGAGTTCGACAGTATTGGAATCACTGCAATAAAGTCCTATTTCAAATGCAGTGATGGAAATAAGGGTAAACTATATGGTAGTGCAGATGAGACCCAAAGGGATGCTCTCCTGCTCATTAGTCATGCACCACAGTACCTCTGCTGCTAGTTACTCGCTTCGGAATAAGCTCAGAAATCATCTGATCAGTTACTCAACACTCAGGAGTCCTTTACACAATCTATAAGCAGCAGAGAAAGCTTAGTGGAAGTTTTATAAAAGGATAGAATTATAATGAGGATGTATGGTCATAAGGAAGTGCATTGCAGTGAGGTAAATAAATAACAGAAAAACTAACTAAGGTGAAGTGCAGAAACAAAATCTTTGACTGAGACTAATGAGAGACATAGGGTACATCTACCTTCACAGTGAAGTGGCATCTTAAATAACTGCAAACATGTGAATTCTGGATCCAGAAGCAACACAGCCTCATCAGGGTGATGCAGTGCTTCAGTTAATTAACTGAATTAGATTGCACCAACATGTTTATTTTGGTGTTCACATGCCCCTCACCACTGCTAGGTAGACTTTAGGGATTATGTCCAAAAATGCAATCTAGAAAAAAACACCAGCTGATTTGCAGTCACAGTTTAGAAATGCCTAAACTCACTTAGCACATCTTTACTTGATTTTCAGGCCCTTTGGTGCCTGGAGCACAGCTCTTGTGCATGCCCAGAGCTGAGAAATGCCTCTTGCCAAGGGTGACTGGCGGTGCAGGAAGCAGGTGTTCACCCCATGTTGTCAGTGCATGCTCGGTATCTCTGAGCAAGACTGGGGCTCTCACAGAAAGGAAATTCCAGCTACCTTCTTCAGAGAGGTGTTACAAGTGATAACTGCCTCCTTTGTAACCAGCAAGCCTCATGATTAGAAACTGAGCTGATTCAACTCCTACTCTGGGTGCAGGAGGTACAACATGTCCCTGGCTAGCTCAAGCAATACACTTTCTGGGACTGAGGACCGCATTCCCAACTCTCCAGTGAAGCTGTAATACCACCAGCACTCTGGCCACTCGATGATTAAAATAAAAAGGTCACAGCTGCATTCTCCCAAGGAGTGGAGGTGAGCACCTACTCCTGGCACGAGGAAGGCGCACAGGCGGGACAGCAGTTTGTGCTGGGGTCCCGTGTGAATGGAGGCATGGGAATGGGCTGCTGGTAAGGGTTTAAGTTCCAGAAGAAGGTAGGATTTATAACCTACTTTGTGCAACATTTCTTTTTATCTAGTACTAAGTTGTTTCCTGTTCAGTTGGTTAGCTGAATCACTAGTTTTATGAACTTAATCCTCTCCTAGGTACTATGATGATGAAATGTGTGTATCTTCCATAGGGTTCCATTTCCCCTCTAAAGAGGTGGAACTGACTTGCTAACATCTTTGTTCCTTTATTATATTAGCCTTTAGTTACTATGTATGGCACAAGCTATCTCCACCAATCTAAGCAGAGGTATTTTTGAAATCTTTGATTTAAAAAAAAATTGCAAAGTAATACATGGAAAGAATACAAGCACAGACAAACAAAACAGCAAGTGGGGCAGGAAAATCCTCCCCTAGAGCCACTGTGTGTCATTCCTGCAGCGTGTCCCCAGGGATCTTTCATACCTCTCCCCTGCACAGCCGGGTTTTCCTTAAGAGAGGAGATAAATTCTTCCCTCAGCACACGACAGTGTTCAGTTTTGTTCATAATCTAATAAATAACATGTTCATATGAAGCCATGTCTGTCATGTCGTCACATCAGTCTTACAAAGCGATACACCACAGCTTTCTGACTCCATAGGAATCAATCTGTTTTTGCACAACCGGAGGCAGCTCAAATCCATTTAAAAAGAAATCTGTAAATGTAGTCTCATATGCTGGAGGAAAAGCTTCTAACAAATGTTGTTTGGGGTTGTCTTGTAGTTCACGATTCTAGCGCCCTGCTCAAACAACTGAACAATAGCATCCGTGTGCCAAATTGCCACCTTGGTGGCCAATGAGATAATGTACATCATTATGTAGACATTATCCAGTCAGCAGCATACAGACAGTCTGTGAAGCATTTTAAATTGTAGCCTTCATTTTGCACTCCAAATAGTGTACCAAATATTTTGATCATTGCTCTTCATTAAAATCATATCTTTAACTCCTCTTCCTATCTTGTTATCAGCTTCCACTAAACAAATAAGATAGATGAGTGGAAGTAGGAGCCCATGCTGTTCCAAAATTAGATAAAGAGACGCTGAAAGGTCTTAAACTGAGTGAGGAAAACACCCAGGAGTTATAGACAAGAAATAATGCAAATACTTGGGAATGAATGAACCTTATTTTTTGTGCTAGCGATGTTTATGAAAAAGTATAAAGTACTTGGATGTTCAGAAACAAATTCTAAATTTTATGACTACTTATTTTAAGCAGATGATCCCCATTATGGTCATCTTAAGATTATCTTGTTTACAAAGCAAGTTCTCTGAACACTGTCTTAAAAATATCCAGTAATCTGTCATATGATTTTTATCTCTGCCTTACTCTGTTTCCCACTTATGCCAGAGCTACTGCATTTAAAGCGGACTTGAGCTTTTTCTTTACAACCTCCTTCCTACTTGCTCCTGTAAGAGGCATAATGAAGTTACAATGTTAAATATTTGACCCCCTCCCGCCCTGGCAAAAAAAACACATAAACCCAAGACTATATTTTCTCTGGGATGGAGAGAAAGGGGCAACGCGGATGACTTGTGTCCCTCCCTGGCTGGAAGCAGCTCCCGCTGCGGTTTCCCTGCGGTGGCGCCGGCGGCGGCTCCGGGCCCGATCGCGGGCGCCGCCGCACTGGCCCTGGGCCGCAGCACTGCTCCCTGCAGCGGTGGAGAAAGCACGACATGAGCTCGGCTGCTCGGCGTGACCTCCCGCGCAGCTCTGCCGTGCTCCCTGGCGCCCGGCACAGCGCGTGCCCTGCCGGCGCCGTGGACCCAGGCGGAGCGGTGACGTGGCGGCTTCCTTCTGGAACGTTCCTGCTGCCTCTCCGAGGAGCCCTGCTCCCGCTACATAGCCTACTCGTATCCTTTTGTGCCTGAGGGGCTTCAAAGCCAGACGATCTGACGCCTCACGCTGCTTTCTGCTGGAGTGTCCTTTCTTTAAGGTGTCGCAGGAGTGTCGGGGGCCTTTGGACTTGGGGCACAGTGAAGGCTGCCCTCCCTTGTCATGCAGAGAGGCCCCGGCATGCTCCGCCGGCCGTGGGCTCCTGGTACGCACCAGCCCTGCCCGCGTGCTGTGACCGACCCCAGGCCGACAAGGTGTCCCCAAGCTCCTCCAGAGAGGCCCCGAGAGTCTTCTGTTTAAGGACTGGTGGTTGTTGGGTAGATTGTACCTGGTCAGAATTAAGGTTTCTACTTAAGCAGCATGGATTTATGGGAGGAGGTCTGGGGAGTACTTGCTGCTTATACGCACTTCTGCTCACTCCTGCCTAGTAACTACACACATAGCTGTGCTTTCAATGTGACATCTAAAATGCTGAACAGAGCCGCCACGGGCTGCATGCTGAACCCCTCCCTGCCCCCAGGCGCTCCTTCTCTGGTGGCCCCAGGAGGAGGCTGTGCAGCCCATATGCCTGAGGCGGAAGGGTGAAGTGCCAAGACGCCAAGTTCCAGATACTGAAGGACATTTACGTGCCTTATTCCCCTTGAAATTAATAGGAGTTAGGCACCTAAATATTTTCAGAGCACAGGACCTCGTGTCTTATCCAAGAACACCGAGATGGTCTGTAATGGAGCGGAGAATTAAACTCACATATCTTAACTTTTGTGCTATTGCCTTAACTACTGGACCATCGTCCCACTCTGTGTAATGATATGAACTTATCCCCATTACCCTCATCCTTCCCACCCATCGCTGTCTAAATTCAGTGGTGAATCCTGCTCGAGGTGACTGGCAGTTCAAGCTGAGCACTACTCAGCGCGCACAGGAATGGGTGACTGGGAGTGAGACAACCTCGCTTCTCCTGTCTCCTTTCCGGATCCTCTGTCTGCCACCCAGTAGAAGAAATATAGACTATTCCAGCCCTATGTGTGCTGCCGTTTATAGCCCAGGGGAAGCCTGCACTGGCTGCTACCTTCCTCTCCACCATTCGTATGGCAGAGTAGTAACTCGGGGTATGATCTGTGTCTGACAGGGAAAGATTTGTGTCCTCCTACTTCTTGCATGGAGGTATTATCCCTCTGTTTAGGTTAGGGACCTAAGGCTTAAATGTGCTTGTACAATGAGTGTTCCAGTGAAAACCAGAAAGAAATATTTGCAGCTGAAACAAATAATAGCCTTTTTCTGATAGCCTTTTTTTTTTCCTTTGACTTCTGTTTTCCTAGAAGGAAGCAGGGATTTCAGACTGGCCCATATTAAAATAAGGATAATATATAACTCTTGTATCCATAAGCATCTGTTCTTCAGAGTATATTTATATAAACCACATTTCTGAGTTACGGTGGTTACTATGGTATATGTTCCCATGCTGACATTTTACATCTACTCTCTAGAACTCCGGGGGGAAAAAAGTTAATTTTCTTTAAATGCTTTTTTTGCACATCTGCTCCCAAGTGAAAGGACCTTTCTGAGGGCTCAGTATAGCTCCTGAGGAGTTCAGTAATAATAAGAATACATTCTTAGTTTGTATAGCCAGGATGCAGATCCATTATTTAGAAAGTATTCCAATTGTCTGATGTCATTCAAATTTTCTCCTATTCAGTGCTGACTACCTACCTCTCTGCAGTGGGAGAAAGAAAACAACCCTTCTTCCAGGGATAATCACATTGCAATCAAACTGTGCGATATGATTAGGTCTGCTTGAGTCCTTGGTGCATTCTCAGTGCATTGAAACAGTGGTCCCTGAGGACTAGTCCATTGTATATCATTCCTCTCAGTACTGGCAGCTGATAGAAGTCATAGCCTAAAGAAGTTGCACAATCTGAAAAACAAACGTACTAGCAGGGGAACAAAGTGGAAAGCAAGAACAAAGAAAAACAGCATGAAAGAAATAGATATAATTGGGAAGGGGGAAAAATAGTCCAAAGGAAAAATACATCCCAAGTAAACAGAAACGATATAAACAAAAAGCTCAAATCGAGAAAGTAAATTAAGTTAATAAAGCAAGGAAAAGCCAGAATGGTTGCTATGAAAATGAATGAAAAACTAAAATGTACTTTCCAAAATCAAACCCAGGAAAAACAGAACAACCAGAGAATGCAGAGCAACCCAAAGGAAATTTAACATAAAAAAAAAAAACCCTTCTGAAAAATAACACAAAGCTTATATGTAAAATCCAGAACAGACTCTAAGGGTGAAGATACAAGACATCTTAAAGGAGACACAACCTGTGATAAGTACTGTCTGAGAAATGTACCATTCTAAAATACATTATTAGTTAACTGGGTATCATATGTTTTCATCACTGAAGAGTGAGCTGTTTTTATTGCACACATAGGTCATATGATACCATTTCTGTTTCTTATTGGATAATATAACTCTTCAAAGAAAGTTTTAAGTGCAAATAACTGATTATGATTTTCAGTCTGCTCTCTTCAAGCATCTGGGAATGTCAAAAGTGAGGCCCCATCGACTTCCTGGGGTTGAATTTCCACCTATGAAATTTACTTTTCCAGCAAACTTTCCTGCCAACAAAATCATTTTCAGGATATTCATAGAAAGCAAACATAAATAGGACAAACACAGCTTTAGTAAAGGCTTTTGAAAGGTCAAACAAGGGATTGCACAATTTTTTGCTACTCTCTGTTGGAGGTACCTGAACGTAAAAGTTGTTTAAATCAACGTACTCTGGGTGTTTTTTACGCAAAACTACCCTCAGGTAAATCTGTCCTCTAGTGTGTAATCTCCTGCCCCTGCATCCTTCATTCTTCATTCCCTTGTTTTCACTGACTTCAAAATTTAGGAAGTTCAGCAAGCAGGCCACCCACTATAAAGCTTAATACCCAGAAAAAATGCAGTATCATATGCAAGGAAAGCCACAAGGGTTTATTAGGAAAGCTTTTGAGGCCTTTTGTTGAGAAAAAGGGTTTAAAAAGATTTCTTTTACCACTGAATTATGGGTTTTGTGAGCTGTCACTGTAATATGTTGCTGGGAGCCCCAGTTTCCATTCTTGATACTGTACAGAAACTCCAAGAAAGTGCTATTGAATGGTGACAAAGCCACATTATCACTTTTCAAATCTTATTTTGTAAATGAAATGAATTTGGACATTTACTTAGCACATGACCATTTCACCAGTTCTGACAGCTTTGGTTCAAATATTCCCTCAGGAATGCTGAAGATTCATATCTCAATCACAGCACCTTTGACAATTAAGTCTTATTTTTGTCCCCCCTACAATACAAGAAGGATGTTGACAAACTGGAGAAAGTCCAGCGGAGGACAGTCACGATGGTAGGGCGGGAACATTTGCCCTGTGAAAAGAGAATGAGGGAGCCAGGCTTGTTCAGCCTGGAGCAAAGATGTCCCCGTGGGGACCCAATAGCACTGCCTGTACCTACGATGAAGTTATTAGAAGATGGAGCCAAGCTCTTCACAGCAGTGCATGGCAGGAAGATGAGAAACAACCAACATACATACACTGAAATGAGAGGGTCAGACTGGAGAAACCTTCTGCCTGTGAGGGCAGCCCAGCAGCGGAGCAGTTTGTTCAGAGAGGCTGTGCAGTCTCCATCCTGGGAGGTTTTCAAAGACCCACCTGATAAAGCCCTCAGCAGCCTGGTCTGATCTCGCTCGCATACGTACATGTTACTGATTAATACTAGCCCAGATCACTGAGCATGAAATTTGTCAAACGTGTAGGTACACATGTAAGACATTTAAGAGCTTGAATCATCCCGGATACTTAAAGACTTACTTTGCCAAGGGCTGTGTGTTACAACATTCACCTATACACTTGTAATATAATAATCCTCTCCTAGGGTTGCAAGGATCTCTGACAGAGGTGCTAAAATATTTATGAATACAGGTGTTACTAGGAAAAGAGAAACAAACAACCCCCCCAAAATTCAACTGTAGTTATGCAGGGCAATTATACCACAAAAATTGGAATAAGTAATACTATATAGAGAAGACTAGACATATAACACTATGTCATGATGCAGCTAAAATTATTTTAGAACATGAGTACTTGAATGATTTGTGATGTCCTGTTTAGCATTTTAGCATTTGCTCTATTGCAAGCATTCTTCCAATCCCCTCTCCAGCAGTAGTCTAAGGACTGCTGACTGCTTTGTACAACTTTAAGTAGAGAGGTCTGAACTGCATCCCTGGGCTTTGACTACCTCTCGTGGTGAGGCATAACCCACGAAGGGCATAAATCATATATATTATATTCCATCCACATTCTAGGTTTGTCTCCTATTCCCTGCATATTACAGTATTTACTTGTGCAAGTAATGTCACCTGCACAAGTCACATGCAAGTAATGAGGAAAATAATCTTTTCCTCAGGCTGTGAGGAGATCAGTATCCTTGGTAAGCAGTACGCTGGCAGTAAATGTTGGTGCAGTCATAATGAAAATTAGGTGTGTCTCTCCTAACAAGCAGCTAGCATGGTCACCCGCCGGGCAAAGCAAGGATTAGAACTTCCTGCAGGTTGCTGGGAGCCCTGATTTTCTATTGCTCTCTACAGAAGCAGTGAGTAACTAGTCTTTGCAGCAGAGACCAGAGTGTTGAGACAAATTCTTGCAGACCGGGTCCAGAATTGCTGCTGTAATCAGCTGCTGTGGTGAAGGAGAATGTTGCATATGCACTGTTAGGTGTTTATGGCTGTTTTGCTGCTTACCCCGGCATTGGCATGTGTTAGAGAAACCTGGAGTCTTCTGGAGCGTTTTTCAGGTCCTTTAGAATATGATTGGGGGCAGAGACCCTCTGCTCCAAGGTCTGTTCTCTGATTATGGTGTGTAGTGGATGTCTAGGGAGGAATATAAGCACAGAGTGTTTGTGGCAGTGATATTTCCCCCCGTGCTCTCTTTGCCTCTAGACATGTTTGGCCCAGGGGTCTGGGGAACTGGGGGTGGTGTGTTCATGCTTAGAAATGCTTGATGAATTTTCCTTGCATTAATTTGTCTGACAACATTCTGAACCCGTATAAACTTAAAGCATCTTCAAGATGCTAATGATCTCCAAAGACTGAGTACTGCTCAAACTAGTGTTCTCCAACCCCTTACCGGTTTCTTTCTTTTTCCTTTTTACCTTTGACTTCTAGTCCTGTAACTGTAAGATAGGAAGAGCAAAAGTCTGCTCTAGATTGTAGTTAGGACTATGCCCACCAGGGATGTTGTGTGTAGTTTCCATACGTTTTCTGTAGCTCAGGGGGTCAGTGCTGATATTCACCCTCCTGATGTGTTCAGTCCAGTTGCCATTCCTGTAAAAATGATTCTATGTTTTTTCCTTTACAATCAGCTGGCTGTTCTTTGTGAAAGCTCTGTCAAAGATACTGTGTATATGTCTGGTTAGCTGTCACAGGTAATCTGCTGTTTTTGCTAATGGCTACAGTTCTCTGAAATTGTTTTGCATCTAGACTCTCTGAATAGAGGTGTTGTTTGCAGTGCACTCATTTCCCATTTTATTACCAGCATAATGGTTCCATTGCAAAGATTAGCTGAGTCTCAGGGCATATTAATGTACACAACCTCACAGCAGAAGGAAGAGAAATTGATATAGTTTATCCTAGATCTAAAAAAATGCTTAGTTTTTTATTTAGTAAGCAGTGACATGGATGACATAAAAATACCTATTGTGCAATGTCAAGAGTATCAGAAAGGCTACAATGAAAAAACATATTTAATGAGAAATTGTTCTTATGATATAAACATTATACCTTTCTCTTATATTTGCACATAATTTAATTCACTATTTGCACACAAAAAGCCTTGTCAAAGACTTGTGTGGTTTGTCTGTTATTTGAGTCAAGTGTGTTTGGCTCTATCAAGTGAAAAGAAAAAGGGCGCTTCTTTTTCTAAGAGATCACAGGACTCCCTGATGCACATAAACTTCCCTGGTGGCCAGTATAATACCAGGAGGGACACAGAGAGAGCAATATTATGTATAAATCAATTAGAGCAGATATGTCTGAGAGAGCTCTCTTTGCTGTTGAGCATAGTATTCGTAGACTGTGCTTCACGTGAACCAGGTTGAGTCCAAAAGCACGATAGTTATGTTTGCGGATGTATGCCTTTGCGTCTCCATTAATTTGCGGAATTTTGCATCCCACTCCACTGTGTGGAGTTGACATATTCTTAGTTGCCTAAGATCAGGATTTCCAGAGGGAAGAAGGCTGAAATGGAACTGGCCTATGGTCTTCAGTAAAAAATGCTGAAGGGAGATACAGGACCTTGCTGCACCCTTTCTATGTGGGCATAGATCTCCATGGCAGAGTGCCCCATCACTCCATCAAACCTGATTTTCCATACTCTGTAGGTGTCCTCATCAGTGGCTGTCAGTGAGTGAAATGGGACACCACCTGGGACCCAAATGGGACACCACAGCAAAAAATCCCCATCATTGGTTTTCATTTGTATTGGTCCCAATCCTCCAAGTGTGCTGTAGAAATAACATAGAGAAGGAGTTCCTGGCTCAGAATATTGTGTAGCTTTGCAGCATCGTAGCTGATACAGCTGTGTACGTGGCCAGCAAATTAGGCATCAGGAAATTTTACTGGCAGAGACCCTAGTGCTTACAGGATGACCAGGCAGCTGATGAGAAACTAGCATGATGCCTAAACTTTTGGACTTAGGATGCTAAAGTAACAATAATATAGTGAAGCCTTAATTCTTGATGCCTACTGTTATTCAACACCAGAAACTACACGTGAATATATATATATATACCTACATGGGTATCTGAGCTAACATGGTTATATACTGCTATCACTACTTCATATAGCTCACATGTTTTCTAGACATTTCAAAGTGTTGTGCAGTCTTTCCCTAAAGACAGAGAATCAAACTGAAAATTCTGGGATCTCTCAAGGAAAGACTGAGACCTAATCATCTCACTATTAGTAGGCTTGCAAAAAGAAAGCTTTTGGGAGAGACTTGGAGGATCTGGTCTGCCATGATTGGAACAGGATACAAATTTATCCAAAGTTTCAGTGATGCTTGGGTTGCTGGAGCTGAACTGAACTGATCTATTATAGAGAAGGTAAAGGTTCATATTCAGGTCTAGATTAACACCTACATCAGAGACTGATGAAGTTTGGATGTGAAACTGAAATTAATATCCATATGTAATATTAGTTGAAATTTTTCTGCCTAAGAACTACACGTGCCATCAGAGGAGCCAGCTATTTTGTTCTCAAAGTTCCTGCAGGCTTTGTTACCTTCATTTGCCTGTGTTGTATATTAAGTACTATGATGATACATCTTTATCACGTCTTCTTTACATAGCAGCATTTCCATATACTTTGCCCTCTCCTAAACCTGTTCCTCAGTACACAGAGAGGATGAGATTCATTTAGAGAGTAGTTATTCAATGCTTTTTCATCTTTGTCTTTTGTGGGGGTTCCAATTTTATTTGCCACACATTTTTCCAAATCCTGCTCTACAAACAGAATCATTCATTTTCTCATGTTTTTTAGTGGAGGGCTTTTTTTATAACCTTTTATCTTTTCATAAACCTTATTTTCACAACACTATTGAAAGATAAACAGTGTTGCCTGTGTTTTGCAGTTTATAAACAAAGGCGCAGAGAGAATAAGGTAGAAGAGAGAATATTTCCATGTTTTTTCAGAGTACATAACAGGAGATATATATGTGTGTGTGTGTGTGTGTGTCTGTACATATATATATTTTTTACATATTCAGAATTCTGCTTCTGTTGACTTCCACTGCAGCTGTGAACCTTCAGTTTCTCACTGTCTTGCCAGATTTCAAGTGTCTTCTCTAAGGACGAGAACTTATGAAAGAAGAGGTCACCAGCATTTCTAACACAGACAAAACCTAGCCTTATTCTGAGAAACATTATGAACTGTTAGAGGTAAAATATTCCACAAAACTTCAGTCTGAAGCAGTCATGAGGCATATAACATTTTAGTCTATATTATTGGTATTTGACAATTCACATGCAAATATAAAAGTCTTATGACAGTGTTTAGCAACCATAGTAACAGCTGATGCTTTCAGACAAAGAACGTTCTAAAAAAAGTATTGTTGAATATGTGATAACCTAAGGGTCATGTTGGCTTCTATTTCAATCTTGACAAAAAAAAGGCTTGTGATGTGAATGCTTCTCTGTTCCTTACAACTATGAAAAATACTACCTCTCGAACCTGTAACAAATGCCTTTTTATCTGAACATTCAGTTTTATGCTAGACTTGGAAGTATCATCAAATACTCCTTGAAATATTTCAGAATCTCTTTCCTGAAATTCAGGTATTGCAGTGAGAAAAAAGGTGGACTTAAATTACTCCAAAATTTTTATGCGAGTCTGGACAAAATGCAATACTATTTACGATATCTTTTATGTAAAATCCTGTGTCTTTACATTTCCATACTATGTTTTTGCAACATGATCTACTACTTTGAGCTGAAGAATGGTCTTGTAGTTAAGACATTCAGGTGAGATTCAGAGATCATGAATTCATTTCCCATGCCTGCTTGGAAAATGCTCCCTGTGGTGGACTTGCTCCATCTCTGATCAGTCTTCCCATCTGTCAAATGGCTACAATAATAAAAAGGCTGCCACCTGGCAAGTTACTAACTGGCTCGAATGGCTTTATTCTTGCCTTGTCAGCTGCTGGTGAGGCTACTCAACCTGCCAGTTTTACACGGTCTAGGATTTGATGGACTCAAAGATATTGCCAGGAGGGCGATCTGTTTATGCACTGCGATTGCAACATATCTTAAACGCATCAGATTTAGCATTTGTGCATAGATTGATATGCACATATGTAGTCTTTCTAACACATCCTGGGCCCACTGGAGATGTGTGCAAGTGCAATAAATCTACATGTGTACTGTAATAATTTCTCAAGGTTTCTGTTTCTGTACTGTCTTGAGATAGTGGAGCTCCTTATCCCTGTATGGGCATCTTGCTTTTAATAAGAATCAACTGAATAAGAAAAAGTGGTCATCTCTTCCAGTCTTAAATGCCCTCAAGTTCTTAGTGACTGATTATTTGAAGATGGCAACAAGAGTGTCTGTGTATTTACACATATATGCACACTGAAGATGTCCTCAGTTATTGGACTAAAAGAAAGAATGAGTGGGAATTTTAGCAATATTAATGTATTTTTCAAGATAGGGACAATATGAATGAGATCATATAAAAAAAAGTGAGCTGTTTTAGCAATGCTTGTATTCAGGAATCTTAATATGAATGAGAATATTTGTATTAGTTAAAAAGCAAAGAATCATTTTGCCAGTAAAAAACTTAAGCTCATTAATCTTAGATCACATTCTTTGCTTTTTGGCAAAAATATCTCCTCAGCACCATTTTTAGAATGATTATAAATAAATCTATACCACTTTCTTTAGTACTGTACTCCTACTACAATAACTAATTTTGATATAACTATAGAGAAGTGAGTTAGCTGTTCACTCATTTGTATATAATGGATCCCAAGTCACACTTTTCCTAGATAATGGAAATATGATGAGTATTCTGACAAATTCTCTTTATATAAATCTTTCTTCATTTTTACACTAGAAATAATGACAAACATTTATACAATCCTACATCTGAACTAAGTAAATTAATTCAAGATTTCCACTATGAATTTCCGCTTATGAAGCTATGAATATATTTCCTGTTCCCTTTATTTCTCCAAAGGGATGCTATCCATTCTTTCACCATAAAAGCTGTAATCTAAAGACTGCTGATAGCACTGTGATTGGTAGCACAATGTTATTTTATTGACATACAGGGTTAGGAAAGTAACATGCAAGTGAATAGATTTTGAATGCTTCCAGCTGTTTGATGTCCATCACTTAGAGGAACCAATTCTAATGTTAGCAATTGTGGACTTTTTTCTTTGCTGTCCCACAAAGCAGGCTTGATTTTTTTTTTTTCTTTCATTTATCTGAGCTGTATCCTGATTTAACTTCACTGGCTTCATAGAAGTTATAGTGATTTCAATGTAAGTAAAGAATTAGATCCAATTTGCTTTTGCCAGAATACATTACTCTCAAGGGGCATGACTGAAGCTTAGAGAAAAATAACTGGAAAGACTATCCTTTAATATAACTCAGCTCAGGCTCAAAAAGTACTTTGCAATATTTTTCCACAGCATTTTTTAGATAGCCTTTGAAGAAAGATTCTGGTAGGGTCTGATGAGATCTGGTTAGAAGACTAACCAGATCCTTGGTAGTCAGAAATCAAAAGATCTGGAGGACCAGCAAAAAAAAAAGTAATAAAAAAAAAGTAATAAAACATTATGTACTGACGAAGAATGAGCAGATTACAGTGTTTTATTATAATTATTACTATTAATTCTTACAGCTGCAGGCAAAGGAATAGGCTGTCGACTCAGCCCTGGCCTGAGGTTTAGCTAACTGAACAGGATGTGGAAAACTACTAGAGATGATATGAGAAATTGTTGGCTGTGGCAGATAACACTGGAAGAAGCTGACAAAAGTTGCAGATAGATAGTGCCATGAGGGATGGCTGGATCTCACAGTTGGTTAGGGAGGAGTTATGTGGGAAAGGGCTGAACCTCACAGGAAACTGGAGGGGAATACTGGGGCCTTTTGAGCCTGGTATTTTGCAAGGCCATCAGTGCCTATCAGAAATACCATACAAGGCCGAGATGACCTAGGAAACCATATAAAAATATCAAATCTGTGTACTGATGTTTCAAAACTGGGACCAATGGGGAAAAATAATTAGGCGTGAGTTGTTCATTTGTAAGGAGACTGGATTGGGGAAAGGGAGGTACAGGTGGATCAAGAAATGGGAAAAGAGACAATAAGGTATGTGAATGATGTAATTATGGCTGATTTGGGGTATCTGCCAGGCAACCCTGCACTTGATCACCACAGACTAATTAGGTTAAAAAAATGAAAGCTGTTTTTCTGACCATACAATGCATGTCAAACCTCTGGCCATGGCCAGGAGGACTGGTGTGGGTGCAGGATGTTTTCTCTTGTGGGCAGGGGAACACCTGGATGGACAGATTGTGCTTCCTCGTGTCACTGTATCAGTGCCTATCCCAGGCTTGATGACATCAGCATCTACCCACCACTTTCTATCATTAATTTTAATATATTATGTTCACAGAGTGAAATGTTATTGAAGATTTTGATCAGCATTAAGTTTCCAAAGTTCGGTGCTGTGCATTCCCACAGTCAATGAGTACTAGCAATCCTCACTTGTGTAAATATGACTCCAGTTTCTTATGTCTTTGCCTACCCTGGCCAAGCTGTAGTTCATCACTGCATGTCAGATAGTACTTAAGCAATAATATTGATTCCCCCCCCCCCAATTTCAACCTACATTGCCAAGTAATTCAGTCCACAACCTGAGCTTTTGAAAGATGGTTTAGAAGATGGTTAAAAGATGCCCTTCTGAGTTTAAGTATCAGTATTTAAAATGCACTGTCTTGTAGTCAAATATTTTTAGATACTTTTAAAAATAATTCTGAATTCATGACTCCACTGTTTTTTGATTCCTTCAGAAGCAACTAATCATCCAGTAGAGGGAGCACAAGCTACCTTAAAAATGACTGAAGAGCTGTTGAATCAAATTAGTTGAATTATTTATTGAACAATTCTTATATCTTTCAAATAAATTATTCAGCAAATATACTTTTCCATTATTCACCAATGTCTAGTACTCATGGAATAATTCACACTATATTAATCACAAATTTTACTCAGTGAATTCAATTATTATTAAAAAAAAAAAAAGTGCCCAGAACTCTGTGCGAACCACCAAAAGTGGTGCTGAAGGCAAATAAAGACATCATCAGCTAACTATTCAGATGACTTACATGATAACAAAACACATGATTCACCACCTACTGAATTTAATGGCAGTACAGTGGAACAAGACCAGCATAAAAATGAAAATAATAGTAGGAAATGCAAAAAATAGAACAAAGCTTTATGATAACTACTTCTAACATCAATGGCCACCAACCATTCTTACTGTATAGTACACTGCATGTTATGTCTTAAGAGAATGACATGGTTTGTCAATAGCACAAATGATATTTAAAAAAAAAGTCTACTAAATGATATCAATGTTCGGAAGGAAAAAAGTTTCCTTCATTGTATTTGTGAATTAATAGAGGTTATGTCTCAAGTTTTCACAGACCCTTAGGTGTGGACGCCTAACATGATGAGAGCTAGATATCAGTTCCATTAGGTGAAGGAAGAATGGCAAACAAAGTGGAAAGTGTATCCATTGTTAGCTTCTTCGTCAGATTGTAATGTGGCAAAAAGAGGTGCTATTTGACAATGAATGAGGTGTGGGATAAACTGACCGAGATGTATAGTCGTGGATAATCTGAAAGCCTTAGCCCAAACCAAAGGCATGTCCTCTAAAATTCCAGGAAGCGAACTTTTTGCTTTGTGCATATTTCATTTCCAGCATGAGTGCTGTCAGAAATGGTAGCAAATTAATCCTAGAGGTCAAAATCTACTTCCTTTACAGAACTACAGCATCAGACTACTGTAGCTCAACAAAGTTGATCTATGCTTATTTAAATTTTGTTGTGCTTCATGTCAAAGGTAACTAAAGCTATAGCTGATCAACTTGTTTTAGCATTCTATAAATACTTTTAATCAGTAAGCTTCATGTCATGGCCAGTGCTTGTTTTTCCCTGGGAAAACAGTGTCAGTTGGCAATTACTTTTAAAGCCAAAGGTTCAGAAGAGACCAGGCATGTAGAAAAGACTGATGGTTTGTTTTCTCTTCTAATTTTGTATATATTAAGGTTGTATGTTTGTGGTATATTGTAGGTTGGCTTAGTGAAATGAGAGTATTAACTCTTACTGAGTTCATGTTATTGAATATTTTTGGGGTATACTCATTGAAATCTCTAAACTGAATGAGGCACAGATTTTGAGCAGCACTAAGAATTTTTATTAGTATCTTGACAAGTCCAGTCTTACCTTTCACCTGTGACTGATAAAATCTCCCCAGTTGTACGCACTGTGCTACGTGTGCTACATCAGACATTAAACTCAAGATTTTCAGCAATGTCATGGCCTGCTTTCCCTTTTATGTTAAATTAGGAAGAGATTTAGAAACATGGCCTGTGCAGGAACTTCTCTATAAAATACTCTTGCCTACCCAATGAATGCAGCTAAGCTGTGCCTATGCTGCACAAGATGAAGCTCCATTTTCTCCTAGATAAAACTCTGGTGTCGATCACGGTCAGCTTGATCTTGCAGCCCTTCCTCTAGTTGGTATCAATATGTGGCTTGTGAGATCAGGCTCAGAAGTACAAATGCAAGATGCTGTCCTTAAAAAGGCATGAGAGAGGGGGCTGACATGCTTGGTGCATTCCAGCTATGATGACCTTGTGGTAGGGTTAGCATGGGACTGATGAACCAAAGCATTGTATTTCAGGCATTGAACAATGCCCCCTCCCTTACAGTTTCAAAGGAAGAGATTTGTATTCTAAATGAAGCAATGACCTTTGATCTTGCTTTTTAATTAAGCATCTAGCTAGAAGGTTTCACAGGCCATGTTATTACCTGTGGGTTTATTATTAGATATTAAGATAAAGGATTCAGAGAGTATATGGTCCTGGGCCTTTTTTTTCCCCCTTACAATGCCTTAAAGCTTGCTTTTTCTCTGCGATTTTAAAGATTTTATACCAACAATAAAATCCAAATTAGAAAAAGAATGGCTCATCCTTACAAAGAGGTTGGACCAAATTGTATCAGCTTGACTCCTTTGAAGTTAGTAAGCAGAATTTGTCCTGTGGTATCTCAAAGAATTAGGCATATTAGAAAAGGGTTGGTCATTGAAAAAAGTCAAGTTAAATGAGAGACCAAAGCTAACTCTCACCTGCCAAAACCCTTCCCACACATGGAAGCTTTGAAGTGAAATGAAAAGACTAAGTGGAAGCCGTAATTACATCTTGTTTAACTTGGCCCTTTAAACAGCTAACCCTTTAACATGCTTTTCTTTTTCACACGTCTGCATATTGCAGAACTCTTCAAATCAGCATAGAGCTTAATCAACAGATGATTAAAAATCAAATCTATACTTTATGTTTCTGCTTTGTTGAATAGGACTGATATTGCACATGTGCTTAAAGTTAAGCCTATATTTAATGGTTTTGAGGAACTAGGTCTTTTCTCTTTTTTTCAAGATGTCTTTCCTTTTTCTTTTGAAAAATGTGGTTAAAATCATGCACTATATGCCCTTGTGGGAAAGAATTAATCTTGGGCTGGAATGTATAGGGATCATTGTCCTAATAGGATTTAAGCTGTTTTTTCCCCCTTGCTTTTCAATATTCACGGTGGCTGTGAAGAAATGGGTTTGTGTGGCTGTTTCCCCTATTAGTATGTGTTAGAAAGGTGCTCTAATGGCCATTTGGTTCATGGTGATTGCGCAAAGTGCTGAAAATAGGATTAATACCTTTGACTAAGTTTTAAAAGATAACTGTCTTGTCATATTTGGGCGCTAGGTGTACTCTTTTTTTTCTTTCATTATATTCTATGCTAAATCTTTGTAACTCACAAAAAGAAGCAGACTGGTTGCTGGAAGTTCCTGCTTTGTTTGGTTCCTTGTTGTCAGTCACTCCTGAGGGAGTGATTATTATTCACAGCAACTTTAACTATCTGAATCTTGATGTATTGAAATAGTGTTAGTAAGGTGCTGGAGGAGGAGAGAAAGATGAGAAATTAGCTTCCAAGAAAAACAACTTGATGTTTTGCTCAGAGCTGTATAGAAATCTTATTAGGAGAGAGTGAAGTGGTAGATATATATTCAGTTGAAGTAAACCTGTCCCATTGATGGTTTCTGTCCTCCATTCTGGCCGCATCTGCTCACTTGGCTGTTGTACTAGTTAGTTCTGTTCCTTTTCCAAAGTCATAAGAGCTGTTTTTCTCTCTTAACTGAAGTATCTGCAGGAAAGGTCTGCCTAAAGCTTGAATACCACTGGTAGGAATATATCAGGCTCCCAAAATATAATAAAATTACTTCACCACATTTCCTTTCAAAAATCTCTTCTCACTGAAGTTGATATAAAAAACCAAAACAAGATAAGATATTCTCCCCCCCCCCAACTTCTCATCACCCAACACCTAGTCTTGCTTCCTTTGAAATTAGGCAGATTTTTGCCAAGGAAAATTTGGAACAAAATATTTGAGTGCTGTAGCATCAAGAGGAGTCCTCTGACACATCAGGTTTCCTATTGGATAGAGGTTTTGTGTTAGATACACTGAAATATGACGCTTACAGTATGTTTTGCTTATACCAGATTGCATAAACATGCACGACCTGTATACAAAATAATTCAGAGCCTCAGGAAATGTGTTTCTTTTCTTATCCAAAATCTCTTTGCCATCAGTGCAGCCTGCAGAGGTGAGAAGAGTCAGTGGATTAATTTTTACTCTGAAAGAATTTTAAAAACAAGAGTTTTAAAAGACCCCTCTCATTCAGGTTACTCCTGCAGACCTCATTAGCTTTTCACCCCTGCAAGTCACAGGTCAATCTCATATTGAACTCTTGCTCCCACACAGTTAGGTAGTGCCCTTGCTGAGAAATTGAAATTAATAAACAACAAACAGTAATATGGGGAAGACAATGCATATACTGAGAGAAGAGAGCAGGAGATTTTCTAAACAGCTGAACAATATATTTTCAGATTCTAGAGCAGAAACAAAGACAGATTTACCCCCACCATCCTATGTAGCCATATATTGCTCCACAAATTTATTGCAAGAAGTTGTTTTTTCCCCTCTGTAAACAATTCAGATAGATGTGAACAACTTCCAAATAGCAACATAAGTTTAATTCATCTGTCTCAAGTGACATAACATATGTCACTAGTGCCTGTTGCAGAAGCAAGGAAGTCTGCTACATAGTGTAGTATTATGCTTTATAGCCATGCAAACTGTGTCATTAGTAATGGAGCATTTTGAAAGAGAAATGTATGCTGCAACTACAGCAATCCCTTCAGCATGTACTGGCCTTCTGCAGGTTGTTAAATTTTGCTTTTTTGGGAGGAACCTGGTAGGAAAATTCAAACTCTCCTGAAAGGGAATGATTTACTGCATCTTTTCTGGGTTAAAACCTCTTTTCTAGGCTGAAAGACAGTCTTTTCTTTCTCTCCCCATTTTCTATTTGTTGTAAATGTAAACTGAGAAATGAATGAGAAAAGCAAGGTAAACTCATTGTCAATTCACTAAAATGCTGAGTTTCCTCTCTGGAAAGTTAAACATTTTTTAATTTAAATTCTCCCTCTTTACTAGTCTGTATACCACTAGTTTACCACTAGTTTGGTATTTGACAATGTAATCATTTCAACTACAGAATATAAAATCTGGAATAGAAGTGGAATTATATTAATCTGGAGGAGACATTTTTCAGTAGCGTCAATAGGTGACACTAACCAATTGCTTTCTACCAAAAAGAAATGTAGTAGAAACTCAGGTTCTATAATCATCAAAGTGTAAGTTATAGATTGTTGTGGAACCAATGGCCAACCTAAAACATTCCCTTTCAAAGAAACCTGAAGTCAAACAGGTTGGAGGACCTTGGGTAGCTCTGATAGTATTCCCAGTTGCAAATCTGATGTTATTAAAAGCCATGCCAATATTGATGTAATATGCTGAACCAAAACCCAAATCTGTTCTCCAGCCCTACAAACAATACAGTACTCATAAATTTGCATACAAATTTCAGAGTCTGCATATGTACATAATAATAATAATTTGTTAGAAATGTCACGTGAAAAGACTTATAAATAAAGTAGAGTTACAGCCTGTGGTATCTATTATCTATAAAACTGACCGTAATGTTTTAACAGAAAAAGTTTTTCAAACAGTTTTAAAATATTGAGACGTAGGAGTGGAAACAAGCCTGAAGACACAATACTTGCACTTTTAAGAGTCAAACAAGACACTGACAAAGTAAACTCTCTATTTAGCCGTTTCTATACAGTGGGAGCCCCAAAACTATTTATCAGACAGAGATGACAAAAACAACTCCAAAGAATATATACAACCCTCCACACTGAACAGATGTTTTACCACTTACATGCTGCAGTCCTGAAATTTTTAGAATTACTCAGACGCTGCAGAAGCTGTGAGGCCTCTCTGTTTATTGCTCCTAGTGGATATAAAATCAAATAATGATTTGTTTGTCATTTTATTTTATGGAAAGTTTTACACTGTCTAGTCCAGAACAACTGTGTTGATCTTTCAAACGAGACATAAAACTTGAGGTTTTAACCACTTCTGTTCATTAATATCCCTTGAGGGTGAGAGGGGATTTTTTTGGCAAGATTAGGAGTATTAGCATCCTGACTAAATTACCACTCTGGTAATTACATTCTCCTTATCTACATATCCCCCTGCAGCTTCAGTGGAATATGGTTTGTTCTTCTCTGGGTGTGTTGTGTAGAGCTGCTATGTGTTGTTAAATGGTTTGCCTAAGTCTGCCTGAAAGCTGCCACTGTAGCCTGAATTTGCTTATTAGGCACTCACTGTCCCTTCTCTTTCTGACCATCCTGGCTGGAGTGGGGCTAGAAGCATTCGAAGGATGGCCTTGGGGGCCAGTGGCCTCAACCTCAGATGTAGCAGCAACTCTCCTGGGAATAAGCCTTAGGAATGAATGTTACTTTGTCATTAGTAGAGAAGGAACACATTTTGTTTTTCATATCACACATATTCCATAGGTTTGAGAAAGAACCACAAGGAGAATGGAATTTAAGTGCAAAAGCTGGCGGGAGCGCATAGGAAAATCCTCATTTCACTGGTATTTTTCTATGCTGTGCACTGCTGTTTCTCACAGTTTCCCTCTTTGCCAGAAAGAGTATGGGAAGAGATTTTTCAAAATAGCCTAAAGTTGTGAAGTTCCCAAATTGCATTCAATTTCAGTGAGAATTAAGCACGTAAACCCATAAGCCCCTTGGAATACTTAGCTATTGAATATAATAGCAGGGAGCAGAGCCATAGATTCCCTGCAGTCCCCAGGGAATTAGACTAATGCCAAACCTTTTTATGTGTAAAATGCTCAGATACTGCAAAGATGAGAGCAATACAAAACCTTAGGTAGACAGATAATAACTCATGATTAAAAATGATGGTGTCTTTTCTTTCCCCAAATAAATGATGCTGGGTTTGCCTGTTTTGAAGGATGTTCTTTGGCTCTGCTATTGGGGCAGTGGGAAATGATAAGACAAGCAACACAGAAAGTGATAATAAGGTCATATTGGCCCATTCAGAAGACTCTGTAAGAGATACCATGGCATGCACAGAGAAGTCTGCCCTCTCCACCCAGAAGATGATAATGGTTTTGAATTTAAGGTACAGGGAAGGAGAATCTGGGTTTTGGCTTGTAATTAAGCCCATTAAGATTAAGTAGTTAGTCAAGGCATTTTACCTTCCACCTGAGATGAAATGATCACCAAGAACAATCTACTGCTGCTATGTCTTAAGCCTTAAATGGGTGATGAGTTAGAAAGAACCATCAGTATGTGTAGACAGGTGTTAATGCTTGGCTGGATGGATATATAGCTGTAACTGTGAAGTATTCTATGCATGGGTACATTTTTTTTTCCCAGTGTGCTCTCTTTTTTTGTAGGTTACTCTGTTTAGATGAATTTTAATGTCACAAACGTGATTAACAAAGCAGTCTTGATTTCTCTATTGACAACTTCAGTTTCCTCAATCACAATTTTCGGGGACAAATCACTTTATCACAACTCGGTGTGAACCAAAAAATATATGGATATGTAGTTGACATAATAGAGTGAAAGCAGTTTAGTTGCATCTGATCAGCTCTATTTTCAGAGTAATGCATCTTGGAATAACATAAGAAGTATGATTAGGCAATATAAAACAATTTATTCTTAAAAATAGAATGAAATGGAAGAAAAATGGTTGGCTATACAGTATTATTTCATTTGGCATGGATAGCTTTTGATGACATCATTAGCTTATACATTAGAGCGATAGGAATGTAAGACAATACTCCTGGCAAATTAAACATTATTGATATTGGAATGCAAGTAAAATATTAAAATAGAGCCATAATTCATTTTCTCTGCAAGTAAAAGTAAAATGAAACATGTTTTGTGTTAGTATCTTTTTGGATACATTATAAGCAAGTGACTGCAAGTGAAAGATCCAAAATTCTTCGAACTTTTTCCTAAAAATGAAGATCAAAAGCTCAGACAATATGTGGGACTCTAAAATGATAACCACTGAGTGAAAACAGGTTTGAGGGAGATTCTCTGACGGAGCATCACATGAACAGAAGTTACCAGCATGCTGCCTTGTCCAGAGAGGCTGGTGTGATTGTTGGAGAGAGAAAGCGGGCATCTGAAGCAGGAGAAGATAGGACATCATGGCGCTGGATCTCTGCTGGGATTCTTGGTTACAATCACACACTTCAAGAAAGGCACTGGGAAGTTAGACGGGCCCCAGGGAAGAACTGTGAGAATGATTTAAAAACATAGCTGAGAGCAAAGGATTCCAGAAGCTAATCTATTTTAGTTTATAAAAACAATGTTCCTGGCAAGCTGAACAGAATCTGTAATGGCTACGGAGGGAAGATAATTAGCTCTTCAATTTGGGAAGTAATAGCAGAACTAAATCAAAATACTGGAAGATAAGGCTGAGGCTAATATTGGATAATTTCTATAAAATACTCTATATTTAAATTAAATAAATTAGGACTGTTATATTGCATCTGTTAAGCAGAACAGACTAGCACAGGTAGTGCTTCTGGCTTAATTATCCAATTAGAAGTCCTGGAAATCAACAGCAACACTCCTCATGACTTCAGTAAAAAGGGGTGCAGACTTCACGCCAGGGCCCTGCGTGCGCTCCCCCACTCCTGGGGGCTTGGCTGCCTGGGCTCAGGGCCAGCTTGGGCATGCTGCAGGTGTCCGGCCTTGCAAGGCCTCTGTGGGGCTTGCCCCCTTTGCCCAGGGGCTGCTTTTCAGCTCTGGCTTTCCCTCTGGTCCCTGCCTGAGCGATGCTACAGCTACGCCTGCCCCCAGGTCTCACGGCTCCTGCTTCTGACCCCGGCCACCAGCTGGGCTCTCTGCCCTGGCCTCTGACCTACCTCACCACCATGGCCCTGCCGAGTGGTCACCAGTCTCTCTGACCACCTTGAGTGCTGTTGCGGGCCCTGCCGGCTGGTTGCCAGTCTCTTGGTCAGCCCTGGGTACCGTTGCCAGCCTCGCCCCACTGGGATGCGGTGGGGCTGCGCCCCTGCCACTGAGGCCCTGCCCTGCTGCCCTTGCTGTCACCCTCTGCTCCCCTGCCCTTGTGGAGCAGCCCTCTGTTGCCATTCCCTGGCTCTTCAAAAGGGTTTTTATAATCTAGTCCCTACCAATTCACTTATAATTATCAAGTAAACTGAAGAAACCTACACTCATCTTTGCCTTTATGTTTCATTTTTGGTGAAGTTGTGCATTTCTTCTGTGTGGTACAACAAAAGTATGGAAAGGGGAATTTTGGACAGTGTTCTCTCAGACAAAATGGTTCACCATCAAAAGAATGAAGGGAGTAGTTTGTTTTGTTCTTCTGCTTTGCAGATATATGATATAATAATCCTTAAATACTCACATTTACTTACATTTTAGAACCCATCAACTTAAAGCGGTAATTTTCAAAATACTCAGCATTTGCTGAAATCTGTTTCCAAAGAAGTCAATATTAAAATAACTGTTTAGAAAACTCTACCTAAACTTCTTAAGGGCCTTATCTATGTCCCATTAAAATCAGTGGAAGGTCACCCAGCCATGCTACAGATGAGGACATGGAGGAAGACATGTTTAGTTGTGTGCTGCTAGCTATTCAAAGATACAACTTCAGACCCAGTGTTAAAATTTGGCTCTCAATCCCGTGACACTATCATTGAGCAACAACTCCTTTCTGTTATGTGTGATCAGTTCAAAAAGTAAATCCAGCTGTTTCTGGCACTTTGGTTAATAGCCTTAGGCTCTGATGAAGAAAGTATGTGAGCACACAGTTAGGTCTACCCATATTCACATAGAACCAAATTTTGGACCTGTTAAGATGCAGAGAGTAGAAAAGTAGGGTGCTCAAAAGCTGGAAGGAATCTTTATACTGTTGACTTCAACTTGAGCATGTAATTCCAAGTGCTGTTTTGAACTTGGCCCTGGAGATAGTGTGTGTTAGCAAGCATTCCTCTAGGTGCTCAGTCTGCTGGTTGAACTGATTTTCAACAGAAAACATTCATGGAACAAACACTATTGGAAATCCTGGTGTATGTGGTTGGCTATGGACAATTTTGGGAAGTATTGGCTGTTTGAGAAGTTTGTATTTATTAACCTGCAACAGAAAATATTTAGTGGATTGGGAGTGTGTTTAAGGATTTGCACTAACATCATAAAGATGCTAGCACAAAAAAACAACTAACCAACCAAAACACCTCCCCAGTTGCTAAAGCAGTAAATGTTTCTACCAGGTCATTTAAGCAAAATGGAAGTGATAGCAGTTCAGATGTTGATAGTCATTTTTTACTGAGTAGCTAAAAGCATACAGAAGACTTCTGTGATGAGATGGTTTATGTGTGTCAAAAAAAGAAACTAATTCTGCCTGCAAGAGTTGGGGCCACAACTTTCTGCAGTAAATTAACACTGTTTTCTCAACTTTATATTGAATCTATATGAGCATCGTAAGTCATTCAAAATTATTTTCAGTAATATAATGAATAAATCTGTAGTATCTGAGAAATGAAGTCAGCTACATACTGTACACACTAAATATTCAAGATATATCTAGGCATTTTATCTGGTATCTGTAAAACTCTCTGGTTGTGAATTTTATAGTATTGCCTGAAGCATATGTTTCCTATCAATACAGTGGAATCAGATAATCACTGCAATGAGAGTTAGCTAGTAAAATTTAAACAGATGAACTGCTGTGCTTTAAGGAACATATATTAGGCCCCAATACAGGAAAGTATTTAGAGCCAGATCCAAAAAGAACTTGGACTTTGCCTAAGAAGGGATTTAGGCAGAATTTAGGTACCTAAGCACTAAAGTGTGATCTTGAAAATCTTTTTTCAGCTTCTGTATAACCCATGTGGTGTCAAAACTCCCTTGGCAGCTTGTTATTGTAAATTTTTCTAGGTATCTGGTGTTGAATAATGCACTACTCAGAACTGCTGCACTAGCAGGCCTCATCCACAAGTTAATTAGCACTTTGGCACAGTGGTCTTTCCTGCATCTAGTCATAGTCCATAAACTTGCCTAAATCCTTGGGGAAGAGTCAAGATAGTAGGAAAGCTTGACAGGAGCAGCAGTTGTGATTATCCTTTCTATTTAAAATACAATCAAAACAAGATTAGTATCCTCCTATTTATTTACCTGCTGACTTAATGGTCACAGTAAACTTGCAGAAAGTTGGCAGTCCGGTCTCCATTCTCTTCTCAGACTCTCTAAGAGGCTGAATGCTGAGAAGAGTCAAGGCTTTGTTGGTGACTCAAGGCAGTGCCAGAACCACCAAGCTCTAGCCTTTTAGGGATTGGATGTGCTCCACTCATCCTATTGCAATCGGGGCACCATGCAGAAAGGAATTCAAGACTGTCTGGAAAAGGCAGAAGGAGCAAGAGGGGTCTTGATTTTGTGCTACAGGGTATAGGACGTTCACCTGATGTCCCTCCTTCAGAGGCATCACAGAGTCCTCGTGGACTCTAAGAAAGTGTGGATTACTCTCTGAGGATTCGAACTCTTAAAAGTTGAGTATGATAGCACCTAAATTTTAAATGCCTCAGTCTTTAGTTTGGCATCTCTCTCAAACTCATATACTTACTGAAACTGATATACTTCAGATTCAGGTATATGTGTGAGGCACTGAGACACAGATCCCTCAACTAACTCAGAGCAACTTGGGTAGGTGTTGTATGAGGGGATTGCAGCCTGCAAAGTGAGCCTACAATGTTCAAGCTTTGCCAACTGCTCTGTTTGGATTATGAAATTTGAGGCTTATGTTATTAGGTTTCTAGATTACCTGTGGACTTTCTTATGCAATTACTCCAAAATACACTTATTTCACATAGTTATTAGTTCCCATTGTTAATAGTAAAACTAACAATTAATAATTTTATTATATTATTTATTATAAAATAAATTTACATTTTCAAAGTGGTGAACAAATATTAATTCAGTTTTTTCATAAAACCTTAGGCTTCTTGTGATACTATTAGGCTGGCTGAGTCATACCTTCATATTCATAAGCCATAGTTTCTTTCCCAGTATGTTTTACAATTAATACAAATCAATTTTACAGCAATTTGTTAAAAGGAAGTGCAGCATCTCCGAAGCACAGATTTATTCTCTTCTAGTTACTATATGAAACAAAAGTTGCAACAAAAAACTGACAGTATTTCTTTTATTTTTACATAAGGTTGGAATATTTCATAATATCTTAGAAAAAATGTTTTTAAATTTAATTTCATGAGTTGCTGAAAATGTGTCTTACTCTTAGTATTTTTTTTTGAACAGACACAGAGACAAATGTATTTCAGCCCTTCAATATTGAAAAAGTACTTCTTGGTACCTTATGCAATAGTCCAACCATATGTTTAAAAAAAAAAGAAAAAAAAAAAGAACACACACAACAAGTAAGAAAAAACAGAAACCTTGCCAGTCTTTTTTGCAACCTTTCATTTCAATTGATAACTAGAAGAGCAAAAATATGTGCTTGGAGATGGTGTATTTCCTTGAACAAATGACTTTACAATTCATTTATTTTTATTCTGAAATGTGTGAAAACACAGCGATGCTTTATAAATATGAATCTATGACTCAGACAATCTATTAGCATCACAAGGAGCCTCGGGTATTATGGAGAAACTGAGATTGACTTATTTAATCCTTTTCCAACTGAAGGCCAGATTTGGCTCTCAGATGTGCAATGTATACAAACTTGCATAACCTGTAAACTCCATTGCTATGCCTTTGTATGAAAAAAGGGTGGTCAGATTTTCAAGCTCTATTGTAATCTATGCATTATGCTCTTGAAACTAGAACACAGCTCTTTGGAGAAGGTGCTTTTTAAACAAACCATGACAATTGCTTTATTGGTTTTAATGTAACACAAGTGCTGGCTTTCGTAACAACTAATACGTAGCACCTATTCTGACAGGACTGGAATGACTGATCTGTATCACATCAGGAATGTTTTTATTTAAGGGGAATTCAGAAGGATGTAAGATCAGCAAAAGAAAATTGCACCATCATGTACGCCATCATGTGCACTATCACTTGCACTATCTCGTACATCAGACCTGACAGAAAAAAATTTTTTTTTTTAAGAAAGCTTTTAAATTCTCATTGCCATGGGTGGGGAAAGGTCTGGTTTTGAGTTCAGGTTCTGCACCAAAAGCTATTTATGTATTTTACTCAGTGACTTTTTATATGGAATGCATAAACAGTCTCTGGTACCCCAGATTGTTCCCTATTTTTCTGGGGCAGTACCTTCATCACTAAGTGAGATAATCAGGCTCCTCCATATTTATTCTTAATCTGCTCTTATTTGTTTTGCATTTCTTCCTGCACAATGGATCCTGCTTGGTCAGGACACATGACAGTGATCCCACTGGCATTGTGTTTCAGTTAACTAAGGCAGTCCCCTGGGAGGTGGGAGTGCTTCCAGGGAAGCTAGGTGAATATGCTAAGTCTGTCTCATGATCCATCTGTCCCAGTGCCTTCCCTAGCATCTGTCTGTCTAGGTAACTGGCTAACTGCTTTTATTAGGTTCCATTTGCCAGGGATTTAAGGGAGCATCCCCTTCCAAACATTTCTTCCCTTAGTAATGTATCTACAGCAGGAACTGGATGAATCACAGCCTCATGATTCCTAACCTTTACCTGCGCTGATGCTTAATGGCATTCATAGCCCTCAAGTAACAGCCCTCAGCTCCAAAAATGATGCATTGGGAAAGTTAAGCTCCTAAGAATCAGCTTGACAAAAGGTCACTCACTGTGTGGAGTGCTCCGTGTGGAGGAGAAATATGTGCCCTAAACGTAGGTTAGTCATCCTGGACTGAATAGAGCTGCTTCCCACTGCTCAGAATTCACACTCCTGAGCCTGCTCTTGCATTTAGGCACCTAATGTCTTTCTTTTAAAAACTGCTTTTTGGAGTCAGCCGAACCTTTAGAAGACATTAAAAGCAATTCCATAACCCTTGTTACCCAGTAAAAGTAAAAGTTACCCAGTTAAAGTATTCACAAAAGATGTAGGAAACATGCCTTCTGCCTGAAGGAAGTTGAATCACATCTCCTAAGTGTATATTCAAACCTCTCAGCTTAAGGAAATCTCTGTAGAGGCACCCTCTGTCTTCCACATTGAAACCAGCCCAATTTGCATGGGTGTAATTAAATATCCATTGGGCCAGATAGAGAAAAGCTTGAATATGCTTGAATATGAGTCTACAGCTTTCTGGCTAGGACATTCACCTTAAAGGAAGGGATGTGGGTTTCATTCTCTGCTCTCAGATATGTGTAATATAAACTGGTGAAATAGTCTTTTGGAATAGAGCCTAACAGAATAGTTTTCTTTATCCTGGGTGAATGCCTTCACTATTAGCCTGAACATGGGTCTCTTCCTGTGCCAGGCCAAATTAATGCTCTTTCATTCCCAGCCTAATAGAATAGCTTCAAAAAGAGGTATCACAGTGCAAGATACATGCCGGTAGCCACACATTTCACCTGGAAATGTCTCTCATAACCATCCTCAGTGTATTGTTTAGGGAGCTTAACTGTAAATCCTTTTTGTCAGTGTGGTATTTCAAAAGCAATTAGGTGACTTAGGAGCCTGAATCCCATTAAATTTCCTAATCAGAATTTTTTTCTGTGAGCAAATTTATTGAGGGCCTGTTACCACTTCTAGGGATAAAAATACACCTTAACATGCTAGGATTTCCAAAGGAGGAACCCTAGATGAAAGATGTTCTAACTAAGCCTCCAGAACATTGTGTGAAGGAAAAGAAACGTGTCATGAGGCATGATGGAGCTAGCAGGTGTAAATGCTTTGTATGAACTTGCATGGTGTGATGGCAATCCAAGTCCATCAAGACGAGATGATGATCAGAAAAATGCTATGACTCTCAGAAATCGCATGAACAGCCATGCTGCAAACTAACACACCATGAAAAGAATCTGTGGAGTTATTGCATCAAAGAGCGCCTCGTATGTATTTCTATTAGCTGTCAGGTGTTGTGATAGGTGAAAGATCCACAGAATGTACCAATTAAAAGGGCATATGACTTACTCAGAAACAGAGAGCAACACGGAAGTGTGTATAAATATTAATCACATCAAATCTATAAAACATCTGGCAATAGGTAGGCCAAGGCAATAAGTAGGTTAAGACTGTTGTGCTTATTACATTTATCAGGGTTATCTTGCTGTTACCTCTTAGTCCATTTCATCCATCTAATATCTGAACTGAAAGCTCTTTGAGCCAGCTCTAATTTTTAAGTCTTACTTTAATTAGAAGGTGTAACACAATAGTGACTGACATTGGGCCTTGAGATGCTACCGCAATGCATGTAACTGGCACTAATTTCATCAGGCCAGTTGGTCCCAAACTAGGGATCGTGACCTTTATGGAGTAGGTTAACCTAAAAGAAATGCATGTTCACCCAGTGCTGATGCTGATATCTGGGGCTACATGAAAATGATTGATCTAAAAGAGAGTCAGAATCAGAAAAAGGCTGGTAATTGCTGGATCAGACCATCTCTTCTGGAGACTTACTTTACTGACATTTTCTTTTCAACATTCATTTTTTGTGCTTTCTTTTTCAATATCTAAAAAAGGTTCTTTTCAACAGCAGAATGCTAGAGTGATCCAAATCTCCTATCTTTCATGGGTTATCAAATGATGCTTATATTAGAAGACATCTGCCTAGGCCTCATTTTACTAGGAAAACATTTCCAGCTCCATTTTCATGTACCCAACCTCAATATTCCTTCAAGCATGAAAAATATTCCCTACTGACTGCCTTTTTTTTTTCTCTTAGGCTATAGAAACTCTCTATTAATGCCAATATAAACAACTCAGATTAGAGGCACCCACTGCAGTGTCTAGAAAACTGACTCTGAGAGGAATGTGCACTTGAAAATTGTCTTGAATTAATTTATTATGCTAACATATGCTAAAACTTAAAACTGCCAGTGCTGCAAAGAAAGCTGTCTACAGCTTCTCTCATTTACAGGACCGAAAGGGATAAAATTTTATTCTAAGAAAATGTGGTGTGTTTGCAGCTGGGATTGAGGTGGAATCAAGATACATTAAGTAAAATAGACATTAAAAGTGCAATATAGCAGATGGATGCAAAAGTGAATTTTTATCATGACGGTCCATTAGTGTTTTGCAGCCAGGCAGAGAGAAACAGTGACCTGGAACAAATCAAGAAGAATGATGCTTGACTTATGCTTCCTTCTGCAAAGTGTGACCCATATTCATAGCTTTTAATTAGAAATGTATTTCCTTTATGGGATGATGAGATAATTTCTGTCTATTTTTGTAATTCATTAAGTACCCAGGTTAAATTACAAATAAATGGGGAAAAATGGGCCAGTTTTTGGACCAGTGACAAAAAAGGTTCCCTATGAAATAGAGAAATTGATCAGCACGTTTCTGTGTGATGACCAGTTGCATAAGCCACTGTTAACCTCAAACAACCTTGAGTAAATCTTACCATCAATATTTAAAATAAGTCTAGCGCAAGCCATGTTTTTAAAATCCTAAGCTAGTCATCTAGAAGACTGATTTTGTCCCAAAAATGACCTCTGGAAGTAAAAAACACATGCACAGCACTTTCTTCTGCAAATGGAAAGATGTTCACCACATACTGGAGTGGCAGGCACTGTAAAGAAAAAACACATTGACTTAAAAGCACTTTAAAGGAACTTCTGAATGAACACAGCAGTGCTGTCTAGAAGGATAGGTCCATGGGGCCAGGTCCTGAGTCTCCAGTTTGAAAGAAACCCTGCTGCTGCTATTTAGTATATCTAACATTGGATGTTTAAATGACCTTGCATATATATACCTTCTAGTTGATCTGCATAAGTGCAATGTCAGATGCAGTAAGGCTGGGCTTTACACTCTCCCTGCAGTGAGACATAACTCTGTATTGTACGCAAAATGTACTGCAACACCTTCACATAGGTCCTGACATTGCATTGTTTAGACAGTAAGATCGAATTCTACATCAAATATGTAATGACGCTGGACTCTATTGCATAAAGAGCGAGTCTGGTCTTACTGCACAATCCCAGTGTACATGAAGACACAGTTACTAGGGCCTATGCTCAGAGCAGTTTATGACTGAGCAGAATGGTGATACTATTTATATTCAGGACTTCTTGCAAGTGCAAGAATTTGTTGATTTATACCTGCAAAATCAGAAAGAATTCTGTAACCACACTTTCATCAATAGATAAAGCTTAGGACTTATTCATGCTATCCCTTTCTTTACTCAGCTGTATTGTAAATATTAACAGTAAATGCAGATATCTTCATTAATCTTTTGGAAATAGAACTGTAAATCATCGTGGAAGGTGTTTTTGGGGGACAAATGTTATGTTGATCCACTCATAGCTAAAAATCTTTTTTCTGGAAGATATTTTATTTTGGTAGATGGTGAGTGTAAAGGGTTAATGGAAATGATACAGCAAAGTGAGAAGACAGAGATTGCTCTTACAGTGAGAAAAGATCAATGATAAAGTGATGATTTTATGACATTTCTTTGTGTGCCTTGGTGTCTGGCTTTATTTATATTTGGGGGTACATGTGCTATTGTGTATTCCCCTGTCTATGAAAGGGAAGATATTGAGCTGAAAGCTCGCAGCAAAAGAACAGGCTGTAGAATAAGAAGCAGAAAGATGCCAGAAATGTGTTTTCCATGGAGACCGGTGAAATCCTTTGGAATTGGTAGAGTACAGTTTTCTGTCTGCCTCTCATGGGTATTTGCCACATTCCTCTGGGTAGTCAGGCAAGTTTTATCATGTCTAATCAGTCCCGTTCCAAGAAACAGCTGATTCTGGGAAAAAAATCAGAGTGCTTGATCCCTCCTCCTTTTAAACTGTTTGAAGTCAGAAGCAATTCTATGTAGCTAGTGCAATAACACCAGTGTAAGCAAGGAAAGAATAGGTGTGGTATTTACATGGTCTACCACGTTAAAGGTTCATTCTTTTACATTCATCCTATCAATTAACACTGTAGAAGGGTGCGTGAGATCTAGCCCACATTAACCATGATACCGCTCTCACTAGACCAGTGCAACAATCCAATAAAAGCTAAATTATGGTAGCTGTTGATAGGAAGAGGATGAATCAGAAGACAGGCCTGAAATAAAACCTGTAGAAATTGCTGAGGAACATAGCACTGCAATATAATACGGTAGAAGAAACGCTGTGTCTTGATGATGTTTACGATTTGTGGTACAAATCAGGGTTTAACAGAATAGTGCTGATATGGATCTGATCAAGTTCAAGATAAGGTGACACTCCCCAGACTGCCGCGAGGGAATTCAGATGCGGAATCTTACATGCCCTTAGGCTAGGTGTGTGACTGGGCGGAGCTTAGGCACTCACTCCGGCTTTGGAGTTTACAGAAACAATCACTGTGTAAGCTTCATGCCTGTCACTCTTCTTGATGGTGGGTACCAATCGATCTTGTCATCCGCTCTATGGAAGTAGTAGATTCTCACAACTCTCCAAGCAGTCTTTAGATAGTTTCCAAAATCCCATCAGAGGTGTAAAGGTTTACCTCCCCAGAGATGTATGACAGTAGTAGTATAATGTGCGTAGAGACATCATACAGGGTTCAAATGCATTCTTTTCTCAGTATAGCAAGTTTGAAGTTCCAGATATAAAAAATATTGTTTACACATACTTTTTCATTCAGTTTCCTCATCTCTCTGGAGCATGTTTTCCAGGTGGAGTGGGAGTCTGTTCTGGAATCCTTCTCTCATAGCCTCACAATTTGTCCCCTGTGCCCTGGCATCTCCTCAGCTCTGTCCATGTTTTTCCTGACCTTATCTGGTCCCAGCACTAAGCTCTATCATCTCACCTAATATGAAATCTCAGTATTACCCAGAGATTCCTGTTTCTAGCTGTAGGTTTGCTGCATAGCCTTTATATACTACCTTTCTGAAAATGGACTTTTTTTGTTCTGCTTTTTGTAATTTTCCATAATTTCCAAAGACAATCTACTGCAGATATGGCTGAAACACACTGATTTGCATCAACCTTTTTGTCACTTAGATTGTTCGAACAAAGAACGATAATTAAGTGTTGGCTTGCTATTGTCCCTCCTTTGGGCTGAAGGTGCACACGCAGTTTTGCCAAGAATGGTGGAAACCCAAAGAGGTGTTCCAACTTCCAGCAATTTTCATCACAAAAGCTTTGAAATATCAACTAGTAGAGGCATAGGAGCAGATGGCTTGTGGTACTAGAGCAGGCTAGATTTGATATGGATTGAGACATTCAAGTCTTGCTCTGGACTCATGTTAAAAGCAGCGCCCAGCTCCCGAATTATCCAGTGAAAGGGAGGTGGATTAGCAGTTTGCTCTTTGAGTGAGGTTGGCTTCAGAAAGAACCCTTTATCGTGTGAGCCTAAGGTGTTATGTATCGTTTGTTTGACCCTGATCCTTATGCAATGCTGTGTCTGAAAAAACAGCTTCCCCTAATTATCTTCAGTGCGAATACATTACCATTTAATCATCATTCCCTTGAAATGGCAGCTTTAATTTCACAGTAGTGTTTACTGTTCTAGACTCACTAGTTGTGTCAGAAATCCAGACTCTGGTGAACAAACCCTCTAAGCTTGACTGGAAAAAACTTTTGAACTCACTGCCTCTTGCTCAGGAGGATGAAAAACAAACCTTAAAGCTGCCAATATTTATGTTTTGGGAAAACCAGTTGAAAAGGAGAAAGAGATTTTCTGAGTCCAGAACAAAAATAGACCATTAAAAGGGCTTATTTTGTTTTCTCCCTTTGAAATTTCTCTTTTCATTTTAATTAAGCTCTCACAGGATTCATGATGTTGGAGAGTTTTCAAAGAAACAGAGAACTTGCTTGCCAGTTTTTTTGTTTGTTTGTTTTTTGTTTTGTTCTCCTCCTCCCACCCCAGCTCTCGCAGTTCTACTTGTTGTAAGTATTTATCTATTCTGAGAAAAGCAGTTGAAGCAGAGGACCGTCTGGGAGAGTTCAGCAAACTTAAATACAATAATTTTAGTAACAGTTTCTGCATATTGTAGGCAGAAAAGTTCAAAGGATTCCTCTATTTCAGATAAGTTGATCTAAACTGGAAAAAAATCTTCCCTAACTTAAGCTTTATGTTACTGTATGGTTGTAAACTAGGGACACAGAAGCTTGATTTTTTTTATACTCGGACTAGAAAGATATTGTTGCAATAATATGTTGATTTGTACTAAATTTTGTACAGCTTTGGCCTCCATCCTACAAACATCTGGCTGGTAATTTGAGACATGGGCTTTTTGAGGGGCTGACAGAGGCTTTTCCTCCCTTGCAAAACCTCTGGCAGCTCATGCTTTGCCAGTGCAGGCTCACAACTTTTCTCTACCTTAGGGAATAGGGTACCAAGTACATCCAAAGGAGATCAACAAGGCTGCTCAGCAGCTGCAGATAAGGGGCTACTTCTTGACTTTCGCCGTGAGAACTGGGGCACCAGCTCTCTCAGCAGCCGAGATGCTGTGCCCTGAGCAGTACTGCTCAGCATCATCCCTTCCTCTGCCCCTGAGTCATGGTATGCCCAAATTCCATACTCTGACTGGGCATAAAATTACAGGCATAAGAAGTCTGTTGAAGAGAGCCTTTCATACCAAAGCACATGACAGAATTAAAATAAGAAAAGAAGTCCAGCAGGATGCTTCAAATTAAGGTATTTCTTAGATTTTAAAAATTTTGATATGCAATTTGAAAACCATATCCTTGCATCAGTTGCTTACTGTATAAATTCTCTTTCCTATCTTTTCTGGTACAGTATTAGCAAAAAAAAAAAAAAAGCACAGAGTAAAATATGACTTTCTTAAGTACTATGACATTCTATTGAATTTAACAGGAGTCATATTTGTACAAATAGAAGTAGAATTTAGCCTAATTAGATATTAGGAAAGTAGTAGCGCTTGACACTTTTACACAAAGCTCCAGTCATCCTCAGATCTCAAAGCACTTTACAAGGCAATAATATAGTAGTACCATCAACCTCTGCTGAACAGAGAAAATGACAGAGGGAAAAGTAAAGTAATTTGTCCCAAATCACCCAGCTCTTCTGATTTCCATTCCAGTAGACTGTCAACAGAACCAGAGTAGCTTCATTCCCAAATAAGGGAGAATAAGTATCACACAACTCAATTTATGAGAATCTGGGGCAAAAAAATGACTGCCAGATTTAGAAATTACTATTTGAAAATGATCTACTTCTGGATATATCTTGGTAAAAGAATATGTATGAAAGGTTTTTATGACTAATATAGAGCAAGTTTCCAAAAAATATTTTATGTTTTTCTCAGCATTTTTTTTCATTCTTTTCAAAGATCATATAAGGAGATAGAGCAGTTTGATATAGTAAGCATGAAAGAGACCAAATTCCAAACTCATTATCTATTTGAATTTACTACATGAATGTAAGTCCTTTTCAGGCGAAACATTGATCTTACAAAAACAAAAAGAAATCTTGCTATGTTGGAAGTTTTCAAGACCCAACTAGATCAAACCCTGAGCAAGCTGGCCTGATCTCACAGCTGACCCTGCTTTGAGCAGGAGGTTGGACTAGACGTGTCGCAAGGTTTCTTGCAGACTGACTGAGTGGTTCTGTGATTCTGTGGCTTCCTGGGAACAGGATTTGGCCCTTAGGAATAGGAGTTAAGCATGTACTCAAACCTCTTTCTCCACAAATATGTCCATATGTGTGCTTACATCCAACTGTATTCACAAAGATTTCTGTCAATTGGAATTGCTATTAATGTTTGCAATCTAAAAATAAAACCTTTTCACCAAGATTGAAAGATCTTCAGGTACTACACGGTAATTCACTGTGTACTGCAGCATGTAAGTAATGACTGAAGAGTGTGAAACTCATAACAGACCTTTGCATTAAGATGAATAGGCCAGCAGAGCACATTTGCTGAAGTACTTTCTGTATGGATGAACACAACAATATGTTTGAAATATATCAAAAGAAGCTGTTGTATATTTCACACTTCTCAACAGTGAGGGTAAAATGTATTGTATGCAGTACCATACCATGTAACAGTTACAAGAAAAAGGCAAGATAAAACTCCTCTGAATATTAAAACCAGGTTCAAAAATGCAGCTATACTTTTGGCAGCTTGCTGATATGCTAGCAGTAAACAATTTGGGAGAGTGGGCCGAAATTAGCTCCGTTTTCTAGTAATATATTGTCTGTAACAAGGTCCCAGATTTTTCCAATTTGTTAGTTATTTAGCAGTTCACACGAACAAATATCAGTGCTCGCAGATCATTCATAAATGATTACAGCCCTTCTTTGAGCATTTGCTATTTGGAATTCATTTGCTGAGCAGGCTGGTTGGTCACCTAAGGACATGTCTACGTTATACAATGCTGTGCCATGTGAGAGATAGCCAAGATAGCCCAGGAAGAAGGACAGTATGTCTGTATGGCATAGTGCCACACTGCGTACAAACTTCGGTCTCAGAGGCTGTATAAATGAGTTAGATCAATTAGCTTGGCACAGCTCTATGCTGACCTTGCAAACCTGATCCCAGGACTTGAGCTGGTTTGTTCAGAGGTAAGTCTGCTTAGATAGACTTTCTCTTCCTCATTTGGCTGACCTCAACTTTACTTCTGCAGTTTATTCCCAATAAATACATTATTTTCTCATTAATTTCTTTTAAATTTCATAATTAAACAACAATCAGACCTAAAATTTACTTTCTATGCACATTGGTATAAGAAAATCTTTGCTCAGTTGACTGTGAACAAAACAGTGTAAAAATAACTATTTAAAACACAATTAAGAATTCACGAACATTCATGTAAACATATGCTCCTTCTCTTCACCCAGCATTACTCTTGGCAAAGCGTACTGATGCCTTTCATTAAGAAAAATATTTCCAGTAAAGAATAGAAGGTGTTCCTTCTAGTTAATGAGTAATGATCAGACACTGTATTAGACATAACTCGTTTTCTTATGTTTTCCTTTCTGGTTACAAGCCTTTGATAAACTAATCACTCTAAACTACCCAGAATTGTTTTTTCTTTTTTCATGACATAAAAGTGAAACTGAAAAAGAAAAGGTGAGTGAATTGTTTGCATGATCTGTAAAACATACTGCTATCAAACTGTTTTGATCTTTCACTGTTCCAGGTCTAAATTATTTCCATGACAGTTCATGGTTTATCAGATGGCACAGGGCTGTATGGTAACCGGGAAAGAACGAGTCAAGGTAAAGTTCACGTAGAATTACCATAATTCTGATTTGCTCCACAGTGCTGTGAACACACAAATTTTGGTGGGCTTGTCCCATTCTGTACCTAGTGTTGCCTTTTTCATTGTAAGAAACAGAATCATGTGGGATGGGAAAAGCTCCCTATGTACTCATCACTGCTGAATGGATGTGCCATCTCAAAAACAGTGGGAAGCTTTCATCATACCTTCCATCTCTCCTGCTTCTATATGAGCCATTTGCAAATGAAGCAGAACCCAAGATGACTATATGTCAGCAAAAAAAACCAGTGAAAATTATATGAAAAAAAAAATCTAAAAAAGTATTTTCCTTGTCAGCCTGTGATTTTCAGCATAGAAAGCAATAAGCACAAGGCAATAAATGTTAGAATACAAGGTGAAGAAATGGCAAGAAAGAGAAAGAAAGGGTAAAGTTTGGAGGGGACATGAAAGAAACATTTCACAACAGAAACTTAGGAAGAAAATTCCTTCACTTTACACCCTCCCAAAAAACCCAACACAGAGGCACATTCAGTGGTGCACAGCACAACAATCCTTTGCTGCAGGCTAGGAATAAGTAATGCAAATGAATGAGATGTATTTGTATCCTACAAGGCAAGGATATTTGTATCCTCCCTGCAATCTGGTGCTGTAAAAGTTCATTGAAGTGCTGTAATTGGACAGATTAACCAGCAGAGAAAAGATATTGTTAAGAGATGGAAGCCTAACAAGAAAATACACAAACAAAGCAAAAGAAACAGAAAAATGAGGAGTGAAGCCATACAGGCCCCAGCTCTGCTCCATTCCATGAATAGCTGTGTGTATGTGATTAAACTGGGGTTCTCACGAATACTTCTTCATGCAAGAAATGTTGCTACTGCTAATGACTTTGCCTGGCAGGTGCATACATCCTACAGTAACGAGTAGCGACATATAATGTCAGTGTATCCTTCTAGCTTATATGAGGCAGCTTGCATGTAGCTGCTTAAAGGCAATGCTGAGTCTGAACAGATGAACCCTGCTAAAAGGACAAATATAATGTTTAGGTAGCTCAGAGCATGAGCAGGACGAGCTCCTGTGTATTGCAGTGTGGGAAGAAGATCCTTCTGTCCTCCTTCAAAGCTCTGGGTAGATGTACCATAAGACAAACAGAATGAATCTTTACAGAAATAAAAACCTGGAAATATGTGTGTATCCAAAGAAAATTAATCAAAAAATAAAGGAAATACCCTTCCCTCAGCCCCTAATAATTAATATTTTTACATCAAAATTAATGTAATATATACTAAATGGATGAAAATCATAACATTCACTAATGGGCTAATGCAGGCTTCTCTGCCTAATGAGTATGTATCAAAACAGCTGAAAAGAAAAGGATGCCAGACTCCCCCCTGGGTTAGCTCCACTGCTTTCAGTTACGTTGAATTACATTGCCAGTGAATTAATTTGGCCCTTTTACAAACACTTCAGCTGCACCATAGTCATCATTGTCTCATCACACTTGTTTTCTTTCCTACAGTAATCACTAAAACAAACTACAAAAAATAGTCATACATACAGAAACCACCTCTCCTCACACAGAGCTCTGTAGGCTTCAGCTATCTGTTCTGTTGGCTTCTATCTGCTGGCTTACTCCCTTGTAACATCAACTTTTTGTATCTTCACTCAAGATTTGTGACCTCTGAGTAAGTTTTCTTAGGGCCAGACTCCAGTCTAACCCGTCTTTCTCTGACTAGCAGAGGAAATGGTTTGATTCTTTGTTTATTTTCCTAAAAACAACTTTGTAGTATGTTGTAGTAGCTTGTTATATACCACCTAGAAAGGTGTGTCTGTAGCATAGCTGAGTTTAACATTTTTCTCAGAAAAGAGAAAAAAAAAAAGGAAAAAGAAACAAAAGAACTCTCATCCCTGTTGGTTACTGAGACTCCTGCAGCCTTGCTAGCAATGGTTTGAATGATGGTTAGTCTCTCAACAACCTTCATTCTCATGGGCTTTGACTCTTGCTGAACACATCGTCTTACCTGAGATACTAACTGGAATGTTTGTCAAGCATAAATACCATTTCATCTATGGGAAGGCATACAGCATGCACAGGCGAATAAAATGTAGTTGCTTTGCAGCTGGTGAGTGAGTATTTCAGGACAATAATAAGACCATTATTAAATGTCAGTATGACTGCACTATGTAATTCTGGATCACAAATAAAAAAAACCCACAGAGCAGATTCAGCATTTTGCCCATCAGAAATAGCTAGCAGTACACAACAGCTGAAAATGGTCTATTTTTACATCCCTATCAATAGAAGTCTGAGTAGCTGCTAACAATTTTTCATCCATGGATTTACAGCTGCAGTTATTAATAAAAAATTCCACCTATCACTCTCTATCACATGTAACTCTAAAAGCTCTTTTGGTATAATATCTTGAGGTTTAGGCTTTTGAGTTTACTCACATTATATATATGTATCTCTACAAGGTCTATGAGCACTCCCACCCAGCTTTTCCCAGGCAGGGTATGCATTTCCTAATTCTTTTATTACAGTGAATTTGGCAGCAACCCCTGTATTTAGGTTGTTCAGCAATACCACTTTCTGGTAAGCTGAATGTCTCCAGGCTACAACAGCATTTTCTTACAATTCCATGACATTTTGTTAACGTTTTTTGTTTTGTTTCGATTTGGTTTAAAAGGTTAAAATAATCATTTCCCTTGTGCGGGTTGCTGACTTAGGGCAACTTCAGCAGCACAAAAAACCAATTGACTAAATATGTGAATATCCTGTAACTAGTTTTCAAGGCTATAGGTACTTCAGAGCCATCTTGTGCTTTAGGTTTGAGGCCACAGCATGTTACACAGAACAGCTATCCCTCTAAAGATGTACTTCTAATCACTGTTGTGTAAGGATACTTGTTCCATATTCAATTCTTCCTGCCATTGTGCATCATCTGAAAGGAGAGCCTTGGGCCTTCTAAAACAGTTTATTTCCTGATTGGGGGAAGTAGAGAATCTCAGTCTGAAAGTCTTGCTTTTTGTTCAAAGTTTTGCTGTGCTTTTTCACTGCTGGAAGAAGAGATGTTTCACCCCTACAAGCATATCGATTTCATCCAGGGTGTGATACATACTCTTTAACATATTGTCCTGTGGAAATGTGTCTCATAGTCATAATATCATCTGCTAAAATAAACATGATGGAGTCTCACATGCAGAATTGAAATCAAGATAAAGATTTATTAACCTGTTGCTGAAGCAGAACATTTTCCAGCATGCTAAGAAAAGGAGCTTAATAATCCCTGCTGTTTTATATTCTCGTGGATCTCTCAAAATCATTTGTATCCTCTTGCTGTCAGCATGAGTGGAAGGTCAAGATGGCGTATGATACAAAGGGAGGGAGTTTTCTCCATAAAAACACGAAATAAAATGAAATAAAAACATATTATTTCCAACACTGCTGAACATTGGCATCAAAGCCAAACTACAGTTTCTTTTACATAATCCTCATTGCAGGTTAATATTCAAGGACACATAATTATCAAGGCATTGTCTTTATCAGTCAGTAGAACACGAGTGTTGCACCCATTACAGGGATCTAACACTGCACTGAAGTATTGCAGGACTGTAAATGATGGAACCAATCCTGATAAGGGGTGTAAAAAGGGCCTTGTAAATTACCCTGACTTTCTATTTTCAGAATGATGTCAGTCTGAGAGATGGTCTCATCAACTAAAGTAACAAATGTACTCTTTAAATAATCGATGCTCAATTACAATGATGACGCCTTCGCTGCAGAGCTTTGTGCTGGCTGCTTGTACAAAGACCATGAATCAATAAACATGGATGGCAAGAAAGGAAGGTTTAAAAACAGACAAGCTAGTGGGCACAAAGATGGAAGATGGAGCTTTCAGTGCCTCTAGAGAACAAAAAGTTTTTGTTGAAAAACAGATATTTTATTGACTGTCATGGATGTGAAAAGAGATAGTTACCCGCACTGCAGTACCAAACTGTAAGACCTCCTCTGCATTACTGTCCAGAATTTTGGTCAGCCACATTCGATAAAGATGATTTAAAACGAATAGAGGCAAAAAGGGTTTCTAGGACATGAAGGACATGGACTAACACTCTTATACTTTGGCTTTGGCCAAAAATGTTTTTGAAACAGCTAAACAGGTTCACTCCAGCCATGAATAAATCTAAGCTCGATTTTGAAAAAGAGTTGATAGCCATTAGTGCAGTGCTGTTCTGGACCAGTGGGAAAGGAGAACCTAATAATTTCATGATGGAGCTTAATATGTTTATGAAGAATGATGCAATTCAGTTCCCCATGATAGCAGTTACTGGAAGATTTTATTTTGGGGTCACTTGAAGACATTCACTAGATTTCTGGATAATATCATTATTAGTGAGAACTGTGCTAAAAACTGCTTCAACTTTACATTACCTTATTAATTTTGTAGCCCTTTATGGGTATGATGTTAGACCTCCATAACCACACTAGGAGTCTGGAGCTGCACATCACATATAAACCTGGGATAAGTAACTAGGATGTGTAAGATTGAGCTCTATTAATCTCTAGAGAAGAGGAATTTACGATGGCTATTACATCTGGGAACCCAGGAGAAAAAGTATGTTCACTGAAGGCTTACTAATCAGTGATCATATATGGCAATTTGGGCAATTTTATAGAGAGATATGTGTTTGATTGTATGGAAATATGGGTACTACGTAGCTTTCCCATATTATACCTGTGGACTCTGACACAAAAAGATACCTACTTTGATATGTTTCCTGTAACTAATTCCCAGACAGCTGACGGTTTCAGAGCCATGTACAGGCAGAAGTTCATTTTGCAGACAGCTGTACAAATTGAAGACGGTACCATCCTAGCTGTCTACCGTTGTCATGCTGCTTCTGCTTGCATAGTTATGCAAGTCGAAGGGGTCTGTTAAGCATGTCTTATCTGGCCAAGTCAGCCATATTACTTTAACTTGCCAATGAAGGTGGGTGTAAAGTAAATCCAGCTGGCTTTACCTGAGGTAGGGCAGGAAGCATCCAAACAGCCCCCCAGCCAGCAGAGCGGTTGGGGCAGAGAGTGCTGGCGAGGCGAGCAGTGACAGTACTGTCTCCATTCAGCAGACCTAGACCTAAAAAAAAGGACATCTCTTTATGGTCTTGGCAAACCACATGAATGCGCACACACAGCACGGCTTGCCGTGTAGAAAACAACTGCTGGAAATATTTTGATTTGTATGAACATTCCCCAACCTATGCTTCCCTTTCTAGAAGAATTATGAATTTTAAACAAAAATGCCTCTAGTACGACACTGCACACTCAACTGTTGTAAGACTCCTGCTCTGCTGCCTCTGTATATCACCCTGACAAGGGTTTAACTTCTGAACAGATTTAAGGACTACATTCTGTTGGTTTAGTGCAGCACAACTGACTGGTGATGCAGTTTGTGAAACTAAAACATAAAACCTTGGATGTATCTAGACTTGTTCAAACAAATTTCAGCAAGACTGGCCCTGTGTTCTTGCAATGGCTTTTGTTATTGTGTTTCTCAGGAGGACGTCTGTGGTAGGCTCAAAAACACTTGGTGCTTGGCTTTTGCTTCCATGCTGTTTCTTTATCCCAACTGACCAGTTCAAAGGGCTCATATAGAACAATAGTAAGGAAACATTTTATTTAAAGCAAGATGTTATTACTGAATATTAAAAAATATATATTAAGAGTGTGCAAATATCACAGACTTTCTACTGTTTTCAGCTTTTAAAAGACAAGGCAGGGAAGGATAGAAGTGGTTGCCAGTCAAGTCCAATGTCTGTGCTAGACCTTTTCTGATGTTCCAAAAGTGCCCTTTTTTCTTTTTTTTTTTTACATTTGGTCAAGACATATCTAGCTTAGACATGACATTTGTGCAAAGCTTTCCCGGACTTTAAGTGTGGAAAAAGCCTGGGCAATACTCTGCACCAAACTGAGTACACTAAAATAATTAACAGCTAAGCCTTTACACACACAACCTCATTTATCATGCTAAGAAGAAATATATTTGAGACCAGCCCAGCTTATTTAGTAGTACTTCAGCATTTCCTCTTCTTGTAATGTTTATTCACACTTCCCAATACTTCCTGGACAGCAGAACTACAGTTATTTGGCATTTCTTAGGTTTGGCAATTCTCATGTCTCTCCTGTTCTGTAGAGACACACTCATTTTCTCTTTGTCCGGATCATCCTGCCTCACATATATTGGATATTTACAAAGCACAGAGGTGAAAAGTTTGGCTTTTATGAATTCAATTAAATCTGTTGTTTGAAGCATGCTCTCTGTTTCAGCATCCAGGAAGTGAGTGTCTGTGGCTCTGGTATTTCCCTCTGCAAGAGAAGTGGCCTTAATTGCCCCAGCTGGTGGCTGGGTCCCAGGAAGGCTGCGTGTACTCCGTTCCCTTTACACCACTGCTGGCTGCTCAAAAGCCCTGTTATCAGAAGGACAGCAAAAATTAACAGAGTCCTGTTAAACCCTGCTGGCAGTTTCACTAGCAGGTTTCATTAAGAAAATTCTGTTTTGCTCTGTTTTTGAATTGGGGACCCTTTTTGTGGATGCTTACCTGATTCTGTGTCAAAAGTATGTTTTCTCTGAAGGCACCGAGAGCTTTTTGTGAGATGGTTGCTACTTACCAGGAGCCAAGTACTGCTGTTCTGGTAGGGCTTTGATGCATAGTGGTGAAAGAGTCAGACTCTCATCTCTCAACAAAGCCATGTTTTCATGGACCCAGGAGTTGCCAACAAAGAAGTTACCTCTTTTGATATTCTACTGTTGCTTTTTTCAAAGCTGCAATTGCTAGTCAGCCTGAAGGGAACAGCTCAGTTTTTAAGCCCTAATATTCTCAGTTCTGCCACAGAGTAGCTGTCTGGCTTGTTGGTATCACCTTCAGAAGCTTCTGGAAAGAACTCAAAATTGACAGGTTCACTTGCTGATCAGGGTTGTGATCTCTGCCTTATTTCTAAGGATTTTTAAAAGCTCATGTGTTCTGTGCTTAGCTTGTGCAGCTATTTTTTTTTCTGCCGTCGCTATACATGTTCTGATCTATGGTTATGATACTCATACACATTTGATAAAATCCTTTCTCAATTTCATAGCTTTCACAGGCAGCATCCATCAAAGTCACCTACAATTAATCACATTTCACACCCTGAGCGGAAACAATTGTCATTCTTAAAAGCCTTCCATAAACCGAGAAAATCTATTTGAAAATGGTTTCTTATGCCAAAATTGCTAACGTTTGCAATGCCAAATACCATATTTCTAGGCAAAAAGAACACCAAGATCATGTTTTCTAACTTTATGTTCTCTGTAGAGAAAAGTTTCCCATAGTTACTTGACCTTCAAAAGTACCTGAAAATGGATACATTTTTGAAAAATCCTTTAAGTCTCTATCAGCACTGTCTTCTATTCCTGATGCTGGCTGTTGCTGGATGATTATTTCTCTACAGCACTCCTACAGAGGGTCTAAGCAATGGGCTAAAGCTTTCAAGTTTTCAAAGCTGATATTTCCACTCTCCTCTCTAGACACAATAATGCCTTCAATTTTCATGCAGGTCGTTCACTCTGCATCAGTTTGCTCACCCTGCTGACATTGATGTTCTGATCTGGCAGAATATAGCCTGTCAGGTCCTCTTAATAAATACTGTGAGGAGGTTCACAGATATCACAAAATCTGTGTGAAGGTTCAGACAATTCTCCTGTTACAGCTTTAACAAATTGCATACTTCTGTATGTATATGAATAACATGAAAGCAGTTATGAGAAAATAGTGCTTCCAGAAACTGTTCTTGTACGTACCACCAAAATATATCAAATCATTGAATCTGCAAGAAGTCTTGGAAGATAAATGAAAAAAACACATTCAGATATGACACAGCAATCTTTCGTGAGGCCAATATCAAACATGCTTGTTCTCTGTCTGAATTTCGCCACTAAGAAGTTCAGACAGAAACTTTAAACAGACAGTGTCATCATAAATTAATACCTTCTCCTTGACAGAAATAACTTGTGCATTGTGTTTGTTCACTAGGCAGGAAACTTTACCTTTCCTGCTTTCATTGAAAATCTATTTTGATGTACTTGGCCAGCAACTTATTGGCCCTGGAAGGAAACTCCAGACTTCACAGATACAGTTTACTTTTATAATCTCGTTTGGTTCCAGAGTTACCTCTGGTTTGCAGTGGCCTTCTCCCACCAGATGTACAAGGTAGATATGCCAGAAGGGAGGCACTGTGAAAAATAGCCCTCATAGTACCTTGTAACTGTAGAAGTTGTACAGAGGCTCAGGAGCAAGTCAGAGTTTCCAGATATCAGGATGTTCAATATCACATAGCTTGGTTTTATCTCTACACAGGTTCAGACTTGTAAAATCATGGCTATAAATTTGCTTGCTGGCCTTGAGCTTATTATACAGATAAACAGCATTAATTCTACCCTCCAAAAAGCTTCAGAATACTATTAAGGTCAGATTGTATTGCAGCATCCCAGTCATGCTCACAGAGAGTCTATGGTTTGAGTATATCAGTTCTTGCTGCTTATTAGCCCTTAAAGGTAATAAAACTAATAGCAGGAAATCCTAACTGCGTGACTACCTTTCAATACAACTGGTAATGCAATCAGGACAGAATAAAACCAGCAGGTAAATTCACAAGGTCTGAGTTTACCAGTGAAGACCATTTGAAAGTATGGGACCTCTTGATATTCCTGCAGCATACACGAGGAAATGCACGCTAAATATTTATGGCATGTAAATAGCAGCCACCAAATAGGCAAGGGAGAATCTCACTTTTTCTGCCTTAGGTGGTTGTCTGGTGAGAGAAGTTTTCTGGTTGGAAGAATAAAAAATGTACGCCTGAGGCCAGCATGGAAAACTTCTAAGTCCAAAGAAAACCTTCACCTTGTTTTCTAACTCCTACTGTCACAACCACTTCTTTCATTGCTTTTTGTAGAGGATGCAGGCCTGTCTCAACATTTTTACATCCTGTTGGCTGCAATGAGACAGCTCTTTTTGGAGGTTAAATATGTTGTTTTGATTAGGTTAACACCTCTCCAAAAACCTGCCTGCTTCCTGTGCATCATGCAGTTAGCACTATCCAGCTCTATTTCAGGCATAGTCCCAACATACTTCTGGCTTTCCAAAGTGTTAAAAATGTGGAAGCTAGCCTTTGGGCCTCTCAAAACCTATAATTTGCAACATCTTGCTGAACTTCATCATCAACAAAATTCGAATTCTTTGAATCTTCAGATTTATTAGTTTACCTTCCTGAGCTCTGGAGCTAACATTCAGTTTTTGTATCAGTTTTTGTCTTCCTGATAAAGTATGCACCACAGCCATTGGCATTGTGAAGCCTTATACCCCAAATGGCTTTGCTATAAAGATCTTGGCAAAGTTTGAAATATGTTTTTCACACTTAAATTTTCATGAAATCTTACCTGTGTCTACACACTGGAAATAAGTAAGTTCAAGCTAGTTTCCTACGTATTCTTAACATCTGGGAAAAAAATACACTTTACGGTGATTTTTAGATGCCTTCTAGTTCTGTAGCTTCTGTTAGAATGTTTGTCATTCTGCAGCAGCACAAAAATGTGTTACGCTCCATATGCTTCCTCTGCTCCCATTTTAAACAGCTTCTGTTTTCTCAGCCTAACATGATCCTAAGAAATGATCGAACATGATTATGTCCCTCAACATTACATTTTCCAGTGGTTTTTAACAGAACTTTCTTGTCCTATTTAGAAATTCTGCATCAGTTTGTTTTGCAGTGGCCATATTCAACATTGTTTACCAATAAAGTTTTTCCCTCAAAAATTGTTAAGCATTTATTAAAAATGCTTTTTTAAGCAGCTAAGCTTTGGCTAGATATAACTGTGTTTTTCCACTTCCATTTGTTTTACCTTTTGTGGTGGAAAACTATATGCTAGTTCCCACTCTTTCTTTATTACATCATGTCATATTTCTTACCTGATTTATGAAATCTACAGTCAGCAGGACCTTATACTTCCTTCACTCAAAGTACAGGTGTTCCATCCATTTCTATCAACTCACAGGTCTGCAAAGTCTCTTGGACCTATGTAGGCATTAACATGATGTTGTATACGCTTTGAATAGCCCTTAGAGTCTGACTAACAATCTAATCCTGTTCAAGTTAATAAAACAAAATTCCTCAGAGACCCATAAGCATTTTGCAACTCCTGGTGCTCATTCTTCTTCAGGACCTCAATACACCTAAGCAGAATTTTTTGCATTTGGGTTTTCAAGAACTGCTGGTATCTCTCTTCATGGGTCAGCCTTTTTGCTTTTGAGAATATTTATCATTTCCCGGTAAATCACCACCAACTTTTGTGCCACTGAGATTGACTTGAGTATTACCAAACTCCGTTACAGCCTAGAATCTCTTTTCCTTGTTTCCTCAGAATCTTTAAATTTTTTCTCATTATTCTTAGTCCATTACTCTTAATTATTCTAATTAGTACCCTGATTCCTTTGCCTGCGTGTCACTTACCTGCCAGTCTACATCAACATGCATTTTTACACCTACAGTGTGAATTTTGTTTTCAATTGTATCCCTTCCATAACTCCTATTATTTGCAATTTTGCTCAAATTCAGACTCTCTTTCTCTCTGCTTTGTCTGCACTGATTTGATCTCCATGCCTAGACAATTTTTTGCAGGGTTCTATATTAATCTGCAAAAACCTACTCTATTTTTTTAAAACAACATGTACTCACTCTTGCAGAATATAGTTTTTTTGGTGCTACTAGACACAAAGGCTCAAAGACAAATCTTCTGCCATCTTTCTTCAAAAAATTTTCAAAATACCTAAAAACTGTTTTTGAAGACTGGAAACATTTGACCAGCAGTGTGGTTCCATTCAAAAAATGCCTTACTGCAATGTGAGAGCTTCAACTTTCAGATTTTTCTTTGTGGTCACTGCTGTGCAGACTATGGAATCATGAAGTTTTTTGGTTTTACTCTCGGCTCTCTCAGGGATTGGTGAAGTATGGATCAATGAGGAAATGCTACTGTGTTTGCATGGCCTTTTTTACTGTATTCTCTTTTTTTCATCTTTACTTTATGCACCTTAGTGGTGAATGCTCATTCTGCCACTGAGTCACCCCTGATAAATATTTGGCTAATCTGCTCTTAAACGCCTCAGATGATGAATACTCCATAAGCTCCATGGCTATCTCAGGTCTAAAGTAGCTTTATTACTAGAAAGATTTTCCTAATATTTTTCCAGTTTTCCATTGCAACAAGTTAAGATGATTAATTCTTTTCCCATCCCCAGGGAATATGGTCTATCACTTTCTTCACAGCTACTTCTCATATACTTGAAGACTTTTATCATGAATCCCCATTTTCAGTCTTTGCATGGAGACCACGTTTTCTGATCCTCTGATCATGCTTTGCACCATCCTTGGGACTCTTTGCAGTTAGTCCATATCCTAGTTTGATAACCAAACCTGGACACAGCACTCAAATTGAATGCTAAGAACAGCAGAGAGAATGCTTTATGTGTCTTTTATACTTTTCTTTTTTTTTAACCACAGCAGACCACTATAGACTCATTACAAAAGTTAGGGTACAAAAATTTTGTATTAAAGAAAAACAGAGGCAGAAAGTAGTATCATCATGTTTTGCCTTGTAACTGCAATGTATTCTTTTCTCTGAAGGGAACTGTTTACTTTCTTCTGTGGGGGACACCCTTTTTCCTTGCAGAGGGAAAAGATATATTATGTGAACATTTATCCACAGAATTTAAACAATCTATCCATTAACTTTGAAGCTCTTCAAAACAGCATATATTATCTAAATAATTGAAGAAATTTACCTTCCTCTCTAAGATAAAGACAGAGTCATGCACAACACTCTGTATTTCAAAATAATATTCATCACAGCTACAGTTAAACTTTGAACTTGCTTTGGTAAGATTCTGCTTCAGGATGTTTTTTCCTTTCTGAACTGACCGCAATGCAATAGACATGTAGAATCTTTAGAAAAGAAGGTGGATTAACACAGAAAAAATGGTGTATGTCCATTTTCAGAGCTCTAAAACAAAGATGAAATTTTTATATTCCCATGGCAGTAGGCCCTCTTCCAAAACACTTTTTGATATAAGTCTCAAGAACTAAAAATAAAAATGTTAAGCTTCTGTTTATCCACCTGTTTTCTTTTTGTTGCCTATAATCCAATGCAGCTGTCTTCCACATACCTGTACTTTTAACCAGTAGATACACAAATTCCACCTATACTCTGACTTAGGAACCAAGATTAGCAACTTGAATCTCGCCCAATATCTTTAAGTCAGATTGGTGCTTGAACAGGAGATTAGATCTATGTTAATATTTACATATTCCCGCAAAGACAAGAGTACATTCTATTTCAGAGCATCATGATGACTAAACTAGAGTGCTTCCCATTAAGTCAAAAGATTTTGAATCAGAATAACAGTTCTCAGATCACTAGCAGTCAGATAGTTTCAGCTCTTTGTGTTAAAAACTATCACGGCTCTCTTGGCTGAAACATCATATTTATGAAGCTAATTAGCAGAATTTTGCATTATTTCAAATATAAGGCTTTCCTTTCTAACAGACTCTTTTACGGCTATTTTAGGTTTTTTAAATTTAAGACAGATTTGTTTGTGTAAAGACATAACAGTGAGGCTCTCACAGATTATTTTAAAAGAGAAATAACCCTTGAATTTTACATGGTATCTGTCTTTAAAAGTAAATAAAAGCATATTTTATTTAAGAACCGCGTAAGCAGTTCTCATATCAGAGACAAAAAATAAAACCGTACGAAGTCATTCCAAAATTATGTATGTATATAATTCTACAGTGATCACATTTAAATATTAACTTATACTATATACTTGTCTATTGATGGTATTCTTGCTTAAGTCTTTCAGCTTTCTTACAATAAACTTTTTTCAAAACAATTCTTCAAACATTTTCTCAATGTTCTTTTGCAGGGTATTTGGTCAATGGGAGCCAGTATGTATTTGAAATTTGTTTAGTTAAATTCTTTCAGTTCTTCAAGTTTTCACAAAACATTTATCATGGCCACAACTTAAGTAAATGTTCTTGGGTTAAGCCCAAGTATGACACTATAAACATCACTACAACAATAGCATTCATCAGTAACGCTCTTTCCAAAAACAATTCAGCCAGATTTTGCTGTTCATATTTTTGGAAATCTGCTTCACACTGCTATGATGACATTGAGCTGATATCTCTAGGACATCTCGTCATAGCCTTTAAAATGAATCCCATGACTAGGATAACACATGTACAATTGACTAATCAATTTTCTTCAGCTCACAACATAAAAAGCTGACTTAACTCTAAGCATAATATCTACCCAGAAGCTCTTTAGTCCTCTTCATCCTTGAGCTTAGGGTCAAGACTCAAAGCAAAATACTTTGCCTTTTAGCTGGGCAAAGCAGTTTAAATTTTACACACATGTGATTGGGGAATTGCTAGGTGGATAGATTCTCTGGTGTCTTCTAGAGTGACATCCAGCATCTGATGTATTTAAAAAAGAATCACAGAATCACAGAATGGTTGAGGTTGGAAGGGACCTCTAGAGATCATCTAGTCCAACCCTCCTGCTCAAGCAGGGTCACCTACAGCATGTTGCCCAGGATTGTGTCCAGGAGGCTTTTGAGTATCTCCAAGAATGGAGACTCCACAGCCTCTCTGGGCAGCCTGTTCCAGTGCTCAGTCACCCACACAGTAAAGAAATTTTCTTCATGTTCAGATGGAACTTCCTGTGTTTCAGTTTGTGCCTGTTGCCTCTTGTCTTATCGCTGGGCACCACTGAGAAGAGTCTGGCCCCATCCACTCTACACCCTCCCTTCAGATACTTGTACACATTAGTAAGATCCCCCTAAGTCACAGTTTTAGATTGTGGCGTTGACTCAGTTGGTTTCTATTAGCACTATCTCCATTTGGCTTGCAGTCCTCTGACATTTAGTTTATTTCAGTCTCCTTTTAAGTTTGAATAACCTATGGCACTCCTAGGTGCCATTCTCCATTACAGAACATGAAATAAAACCAAGAGGTAACAGTTTCAAGACAAACAAAAGCAAATACTTCTTTACATGACATGGAGATAAGCTATGGAAATCCTCACAACAGGATACTGAGAATGCTGATATTGTGAAAAGGTTCAGAAACCTATAGGACAAAGTCATGGAAGAAAAATCTATCATTATTATTAAATATAAAGACAGCATGTCTGGTTCATTAACCAGCCCCTAAGCACCTGTCAGTAGAGCCAGTGAGAGGTTTCCCTACACAATTGCCCCGTACTCTTCTCTGGATGTTTACTACTGGCCAAGCTCAGTGACCTTTGTTCTGATCCAGAATATCTCATCTTGTGCTTTCATGTTCCCTACTATTCATATTATTTTCTTCTATGGTTCCTACAAACAGTTTATTTAATATTTTTTTTTCCAGAAATCAATGTTATGCTCAGTGATTTATGATGTGCTAGTGCCTCCTTTTCCCACTTTAAAAGACAGGCACTATGGTTGCTTCTTTACTGTCTTCAGGCACCTCACCTACCTTTCATGAATTCTGAGACATAACCTGTAATGGTTCTAAGATTGTTTTAGTCGTGCTAGCACAACCTTTATCAAGCATAGCCAATCTGAGAGCATCTTATTTAAACATGTACTGTGTAGTTTCTCTTTCTCTATTCCAGCCTAAGATCTAATCCTTTCTGTTGCCAGTAATAATTGTGCTAGTGCTGTATTTGAAGTTGATGCTCTTAGTAAAAACTGAGTAAAAGAATCACTGAACACTCTAGGCTTCACAGTATCCTTCAGTGTCCCTCCCTATTGGGCAACAGAGATTATATTTTGCTTGTCTTCATCTAGTCAGTACTATAGGAAGTTTTTTTGTGTTTTCCATGTCTTTTTCTATTTGTATCTTATTTTGTGTCATGTACACTTAGATATAGTTCTCCTGGGATAATACTAGCAGATCTCTGAGTTTATTGAGGTCAGTATTCCTCAAGTGCCATAGTTTTGCTTCACGATTCTTTCCTCTCTTTCCTATGCATCACAAGCTCTCCAATTGGTTACTCCCACATGAGCTGATTTCCTCTCCCCTGTTCTTAATCAGTTCTACCTTATTAGATCAAAGTGGCTGTTTTCCTTACCTATCTTATATATATATATATATATATATATACACACACGTGTGTGTGTGTGTGTTTGTGTGTACACATATATAAATATAGATATAAATTGTACTCAAAGAACTTGCTGGACACTTCTTGTCTTCCTGTATTCCTTTCTCATTAGATGCCAGGATAACTGAATTCCCCCTGTATCAATTCATGTGCTTTAGATAATTGTGCTTGTTGCTTACAGAAAGCCTAGGCCAACTGATCTTTCTGGCTGGGAAATTTACTCCCACTATTAATTCACTTTTGAGTTCTTTTATCTTCTGAAGTAGTCCCTGAATAGTGAATCGCTGGTGTTTTTTGTCATAGCTGAAGGTTAACTCCATCCTTTTTGCAAGAGTAGATGCCTCCAGCCTCACGTGATGAGTCAGATTTTACTTAGCAGCTCTACATGGTTATCAAAAAGTAGATATTCTAGGATATTATGTATTATGTCCATGTGTTTACTTTTTCTAATACCAAAACTGTTGGCAACATTAAAAACACAGAGTGAGGGAACTGATCCTTTTCTGACAGCAGCTATCTATGCTTTGCACAATTCAGACGAATTGCATTTACTTTAGCTAGGGATCCTGCTCTTTACCACAAAACTCTGATGGTGTTAACTATGTCTGCTGGCATATGATAACATTTCAGGATGAATAACAGTGAATGCTGACAAATGTTTTCTTGAAATCTATGAAGTTTCTGAGGTTTTTTTGTCACTCAGCCCTCTCTGGTGATTATTCTTAAGGTGGAAATCTGGTCAACATATCACAATTTGAAATACAGGCTGCTCTACACTGGGGTTCAGCTAAACTGCCTTCTTTATTCTACTTATGATGATTCTGTGGAAGATTTTGTTACTGAAAGCAATTTCACATTGTACGGTGTAAACCAAAAAATTGTTCTTGCTTAATGAAGTTTTTGCTTCAGTTGCTATGGTTCCCATCACCGTTAATTCATTACCAGAGAACAGAAAAACAGATTAATTAAAATACTGTTGTCATGGCATAGGTAACAAGAATCTAATGAGAATATGAAACTGACAGCAAAGAAGAACAAATAAAGACCTATCATTCTTGGTCTCAGGTTACTGAAGTATTTCAGAATAATAAGGTATCAAAGTTCTTATAAAAGAAACATAAAGGAATATTTTAAATAATGACTCAGGTAGAATGTAGGAAAATAATCCCTATTAACTTATTGATTATTATAATCAACTTTATTAGCTAAATAATATATGAGTAAGTTTTTTTTCAAAAAATACTTTGGAAAGGTTTTGATCTTCCTCTGGGATGATAGATTATGTATTATTAACCAATAGAATTGAAGAGAATACTGTTTTCATACAAATCTTAGTATATTTAAGATTGACCGTAATGAGTAAATACAATAATAGATTATAAGTCAAAATAGAAAGAAATCCTATTGGCAGGATATTAATTAGTAGTGGTGCTTGTACTGTATCTGTACTTGCTATCTACTTGCTAACTGCAGCACCCAGAAGCCCTAGCAGTGCAGCCCTAGCCCTAGCAGCCCTAGCCCTAGCAGCCCTAGCCCTGGGCCATCTCTGTGTTAGTCATACAGTGCAAGCTCTGTGATAGCATCCCCAAAAGATTTACTGATTTACAGTAATTGGAAAAAGTGGAGAAAACCTGTATTATTTCATAAATGTGAGCTATGGAATTTTGTTTATCACCAAAAAATACCTGTAAAGAAAGTTATTACTTCAGTGATGGTCCCGAGGAAGGAGGAGATAAAATCAGTAGTAGTCCCAGATACAGAGATATCAGAATCAGCTGGGAGAATTGTGGAAGTCTGCACAGGCCCTGAAACATCAGGAGAAGGTGTTTGCCTGTCGTACAAGGGACAGTGACCAGTCTTTCTCTTTATACCTTCTTCCCGCCTTCCATGATTTTACAGACTTTTTTTCCAGGCTGAAGGGTCCTAGTCTATTTGCAGCTGGCAAGAAGAAATCATGTCAAACCATTTTAATAGCTTAGAGGGTTAAGGAAGACGCGATAGATGTCAAATATTTTAGGAAGCCTTTTGATACAGCTTCATATAAAACTTTCATAAGCAAGTCAGGGACACTAAATGAAACTACTATAGGGTGGATGCAAAATTGTTTTTAATTTAATGTCAGAATAGAAGGATGTATAAAAAAGATTTCACCCAGGTTGTCCTGGGCTGATCCAATATTTTTACTTACGGCTTGGATGAAGAAATATAATACATGCTTATTAAATCTGCAGATGATCCTGAACTGGCCAGGCTGTAATTAGATTGAAGGACAGAATTAAAGTGCAAAATGATCTTGATAAATTGAAGAAATGTCCTGAAAAATGGGATTCAATTCAATATGGACAAGAACAAAGTTCCATATATTATCAAAAATTATCAACTGCACAAACAGAGAATGAGGAACAACTGGCTGGGGAGCAGTTTTGGAGAGGAAGACCTGGCAAGAACAGTGAGTTACAAAGTGACTACAGACCCAAAATATCATGTTGCTAAGAAAAAGCAGTAACACTGAGATGTATAAGATGCACAGGAAAACATGATACAGGAATGAATCTTTCTATTCTACTCAACATTGATAAAATAGTAGCCGGAGTACTGTGTCCACTTTTGGGCCTTATGGCCCAAGAAAAACAGAAAAAGTGAAGAGGAAAACACTGAGAATGAATAGAAGTATGACTGACGAGAAAAGATTTTAAGAAATGGAGCTGGTAGGTCTAGAGGAAACTGGAGAGAAGTCTAATAATGTTCAAATACATAAAATAACTCTTCTAAGTGGGAATAATCTCTTTCTTACATTCCCTGTGGATGGGATAGGAAGTAATGAACTCTCTGAAAGGATCTCTAAATAACAGAGGTCCAGGTTAGATGTTAGGAAAAAATTCTAACACAAAGGATAGTTAATAACTGCAATGGTTTGCTATGGGACACTGGAATCCCTATCACTCAAGCTTTTAAAAGAAAAAAACCCACGTTTGTTAGACAAATATCTATCAGGAATAATTTTGATATTCTCGAACCTTCTTTACATGGGTAGATGGATTTTGATGATTTCCTGATTTGCTTCCCATCCCTGTTTTCTGGATGATTTATATGCATGGGTAGAAACATGCAAGGTAATAGAGAATGCAGAATACAGTGATAATACAATCTGGCAAGATATTGGCTGTATTTATCTGCTTAAGGAAGATATGATCATCAAACATCTGCAGCACTGAAGCTTCAGCTCAAACATTCCCTCTTGAGCAGAGAATGGATATGAAAGATGACAATCTACCCAAGAAACAAACACTTATGTATATGCCCTCCACAATATATTATGTATTAAATGGAATGTCTTGATAACAAATATTGCAATTTATGAGTTCAAGTTCTGTTTCTAATGCTTTTCAATTAAGAACACAGATATAGGTCAGACCCGGGTTAGAAATTTAACCATAGGGTCTATGATAGTAGGTGTATGATTGGGGAGCTGAAGGAAAACACAAAGGAGATGTTGAATGTAATCTCTACTCATGATTCTCTTTCATAAATTTTCTCCAGAAGTAAAATGCCTTAGCTAGGTCAGACCTTTTCTCAGAAACTGAAGACCAATGTCCTGCTAAGGTCCCATTACGTGTGGTTTGTTAGCATTTCAGCTATGAATCTGAAACATCTTTCTGCATGGCCAGAGCAGGTGCTCAAATCTTAGTATTCTGGATGAGTTATGTCAACAATGGACTACAGCACTGGTAACAGTGTCACTTGCTCTACAGTTACTTACTTTTGTAAGCAACTAGTCTAGTTTCAAGATGAGAGAACTACTCCTGAATCTCCAACAGACTCTTGGGTAAGAACCTGCATTAATGCTACCACAGTAACCACTTAACTTCATCACCACCAAACTAAGCAGTTCTGGGAGTCAAACCTGCATTTAATACATTCAAAGGAAGGATGCAGCCATGGCAAGAACAGGTTTTTGAGGAATACAAACACACACACAGAACCAGTCAGCCAGCCTCTCCCCTTTCTTCATGTAATATGCTTGCTCTGAGAGTACACCCCTTGATTAGGTCTTGTGGATAAGATGAAATGCTTTATCTGAGAACTCACCAAAGCAAGGTAGAACTTAAGTTTCTCAGGACTTGGACAGTTTTGTACATGTTAAGTGACAGAAATTTAGGCAGCTACAGGGAAGTTTATTCTGGGAATGTGTCTGGTGCTTAATTGTTAGACTTGTGTACCTACATCGGCATCCTCCTGGGGAGTTACTCCTCAGTGCAGATAGTGCTAATGCCAAAATGTTACTGCCCATGTACAGATGAAAAGGAAAGTAAGTGGTAAGCATCTTTTTTCTCTTTTCAGAGAAAACTGCAACCCAGAAAGACAGGACCATGACTTTAATCACTATCTCTTATCTTTCTTTCTGTGTTTGAGGATATTGTGATGCAAGGCACTGAGATTTCTTTTCTTTTGCTTGTGGAAAATCACCTCTACAGAACCTCATGATGTGCACATTTTCTTTGTTCACAATTTGCTTTGGACATTTTCTGGTTGCTTATATTGACAGAACTACTGTCTTTAAAGTAAATAGGGTGGTAAGGTCACAGTAGGATCAGTAGCACTGAGACCTTTTACTGTGCACGCTGACACAGAGGCACAAAGGAAGGTCTTGAAGATCTCAGAGCAGCAATTCTTTCAGCTGAGCTGAGAGAAAAATATACATATACCCTTATTAGTAGTAGTCCTATTTGAAGCCTCTGAGAAAAGGTTTCAATAACAAGTACCCTTTGCTTTAAAGAGAAACTAAAATCACCATCATCAATCAAATCAGCATGCATATATCTAAATACAATGCTCTGCAGGCAATACCCATACAAAATTATCACCTGCCTCAAAGAAACAATGATTCATACCTCTACTCTGCCACACAAAACTGCACTTAAATCCAGCTAGCGCAGAAACCAAGGAAAAGGCATGAAAACAAAGAGTAAGACCTCTGTAAAAAAGAAATTAAAAATACATGCAAGACCATAAATTTGGAAGGGTTTTTGTATACAAAGTTAGTTATATAAAGTTAGAGAAACGGTTACAAGTATAACAAAATTCTGAGGCTTTGGACAGCTGTTCTATAAAGGCTTCAGGGAGCCTAGCTCTCCCAAAAGAGAAACTCAGATATGGAGAACACAGTTGTATTCACTCTGTAGGGTTTGATGTTTTTGCTTCCTAGATTTTACATAGATGTAAGGATTTCAGTACTGTAAGGACAATTATGATAGTTAAATTCCAGTTCTCTGCATAACATAGCCCATAGGACTTTTCTGAATTAACTCCTCATTCAGACCCAATAGTTATAGATGAAATGAGGAGTATCTTTTAGAAGAAACAGCCAGTCACTCTGCACACCCCTCTGCCATCAAATTGAAACCCTAACCCTACTCCTGGTAAATTGTTCCTATTAACAGTTAATGCTAAAACTTTGAACCTTTTTTCTAGTCTGAATCTGTCTAGCTATCAGCTAAGCATAATGCTTTGTCTGATAGACTGAGCAGTTCTCTATTTTCAAAGGTTTCCTTCTCAAACAAGTTCTTACAGGCTATGATGAAATCAAGCTGATCCAGCTCATAACTGTTTTCCGCACAGCAAGCTGGATCTTTAAGATATCAAATACATACATAATGGATGTGGTTTGCTGAATAAATGCAACCAGGCCACAGACACTTGACTCTCAGTATGTACCTTTTTTAATATCTGTAATCATTGTATCTTTACCTCACTTTCTGGATTTCAGATGGTCATCTATAAAATTAAAAATTTCCAAGAACACATCAGCAATGTCAAAGTGGATAATTTAGCATGTTGCTGAAAGAGAAGTCCCCCATGACAGCACACATTTTTGTCACATGCACATTGTAAAAAGAATATTAAAGATCCAATCCTGTCTTCCATAGTGTGATTTAGTGCTCTGTAGCAGATACAAACTATTACTCCATTTAATGCTTTTTGAAATTTGTTCTATAGATATTTAAGATTATTTACTCTGAGTTTTCAGTAACTTAGGGAGTGGTCATGACAATTTGCCTTCCCCGTTTCCCATACTACCCTTCCCACACAAAACAGAGCTTGTAATTTTAACATTTTGGTAATTTGAATTTTACAGGGTGTTAGAACCAGTAATTAAATCCAGTATCTGCTCATAAACAAGCAATTCCAATTCCTCTTGATGTTACTCAGGGTCCTAATATTGATGTATAGGTAATTAAAGAATTTCTTCTCATTCTGTCCCTTAATGGCTTGATTAATTTTGGTTTTGTTGTCTTGATCTGACACTAAATGAATCCTCTTTGTTCAACTCTTGTCCACTCTTACATGGTAGTTTGGTAGTTTTATGCCTTCATCATCCAGCCTCTTCCCCAGAGGAATGATTCTTCCATACTAAAAGCTGAATAATTTTCTCTCTTCCTGTACTACAGTGTCACTGGTCTCTAACATCATATACCTATGCAGCTACTCAATCTGAGAGTCTTCAGGAAGAAATCACATTGAATTTTTTCACTGCCAGTGTCCCTCCCTGCCACCCCCTAAGTTATCCATATGTTATCACATACAGAAGTGTCATTTGCACTAATATGCAATATCACCAGTGGAACTTTTCCTGCCAACTTCACTAAGCCTTTCCAGAATGATGTCATGAGACTTGGCTCCAAGAAGACAGCACAGTTTTTTATTGTCTAGCCTCCTTTACAAGCTGTTCTTCCAATTTTTTTAGCACAGAAGTTTTGGATGTCTAAAGAGGTCTTCTTGGACAAGGCTTTAGTGTCTTGCAGGTGGTCCAGAAAGCCACACTTGTGTTTCTGTTGTACAGTTCCCTGTTCCATTTGAGCAGCTGAGTCTTCAGAGAAGGTCTGTGCAGTTTTCACTTGAAAACCCAGCAGTAGTTGGATATTTCTAAGTATATGCAATTCCTCTTGGCTATCTTCTCCTTAGTGGTCACAATCTTCCTACTTTCATTTGCATTCATGATATTCAGTGCCATCAGTTCTTTCTACTTCCAATATTTATGAAATCTTCATTCTTTATTTTGGCCTTCTGTCTCAAATTCTTTGTTCACCTTGATTCTGGTTGTCCATGTACTATTCAGCCTCTCTAAGGCTTCATAATGTTAGTTCCTGCCTTTCCAAACCACCTTCCAAACCTTCCAAACTTTTTCCTGGCAGAGTCATCAACTTTTATTCCATGTAGAGGGAATACTTTCTAGCTTCAGGAAGCAAAGAAAGCAGAACACAAATTTCATCTCTTTTCACCATAGTTGTTAATGTTAATTGTATACAGGACAAAATCTCCTCAAATGTTTTCTAAAACTCTTTAGAAATGCTCCTGTCTGCTACTGTTGACCATCTGATCAGTTCACAAAGCAATTGACAAGTATACTAAGATTCATAGCTTAGCTCAACCTGCTATTTGCTTTGAATGACTAAGAAGATATTGATTTGAACCCAGGATTGATCTTATGCTCATAGGACTCAGAAACATGATCTTTGGAGGGAAGCCCCCACAAACAGATATGTTTTATCCATCCTGTTTAGAATCTATATAACCTTAATAGATAGCAAACAGCTCTTGTCATTTCGCTTGAGAGGTGAGTGTATTTCAGCAGTGGGTAGAGTAATTCTTTCCCATACAAAAGAACACTTTTTCCTAAGATGCATATTCATATTCCCACATGAACCATTATGTGATATAAATACTGTGCATATGTACATAGACATAGCCTTTGGAACCATGAATATATGAAAGAAATGCAAATAACTGCAGTATTTTTGTAGGTACAAGTAATTATGCTGCTCTTCAAAGGTCCTGCTCATAATTCATAGTATTTAAGGCTGTTGTTCTACCCCAGATTGAAAAAGATGTTTAATTATAATAAGAGGCACCACTATTTCCAATGCATCTCTGCGAATAAATATCAATTAATTCACGTATCATGAAATGATAATGAAATACTACTACTTCATCTGTGGTAACTTTTATAACTTTTCATGCCAGTTCACTTGCAATCATCCTCTCTAGATTGCTAATTATATGCCTCAAACTGTATTTAGTAAAAAAGATTGAACCATTTGTTCTTTTGTATAGTTTGTCAGAATAAGAGTCAGCCTGTGTGAAATATCTATGAACTTGTTCACACTGGCAAAAAATCAGCACTCAAACCTACTGCATTGTTTACTCGGCATAACTGCAATACACCTCACTTCTGTGTGCAAAAATAGTCCTTGTAACACATGGGTCTTCTAACCACACGCTGGGCTGGTCTTGTAAATGAGGCTGTGTTGCTATTATATCATAGTGTGTGTGTGTACACACTATGACAATTCTACTAGTGAAATGGCAGCGTGCACAGATATTACAGATGTCCAAGCAATTTTTCCTGTATCAGTGTCATCAGCTCTATGGTCTCCTATGTCCCACAGCACAAATTTTGGAGGTTCTTTTCCTTAAAAAAGTGATGGAAGGAAAATCCTCTCACCCCCTTACTTGAGCACAGCATGGAGATTATTTGTGTTCTCTTTTTAACAGTGAATAAAACCTTGTACCTCAGTAATCTTATCTTCTGCATATAGCTCCAGGCTAGCTTTGTCAGTGCCATCACTGTAAAAGTTATAGCTTCAAGGTCCATCATCCAGTTGTACATCTCAAGTTTTAACAGCAGAAAAGAGGCTCTGGATTTAGTGGTGTATCTGTCTCTATGGAGACTTCTATAGACATTGTGTTACTTGTATTACCTGAAGTGATGGAACAAGACTGAGACTAGACCCCAAAGTACAACTTTCCAGGACAGGTGGAGGAAGCACTGACAAGATGTTATGGCCCTGGTTACACAAAAGGCACAGGAGATCAAATGATCATAAACTTCCCCAGTAATTCTAAAACCTACAAAATCACGCTGTATTTAGCGCCCTGCTTAGTTGATGCCAGTCTCAGGGATATGCACATTATTATGTAGTCTTCAACTCTCAGTCTTGAAATAATCTATTCCGAGGTACTGATCTGGGGTACAGAGGAAAATATTTAGCAGCATCTGTTTTTATGAGATATCAGCTCCAAATATGGAATCATTAGCAGAACTATTGTCTTTCAGGTATTTCCTTTTGCCGAGAAATTCTTAGAAAATTAGGTGCTCCTGAAAGCTTCCAAAATATCTACTGTTTTAATCTCAGTGAAAATGCGTAAGGAGAAGGAGGTTCTTGCACAGGTAGCATTCTGTACAGGAGGCTGAGCTTTCACATCAGTCTTCTTACAGTGGAAATTCATGAATTGATGTCTAATAACATAATTTTCCCTGCACCTGAGATGATCTCAGCATGCATAAGTGTATATTCAATAGCTCCTGTTGATCGATATAAGCCAACTCATGCAATATGAAAATGATGTATGCATATTTCCTAAACAAAGCAAAGAATAGGGAACTGGATAGTTTGTGTGCATGGTTTGCAAAATTTGTTCTTCACTTCTCAGAAAAGCAATTTGAAGCCAGTCATGTCAAGAATGACTGAAAAGAATTATCATCTGTCTTAGACCTGGGAGCTTATAGGGAAGAAATCTGTGATCTTTGCCCAGTTTCTAAGGATTTCAAGTTACAGCTGGCACTAAGTAGAACATCTGGTGATGCTTCTGCCACCTCATCTTAGGTATGGTGCAGGGTGGTAGGAATCCTTATTGTAAGTAGCTGCCTTTTCATGTTGGGTTTGCAGCATAGAGATGAAAAGGTGTAAGAAACTTTACAGTAGCCCTGCTCTTGCTGCTCTGAGGTTGTGAACAGACAGTATCGATCTCCAGCCCAATTTTCTACATGAGCCTCATTAGCTCTGAAAAAAGGGGCAATAATATTAAATATAGTCACCAAGATATGTGCAAAGGGAATCTGTGCAACTGTTTTATTGGCAGCTCTGAAGGAAAGGGGTAAAAAAAAAATCTTTTCACAAAAGCAGACCACTCTGAAAGCTGGTTTTTACTTTTACCTGCTGATTTTAAGCAAATAATTTTATTCTAGGCAGCCTGTTCCTGGAAATGGCTTCGTAATTGCTAACTTTATCTTCTGCTGCCAGTGTCTATTTAATCACCTCGTTGTTGCATTCACAGCCCACACGCTGACGCAGAATCTCCTCCTGTTCTGATCCTCAACCTGTTAGAGCCTGAGCCCAAATACCTCTCTAATGCTGAATGAGCAAACACCAAGTCAATGTGAAAGCCAACCAGGTATAACTTGCTTCAGAGTACTTCTGTGCGTATTTTCCCTTTGCATCTCAAATATAATATAGCCTAACATTATGGCCTGAAGAATGTTGGAATTCAATAGCTGCTGACACATAGATACTTTCTAAAAGCAAATACTTTTGCTGTTTATTAAAATATCCATGTTTAAACTGCTGCACTGATTTATCAACAATGTAAATGAAATTTTGAGTTTAGATGCTTAGAAGAAGGAATCAGAAGCAGGTGTCAGAATGTGTGTTTTTCCTTTCAGGGGTGCTGACACCTGCATCTTCCATGCTGCAATCCACCAATACTATTGAAAATTAACTATTTTATTGAACTGTTGAACTGTAAGGTTAGGGTTGCTGAGATCTGAGTTAGGGGCTGGCATACCCACTTACGCCAAGACTGGGGCGATTCTACGTGTGCACTGCAAACGCAGCTTTAGGCACCTGGAGAATTTAGGATAAAAAGGTAAAGTATCTCTGGACCTTAGGTATCTCTAGAGTTGGAATATAGCTGAGTAGGAACATTTTGCACCTGTTTGGCAGCAGTTTTGTATTCAGGTACCTGAATTCCATCTAAGGTCCACTTTGGGTACCTCATCACTTGTTTAGATATGGCCTTCCTGCTTAATTTTAGGCCTCCAAGAATTTTGGCTTAATGCCAGTATTTCAAAGCAACAGAGGAATTTATGCACCTAAGCCAGAAGATAAGGTTGCTCTGCATGCCCGTGGAATTTACAGAGACGTGCCCAGTGCAAGTGTGAGGCAGCTGTGCAGCTTTCTGGGAAGACACATATCTTCCAGGCACTGTGGGAATGAGCATGAGGCTAGACACCTTTCTGGGACTTAGAAACTGTGTGGGAGTTAGTGTAACAGGAGATCAGTAAAAATCATTTTGGTACGCATCTGTGCAAAACTGAAGCAATGCAGAGGGAAATCAGGCTGTTGTGTTTACCGCACGTGTACTTTAAACTCGTCTGAACAAGCTGCATCCTATTGTCTTGCTACAGAATGTGTTATTTCTCCTGGAAAAGGGTAACTACTGTATTTCCACACAGGGAAGCAATAGTTTGCTGGATTGGAAGGGACAGCTGGCATGTGTCTGTTGTGGCACTTTCCCTCTGTGCAGTTGTCAGAATGCAGCACAATGCTGGCTGCTAGAGTAAAACAGAATTTTAATGAACAAGCTGCAGGGAGAGAAATAAAACAAATTTGTCTCTATCCAAGTGATCACCCACCAAACATGCACATAAAATTCAGATATGGCAGAATAGCAAGTGAGTGTCTATGATCAGGTTGGATTTTTCTTTTCATTGACTTTCTCATATAAAATCTATCCCTGTGCATCTATGTGAATACAAATTTACCTTGAAACTATGCCTAAATCCCAGTCCATTAGTAGCTAGCTTGTTATTGCTGCTGGTACTGTCTGTTGCTGTTGCACACCTTACATTTTTAGCTGTTACCTTAAAAACCCTGCTCTATGTAAATAATGAATCTGGTATGATGCATTTTTGCCTCAAACTCAGGATGTTTTTATAGATAGTGTAATACAATGCAGTCCCTACCTCTCTCCTGGAAAACCGGCCCATAGAGTTTCCTCAGAGAAAGTGGTGCAGCCTAAGGTCATATTGCCTTTTCTATACCTTCCATCTGTGTCAAGGAACAATTCCTTCAGAGGGCTTTTGGGGAAAGCTGCATCCAGCAGCGTGTCAGTGGGAGGTGGGGATCCCCAGATCCAAAGTTGAGGCAGAATTTTGCTGCTATACAGATCATTTCCACTTTTGAATCCCCTGACATTAAATCAAACAATGAAAATTTCAAAGAAATGAAGCCTTGCATACAGGTTTTTAAAAAATATTTTTGCAATATGCAACAAGGAGTGTCAGAGTAGGGGTTACCGTACATGGTATGTTGCTATCAGCACTGCCTTATTCCCACTGCAGCTGTAGGACTGTAGAGACAATGTCTTGTGTACAGCTTATGGCCACACTGATGAGAGGACAAGTTTGGACATAGAAAAGCTCAAACAGTGCATTTCAGTACTTTATTCTGCTGCTTTGGTGTGAATTCAAAATGCTAGGTATCACGCATGCCAAATGAGAACATAGCCTAGTGACAGTAAAAGCATGGGAGTGAAACTCAGACCCACTGAAATTAATGGCAAAGTTTTCACAGACTAAGGGCAGTCAGGATTTTACCACAGATATATCTGTTTTCCTAGGTGATAACCGTGATAATCGGCCATGAAAAGGGGAAACCTGTGTAGGAAATTTGTAAATTTTCCCTCGATAGGGACAGTAGAACTCACTAAACTAAGCTTAGCTTAGAAGCCAAAATGCAGGACTGTGGAAGTGAAAATCTCCTGCCATTTTCAGTATAGATAACAGGACTTTAGTTAGTTTTCCTAACTTCAATAGATTTCATAACACTCAATGGGAACTGGGCACCAAACTTGTATTCTGACTTTCAAAATCACAACAGCCGCCATACAAAAATAAGTAAATAGCAGTTGTTTGTCCTTTTGCTCAGGTTCCTGCCTTTACCTCAGGACTTTTCCTATGAGCACCTATCTCAGCACTTTGGATCTCATGACTTTCATTTCCTGCACTCAGTATGTACTTTCCTAGGAACACTCAAAGGCAATGAGAAAGTATTGACATTTTGATAAGAAAAGAACAGAGATATAACATGCCCTACAGAGCAATATGCTTTCAGCAGACCACCTGGCATAAGGGGCCAAACTGCCTCCTACAGGAGTGACTCATTTTTCCTTTCACTACTTCTTGCTCATATAGAGTGAACAAGGAGGCCTGATCCAAAGTTTATTGATGAAACACAGAATCTCCCTGCCGGATTTGGCTTCATCATAGATTTTGGCAGCAGTTCAGCCTTTAATGTATTCTACCCTTGGAGATTCACTAGCTGCCATTAGCCCTGGTGACAGATTTTTCTTTTTTCTCTTTAACCTGTAATTCTTTTTCAGTTGGAGTTGTCTGTAGGGCAACTAAGCTAAAACTCAGCTCCGGGCTGACATTTTCATTTTCAATGTAGAATCTTGTAATGAAAGTATCTTACAGCAACTTCACCCTCCCATGTCTCTGACTTTGATGGAGACTCTATAACTTCTCGGTAATATCTTGTGGGCCTGGACTCTACCTCAGGATTTCCATGCTCTTCTCTTGCTTTCCAGTCTCTTCTCAAATCTTCTTTGTTTTGTTATTTATTGTGTGTGTATAGATAGGTAGATAGATAGGAACACTTCAAAGCCTCAGTCAGGAATGAACCCCATTGCTCCTAGCAGATACAGTTTCTGCTTTGATGGGAGCTCTGATAGAGAGGCCTCTAAAAACAACCACGACTGTATCTTGTGATGCAGGTTACACCAGCTGGTGTTAGCATGGGGGGATCAAGACCTCTTCGCATGGCTTTACTTCTTCCTGTAAACTTGCATCTGGGGAGAATAGTCCTAGCTAAGACAAGATCTAAGAGATGGTAACAAAACAGAGAGAAAAAAGGGAAACAGTTTTCATGGCTGTATAGGCTAATTAACAGACCTAGTCCAAAGCCTAGTAGGAATCTCTCTTCTAATTTCAATGGCCTTTGTATCAGGATCTAATTAACTCCCTCTGCTGATCAGGTGATGACACTTATACCTCATATGCCAGTTCTGCCTTGGAATGCGACATCCTTTGGATCCAAGGAGATACACTGATTCTCTGTACAGCTGTCCACAAGAGGGCAAGTGAGTAATTATAAGCTTTATGGACAAGATATTCTGGTTTGCTTTCAAGAGGTGTCACTTTTTCAGGGACAGTGTTACTCAAACAGCCAACTGGCTGACATTTGCAAAGACAGCTGTGTTCCTTGCACCATCCACCCTCCACCCACCCGGATTTTCTATATGCCTTGGCCTAAACTTCAGCCAAGTGGATTTCACTCAGTGTTTAGAGAATGCAAAAGCTGTACACGCAATGGGAGTTAAGGCTCTGGGAAAGCAACAAGAAAATAAATAGGAAGAAAAGAACAAGGTAAAGAAAAGCCATTGCTTTATATCTCTATGAAAGGCATTGAATTCCAGTGTTTCCTCTCTGTTGTTCACGTCTTGCTGTGCTATCTCTAACGTCGATTATAAACTCCTCAGTGCAGACACATGCTTTCTTTAATTGTACACATAAGATGTTCTTTGAATAAATTACTAACAACTACAACAATAATAATATTGTGCAACAGTGGCATTTATTGTTGTTAAAACAGACAATAGGGAGTTTCTAACCCAGAGCAAACAAGTAGGAAGGCACTTACAAGTACAGCACAATTAAAAGGTGTTAATAACATTAATTATTATTAACACTTGTATTTCTGTAGCAGAAGGAGCCACAAGCAGATTCAGATCCCAGTGCTTCATAGTGCTGTTCAAAATCATAAGAAGACCATTCCTGCCCTGAAAAAGAATATGTTTGAAGGCTTTGCTCTTGCAAAGTGTTTGCAGATGAGGGACTATAGCACCTCTGAAGAGCAGCTTACAAGACTCTTAGGCAATGTAGATGGGAAAATAGCTATTCCCATTTTACAGATGGAGAACATGGAGATGTGCATGAGCTTGCAAAGAAAACCTGCAGTAGAGCAGTGAATCCAGATCTCTTGAAGCTTAGTTCTGTACCTTAGCTATAAGGCTGTCCTGAAGTTACTGTTTAATGATATCAATCATTTCTAAAAATTTCTTTAGTAATGAATCTTTTAGCCATTCAAAACCGAGCAATCTAAATTTAATTCTCTTGAACTGATGCTAGATTCAATTTCCTAAAAGTTTAAGATATAAAACATAATACTATGTCTATAGGGAGAATAAAAGAAGACTCTTAAAGATAAAATTAACGAGACACAGATAGAAAATGATAGTATGAACTTTCTAACTGGTGTCTTAATAAAGAATAATGTTCTGGTACACTGAAAACTGAAAATAATGAAAAATTTTATTACATCAAATACTGTGTGACTGTAGGGCATATCTGACTCTTCAGGTGACAACAGTTCTTGGTTTTTTTTGGAGCTCTTTTCCTGAACTATTTCACCTGTCATATACATTTTTATTTTGTATATGTTTATAACTCTTCAAATGTAAAACTTCATTCTATTTCTTCTTCATTTCTCTAAACCTTAACTTTTGCCTAACATTTATCACAAGTGATATTAAAATAATGCTTTATTCGGATTATAAATCAAGTACTCCAAAGTTAGGAAGTGCTAATATTAATGTAGATTTTTTTTCAGCTGGTGTCAATACCCACAAAAGCATCCGTTATGATAGTTTTTAATTACCTGATCACCAATTATTTTTCTCACAGGACCTTTGTGCACACAGTGCTTAGAGCTATGTTTTCTGCACTACTTTCTAAGTAACAACACAAAAGCTGAAGCATGTAAAGCTAAACTGTCTCTTTCTGGAGTGAATAATTTCTCTATGAAGGAATGCAACTAGGGTTCTAGATACCTGCACATAAATGGACTTCTGCATGCTTCCACCAATTATTTTTCTTCTGTCATTTATTCTCCTCCCTCAAACTCTATCAGGTTGCTACCTGTTTCCTTAAAATATATTTATTTTTATTTAGTGTTTTGTATATGCATTTAATGATGAACTGTTGAAGCTGGAGCACACACAACCTCTGTTGGAGTATGTCTTTACCATTAGGTCACTACAAGTAGGAAGCCTCTCAGACTTTCAAGCTGTCTAATCCAATCTCCTGTTCCTGTTTGAGTTTTTGCCATTGGTTCCTCCTAATTGCTGACTTCATTCTGAGACATGGAGTTTTGTTGGTCCTCTGTATTATTGATGAGGTTTTTTTCTTCCAATTCTATGTCAGACCAGATGATAGATGAGATCATAAGTCATGCCATGGCCTCTATCTGGAGGTGGCAACTGTCTGCTGCTCTTTTGCAGTTGTCCAATTTCCTGTCACTGCTATTCTGACTCTGTAGTGACTCTGTATGATCTATGTTTCTCGGCAGTATGTACATTGTCTTTCCTCTTGCTTTTCATGCTTCGGCCAATAGGAATGGGAAATCTGCTTAACTTTATGATCTCTTGACTTCCGTTCTGTCCTCTCAGGGGCTGCAGCTAACTGCACCTTGCAGGGTACAGAGTCGTGTCCTCTGATCTGTGAGAGGAAACTCTTCCTACCCTTTGGCAGGCTGCGTTGCAGGGAACCCACACATGCAATTAGGGATACCTTCTTGAATCCTTAAGGTGTGCCATGTGTCTTGGTTCTCTTTAGTGTTGCCTCTGCCTGTTACCTTGTCTGAACCTTGAGGGGAGATATTTTGCGCTCACATCCCCATTTGGTGTCAAAGCATTTGAGTTCTACTTCAGCACACTGTGGCTCATTATCTGAACATGATGTAGTAGGTATGCTCTACTTCTACATGATGGACCTGCAGTTTCTTTGTGATGCTTTCTAATGACTTGTGATTATCCCACACTTTGTCTGACTCCAAAGTTAAATGGATTAATCCATTTTTCTTTAAAGAATACAGCCAATAACTTCTTTTCTAAGATAACAAAGCTTATTTCTGTTTCTGTGGAATCTACCAGCAAATGGTACAGTGTTTTGGCTACCGTATAGCCTCAGCTGGGACCATCCCTTCTTCTGAAGCTGAGTTCTCTTTGCAGAAGAAATGCAAGATTTCTGTGGCCAGAGTGATAATAAGCAGTTAGATGGTGGTAGTTACACTGAAATATCACCACTTTTTCATTAAAAGGAATCATTTCTGCCCTTAACTTGCTGAGTCATACTCTCACCTATGGAGGGTCAAAGGCTTGCTTGATCCTTATAATTGTAAAGGTGAAATTCCCAAGTTCTGGGTCTGCCTTTAAGGTCCTGAGCAGGTGAACAGTCCTTAAGTACTGCAGCAGGACTTAAATGGTGCACAGGCCTTGGATTAATCTTTTGTACTCATGTATCTTCCTCTTTACAGACATCGGATCGATCAATTTTTTTCTTCTTTGAGGTTGGGAAGAAAATTGTTTAGCGCCCACTTCTCTTTCCTCTTCTGACTTTCAGCAATGCAATACCTCAGACCTCCAAATGTCTTTGAAATATCCTCTGCTAATCCTGACATTTTTTTCAGTTTACAGCTATCTGACTGATTTATAACAGTTTCAAAGGGAAGTGAGCACCCCATCTATTATCAATCAAACCTCACCTCTTTCTAAACTGTGGAAAGACTATTCCAGCTGTAAGGCTGTGAATCACCAGGCACCACGTACCAACAGAGAGATCAGAGGTCTTGAACTTTATGGAGTACGTTCTCATCAGCGCTTACTGAGTTATGTGCTGTGGTCGCAAATTCCCATGCATCACAATGAGAACATGCTGCATTTAGGCAGGACAGTGGGTACTAGTACTATTTTTCAATCAAATTTGTGGAGGGCAGGGATCTGATGATATATTTTCATGCTGGTCTGCTACTCGCAACACCAAGTGTATTAAGCAGCTGGAGGAAGCTTGGGAAACTCGGGACTTCCAGACTAGTTGGATTCAGTTGGATCACTGAGGGTGGGATTCATCTTATCTGGCTTTAATCTAAAAATCAGACCTCCAGATAGCTGAAATCAGGTGAGGTGAATCCCATCCTCATCATTTGGTGTGGAAGTAAAGAAATGGCAGTGTAAACTGCTGTTATTCTCTAGGGTAAATGAGTGGTTTAGCAAGCCCATATTTCTATCTTTGACAGTGACCAGTATCACACCAATTTACAGTCTTCAAAAAAATGCAGTATCATTTTTAGTTTTGTAAGGCCAGTTTGCTTTCTGCCTTGATTGTGCTAAACAAATCTATAAGGAAGAATTTCTTCCAAGCACAAGGGAAGTAATGTAACATAGCATAAAATCCATGATGGGTGTAGCTTCAATAGATAGTGCCCAATTGCCCTATTTTCACACCAGCTGATGTGATACAGATGCCACAATTCAGCCTTTTTTCTAGTACATTTAATTGATCTGGTATCAGTCAATGTTAGAAAGCTGCAGAGAATTTGCAGTGCTGCACAACAGCTGGGAAGCAGAAGATGGCAAATAATGCTTTCTTAGTCCCTCCCTTGCAAACCCATATGTGATAAACGTCACAGAGCACAGTGCTGAAATGATACCATGGCTGCGGCAGAATTATGCATCTCCTGTAAGTGAGCCTCTTCGACCTTTCTGAAACAAAGCATCTGACTGTACTGAAACAAAAAAGTGTGATTAGGTCATTCTGATATTTGCAAATCCACTTTTTTTTTTCCATAGAAAGTGTTATTTCATCAGAAAAGACAGAAGCTTAACCTGACATTCCAGTTTAGAGAAAATAAATTTATTTTAAAATGTTAGAATTTTTTGTGAAATAAAAATTCTAACTTCAAGCAGTCTTGATCCAGATATTTCATCCTGAAATCTTGTAGGATGAGAAAGTACTGAAGTGACTCATTTCAAACACAAATTGTATGGGAATAATTGTTCACCATTTTATTCATATGCTTAACCTTGAGCCTCTGCATCAGCCTATGCAGAATCAAGGCTCCACAGCAGTGAATTAAGGATACAGACTCACAGTCCTGTTTCTAAGAGCTCACAAGTTACTGCACAGTGGCGGAGCTCCTGCTCAGGTTTTCTGCATGCCTTTCACCTGTGACAGATGGAATTTATCCTAAATTTGTTACGTTTAAACATAATGTGGAAACTTCTTTTTGCTATGGGCCAAATTCCGCTCACTTACTTCCGTGGTGAATTTCACTGACTTTGATAGGACTTGTCATCTGGAAAATGCCACAGTAGAAAGATAGCAATACTGGCCAGAGTGCAAACTGTTACCCTCTTCTCACCACTAGAAGACTAGGTTTTGCAAGAGATCAAAACAGATTTCTATGACATTTGACTCTAAATCTTGTTTGGCAAAACAAACCTATAAAACTCCACTTGTCCCCCCTTCTTCCCTTTTGATTTACAAAGGTGGAAACTTTCAGGATGCCTTAGCTGGAGACAATAAAACATTTTTCAAAAACACATTAAGAATGTCTAAAACCACCTTTGAGATGAGTAACATCTTTTAAAGTAATGGGCTAAATCAAACCAAAACCTTTGCTGACATTTTGATTGCATTTGTGTTAGTAGGTATAATGAAAAATTAACTTTACACATAAAAAATTTATTGTAGATTCTTTTATTGCCTGGGAAGGAAAGTTTAGTGTAGCCAACTGAACCATGCTTCTTCATGGGTTGTCACTTTATTATTGTAACTTATGGGGATGTTTGTAAGCAAAGGAGTGTTATTTATTCTGCAGTACTCTCATTTGCTCACTCGTTACACTCATCATGGCTCTATGTAATAAACTTCATAATACCACACATTAATGGGGTTATTTAAACTATAACTACTGTAAGTTAATGTGCAAATGCCTTACAGTTTTCCCATGTTTACTTGCAATCTTGAAGTTATGTTCAGGACGTGCCCTGAGTCTGGGAAGGATCATGCACTTTAGTGCAATAATGTATGGGGAAAAGTACAATTATTTAATAAATATAGAAAATGTGACATTAGTGTTTGTGTATCAGTGGGTGTGTCTATTCCTTAAAATGATTGCTTGCTACTTATTTGTGCAGATAAAACATACTTAGTGCCATTCCATATACATTGATCTGACAAATACTTGCCCAAATCTGTGCAAACTTTGGAAATAGTTATAATGTTGTTAAAATCTCCCTTGTTTTCCCCCAAATTAACAGAAATGGGAAGCAGATAAGCTTCACTTAGATAAAAGCTACAACTCTGGTGATTAACTTTAGTATTGATTATTATGTATTGTCTTTTGCATGCCAATCAGATCTATAGATCTATAATTATCCTGCATGCTCTCTGCCTGAAGGGTCCTTTGAAACAAAGACCTGAGAACCTAGAAAATAATTCCTAGAAAGGTAATTTTTATAAAATACAAGGTTTTTCTGGTCAACATGGAAGTACATGGAATATTTTTTCTTTCTTGAGACCTGAATTTGTATGTGTGATTAGTAACGTAGGAAGTATCTGAGTATTGAAAATACGCAGATAGACTTTTTATTGTTAAAAGAAATAATCAAACTTCCCAGTATGCCATGACAGCATTTTGTGCTGAGTTTAATAAACTTTAACCTGAACTTTCAGTTGATGGTTATTTTAATTCGTGAGTTTCACATATTTGAACTGTTCTTGTAATACATTTTTAGACATTTAACAGAGTACAAACAGTGTGTATTAAAAACTTGATGTAATGAAATTACATCACTTTCAATAGCAGATATTCCCGTTATTCAAAAGAAACCATTGATTTTTTTTTTCCCGAAGTACTTCCGGATCCTCCTGAGAATAACAACTAGTGATGAGGAAACCTCTTGGTAAAAGTCAGCAGTGTAAATTTAAAACACCATTTTACATGACAGATGATACCTATTAATTTGCAGAGATGTGTGGGCTTTAGTGGATATGCCTATAAGTGAAAAGTCAAACATCGGAACAGCTTGAGCTTAAGTAAAGAAATGAATGGGTGGGGGGGTATACAGCATGTCTTGAAGGTCAATTCCTCTAAATTTTTAAGCGAGCTATCCCTGGCTTGCCTGGTACTGCACTGCTTCAGATTTGATTCCCCCCTTTCTTTATAATAGATAAAAGGACAGGCTCTTCTGTTTCAAAATGACCCTGAAAATTTCAGACCAAAGCCCTTTTAAATTCCATTATCTGAAATGCAGAAATCCTCTATGAAATGCTGCCAAACATTACCATGGTAACGTTATGTCACTGAGTGACAGAACAAGTACTGTAGCATTTAACTGAAATGGTGTTGCTTCCTCCATAAGCAAAAAGGTTATTGGAAAAGCTGGGGCCCAGGTGGGTGGGGGAACATCTGTAATCTAAACACTTCATCTCACCTCCAGAGGGGGCGGAAATCGCCCTCATTGCTTCTCCTCTCCGGAGGCTGGGCTGGTTTATGTTACACAGGCAAGAGACATTCAGCATCAGGAAGGGAGAATGCTCTGAGGATAAATCCTCATCAGCCAGGATGGGTGTTAAAGGCAGCTAAGGAGCAGGGTACCTGGCAGTCTTACTTTGCAGATAGCCCGGCTGCGTGATTCGGAGATAAGGTGCTCAGCAGCTGTCCCGGCCTCAGCTCAGGGAATGTGAGCAGGACTGAGCTGTCACACTGCAGACCGCAGATGATATTTCACTATATTCAGTTATTCATATACAATTCCAGCATTCTTTAAATGCCAGCTTGTGCTTTTCGTTTGGGTGTCCAGTGGATTGTAGACTGTTCTTTAAACTTCTGGGGATGGATCCCCAGTATGTAAGTGCACTGCTTTGCTACTGTGGGCATCAGGTGAGAAAAATCTCCCAGTCAACATGCTTTCCCTCCAAGCTGTTAATAATCTTCAGAGCGAGGGAAAAAGTACAGAAATTACCTACACAATCTGCTACAGGATGAGCAGGAATAAGATATTTTGGGGTGGAATGGAGTTGAAGGAAATGTGGAAGGAGCTGCTGGAAGGATTTGTAAGCAGAAGTCCCACATATGGGCAATTGCAGCATTCTCTAGAGAAGTTTGACTGCAGTGCACATACATATACTTTTTTTCTTTTTTTGAACATGCTTCCGGTTTCTTTAATGTCTCCAAATGCTAGAACCTAAAGTGGTTGCTAAGAAGTGCATGTCAGAATCAAAGCTGTGAGATGCTTCACTGAGGATATTTTGCAAATGTGCATGTCAAAGTTCTCACTAGTTTTAATCTGAGTGCACAGTCCTTGAGGAATCAATGAAACTAACACCTCCTAATGAAAACCGGACAAAACTGCAAGGCAAATGTGATTTCAATATTTACAGCAAATTTCAAGCACATTTAAAAACTGTGAGCCAGTCCAGCTTTGCTGGATTTTTTGAGGGATTTACACTGAGGACACTTGGAAAAGTTTTAACTGGAATATTCATTTTTTCCATTCTCTTAAAAAAAAAATAGGCTAAATTGCTTCTTGTCATTTGTAGTATAAATGAGAAAAAATGTTTGAATGGAAGGGAACTGTAAAATCATATTTAGGAACATTTGAAATCATGCAAGATTTTAAAGTACTCTTGTGCTGATATCCTTAAGGCTTTATAGAGAGACTGTAAAAGATTAAATTAAAATTCTGACCTTTGATCGACCTTGCAGATATGATATAGATGGTCCAATCTCTTTACCTCTCCCATTGCTCTTCTCTTGTTGATTTAAAAATAATACAATTTATTGTACATCTCTCTTTTCCTCAAACTGGATGAAAAGTGCATCCTAGGTCCTGAGTCTGATTCCTCACCATGTCGTTCCACAGCATGTCATTTGTTTTTTAGACCTACTGAGCTCCATTTTAGTGTCTATTACACTGATTAGGAGACCTTCCCAGAATATGATTTTTCTTGCAATTAGGAATCTCCTCCTAATTTCCAGTCTATGTGCATTCATGCTTTTCCTAGATAAGTCCCATTGAGTTTTTTCATGAAGGAGGATGGAAGTCAAAACCTGCTCTACACCACTATTTACTATTTTTTTGTTATTATTCTATTTTATGTTTTTACTTTATTTTATGTTTATGTATTTACTATGTTATTAATCTATTTTGCCTATCTGTATGATTATCTTTTGATATGTAAATTTGCTGCTCTGTGTTTTAATGAGGACATCACCCTTAGGTGGCTAATTCTGTCAGTACCTCAGTGGCAATTCATTTTTGCAGTAAAACTGAGCTATTTTCCAGAGCATGCCATAATTCCACACCACAACCATCTGGACTGAAGTCAATGAACAGTAACTTGGGTTATCTCAGTTTTTTGCTTTGGAGGACACTTGTTTTCCATGAAAACAGTGATGATTACTCTTTATATTGTCTGGATTTTGTTGAGATCAACTGCTGTGCAGCAGCTCTCAAGTGCAGATTTTCTGTGAAGATACAGAAACTTAGATCCAGGTACCCATATTTGTGGGGTGGCTTCCACCCTCATGTGGAAACGCTTGTGATGGGAGTCTGGTCCTGCAGAAGTACCTCAGATGGTATATGGAGTACCAACTGCAGCAACAGTGGAAAATGTGGAAGAATCAGTCAGCCATGGTAAGGGGTTCTTGCCCTGTCCGGTTTGTGCTAATGGTCCATTGCAAGTCCTTGTTCACTGGGCATGTGTTAACTGTTTAACTGAAGTAATATTTCACGAGACTGTTGAGTTAACATTACATGAATTATACACGGTTTATAAAATGATTATTTAATCAGTGGAAAATTAAGTTCATAGATGTTTTCCAAATCTGAACTAGGACATTCATCAGCAGAACTGCTAAATTTTTAATCAGCTCTGCTGTGCTTGATGTAGCTATCATTCTAAATTGCCCTCTCTCTGCCGGTCCTCTTGTTGCAATATATATCTTAGAGTTATCCGTTCTCATTCCTAATTGATTTTTTTTCAGCTCAGATTTAAGGCAGAATGACATGTCATTTGGTATTTTCATCAAAGGACAGTCTTACTTTTAACAGAGGAAGTGCTTTAAATATTAGGATGAATGATTTCAAAAATTCCGCACAATACTCTTCAGTTCCTTCAAACTGCCAAATACTTAGGGACATCTTTTAAAGGCAAACTTGCAGCAGAGGCATAAAGAGGAAGCGACCCAAGGATTTCTGCTTGTCTTGAAGATGAGGAACAGTTTGAAGCACTGTGGCCTGGATTTGTTTTATACTTTGGTTGTCTAAGTTGTTTCTGGAAAAGATATAGATGAGAAGCAACAAGCAATACAGTCTCTCCAGGCATTTTCCATCTCCTACCCAGTGTTTGAATTCAGTTGCAAAACCAACTCTTCTCAGTTCTGTAAAAAACCTTTGGGACCTCTCCTTCACAGTGCTGATTCAATCATGCAAAAAATGCATTTCCAAAGACGAGGAAAAACTCCACGGAATTTTCACTGGGAATTCCTTGAAGATCTAGATGCTGTGGCTTGTTAGAGCCATGTCAGGTAAGGGACAGTCAGTAACAGGCACTGCCCTTACGGCCCTCAGTGTTTTTTCATCTCCGGTTGAACAAGCTTTCCAGGAGGGCTGAATTTCTTAGCAGAAAATAGGAACTCTCTTCTGGTAGGCAGAGAATCATTTTTTCCCCTCAGTTGTGTGTGTTTCCTAGTCTGTTCCTAAAGGAATTTGGGATGCAAGTACAGATCCAAGAATTCTCATCTTTACTTATCTGAACAAGCTCTTGGTTAGATTTCCTGGGACTCCTGTTGTAAGGACTTGTTCCTGGCAGTGACTATTTGGCTGCGCAAGAGCATTATAAAGCTCTCCAGCTCACTATTCATTTTTAAGCATCCTAAATTTGCCCATCGTCAGAACAGGGCATGCTGCTGCTCAGCATTTGAGCCTGTTACTTATTACTTCTGAATGGACTACATTTTCTTAAAGAAGACCAGAGCTTGACACTGGCAGTCAAGTTTAATGCAAACTAGAGATTTTTACATATGGTCACAATGTAAATTAAAGAGTAAAACTGTCCATGTGGCAAAATTTTTTTGAAGGTTAGGCTGCAAAATATATTAAAGGTTATTTACAAGCTTGAGCACATCCAGAGCCCCGAATGGTGGGAGAGGTTGGATCTAAACTGCAGTATAAGGTTAACAGACCTAATCTCATTATCTTGTATGCCTCCAGTCATCTCCTGCATTGAGATGAAAAGATCACTATAAATATATGCATACTTACAGATATATAGTATATATATATCTAAGACTTTTATGGTTTCTTAATATTCACTATTACAAAAGAGACATTCAGAGAGACCTGGACAGGCTGGAGAGGTGGGCGGAGAGGAACCTCATGAAGTTCAACAAAGGCAAGTGCAGGGTCCTGCACCTGGGGAGGAATAACGCCATGCACCAGTACAGGCTGGGGGCTGACCTTCTGGAAAGCAGCTCTGCCGAGAAGGACCTGGGAGTCCTGGTGGACAAGCTGACCATGGGCCAGCAATGTGCCCCTGTGGCCAAGAAGGCCTGCATTAGTATTGCATTAGGCAGAGCATGGCCAGCAGGTCGAGGGAGGTGATTCTCCCCCTCTACTCAGCCCTGGTGAGGCCCCATCTGGAGTACTGTGTCCAGTTCTGGGTTCCCCAATACAAGAGAGACATGGAGCTACTGGAGCAAGTCCAGTGGAGGGCTACAAAGATGATTAGGGGACTGGAGCATCTCTCTTATGAGGAAAGACTGAGAGAGCTGGGCCTGTTTAGCTTGGAGAAGAGAAGGCTGAGAGGAGATCTTATCAACGTGTACAAGTATCTGAAGGGAGGATGTCAAGAGGATGGAGCCAGACTCTTTTCAGTGGTGCCCAGCGACAGGACGAGAGGCAATGGGCACAAACTGAAACACAGGAAGTTTTGTTTGAACATGAGGAAAAACTTCTTTACTGTGAGGGTAACTGAGCACTGGAACAGGTTGCCCAGAGAGGTTGTGGAGTCTCCTTCTCTGGAGATATTCAAAAGCTGCCTGGACACAATCCTGGGCAACATGCTGTAGGTGGTCCTGCTTGAGCAGGAGGGTTGGACTAGATGATCTCTAGAGGTCCCTTCCAACCTCAACCATTCTGTGATTCTGTGATTCAAGAGCTGTGTGTGTATTCAGTCTCGTGTTCTGCAAAATCACAGGAAACAATTAATGACCATACTGATGAATGTATTTATACACTTTGTTGATCCATTCCTGCCAGACCTTTACAGTCCAAGTGCTTGTGACTTTCTCTAATAGCAATGTTGTTAGGGGTGTGGGTGCTCTCCAGCACACCCTGAAGGCCCAGGTGCAGATGCAAGCTCAGGCACATCTCCACTGGAGAGAAGGTATGTCCTGGAGATGTCACTGGAGCATGTTGTGGCTCTGTCTCTGCCCACAAACATAGTTTCCTTCAGAGGGAAACCTGGATGCCTGGGGGAATGGTGAGTGACAGGGAGAGAGCAGGGGCATGACCAGGGTGCACACACAAACCAGGACTTCAGAGCTCCTCGAGGAGCAAACTGAATTCACACAGACTTTGTGGATCACACTTAAGATCAGATCTGAATAGAATGTAGATGATTCAGATAAGATTTATGTGCAATTTAATCATCTCATTCCTGAATTATAATCCCTTAAAACGTTCCTAAAATCCATCGTAAACTGGATGCCTTTTCACAGGCACCTTCAGCCCTCAGGACACTTCCTCCCATACCCAGAACCTCCCTAATCTTGAGAGAAACAAGCAGAGGGGCTGTGCCTAGTCTGCAGATAACAACAGCTGAGGTACAAGAAGTCTCTGTATTCCCTAGAGGTTATTAAGCAGGTCCTGTGTTTTATCCAGTGGGTCATCCTTGTGCCTTCCCGGAGCAGAGTGACCCCAGAGCAGCCTTATGGCAGGCATTTTGCCTTTTGAAGGGGTGCTGCAGATTTTGAATGAACAGAGGCAGTTCCCTGCCACCCAGTGTGAGCTGCCTGGTGAGCAGGGTCCCGCCTTCCTGTCCACAAGGGGCTGCACAGGGCTCAGTAAGCTGCCTCTTTTGAGTAACATCTCTCCTTATGCTGAGTTGTACTTCAGGAGCCAGGCATATAAGAGATGCCTGAGTCCTCTGTTGCATCTGGCCCTTAGCAATCTGGGCTGCTTTTCATCTAAATGTTGACAGTGCAAGCTCAATTATGTGTCTCATTCTAACACTGTGTGAAGTTGTCGCTCTGATGATGCAGTGTGTGTACATGTGCACTTAGAGAGACCCTGGGTAAAAATATATCATGATTTAGATTTCCCAGAAACAGCTGCTGCCACTTCAGTGTCATGGTAAAAAAAAAAAAAGAAAAAGAAAAAAAAGCACTAACTGCTTACAAAGACAGGTACATTCATCTCCACCACTTCTTTGGTTCTGCATTTCAGATGTCTTCACCCTATGCCAAGGTACATTATATTGTGAAGTTAGCTTTTTAGCCAAATGTTTTGCAGCTCTTTGATAGCTTGTTTCTCAAGTTTAAGCATGGTTCACCTGCCATTACCCTGTACCCTAGAAATGTATAGTAATAAAAAAAAGCACAGACCAAAAGTCAGTCTTTCTGTAATATAACATCTCATGCTTCTTCAGTTTGGACCATAACACACATGGAAAGCGTTGCGTCCCGTTTGTTCTGTGTATGGTTAACATGAGGAGGCAACAGAAAGTACACCAGTATTTTAAGAGTTTCTGAGCTGCACAACATACTTGAGTAGAAACGAGTGATATTCTGGAGGATAGAGTTGATGTGATGCATGTAAATTTATTCTCTGTTTCCATCCAGATGATTTGTACCCCTTGAGTTCTTACTTCTTCTCTTAAATTGAGTTTTGAGTTTGTCCCTCTTTTAAATTTTTGAGTTTCTCTCTCTTCTCTTACATTTTTGTGTGTCTAATGTAGCAGTATGAAGAAGAGATTCAATAGGACAAGTGGTACCCTCCCATATGTATAATCCAGCATCTGCTTTGAAACAATTCTTCTTGTGCAATATATTTGAATACCGTGTTCATTTTATGAACATATTTCTTCACAGTTTTATATTCATTCAGCTAATATAAAACCAGTGAAAATAAGGACCAGATGCTCAGCTGGACTAAAATTTATGCCAGCTGAAGATCTATCCAAAGTTACAAAAACCTCCTATGGTGAAACACAGATGAAAGTGTCAAGCCACAAAATGTTATTTCATATCGCTCTGAAACCATGCAGAAGAATAAAGATCTGCATGGGTTCAGTGGAGGGTTATAAATAAACCTTCATTTATTCAAGACATTTCATGAACCATTTTGCATCTCCTGACAAATCTGAGCTGAGTTTTAAGTCTGTAACAAAATCATAATGGTTTGAGGTTTTGTAACAAAAGTTTTGCATTGGATTTTTTTGCAATAATGGTCTGAGATTAATTTCACTGATTCTCATCCACTTCCCTACACTTGGAGTTTATTCTGCATGCAGACACAAAATATATATATATATATGACAAATACTGGTTATTCACACTGCACATCTAAGATCAGATGGGCCTAAAGTATGAAAAGGTTCTTAAATGAAATAGCTTAATCACTGCCATATTCTGCAGGTCTATTTTTGGCAATAATACTAGCCTCTGGTTTGCACATGTATTTATTTAATGACAGTCTCTGTTCCTTAAATTGCCAATTGTATTGCTGATTTTCTTTTCATGGTAATAACCCAGTTCCTTCAGACTCTTTGTATTAGCTTGTCTTCAGGGTTGTTTTGTGTGTCGGGGGGCGGGGGGGGGGATGTTCTTCCTTTTTTCCAGAAGGTTGCATTCATCAAGCTGGAGAGCAGGCAGATATTATAGAGATTTGGAATTTTTATGATTAAGCCCCACTCCTGCAAAGACTTATCTACCTTGCTAACTTTAAACACGTGAGCCATCCCACTGGGCCCAGAGCATTAGCATTAAGCATGTGTGCAAGTCTTGGCAGTTTCAGGATCTAAACAGCATTTGTTCTTTATGTTTCTGAATCTAACGGAGTTGATTTGGTGATAATTAGACAGTAAACAGTTAGTTTCAGAATGTACTTTAGATTAAAGGCAGATTCATCCTCATGCAAAGTTCTGAGTTGGGACTTACAAAATCTAGCTTAAAGACCTAGCTCTGCCAGTCTCATGGAATAGCTTTGAATAAATCACAGAGGTCTGAATCCTCAAAGTCTTTCTGCTTCCTAAATTCCATGATTTGAAATTTCTTGACTTAGGTGCCTAAATCTTCTTGTTCACAGAGACAAAAGTCTTGCATCTGATAGCAGTGAGTCAAAATTTTGCTCCCATAAAGAATGGAAGTGTAAATGCACCAGTCTATCCATGGTGCTAGCAACTGTATTTCCCCATGCCTCACTTCCTTAGCTGTCAAAAATAATCATATTTCCTTTCTCTCTCCCTTTTCCTCCTATTATTTCTAAATTCTTAGTGGCACCAACTCTTCAGTTCTTACCTGCCAACTCCAGGACTGGACTATAGGTTACAGCATTTGGTGGTCATCTACTGTGCTGCCACATTTAGTGGTGATCTAAAGAATTTTCAGATCCTAAGTCTATCACAGTGAGGCTTGCTGCCCTTGTATTTAAAGATTTTTGCAGTCATGGTCTTTTTATGGATAGTCCTAATTACAGTTTAATACGGCTACTAGGTGCTCCAGTTATGCAAATTAATTATAAAAATGTGGATGAATAATGGCGAAATCAGTATTAAGCTATGCTTTAAACATGCACTTGTAAGTACATGGAAGCTGTACCATGTATATGACTACATTCATATACATTCAGCAGTACTAATTATATCATTTGTATTCCGGAGAATTATTGTAGGCTAAAGCAAAATTTCCTGAGTTCTCTCCACATACTGCTGTTGCACTGCTTATTACAATATTATTAGCATAAGTTGTTTTAGTAAACTAGTAAATAATTCATAAGGAAATCTGCAAAAGCAAATATGTTTGTCTTTTCCTCCACTTTCATTGGGTTTGAAGGGAATTGTTCACTTTCTTCAAATATTTGGTTTAAAAATGCGGTAACAGGTCATTGTTTTTCACTCCAGCTGGCCCATGCTTTTTTCATTTCTGAGTGAAACGTTTGAAAATTCTGTGCAATAGTGAAAGTAAGGAACACATACAGAAAACTGAGGTTCTTTATCTGTTCTTAAAAGACAGCAAGACACTGAAAATAATGGGTCTCAGCTTGCAAGTGCTTGGGTACTGGGATCTGCAAGATGTTTAAACAGCTAATTCCCACTGAAGTTTCATCATATGTTTGCACGCTGGTTTAAATAGAAACAGCACTATGACACTTACATGGCAGTCACACAAAGCAATGAAAGTCAAAGAGCAAAACCCCTTTGTAGTGGATACTATACAAATTAAAGGGAGACACTGTTCACCTTGGGACATTTACAGTCTTAATCTGTTTTTTTAAAATCTAATTTATGTCAGTAGCTAGCATTCCAGGCAGGTACGCAGTTATGGAATAAAGCCCAAAATGTCAATTCAGATGAGACCGAGATCCTCTAATGGAAGAATAGCTGTTCTCGCTGTTATAGAGTTTCAAAAGGTTATAGTATTTCCAAAGAGCAGGGGTGCCTCCAGACCACCGAGTTTGACAACCTAACATATGTCCGAATCAACTGCAAGCCTCACGCAGCATGTCATTATTCTGGGAAGGAAGATGCAAGAGGCAGAAGTAAACCTTGAGCAAGCACAGTGTGAGCAGATGGCCTTAATTCCAAAGTCAACTCATGCACCTAAATTCAGTTTCATGTCAGGAGGGACAAACACAAGATGGTTGTGTGAGTGTGAACTGTCATTTCCTAGAGCTGGTTCATCCAAACATGGATGGACCTTTCACTTTTTGTCTGAAATGTAAGGTTCAACTAAACCAGGGCTAAAGTCTGCCACAGCTGAATTCAGGTCGCAACTGGAAGATGAATTTGTTCTGCCAATGATACACTCAGCTTCAGATTGACTTTTATGTACCAAATTCTTACAGACAAGAGAAACATCAAGAATTTGGGAGGAGAAGGAAAAAGTAGTTAGTGTCTTAAAAGCCTCGTGTTTAAGTTCCACCTGAGAGGAGAAAGAGCTTTTAAATGGTACTAAAGAAAAAATATTTCATGGGAGAGCATTTCTTAAGCAATGTATATAAATACACACACACACACACACACACACACACACACACACACACACACACACACGTTTATATATTTTGGGGGTTTAAAAGTAGTCAGGGAGGATAGTAGTCAAGGGAGGACTCACCTCATCTGATTTTAGTAGTTCAGAAGGTAAGCCTCCAATCTAGGATGGGTGTCCAAACTCCCATGATAATTAACGGAGAAAAGAAAGCACCTCCAGAGGCAATTCAGCTCACCTGAGACACGTCTTTGTATGGAACTACTCTTCTTCATAAACTTTCTGTCTTTCTACTGATGATGGGAGGGGACCAGAGAATTGTCTTGCTCTAGAACTTAGTTTTTAGATGGCTAAAACCAAAGTAAAGTATATATTTGAGCCTCAGTGGAAACTTTATATTAGAATTAATAAACCTGGCTTTTTAAAGTACAATTTTCCTTTAGCTGTACTCTCAGCCTGAGCCTCATGTGTGTCTGAGCAGAACTGCACAGCTTGAAATCTTTGACAGCTTCTCTTCCATTGTAACTTTGTACAGCACCAAGCACACTGCCATCAGACAAATAAAAAGAATAATGAAACTCAATCATGCTTGTATATATAGAAGGCCAATCAATGTAAACACAGGGTTTCTCTAAACAGGAGAATAGCAGAAGCCAGATGGCATGAAATCATTGATAGCTGTTTCATAAACTTTTCCTGCAATCAAATCTAATTGAAATAACATTAGATTGTAGGCTTTAGCAGGTGGGCAGCACACACAGCTGTTTCTGCTAGATGATTTCCAAAGAATACATACATAAAACATTTCACAGGGACTGACATATGGGAAAAAAGGTTAGCCCAGATGGAATGCTCTCTTTCAGGCTTTATTTTACCAGCAGATTTCTGAAGCCTGCCTCTTTAAAAATATGGGCAGAAGTGTTTTTCTGATAATGTTGAACCAATTACAGTCATATACAATGTGGATGGGAGCTATGGTTTGTTCATGCAGTATCTTCAGTTCTAATTCGTATTTCTAGGAAAGGTAGAACAGAGAGGGACCTCCTAGTGTCCAGTTTATTGCTTTGCACTGAGATAGGATAAATATAACTGAATCATCTCTGAGAGATGCATGTGCATAGAAAATCTCCATGGAAAGTTTCCACCAATTTTCAAGGTAGCTTATTCCAGTCTTTCCCTGCACTAATAGTTCAGAGTTTTTTCCTAACCTCTAATCCAGTTTTCAATACAATTAGGCCAATGTCCACATGTGGTCAAGGAGAGGAAACAATTTATGTCCTTTTTGTTATAATCTTTTACATGTTGAAGGATTTATCAGGCCCTCTTTCTTCCTTCTGTTCTTTGCTGCAGACAGATATCCCATGGCAAAATTCCTGAACACTCACAGATGAGCCAGGAGAACGAGGTGGGTCTTCCCAGAGAGGTCCAGCATCCAGGATGTACTTGGCAGGGTTTCACAAGGCTGATCAGAAAGCTGGCTGTTTGGGCTGAATTTTACTTTGTACTTTTGTTTGTGCTGGAAATTGAGACTCAAAAGAAAACACGGAGAAAGCAGGGAGAGATACCAAAGACCAACTTATGTGGATCAAATGAGAGCTTCTGTGAAGGACAGTGACCTGAAACACACTATATAGGTCCACTAACTAGTACAGTCTAGCTAGATTACAGAGCAAGACTCCTACTCTTCATAGATTATTATTCATGCAACTCATGATCTTTATATAAATATACACATAAAGCTCTACAGCACCTTTTCCATTACTATTTGCATCAGAAATGGTATTTTTAACACTTCAGTCTAAAGACTCAGAAGCTGCCACTGACTCAGTAAGAGCAACTGAGAGAGAGAGCGAGCATGAGGGGACAAAAAAATTACATGCAGACTATGCTATTTAATAACTCTGATCTCTTGGATTGCAGGAGTCTTTGTGGATTCTCCTTTGACAATGTTAGTTCTGGGGTTAATGGCAGTCAAAAATGCCAGTATATTAGAAATTGTCAGGCCAGGAATAGAGAGGGGAAAAGAAAACATCATTATATCACTAGACAAAATCATAGTTTTAAATGCTAAGCATGACTGTGGTCACCCCAACTCAGAAAGGAAAAGTACAATGAAGGGCAGCAAGGAAGATCAGAGGTTTGAAATGGGTTCTGTCGAAGAGATATTAAACAGAATAGCACTCTTCAGCAGAGAAAAAAAGAGCTTGTGGTTTATAAAATGATGAAAGGCAAGGAGAGAAGAAGGGAATGTTTGGTTATTATATCTCATAAGACAAGAACACGGAGGTACCAAATGAAGCGATCAGATGTAGGTTTAACACAAGTACTTCTTCACATAATGCATAATTAACCTGCAACCCCATTGCCACAGGATGCTTTAGAAGCCAAAATTATAAATGAGTTCAAGAAACAGTTAGAGAAACTCATGAAATAAATGCCTATTAAGGGTTGGTAAATACAATAATGTGGATGCATCCTCCAGCTCTGCAAGTCCTGAATTGCAGAAGCATCCCAGTGGAGGTACCACCCCATGCTCACCCCGCTCTCAGGCTCTTTACTGCCTGCTGCTGTCAGGGACAGGGTATGGTGCCACAGGAGCCCTTGCTCCTTCCTGTGCTGTTATAAATACTGCCTTCGGATTACTTCAGAAAGTATCATTCCCAAAGAAAAAAATATTCTCTGCAGAGAGCAGAGTAGAAGTAAATGACAGTAGCACCATGTAGTGGGAGCAACTGTTTGAAAAAGGCAGGAGAATCAGCCCTGGGGTGATATGACTTTGCAAGAAATAAATGAGCATGAAGCTAATGCTTTCAAAAGCACCCATCTCAGCTTTGTGACAGAGAAATCAGGAACACTTAGAAAGAATCAGTGACAAAAGATCCAAAACAGGCAGTTGATTCCCTGAGGGGGAGAAAACAAAGTGTTTACAAAGATGCAGAACAGTAAATCATCAAAGTGTTCTTTTGAAGATATTTCAAATGTAATGTTCATTCCTACATTTATATGGGAGGCACAATAAAGAAAAGAAAAAGATACAGACCTTGCCTTTAAAAGCATTTGGACTAAAGTAGATACAGCATGTCACATAAGAACAATAGCAAAACAACAAGGAGGGAAAGAGGAAGGACTGCAGGAGGACCAGGGGCACAAGGATTGTATGTAAGTTTGTATGATCATTTTGGATAACTAGGCAAAATTTTCATCAGATTGCTTATTGACTTATTCTCTATCTCTTTACTTGCATTAAACTGAAGTAGTTATTTCAGGCTACTGGAGGGGTTTATTTTGAGTGCAGTCTCATGAAGGTTGATTTTGGGAGTGGGTTTGTGGGAGGCAAAGGAGTGAAGACAAAAGGAGAGCTGAAGATAAAGAACAATAGATGCAGAAACAGGGGGGACCTAGTACAGATTGTAACACCACATTTAATAATAGCTGGCTCTCATATAGAGCTTTTCAAGCATAGATTTTGAAGTGTTTTAAATTGAAGTCTGAATCATTTTCCTCATATTATAGCTGGAGAAATGATTTGCTCAAGGTCACTCAGCAGAAAAAAATGCACTACAGTCAGGCAGCGCATTCAAAGCCCCTGAATCCTAGTGCCATGCTACCCACGAGGCACACTGCCCCTCTGGTCAGCGGTGGCTGGAGGTAGGGTGTTAGAAATGCACTTATCAACTGTTCTCGCTAAAAATGACATGCTGAAATACCATACCAGCTGGCTTATAGGGAGAACTGAGGGCATTTTCATGAGACAGGGATTTACTAGGGGAATTAAGAGGATTTAAGCTCTCTTCTCCTCCTCATTATGAGTAGCTGATGTAAAATGGGTACCCGTGCCAGGTAACTTGGTTTCAGCTACACCATAACACAGAACTCCCCAGACATATTAGGACATGCATGCATCTGATTTACACTGCCTCTTCATATGCACTGTCTGTTTAGACGATGATTTGGCAATATAGCCCTGGAGGACAGAGGATCTCCGAAGTCCAGAGGCTTAGTAGATTATCAGCTTGCTTGAACAGGACACCTAGATGTAAGGGAGAAGAGAAAGTGCCATGCTCTCAGTCTGTCTGCAAAGTGCCCTTTCAGGGTGTCACAGATGTAGTAAATGTACCAGCCGGTTGATATGCAGGAATATTTTTGGCATTTGAAATGCACACATTCTGATGACTCCAAAACCATGCAGAATGGCTCCAGACCTACAACTGTTGTCTGAATTAGATGAAAATCTTTAGCCACTAACAACAGTATGGACTTCAGCTTCCAAGTGTTAGTGTTATAATTATATGTTATCTTGTATAACGAATGGTGAAGCAGTTAAATATCAGTTAGCGTTAGTTAGTTAAGTGCACACAATACAGAGTAGTTTTTTTTTTCCTTTCACAATACAGGTTAAGTTTAAGAGGCCTTTTCAGACAATGGTACCAAAGCCGTAATGACAATGTTTAATTGTCATCACAAACAAAATTGTTATTTATTTCACCAGCTAGCTAATATTACTGTTCTTTTATTTGTCCTCCCTTACATCTAACACAATTCTATTTCATCTTAAAATGTAATCCTCAGGGCAGAAAGCATGGCTTTATCTGGCTGGACCATGCACATTTATGGTAATAATATTACCTTAATTCATTGCCATACTGCAGTGGAATTTCTACTTGCCTGGTTCATTACAAACTCTACCCAACAGCTGTGCTGCAGATGTGGTCACACATGCACCTACAGCTGCTGTTTTGCAGCACTGGCTGGCCTTCCAGACCATAGAAGATGTCCCTGTTTGTTTTTCAGAATGAATCTTGCCTATATTACATCCATACCAATTCAAAATGAGCTCAACATCATTCACATTAATAGATCTAAAACTAGTAGCAAGAATTATCAAGGTATATTGTTTATATGAAAAAAAAGATTTAATGGCCTAAGGGCTACAGTAAGAATTTTAACGTTTTTAATATCTTTTTGGCAGCTGTTGTTAGCCTTATTCATGTGGCAGTTTACAGCGGATCTTTCTATAAAGGTGAAATTTTTATGGCTTGAAAGACTTTGGATTACATTTGCTTTAACAACTTGAACTAGCAGCAGGAACTTCCTTCACTGAGCTGAGTATCACATAAAATTGTTTTGATCAACTATGTATCATCACCATCACAATGATTCACTGCTAATCAGAAAAAAAGTGGCTACAGCACCATACTGCAGAAGTGAGATGCACAGGCTCTAGAACACCTCTTGTATGGAGCAACAATGATTTTTCCTCTTTGTGCTTATCGAAAGGTAATTCTGATGTGTTATCTAATGAATTCCACACTAGCTATATATGATCTTATAATTACATGGTTCAGACTCCACATCAGCTACTCAAACAGTTTCCTTGGTTCAATTTTATAATGATTCAGACCCCAACTCACCAAAGTATTTGCCTAACATCAGGCGTATTGGGTAGCCAATGGAACCATCTTCATTTGTTTAAATGGATGGCTGAATATATCCGATCATTCACATACTTACATTTAGGCAGATTCTTCGCTACTTTGATGAGTCAGGAACCTATTGTGGAAACCGACTGACATATCTGGAGTCAATGTATTGACTTCTGTTAGAAACAATTGTCTAACACAGAGTGTCAGTAGCACAAGACCATATTTTAACACAAGCAATATATAGTCGAAGAGGAAAGAAATCAAAAGAATCAAGCCCCTAGAACTAATAGTCAGTAAACTAACATACAAAAATATTTTCAGTCAGTAACCATTTTTTGTTTAAAAGCTATGGGTTATCATATCCTTCTAGTTTTTTGTTTTAATGTTTTGTTTCCAGCAAAAGTTCTCTCTCTGCAAGAAAACACAGGAATAATACATATCCACGCATCAGCCATTTAGCTGTTAACAAACAGAGATAATGACCATTGGGAATGTGAAAGCTAGACTACTTGGCTGCTTTGACAAATGAAATCCAGGAGTAATGAGTCACACTAGATGCGATCCTTTAAAAAGAAACATTGGCAAACTCTCAGATTTTAAAATAACTTTGCTGAGATCAAGTGGAACTGTCTTCAGCCATGATGAAAAAGCTAAAAATGAGTATCTGACTGTGCAGATAATTCCAGCAGCCTGGCAGCATTCGTTTGTGAAGCAGCCTAGACTGATAAGATTCTCATACTGATGCTAATATGAACTGGACTGTGTGGATACATATTACATAATCACTGCATACATAGCACCTTCATTTGTACACTACAGTATGCAATTATCAGCTTAGAGAGATGATAAGGTGAATGCCTGTGAGAGAGAATCTGCACTGATTTTTGTTTTGCTTTACGTTGTTGAGCAGACTGCAGAATGGTGTGCAGAATACCCTCCTGAGCAAGGAAGGCCAAACAGCTCTTCCCCTGCAACCTTAGCTACACCTGTGTCGGAGTGGGAGACGGACCCGGAGTAACGATGAGTCTCAATGTGAGTATGATCGTTCTCCCTTTATTAGAGCTTACACAGAGTATATATAGACAGGCGATAGAGCATGTGCTAGCAATAGCTGTATGATTGGTTTACAGTCTCTGTTCACGCGCCTAAAGCGAATACATGATTGGTGCAAAGTTGCTGTTCATGTGGAGGGGCTTGTCGGCCCCCTCCTTGACTTGTTTACCACTACTTGCCTTCCCCTTTTGTAATGGTCTAGGAATGTTCAAGGACAGTTCACATAGCCGTGGGATCCTCCCTCCATCGTGAAGACAGGATTGCTCACTTCTAAGAGATCATGCCCCTTTTCACTTAACCATTCTTCCACAATTCCCCCTTCTTGTTTTTGAGCAATCCAGGCTTGGTTCACTACTTTCAGCAGAGCTTTCTTAATACAGCTTAATACTACACATAAACACAAACCTATAACTACAAGGATCATTAAGATGCGTGAGCCTTCAGTAAGCAACCCTATTAGCCACTGTGGTAGATTTCCAAACAGGTTAGTTAGCCATCCGTCTAAGCATTAATAAGCGCGGCACTACAATTACTAGCAGGCATACTGCTGTTGCACCTCCCCCTGCTATATTCAGAAAATTCGCTTTTATCATAGCCGGGGATTCCTACTAGGCAGGTTCTAAAGGGTTGCGTAGCAGAAGCTAGCGACAGACAAAAGGCTTGTGGCCCTGTTTTGTTCGCCCAGGTAACCCACATATTTCGTCTGTGCTCAATCTTGTGGAGAGTCATTACCACTGGGAACAGTATTCCCAGAATCAGGATCTCTGTCTTCTTGTTCGCTAGATGAGTCATGGTGAGTCAAGACAGGCTTCACATTCTTGCTGGGTACCCACACTGGACCACGATCTGTGGAGACACACATATAACCTCGACCATTAAAGACAACAGGGGCGGGCCCAATCCATATTCCGGAGACTGGGTCCCTATACATTACTTTAAACTGTGGTAATGTTGTTGTATTATTAAACTTAAGATTTTGGTGGTGAATGATCACCGGGGGTTCCTCACAGTCGCCCATGAGACAGAGATAATTCAGGGTGAAGAGCGCACGGTGCAGCCTCTGCTGTGCATCCATCTCCTCACCCTTTTGCTTCCTTAGGTAGTCTTTTAACACTTGATGGGTGCGCTCCACTAGGCCCTGTCCAGTGGGTGAGTGTGGGATTCCTGCAACATGATCAACTCCCCATCGGGACAGAAACGCCCTGAATTTGTGGCTGATATAGGCAGGTCCATTATCCGTTTTTATCCGCTCCGGTACGCCCAATATGGCGAAACAAGCCAACAGGTGTTTGCACGCATGTTGTGCCTTTTCTCCGGGTAATGCAGTTGCCCATATCATTTTTGAAAAGGTATCAATGGTCACATGTACATACTTTATCCAACCGAATTCTGGAACATGAGTGACATCCATTTGCCATAATTCTAGAGCTTTCAGCCCTTTTGGATTTACCCCAAGCCCAATGCCTGGGCCATGGTTCCCCCATCTTGGGCAGGCCTGTACAATGCCTCGGGCCTCACTCTCTGTTAAACCGAATTGTCTTCTTAGCCCTTTTGTGTTCTGGTGGAATGTGTCGTGACTCTGTCTAGCTTGCTGGAATTTGTCCATAGGGGGTAAATGACACATGGAGCTAACCAGGCTGTCAGCGAGCTGATTGCCTTGTCCTAGCCCTACATCTAACTGGTGGCTACGAATGTGGATAACGCAGCAAGCTGCTGTTCGTTGACCCAGCACAGAGTGCAAGGTGATGAACAGACTTCCCAACCTCGGGTTAGATGTTTCCCTTATTAAGGCGTCCTCCAGTCGTGGTACTATCCCTGCTACATACATTGAGTCAGTCACTACGTTTAAAGGAGTATTCAGCCAATTGGTTAGAGCCCAAACTACCGCAGTTAATTCTAAAGTCTGAAGGGAATCCCGAGGCTGTCCCTCCATGACGTGTTGTTTCCATTGCTCACCTTCTTTCCACACGCACGCAGCACGTCGCAAGCGCTTACCCGCATCCGTGTAGACAGTAACGCCATCTGAAAGGGGTTCCCTACTTACTTTGGACTTTTCTATCCATTGATTTCGCTGTAGCACCTGCCATAACTTTCCCTGAGGCTGACACGAATATACCTTACCACAGAAACCTAACAGAGCATTTTGTATGGCCACAGCGTTTTGGAGCCACCACTCTAGGTCAGCCATGTTAACGGGTATACTGATATTGTTCGGCTCTTGACCACTGATCTCTAAGATTCTTGATCGCCCTTTGCATATCAATTCACCTACTGCTTCGGTTCGGGTCTGGATACTCGTTTTTGGTTGTACACTCAGGAATGCCCATTCCAAGATATGAAATACATCTTTTTGATTTTTGTATTTGGCAGTGGCATTGATCAGAATAGGGGAGAGAGATTCCCCGCTTCTGTTTTGCCACTGACAAACGACTGCATATGGTGAGTCTTTCCCATTACATATGATTAGGGATATGGGAAGGTTTAGGAGGCGTCGAGAGGACCGTGCCAAATGTAATTTTTGTGTGACACGCTGTAACACAGCATGTTGTTCAGGTGTCAGGGTAATTTTGTTAGCGGGATTAGTGCCTCGCAACAGCGCTGCCAGGGGCGCAATATCGGTATTGAAGATACCAACACAATGTCGCACCCACTGTACGTCCCCAAGCAGGGTCTGTACATCATGTAGGGTGCTTAACCGCGTTGTGAGTTCTGTCTTTTGGGGCCGAATTTTAGACTCTGCAATGGACCATCCAAGGTACTTCCATGGAGCCGTGCGCTGAATCTTTTCTGGTGCAATGATAAGTCCCTTTGAGGACAGAGTGTCCGTTAGCTGTTCTAATGCTTCTTTCACAAAAGGCTTCTCCTGGCAACAGAGAATATTGTCCATGTAGTGATAAATTATGGTGTCTGGCCATTTGTCCCGGAGTGGCTGCAATGCCCATGCAACGTAAAGTTGACACAGGGTTGGTGAGTTTTTCATTCCTTGCGGCAAAACAACCCATTCATAGCGCTCCGCAGGTGCAGCCTTGTTTATTGCTGGCACAGAAAAGGCAAAGCGCTGGGTGTCTTGAGGGTGTAACGGAATGGTGAAAAAACAGTCCTTCAAATCAACAATCAGTAGGTGCCACCCTTCTGGCAGCATACTAGGTGACGGCATTCTGGGCTGCAAGGCTCCCATAGGTTGCATCTGTTCATTGACTTTGCGGAGGTCATGCAAGAGTCGCCACTTCCCGTTCTTCTTCGGGATGACAAAGATAGGCGTGTTCCATGGGCTGACAGAAGGCTTCATGTGCCTGGAGGCAAGCTGTTCAGCGACCAGCTGTTCGGTGATTTGCAGTCGCTCTTTGGACATGGGCCACTGGTCAACCCACACGGGTTCGCTGGTATTCCAGGTTAACAGTGGGTTGGGCGACTGCTCCCCAGTGCCCAGAGCTAAAAAGGTTTAGTAGTTAGTACTGCTCCAATCTGACTCAGGACATCTCGGCCAATTAAGGCCTCTAAGGTTCCTGGTAGAAGTAACACATACACCTTAAGGCAGGCTTGCTGACCCTCTGGAAATCGTAGATGGACTGGCTGCCTGCTAACATAAGGGGCAGACACTCCCCCAACACCTGCAATGGTTGATGTTGGCAATTCTACTCGCCAGTTCACAGGCCATATGGTTCGGCTGATGATTGTGACATCGGCTCCCGTGTCCAGCATGGCTTCGATTCGCTTTGATATGCCATGTTGGGAGATGACAATCTTCATCATGGGGCGTTGGTCCATTTTTGCAGAGAAGCAGACGGCAGGACCTGTAGACCCGAAGCCACGATCACCTCGATAGAGATGGGGTTGTGGCAAGCGGCACGATGGGTTGCTGAAAGCGATCAATTGCGCGATCTTGCTTCCCTTAGGAATGAATACAGGCGGACAGACGGTGTAGACCATGATGTGGATGCGACCCGTATAGTCAGCATCGATCACTCCAGGCAATACAATAAGTCCCTGAATACCGGCGGAAGACCGGCCTAACAACAGTCCTCCAACAAGACTGTTCTGATTGATGAGAGGTCCTACTGCATTGCTGGGGATCTTTTGGACGGTGGAATCAACAAGAGTGACGTCTACTGTGGTCTCCACGTCGACTCCCAAGCTCCCTCGGGTTGCGGGTTGGTGTTGCTGCAAAAAACCTGCATCACTTCTCGGGGCTTCACTTGTGTCTGCGCGCGGCCTCCTTCCGCGCTCGGCTTCCAGTTTCCCGTACAGGCCCTCGTGGCGTGTGTGTTCTTCTGACAACGATCGCACCATACTGTGGAACGACAGGCTGATTTGACGTGCCCTGGCTCCCCACAGCGAAAACAATTTCTGGGGGTGGGCCGTTTCGATGGTCGGGCAGGTTTCCTGTGCCCGCTGGTGTGCCGACACTGTTCCATCATTCCTCGAACTGCCCCCTGGACCGCAGCGGCAACTTTGGTTCCTTGTCGCTGTGCTTCAGCTCTCTCCACCCTCAGCAGCATCTCCTCCACTCCAGCCCCCTTTGGCAGGCTGGCGAGGATCTGTTTAGTAACCTTGTTGGCATTGTCAAAGGCCAAAACTTTGAACATCTGGCCCTTCCCTTCTTCAGAGAGGTCGGGATGCTGCATGATTGCTTCCCACAGGCGGTCCACAAAGGTGCTGTATTTTTCTGTTGCTCCCTGGGTTAGGTTGCCGAATGAGGGTGCGCCTGACCCTGGCAGTGACAGGAAAGCATGCAGAGCCAGCTGAGAGGACAGCTGTAGCATGTCAACTGGGTAGACGAGCTGCAAGATCATGGTGCTGTACTGTCCTTCGCCTGTAAGCATGTCTGTTGTTACCCCACGGAGGGGATCTCCCAACTCCTGCCTGCGAGCTGCTTCGTTGGCGGCCCGCTGGTGCCACGACGAGGCCCACAGGAGATATTGCGTCGGGGTAAGCAGCAGCCTCATTAAGTTTTTGCAGTCATAGGGGCACATGAGATCAGCTGAAAAGATCCAACTCACTATTTGCCGTGTTGCCTCAGATTTTACCCCGTAGGTGGAGACGGTGGTATGGGCTTGCTGCAAATTTTTCCAATCATGTGGTTCCCATTTTGCGGCACCGTTCTGCTGTACCACAGGGAACGTTAATGCTGCGGGACCCTCGGCCCCACCAACAGGTTTCCATTGTCCTTCTATAATGGCATCTTTAATAATGCCGCTCCATCGCGTTGGTGCTGCTCGACCTGGCGGTCTTTGTAGACAGGGCGGTAACTCCTTCTCGCCGCTGCTCGACCTGAGCTCTATCTTTTCCAGGCGCTCCAGTACTGCTTGCAACATTTTTGCAGTGGCTCTCTGGGGTGACGGTGTTGTTTTTGCGGCATCAGGCGTGTGACATCCAGATGACTCTCCAGATGCAGGCAGTGGTGGGTACTCCATGGGCGGAGGGCATGATGGTAGTGCGGGTGGTGGCGTTGATGGTAGCGGCAGATACAAGGGAGCTGCCGGCAGCGGCGGTGGCGGGCAGCGCGGTGGATTCAGGGGAGGTGCGGTAGGCGGCGGCAAGGGAGGAGCAGTAGGGGAAGGTCGACACCTCTCTCCACCCAAGTCTATGAGGTCGGCAAGAGGCGCGGCCTCCGCCCCTTTCGGGACTTCCTCCAGGCACACTTCCGCTTTTGCCTCAGAGCTCGCGCCAGCCTTCGGCGCGGCAACTTCCTCTTTTCTCTGGCTCGGACCGGGGCTCGGGACGTCCTCCGATGTACTGGGGCTCCGACCCTCTACTTTCTCCCGCACCTCAGTAGCGTTCTGGCAAACCGTCCCGGACATGCCTCTGACCGCAGGCAAGCCAAAAAAATCGCGCAACGGGCCCTGGCTTGTTCTGGGGCTTGGAAGCAGGGACTCCCGGACCCAGCATCTGCGCTGCCGCGCATGCTACTTCCCTTTCGGCTTTTAAAGCCTTCAGAGTCTCTAACACAGTTCTCCAAAGTGCGCGAACGGCCTTTATCTCCTTCTCCTCCTTTTCACCCCCATCAATTGATTTTTGCCACATGGTTTCCCCAAAGTCTCGCCATTCAGATACCGAAAACAACAAGTGGGTGTCAGAAAAGTGACCCCAACGTCATCCCAGTTTAATCAAGTTGTGTAGCAGTTTCGCCGGTGCGTCTATCCCCCTCTTAGAAAGGATTCCAGCGAGTAGCGTTGCTGCAGCATCAATTTCCATAGCTGCGCCTCTGAGAGGTGGGGCGCGACCCCACTAAAATATTTGCCCGGTGCCTGCTTCAGGCAGTGGCCTCTCAGCCGTGGTTTCCCACTCCCCTCCTCTAGCTGCTTACCGCAGTCTCGGAGATCTTAGTCGAGCATAACCATCCTCTGCTGCCAGATGTCGGAGTGGGAGACGGACCCAGAGAACGATCATACTCACGTTGAGACTCATCGTTACTCCGGGTCCGTCTCCCACTCCGACACACCTGTACTATCTCGGCAGGCTAAGTGAAGGAGTGCAAGTATCTCCCACACCACTAATGGTTGTAGGTGATTCCTCTTCAGAATACTCAAAGGACACAGGTCTTGAGCTGGGTTTACAAACTGTTACTATGGACAGTAACTTGTAAATCAGCTATATAGTTTGGCTTCTTGTGGTAATGTGCTGTTTGCATCCCTCAGACAGAAGTAAAGAACCAGATTTTCTTTAAGTTTTGCATGTTTGCTCCATCTGAAAGTGAAACGAAACTAACCACTGCTCTGCTGTTTTGAAAACAATTTTTGTCTGGTGGTGTTGCTGAAAGAAATGCTATATTTATCTTCTGTGTACCTCATGACAGCTCATCTTCAAGCTGCTTGTGATTCAGGTACATCTAAAAAAATTATTAGAATAATATAATATTTCTCATCTGTCTGCAAAAAAAGTGCCTGCAAAAGTTCACTGCCAGAGAAAGGCCTGCTTAACTTACTGGTTCAGCAAGAAAATCTCAAAGAACAAAGTTCAGGGCTATAGGAAAAATGTCTACCTGTCACACCATATATCTTTTAGGTTTTGAGGAACCACACATTAATCAGTAGAAGCAATGCACTGAGCAGAAACAAACAAGGTGAAAATTCCCAGACGCGTTCCAGTTTTGTTACATTGGATTTCTTATAGAGATCTCTTCAGGAAGACTTTCTTTTGACTCCTAACTAAATGATCATTTCTAGATGAAGTCAAAGTTTACACTTCAGTGCTTTGCTTTACCAGTGTACAATGTAAACCACTCACACCAACAACTGATATATTTATATTTATATTAGGCAGCAGATAATTTTTAAATGTTCAAATTAAAATTGCAGCCATTCATACTTTTTCAGTATTATTTATTATCAGTGATATTTATTGTAGCAGTGAAGAAATTCTAGGCACACTGTAGCGGGGGGCAGTGTTCTGTAAAATATTGGTATTTTACAGATATGTCACACTACAGAAACTGATTTGGGAAACATAGAAAGGAGTGATGTAAAAAATGCAAAGCAGAAATGTCACTGATCACTGATATGACTATTAGATTCAGGAGCAGGCAAAGATTCAGTTTTACTCTTTGGCAAGTTTGCAACGCTTCCTTTTTATCTAGACTACTCGTGCTTTCTCAGCAGAAAATTCACATTAAATAACATTAAGCAGAGAAGAGGAGACTACACAATAGTGGAGTTCTGTGGAATTGCCTGAGGTATTCATTAGTTGGTATATGACAGATATTTCATAGGGAAACAAAAGATGGCATAAATAGTGTTTTTAAAATGTTCTTGCAGTGTTTCCTCACACTTATTTCTCTAGATTCCTTTGTTACTATGAGAGCAAATGCACAGATCACAAAGACAGACAGACTTCATACCCACTGCATTAACCTCTGGATGTTGCCTGTAAAGGATTTGAATCAACCCTGCTGAAATCAATTGGACACTTTCCTTTGATTTCATAGGTTTTTAGATTTAGCCCTAATTAATTAAGAATGCTTTTAAAATCTACAGTGGGACAATTTTGGGACATTACATGACTAGAAAGAGTTCTCTGCATCCTTTTATAAAGCCAGGAATGAGCCCATTGCATGAATATAAAGATACCAGTATGATCACCAGATATCAGAGTGAACGTTTTAGCAGTGGATCGGAAATGAATGCTTATCTCCTGTATCTCTGCTTGAGATGCTACCTGTTTCCCTTGGAGGGAGAGGAAAGAGAAGACACATTTCCATAGTGAGCATTCTTTTTTTCCGTAGGGCCTTGCTGGATACAGATACCTTGTTGGCATCTGTTTGCAGTTGCTCGGCTGGTTGGAAAGTGAGAAACATCCCCAGGGGAACAGATCAGCACACAGAGGGCAGAGTGCAAGTGAAATGGGCAAAGGTGCACATTTATCAAAGGTACATGCAGCTTTTCACATGGCTTTAGAGTTTATCAGGAAAAAATGGATATCACCATCCTGTGATACGTCAGGCATGTGTCAAATTAAGTAGTTCTTTTGATTTGGCTAAAAGTTTGGTAGAAATGTTGAAATATCACCTTATCTTAAATACAGTTGAATTAAAAGTCAAATGTAAGGTTATTTCAGCTAACAGAATACAAACATGGTCAAATATTAATGCAATCCTGGAATCACAGAAAATAAGAATGGAAAGTAACTCAAGGAGTCATCTAGTCATTCCTCTACCCTAAGACTGGATGAGCCATTCCTGATAGACATGTGCCCAAACTGCTCTTTAAAATCTCTCAAGATGGAGTTTACAATACTGTCCAGGACACTCTGTTCCAGTGTTTCATTGTCCTTGCTGTTGGAAAGATTTTCCTGATGTCCAGCCTATATCTCCCTTGCTGTGTTTTAAGAGATTTGTTCTTATCCTACAGGCAGACACAAGGAAGAGTTCATTCCCTTCCTCATCTTAGTTGTCCCTTATTTAAACTTTCAGTCTTCTCAGTTGGACCAAAAATATCAAACACCTTCATTTTTCCCCAGATGATTCTTTTTTAAAATCGTTCTCATTCTCATTGCTGTCCTTCGGTCTCCCTCCAGCTTATCTATTTCTTTCTTGTGCTCCAATGCCCATGCTAGTCACAGGAAACATGCTAAAGACTTAACCTTACTCAGAAGTCTTACTGTTGCAGAAGAAGAGTCACTTCAAGAGTAAACCCATATATGTTTGCCTGTTTTGCAACCATTGGATCACTGTATTTTGTTGGTGACCTACTTTAAATGTCCTTTCTGCAGATTTGCTGCCTTACCCTCCTGCTTTTGTGCAGTTCACTATTCTGCTATTCCTGCCAAAGGGCAGAGCTTTGCATTTTTTTCCTTATTAAATTTCACCCTATTTTTCCAAACTATTTCTCCAATTTATCAACACTGTAGAATTCTAATCTTGTCTTCTCATATACATATTGCCCAGCTGGTGCTCTCTGTAAACTTAATATGTGTATTCTCCAGCCTGTCTTTCAAATCACAAATGGAAGCATTGCACGGTGTTCAGGACGATTTCTGTAAATACCCACTCAATCCATCCCTCTAATTTCGTCAGGAACTAGTGATACCTGCTCTTGTAATATACTTTTTCCTAGGAGTAATGCACTCAGCTGATGATTTTTTTCATCTAGTCCATGTTTTCTAAGCTTGCATATGAGGGTCCAGAGGTGCACTGAAGTCAAGATATATGACATCTGCTAATTTTCTCCCTATTTACAAGGCCTGTTACCATGTCACTGCACAATCATTCCTTTCATTATCAAAGTTCATGTTTCATATCAGAAATTGCATATGACTAAAAATCAGTTCTGCTATAGCCTCCAGAATGACAATCAAGGAGAGAGACGTAGTGGACCAAGGGTCTCTGTTATTTAAGTCCATGGTTCACTCCACTGTACACATGCTTTCAGAATAATTGTAGACACTGAGTTATATTGTCTTTCCTCATCATCAGACACACTTTTTACTTGTCAAACCAGAGGAATTGCCCTCTTTGCATCTCTAGGGATGTCAGACTCCTGGAAGACTACACACTGTACCTAGAAACAGAGATGAGCCAACTGCTTATTTTAATACAATGCACACATGATACAGCTTAGCTTCACAGAATGGCTGATAGCTCCACAAAGCATGCATGTGAAGAATTCCCTGGAAAATACTCTCTTGATTCAATATGGTTCAGTGCTTAATGTCCAGAGTAGTCAAAGTTCACCTAAATGCTAGGCACAGGACTGTGCTCTACCACTGTCATTGCCCAGGTGTCTACAGCTCACCTTTAGGTCAGGAAGTTTTTACTGGTGTCCTTCCACAAGTTCTTGGCCATGTCGGCTTGAGTCATCACAGCTCCGCAGCTGTTACCTCAGCTCCCCTCTGCATCTGCAGGGGCTCTGATCTACTCCTAATCTCAGCAAGATCTCTCCAGTGTCTCCTGCCTTTAACCCAGCAATGAGCATCAAGCCTGTGCAAAAGGGCAATCCTCACAGCTGGATGAGATCCCCTCTCCCACCTGCCCCTTCTCACAAACACTGGCTAGCACAATCCCCAAGGTAACCCCTTCCGCTGAGGTACATTTGGTATTCTTCTCTTTTATTATCAGAGGGACAATAGCATTTAATGAAGTCCAATTTTCAGGTCACAAAGCATAAGGAAAAGGAAAAAGTGTCCCTGGACCTCCAGATTTATGACTAGTTTGAGCTAGCAGTGAGAATCATTAATATAGAAAGATTTGAAGGCACATGCAGTCACCTGTAACATTGCATCCACATAGCAGGTAATGGCCAGCCTGGGTTTTGGAAAAGCACACTATTTTCTCTTATTCTCAACTCCTTGCACTTGCTCAGCACTTCAGATTAAAGTTTTTTTTCCTCAGTGCTTTCCCAAATTATTTCTCACTATCCTGAACTGAAAATGATGCCAAGAATCATAAGATTTGGAGTTTGTCCATCATATTTCATCAACACATTTTTGGATGAAATTTCAATTGATTTACCCCTTTTTCATAAGCAGATTAAGCTTTCAGCTAAGCAAACTTTTTTTTTCATGGGAAGTGTCTGTTGCCCAGACAAAGTGCCAATATTTCACAGAAAAACAGAAAGCCTGGAAGCGAAGATATTTTGATTTTGGGGCACTACTGTGTTTTCACAGACTTTCCTCATACCTTCCCTTCTCCTCTAGAAGCCTGACTGTTTAACTGAACACAACATCCCCTATGAAGCAGTTTTCTCCTTTGTCTGGTGGTAAGGGTATCCTTGTTTCTTTTTTTTTTTAATGTTACCCCTATAAGAGAGAATACAGGGAAGTAAGTCAATAATAGTACTGTTATTGCAAGTTATTTTACCACCAACATGGCATCTCTGAATAGATATATTAAATATCCTTGGTTTTATTCCCAATATAGCTGAAAAGAACTTGTTATATATCAGCTGTTGACTCTTGTGGGAAGGTGGCAAGCGCTGGTGTTTCTTAGTGGGTCAAGCTGAGGAGTGAGTTTATGATGGTGAATTTATACTGTGAAGGTTCAAAGAAGAGATTACTCATTCTCAGTTTGGCCCAGTAATATTAGACTATTATTCAAAAAGGTGAAAAAAAGATGTCTAAGCTGGTGTATCTTGACAAAATAGAAGGCAGGGAGTATGTTTGAGCGTGCTTATTATTTTTGCTTGTAGCCAGTTTCAAAGTCCTTGTACTTCTAAGATTCTAAGAATCACAATCAAACTTTACTTCTCTCAATTCTTTCCCAAATGATTCTTTACTACATAAATACAAGATAAATTTTTCAGTTTTGTTTTAGGTTGACAAGTTCCTTTTGCTCTTGATGACTTATGGCACATACAATAACAACAACAAATCTCTAAAAGAATTCTCCCACACTCGCTCTTCTGCTGACTGATCCTGGAGGGATTTGAGAAAAGAATCAAGAAGTGGCTTAACCATATAGCAGCAAGCCTGGATCCATTTGCTTTTGAGCCTGTTTTCAATGTTCTTCTTGTGGTGGTTACAACAGGCCCTGGAATGCCAGGAAAGACTCTCTCCAAACCTAATACTTAATTTACACAGGGTGTCTGACCTGCACAGACTGTGGAAGATGGGCCATTATGGAGAGACACTGATGATAGGGAAGAGGGAATAAAAGAAACATGAGGAATTCCACCTATTGTGGAGAATGCTACTAGGAGGAAATAGTGAAATATAATAATTAAGTACTTTTGTGCCCAGAGTTCCTTTTCATAAATATTAAAAAGTGTTATTTATGGCTCCCTCCTCCTCTCCGACTGCTGTATTTATTTGCACTGGTCTTTCAGTTGGCACTGTTTGCTATCTTGCTTGAGGTTATATTAACAGTCTGAAAGAGGAATGCATGCCGGTAAATGTCAGTGCCCTGTCTCAGCAACATATTCAGGTTTCCTTAGGATCAAGTCAATCCACAAACTTTAGCTGCTATTACTTCGAGCACAGTTTAAGGAGATCTGCCATTGTACTAAAAATGGTCCTAACATCCAACTAAATAACACAGCCAAAAATGTTGCTGAAAGCAGAAAATGAAATATTCTGCTCTGTGGTAAAACTTCCTCATTAAAGATGGACAACATCTGAAATGAGAATTTTTATTTTTGTGAAGAAAGACTGTACAATTTTCTCTTAAAAATTCATCACACTGTAGTTTCTCAATCAGCAGAATGTTAAGAATTCTGAGTATTGTAGTCTAAGAGACATTTTCTGGACCCACTTTAGAACTCCTTATAAAGATCACTGAACGCATTAATGACAAAAAGCTAGCATGTGAAGAGTGTAAAAGAGAGGGTGCATCTTGTATAACAGCTGTTGGGTATCACAGAATACTCTGCTGACTTGCTCTGACAAAGGTGTTACAAGACCCTGTGTAGAATACAACATGTATAAAAACCCATTCAATTTGGTTTATGATGGGTAACCCAGGATGTAAAAAAAGAGTTTGCAATCACTTTCAGAAAATCATTGATGTAGATAAATAATAGTAAGTGACATTTTAAAGAAAACTAGAGCTATTTAATCAAAAAAGTATTTCCCTGACATCTGTTGCTTCCCATATTAAAGACCTTTTTAAAGACCTGAATGGTTTTCATGATGCCTTTTAATCAGAGCCAAGGCAAACATTATTATGTAATCTCAATTAAAATCCTTTGCTTCCCAGGTAACTTCAGATTGCTCATGATCATAAATTGTGAAGGTCTGGGTCAAAGATACCATTAAATGTTACTATAAGTTTTGTTTCATGGTGGGTCAGTGACCTCAGATTTTTTTTAAAGTGCCAAAGAAATAAAGAACGGTGGCACTGTCATTTTATATTAAATATCTGCAACAGGTTTAGCAGCTGAAACTCATGGGATTATCCAGCTTTACAACCCCTGCTGAGTAAGCTGAACTAGAAGAGAGCTTTGTTTTTCTGATGGAAAAGGTGCCACTGTGGCCCGCCAAATCAAACACATTAGGATTTACGTTCTTGCCTCAAAGCTAAATGGTCACTTGCTGCACTACATAAACAGCAAGGAAAACACTCCTCTGGCAGATGCCCTGACCTGCATGAGTGGAAGGCTACATAAAAGCTTCTGAGAAAGGCCCGACTAAAGCTGATCACAGAGAAATTTTCCCTTGGAGACTGTGGTGTCAGCAGTTTTGGATAATCTCTGTCATATTAGTGGCATTTGCATTGTAGTAGTGATTTACATAGTCTAATATAACATAAAAAAATGCTAGCACAATGTGAGTGGCTACCATTCTACATTTGACATCTCTATCTTGCAACAGGCTTTAAAAAAACACTAATAGAAATGGTTAATATTAGAAAATTTATTATGATAAATATAGCAGTGATAAAAACCTTGAAGTTTTAAGAAGAGCACCAAAGCCAAAGAAGCCTCAGATATATTTAGGTAAAATCAAAGAAAACTTTTTTCTGTGGTTTTCTGTAGTTGAGGAGCACAGGCTTTTGTCAAATTGTCTGCTGATTTCTTTCACTCTTCCCAGGGCTCATAAAAGTCTATGCAATATGACTTGAGTTATGGAATAGAACATAGACTTATTAAATTTGCAGATGACATGAAGCTAGGAAAGACTGCGAGTAAATTGGAAGGCAGGATTAGAATTCAAAAATCATCTTGGCAGGTTGGAGGAACGTCCTGGAAAGAACAAGGTGAAACTCAAAAGAGACAAATGCAAGTCTCAGACAGGAATTATCAACAGTGGGAATTCAAGATAATGAACAACTGGTGAGGTAGCAGTTCTACAGCTAAACAGAAGGGTTTATTGTGAAGTACAGGTAGTGGTCAGGTATCCTCCAGATATGCCCAGATTTCAGGTGGTTACCTTCGAGAACATTGTAGACGAGCTGGAGAGTATTCCAGAGAAATGAGAACAGTCAGAAATCAAGGAAACAACCCCAAGATCAAACAGGCCTAAAGAAGAGGAGGCTGAGGGTCATGCGAACAGTTTTCAAGTATGTAAAAGGTTGTTTTGAAGGGAAGAGGAACATCTGGTGGTCTTGGCCACAGTGCATAAGACAAGAAGCAACAGAAATAAACTACACCAAGAAAAATACAGGTCAGCCTTTATAGAAAGTACTGCAAAGATAGGGATAGAAAATCAATGGAAAGGTTTTACAGACAGAGGCTAGGGAATCTCTAACATTAGAGGTCTTTAAGGACAACATACTGTTGCAAAACAGCATGTCCTAACAAATACCTCTCAGGAATGACTAATCCAGGGAAACGGACTAAACGTCCTCTTGATGTCCTTCACAGTCATATCATTCTATGTGTCTATGAATTGCAAGAGACCATACAACTATTAATGAGTGGATAATGCCACATCACTTTCAGGGAAGGGCAGCATGGCTCGGGATTTGGGAAGACAAATATTTATTAGTGATTTTTTCAATGATGCACAATAACTTAGAAGTGCATGATACCAGGATTTATGGCATCTTTTCATCACTGGTTCTGCAGTGATTCCCTTTGTGAAAATAACCCAGTTGCTTAGCCTCTTGGTGCCAATCCTCTATTTGCAAAATAGCTATAACTCAGTGCTATCATAAGGCTTCAGTTAATGAATGCTTATACAGCATACAGAAAATCCTGGATGAAAGGGGTTATAAAATGAAAGTAATGATCCATTATTTATTATACCTGTGGTTCAATAAACACTAGCTGGTTCCAGTTTGGTTAGGTGGCACTGGTTCCTTTACATTAAGAATGTTTGAATTTTGGACTAAGTTGCAAACCAGATCCAGCCATTTCTGACCTTTAGAAGAAAAAAGTCATCAGCATTATGATTTCCAGGCTGCTGCATGAAACATTTTGTTTGCTGGTTAGCAGCATGTAGACTGGAGAGTTGGAGATCTCTGCCCTCTGCAAGGATGGAGCCATAACTCCTTACTTGTCAGCCACCTCCTCTCCTGTAACAGCCTTCTACCTACAGCAAACACATGCCACATTGCACATTCAAGCAGCTGCGAGGCTGTTCTGACCTGTGCTGGAGGTCGGCTGCATTCCCAGGAGCATGAGAATTAAAAGGTAGGGTGGTCTGTGTCCCCACAATTCCATAGTGTGCTGTTGTGACCCCAACATCACAAGAGACAGTTTAGCATAGCTACTGGTCAAAATCTTCATTTTAAGCAAGTTCTACTATCCAGCAGAGCTCTGCATGGCACATCTATGCTTGATGCTAGTGCTTTGTCACCTACAAGAGTAGTATTCACTCCACAGATCAAGTGCTGTCATGACCATGACACAGATAAATTTGCTGTTTATTTTCTTAAGCTGACACTCTCAAGGCTTTAAAAGTATTTATAATTTGTATTATATTCAATGCACTGCTCTTAGTTACTTTTGTGATATTTATAGGAAGAAAGCCTTAATCTTTAAAGGAAGCTAAAGCATATAAGAATCAAAGACAGGCTCCAAGCTGGCACCCATATGCTTTGACAGAGAATACAGTGTTGCCTTGGCCTTTCCAAGGCTTTGCCCTTACTGATGCTAAACTCCAGATCACTGAGGTAGGTTCTTCAACTCCTTACACAGTCTATGGGAAGAAAAGGATACACCACAGTGGTCTTGAAAAGAATCTGCACCTTCTGCAGGGGAAGTGCCTAAGGCCAACACACTGAATAGGGAACTATAACTACTCAATAGGAAAACTCCGGGAATAGAGTCATCTCCTAAATACAGCCCTTCTCAAGGGTTTAGGTGCTTTCATCTATTCAGAATTCAATAAAGCAAAGGACCAATAACCTTTTCTAAAAGAAGCTGAATTTTTTTTGTGAATGTGGGCAGTGACAATACTCCCCTCTTATTCTGTTGCCTCAGGGGCAGTCCAGTACTGATGCTGAAGAAAGGATGGTGTTAACCTGTGCTCAGAAGACCCTGCCAGAGTTACCAAAGCAACAAAGTGTGGCCTCCTCCCTCCTCACATGGCATAGAGCATGACTACACCTAGCCCTTCTTTAGCCCAAACTCATGTCTCTCTGTTGCTCTGGTAAGCTTAGAGGAGCCTCTGGGCCGGGAGCCTGCCTACAGCTGGCTTTGAATCGATCATGCTTCCAGGTTGCTAATGCAAACAATAAGCAATATGGTCAAATGGCTAAAAAGCAGTATGATTGCTTTCTAATCAAGGGTAGAGGTACTGAGGCCACTGTTCCCTTAGCCAACTTCTTCCATATTAGTCTTGCTGATAATGTAGCACTTGAACCTGCTGATAATAGTACTCAGTCAGAGGGTAAGTAGCCCAGATCCAGTCTGTATATTCACCACCTCCCTAAGTATCAGATTTAAAAATTCTCTAATGTAGAGACATGTTCTGCATTTTTTGTGTGTACAAAAATATTCAGAACTTAGTCAAAATATAAGGTATATTTTGTGTGGAATCCAATATGATATGCCTATAGCCAGAGCCCCAGGGGACAAATACCTAAATCTGTTTTTTAGACCATGATGAATTTAGTTATGATGGGAGTGCCATTTTACAGAACTGTCAGACCTGAGGTGCTTCTGGGCATAGTGTCAAGGAGAGCTCTGTATGCCTGGCAGACTTTGAGTGGGTGTCCAGGGTATCCAATTGCCTTCAGGAATAAGTAGCAACTGAAGGGAGGATTCGAGGTCACAGTTTTATAACACAGATACTTGTGTTAGACCTCAACTGCTTTATGCATCCAGATACTGAATCTGCCCCTAGTAGCTTACATCTCATTGAAAATTATAGTTCCGGGTATATTTGCCAAAGGAGAAAACATTTAATTATCTTTATTTGACAGACTGGGAAATCAAGGCAAAGGTGGGTAAGCAGCTTTTCCAAAGCCAATGTTTTTAGACATCCAGCTCCCCAAGTGAGTGAGAGCTAGGCAATGCTCATTGGATTTAGGTTTCTCATTTAAGGATTTAGACCTAAGGAACTTGATGAACAAAGCTGAGAATAAACGAGAACCCCTGACCCCTGGCTCAGCATCCTGTTACCCTGCTGGGTGCCACTGTTTGCGTTTGTACAAGGGAGAAACAAGATCACTCAAGTGAAGCATTTGCGGGAATTTGGGCTATTAGAGTGCCTTCACTGCTTAATTTCCAGGAGCAGAGGCTGAAATTAAAACAGAAACAAAAACTTACCCTTACTCATGTGATCCTCATGAGAAAGCAATTGGTTCCCCATGGTCTTCCTTACATAGATTGCACATGACAACACCAACACACACAATTTAAGTAGATGCTTGCTAGTTCCTCTTTCAGGAAATTAATTTTTCATAAGTTATTATAAAGTATTTTATTGAGTCAACTCTTGAATACCTTCCCTAGTGCCTCAGCCCTTGTCACTTTCTTTCGCCTAAGCACTTTGCTCTTAGCCCATGAATAATGAAATCGAGCAATTATGTACAAGTAATGCCTCCTGCTGCAAAGCCCAGAAACTAATCTGATGGGGCTTTTCTCTTTTACTTTTGAAAGTCTGAGCACCCCTGAGTGGGGGAAGGTGATACTTGCCCTTAGTAATCTAGGTAAAAGGCATGGTGGGCAAATCAGAGGGAATTTCACAGTGCTCCAGTTGCTCACTTTGCTTAACCTCGTAAATATTTTATAGTAGCCTAAGTGAAGAAAAAACCCTGAAATTTCAAATATTTTATCCATGCCATTGTAGTTAATAATGAGGAAATGTCAGCATTTATATATGGTGCTATGTTGCTATATGGTTCCTTCAAGAGCTGTATAATTTTGATACTTTTCACTTCATTTAAAAACTTGTTCAAAGAGAGCTTGGATAAATTCTGCAGCTCTGCAGTTGTGAACAGGGAGGTGAATCTACTGACACAGCTTCAGCAGATGCTTTTACTACTGTTCATTAACTTTAGCTCTGCTGCCATCAGGATTATATATGGAACATAAAGGAAATTAAAAAAAAAAATGACTCATGCAATTTGATTTCTGCTGTGTCATTTCCCACTGTTTTGCTCTTTGTACCTCAACAGGCTGGCAATCACACAGACTATTGAGGTCACAGTACAGAAATGAATGGCAAGGGTTCAAAGTTGAAAATGCAATTATCTTTCCCGCTGCCAAATAGAATTACAAGAGTAACATCACTAAGGCTATAACAGAAAACTCCTTCTTGTTTTTATTCTGGTTTGATTTGGCAAAGATGTTCTTTCCTACTCCTTCCTCCTTTTTTCTTTCCCTTTCCCCTTACCTTTTTCCTTTCCTTTATCCTTCCTTTTCCCTCTTTCTTCCTCTTCCTTTTTCCTTCCCTTTTCCCTTTCCCCTTTCCTTCCCTCTCCTCCTTTTCCACTTTGTGGTGAGGTTTAGCCACATTCATTTCAGAAAAGGGGTATATTTGAAACCAGTTAATCCCTCACTTTATGTCCATCTCACATACTGTGTTTGGATATAGATCTTCAGATATTTCTTTTCTGTGGTTTTAGGAATATTAACTTCATCCAAAACCACAGTTAAACTTTCCGATCTTCTACAGGGTATAAGATCAAACATGGTAAAATCAGAAATTAAGACAATTTTTTTTCCTTTTCTGGAGAGGGCAAGAAGTGGTGAAATGTGGGAATGACAGTACAGACCCTTCTTCACCCAATATTCATCTATATGCAATAGAGCTATCCAGAAAGTGCTTGGTTTTGTCTGGATAAAAAAGTAGACATTTGTCCATACACCTATTGGGCTGTCATCAAAAAAATATAAACTGAAGCTTGCAGGTGCTTCAGTGAGATCTGAGTACAGGAAGCTTGTAATTGTTCAGCGCTATCTAAATAAGCAGATGTTACAGGAGATAAGAGGAAACTTTTTTGGAATTTACCAGAAAATATATTTCAGGAAAATGATATTGTTCTTAAATTTAACATGCACTTCTTCATTACTGTCTTTCCTCTAATAAATTTTTAATCCTTTTTCCCCCTTAATTTATATTTTCTGATTTGTTTTTAAGTGAATCTATTTTCAGTGCATTTACATTTCTGCATCAAGTCTCTCTCAAATATTCATTGGTTATTAAATTGCTTTTCCTAGGTCAATCAGGTGCTAATTGCACTTATTTTGAAAGGCTTGATCCAACTCTATCAACAACGCTATCCTACCACCTTAATTCCACTGAATTTAGTGGAATAATTTCTAGTTTATTCCAGTGAATACGCAAAGCCAAGCAACCATATGATCTCTTTTTGACCAGATTCTTTAAAGAATATAGGTGCCCACAGATTAGATGTTACAAAATATAAATTTTAGACATAATATTCAGTTGGAATCCAAGTGTTAGGACATAACCTCTCTCCATAATCACATTGAAACCTGCCTGGTCTTTGAACAATCAAAAAAAAATTTACTAGAATGGGAGCTTTTTAATGGGAAACAACAAGCACAGAAGTACCTAAACCCTCACCTTTTCTTTGAAGCTTAAGCTCTTCAGTTAAAGTAGGATGCAGAACTTGGAGTCCTCTCTTGGGAAAAATCACTTTGAAATAATCTCAAACATCTTTATAATGCAGCTATTAGAGTAGGATTTTTTTACATACTAGCCTCTCTTTTCACAACAGCCCAGTAGTTAGAGCAGGTGCCTCATGAAAACCTTGCTTCAGTTCCTTTCTCCACTAGAAAATTCAAACCAAAATGCACATGCCAGAAGATGTGTGAACCCAAAACCAATGTTTTTGTTTTTTATTTTTCAGTAAAGAATATTCAGGATGTTAGAGAAATCATAAATGCATATTTTAACATATCCTTTAAACATAACATAACATTTAGAACGATGATCTTTAGTGATATTAACAACAGGAAAAATTATTCAGGAACTTTGAATACCAAAAGATATGGATCACCTCTTAGGCACACCTCACTTTGGCACAGCTTTATAAGATTAACAGTACTCATTTAAAATATTAGTGCATATTAAAATATTAGTGCATATAGTATTGCTATCAGCTGCAAACTCAGTGCTACCGAATTTCAAACTTTATTTTCAGTTAAGTCATTAGCAATCACCTTGGTTTTAACTGTACTGCTACCTGTGTGGCAGAATAGAGACATATCAAATAAATCAACATATCTTGCCTTTCAATCATTGCTCTCAGGTTCTCAGGGACACACAGATAGAAAATGAACAAGTAAAGGGAAAGAAGGAGAAATAAAAAATTCAGGTCTGTTAACACTCATAAATCCCCAGGCTTTTCTACAGATTAAAGGCTCAAGCTAAGGGGATAAAGTTAATCTTAAATTTAAGACAAGTCACTTTTCTTTTCCACATCACAGTGTTTTTGTACCAATACATAAACATTCTCCCATTTGTTCTTCTAAAAATTTTTTATATGTTGAATGATCTCTGCAGAGCATTTGTGAAAAATATTTAAAGCTATACTTTATATTCTCAGACTCCTAGTAGAAGCTCATGCTCCGGAATATTCAGAAACACACAGCATGATATGATAAGTAGAAAGACAGACATATAAATAAATTAATTATTTAAAAAGAACAAGCATTTAGTATTGCTGCTCAAACTTGAATAAAGCCAAATGTGAAATAGCTTTAATATAGATTGCATGGATCATCAAAAATTTGATGGCTGAGCAAAACTTAATAAACAGACATAGCTAGTTATAAACTTGAAAGTGGCATAAAATCTTCAGTAAATCAAAATATGAATAATTGAGTTAATTTGTGAACATTGAAGATACTTATGGAAACATTTTATTTCTTGGTACAGCTTTTCATCTTTTTCATTTGTGTGGCTTTTAAAGTTATCCTACCTGTAAAGCAATGCACTTTACTCATTATATTTAAGTTTACCTCCCTAGAATGGTTTTAAATTGGATATTAGTTCAGACAGAAAAATGTATATCTAACCATCTAACCATTATAAAGATGTTTTTTAGGTTTGAATTGTGTATACCCAAAGTCTAGGAGTGTTAAGTTCTGAGACGTTACTGTTAGCATATCTACAGCCTGTTCACACTGGGGAATTTCATGAAAAAATTCCCAGCTGTGTTAGCATTGGGTCAGCTGTGTGAGTGGGAGCTTGATGATTTGATTGTCTTTGCACTTTTAATATAGTGAACTATATGAATCCTCACCCATTAACATGTTTTTCCCTCCAAAGATTAAATAACCTGATGGTTAGCAGATATTCAGATGCCCTCTTTAAAATTGACTAAAACCCCCAAATATTTGGTCAGATAACCCAAACACCTTCATAAGGAAATGATGCTATTTTGACTGATAAGGCTGTTGCATTTATGACTTTGCATCACATTTTGCTGTACTGTTCCATCTGCCTCTGTGATGCATCATGGATTCTTTTCCAAAGAAGTGGTTCATCATAGGAGGTCTTGGCAATAGAGAATTATCAGAGATAATACAGATAATGGAAAATGAAGACATGTCTATAATTTCCCAAGACCTCCAGACCATATATGAGGCACAACTATTCGGAAGAGGGGACATTTGACTTTCTGACACACCTTTCCCCCATAAAAATCAGAAAACACAAAAATATTCTTATTGGAAATAGCTTTGATGGCTAATTTTCAGCCACCCCTAACGTCTATACTTGAACAGCTGAAATGCTGATACTGTGGGTGGAATCTTTTTCCTATAATTCCTTCATGTACCCAAAGCCAGTGATATAAGCTGTATCTGAAAACACTTCACAGAGTTAAAAAATGCAGGCTCACAGATGCTTTCTTTTCTACCCAGTCTCACTGTGTAGCTTTACAGCAAGAAAACAAGAAAGAACAGCCATGTTCTGAAATATTATTTCCCAAACTACATTGAATGGATCAAGTGGAGGAATCGGGAAAGGTGATCAGAGAGCTCAGGCACTGCAAGGGGCAAGGCTCTGCTCTTGCGCTGTTCAGTAATCACTCAGAGTCAAGAAGTCTTGACACTGGGCTGTTTTGTTCACTGCCTGAATTCTCTCTGTTCAGCACTGCATAATGTGAACCTCTGCAAAATGATTGCCTCTTGCCAGAGCCTTGCAAAGATGCCGTTTTCCACAACAGTATCAGAGCCCAGAGCCTGTGAGGCTAATACTAGAAAACCAGCTCCCAACATCCATGTGTCCTGTTTCACCCTCGATGTGATGGTCTGTCCCCTCACAGTGAATGCATGCAGAGGCCTGAATTAACAAAATAAAATCAAAATAACCTAAATACCAAGTAAACAAACTGTGTCACAGTTCAGGGAGGCATTTTCTTTCAGAACAGCCCTTCTTCAGATCCGTAATTCCCAGAACACACTCATTGCCTTTGACGACAATGAAACATCACAATAAAAACAGACAGTCCTAAATAAGGTAGTGGATGCAGGTTAATCAAAATAACACACTTTCATGCTGAGTCCCTGGCTATTCTCTTGCACTGAGATTCTCCATAAAGGATGCCTGAGGATTAATCTTTCCCTCTCCTCCATGCTTGTCTTTATGTAGGGAATCATGTATCCAGACTGAACCCCATCAGCTTGGGGAGACAGCCTGATCAAAGGGCAGTACATTAACAGGACCCTGAGGTGAAACCTGGTGCCTCTTGCTTTTGCTGGTAGCCTTCTCTGCAGCTTTGAGAAAGATGCCGCTCGAGTTGTTTGTTCCTTTGTCCAATCTCCAAACACTTGCCCAAAGAAATGTTTTCTCTAAGTGTGAGCAGTTCCCTAAAAGGCAACCAAACAACTTGAAGTTAAACATGTGTTTGCTGGAGGGAGAGGGATCTTGGGGTCAGTCTGATTGCAAGATGCTTGTATTGTTGTTTGTTTCTTCATGCAGTTAGTACACTCTACTGTACCCCAAATAAGGCAACAAATAACACATTAATAAAAGAAATCCATGCCTAAGATTCAACAAAGTTGCAAATTCTTACTTTTATGACCCTCCCATTTCATGCCAGCAGAATGACACTGGTAGGTTTTTTTAGGTCTAATGGGCATATTCAGACTCCTGCCAAACATGCTCCATGCCAGATGAGCGGCTGCCAGATCATAAACTTTGAAGGACTTGTTATCCAGAGGAATAAAAGAGTTTGCTCTCAGTCTACATTTTACAATTTTATTAACAACTTAATTGCTACCTTACGGAGTAGTTGCATCAGTCAAAGAGCACTCAGTGCTGTCCAAATGGCAGAGATGGATCCAAAGGTCCCTGATACGTAAAGTTTCCATTTTGTTTTCAAACAGTCTGAGGATTCTTTTTGGTTTCAACAAAATACCAGGGTTTTACTAGGAAGATGCCACATTCATGAGCACAGGGAACAAGCCATGATATAGTTTGACAAAGCAAAAGAGAAGAAACACAATTTTCTGCAAGTCTGTGAATTAGAAATTATTCAGAGACATATAATGCAAAAAGACAATACCTTGTTTGGACTTGGACCAGCTCAGGAAAGCTTTTAAGAACATTCACCTTGCTCCAAGCATATACTTAAATTCTCTCCTAACTAGAGATGTCTTTATGAACCAAGACAGTAAATTCTTCAGTTGGCCATTAACAGCCATCTGTAAGTCTGAATGTGAGACCACCCTGAGACTCAAAGAGTCTGCCTGAGAATGTGAAGTGTAACTGCAACAAATATCCTATAAAATACATCTAGTTCAAAATGAACTAGAATTTGGGTCTGCCTCAAATTATTTTCAGGATAACAAAAACTTGAAAAAATATTCTATATTGAAAAAAATATTTCATTTAACTCCATGCTTCATTCAACTTCAAACAAAATATTCTATGACCATTTTGAGCCATTCTTAAACAAAATGCTGTTTAAAACCATTGTTTTGAATGACAAATTGAGAATTTTCATTTACAAACAGCTCTGGCAAAATATATTGACCATTTAGGATTTTTTCTGAGTGTGTTTTCTGGTATATTCCTTTTGTCAAAACAAACATGAATTTTCAAAACAGTTTGGTTTCATAAAATCTCAAATTTTCAGTTAAAAATGTTTTGACCAAATAATATCATCCTACTTCATTCAGAAGCATCACTATATATAACTGGTACACTGGTATATACCCAGAAACTGCATTATAAGTTTCACCTAAAATCAGATTTTTATGGAATAGGCATTTTGAAGAAACATATTTAGAAGGTATTTACTGATATTTTATACATATCTGCTTTAAGTGATGTTTTTATCTATGTCTGTCCTCTGGACAACTGATCTCTTATCTTGTTAATCTTCTCAGGGCTATCATAAATACTCTTTCATAAAGTATATACCACTCAATATACATAAAGGTTGTATCAACTGTGTATTCTAGCAGTCACAAAATTAGGTGAAAGATACTGCTTTGCTACTATTCCCCTGTGTGAGCTGAGGCAAATCACCCTGCAATGCTGCTTTTCTGTTTACAATGTCAGGTCTTTGGAGAAGAAATTGTCTTTCACATTGTATTTGTATATTGCCTCTCAGCTGAGACCTCCAGATGCTAGCATAATACAAAGATTAAATAGCAGTACTCTCTGTTAAATAATGAATCCTGAAAGCATGATGATGAGACATCCATTTGGGATGAGGAGGCTAAGCAGAGAGATTAAATAACTTTCCCAAGGTCATATGATTCATTATTGCCAGAGAAAGGATCACAAGTGCAAGAGCCTTGTGTTCAGATAGGGTCCCATATCAAGATTCCCCAATGCCTTGCAAGCTTTTTTGTTGAAGCAACAGGCTTGCTGTGTTTGACCAGACACCAGGCAAAGCAGTTCTAAAGATAGCAGCACTGCTCAGCACAAGGAGAAATTAGTGGGATCTAACTGTCATCTTAAATGGACACATTTGGACTTGGGTCTCCACCACTCTACAAATGAAAAACTGGATTAGAAATGAGTTAACTGACTGGATTAGAGGAATTATTGCAAGCTACCTCTATACTAGTAAATCAGCGTGGGAGAACATTGCTGGGCACTGGAAGTCAACCGTGCGCACCGCTGACTTGTCAGGACAGCCCAGCCGTGCTTCTGGCCGGGGCCAGCCAACCCTCTCCAAAGGGCTCCCAGGCAAGGTTCAGGAGTCAGCAAGGGCCACCACCATTCCCAGGAGGCAGTTTGCCTACAACAAATACCCAGTTTTGGAAGGTAGGAGAGGCACATGTAAGGATATAGGACGCCTCATGCCTGTTGGCCTCAATGACCAAGAATGGTTCTAGACATGCTTGATCTTCCAGCTTAGCCAGTAAGCACTAGCAAACCAGCCACTGGCACTAACAAAACCACTGAGGTCAGTCCTGGATTTATGACACTTTGAAGGTCAGGACATACTTGAATGAATGAAGTTTTCTTTTTAAATTCATTGTGCTGGTCAGTGGATTGCTATTGTATCTCTGTCCGGTTTATGTTCATTGATTCTTGAAGATATCTCATGACAGAAGGGGAGATGCTTACATCTCCAGTGCAAAACTAGCTGGCCTGCTAATTATGCGTCATAGTGCACAATGGTAAATCAAGCTGACCTTGGCTGTAAGATACTCCTCTAACAGAATACTCATATGCGCTCTGACCATTATCAACCTAAGGCCGTTGCTTGGCAACGGTAGCAACTTCTATATTCACTCACCAGGCATTAGGTAATAAACTAACCAATGAAACCACAGCTAGCTAATTTCCTTTACCATTTGCAGCAGAGGATACAGCGACTCTGTAGTATCTTAGTGATATTTCTAAGCAATTGCCTGAAGACATTTTTTTTTGTTGTTGTTGTTACAAATTGAATTTCTCTGTTTCAGCTGACAGGTCTTTACCCCTAGTGAGCTATTTCATGTTTGGGAATAAACAGAGAGATATAGCATTTGAAGAGCTGTTGTTTCTATTTGCACATCAGTATACCAAATAGTGTATTATTTGGAAATTGTTGACTGCGTGCCTGACATTGTACAAGATTCAAACTATAGCAAGCATTTGCTGGACAAACACAAACAGAACAAACTGAACTGTTCATGAGAATAAATAAGCATCATATTTCCTGAGTGAATATTTACTGACTGGGATGATCATATTGTTGGAAAAAGTGAGACTGAGATTTGCAAGACTTCTCCATCCAATGAACTGAGGATAGAGACTGGGATGACATACTCTCCCTCCTTCCATTCTCATGGAAAATGAGATGTTTTTACTGGAAAAAGACAGCGATAGAATCAATACCCCTGCACCCATTTGTTCTTTGCTAGTTCTGGTGACCTAGTAAAAAGGACTAATTGATCATACTCTATTTGCCAAGAAACAGATTAAACCTTGCAGAGTGTTCTGTGACCTCTCGTGGTAGGTTTGGACATAGAACCTTCCTAGCTCAAGACTGGCATTTTGTGCCTGATGCTAATATGTTTAGTGAATTTCTCAGCCCTCTTAAGACACACACACACACACACACACACACACACACAAAGGTGCAAAGTAAACTCTTACTTTACCATGAAGCAAACAAAATGAATGAACAGTAAATAGAGTGGATGAAATTTATGTATCCTAATATTAGTCATTGAAAAATAAGGCATCTATCCTATGTTAATCTCTGGGCTCCCTTATTAGTCAGCAGAGTGAGACAGATTGGTTAGGATGGCATTAACTGCCTGGCAGAGGAGCCCATCTGTCCTTACTGACTACAGAGGGAGCGTAAACGAGTGCTTGAGACTAGACACCTAACTTTAGATAGCTAACATTAGTCGAGTTGAATTCAATTTCTGTAGGCAATGTAAAATCATTTGGTTGTGCCAAACTAGCTTTTTCTGGGAAAGGGCAGAGGAGAAGGACAGAGTAAAGATTAGTTAGATAACTGCTATACTCCCAGGCCTTCAATTAGTCAGATGAGCAATCCGGTTACCTGTCTCTGAAAATGATTTTATGACTTCAGGATAAACAGATATCTGGAGTTTTGGGGGAGGATGCGTTTAAGTTGGGTCAGATGGCTCAGTATTAGCTCCAGAAGAGTTGGACGGGAACTTCATGCTCATGCAAAGGATCCCCAGAGACCTGTGGGCAAGACAGATCTGTTCAAACCCTGGGGACTTAAGTCCATACCAAATAATTCATAAAAACATAAGGACTGGTGTACAGGGTCAAAATAAAAGTCCATTTATCCTTGTTTCCTGTCTCCAGCAATAGCCAAGAGCTGATTCTTAGGAAAAAGATGTAGCACTACAAAATAGTTATATTGCTCTTCATAGCCAGAAATTTGAGGTCTTGTTTGGTCAGAGATTGTAACAACATGTTTTTGTTTAGGAACCCTTGATGGTCTTTTCTTCCAGAGCACATTTTCTTTATATTAAAACCATCTTGGTTCGTCAAAAAAAAACATTTTGGAGTCTCCTTTTTTTGAACATTACCCAGACAAATGAGACAAAGAGTGGTTAAGGATTCCTGCAGAAAAGGTTATGAATTACTGCTAACTGTGTCAATCCTGCAGGATGGAGCCAAGGTGAGCTCTGCTCTACTGTGTCTGTCAGTCTTAGTGTGGCAAGTTTCAGATACAGACTGAGTTCGTAAGAGGTGCCCATTCCTGTCCATTATTTAATTCTAAGAAAATGTTTGAAGGTGCAAGTTGCTGTGTAAATGTCAGGTGTTATTATTACTAACATCAACATATCATTGTGACAGCTATTTGATATTCAAACTAATCACAAGGAAAATGTACTGCCCAGGGTTTCGCTAAGTGTTCTTTGCAGTGATTCCCTGCAGCATAAATGAGAGTATGAGCACAGGCATGAAAAGCTGAGGTGATGAAAAGAAAGCTAACACCTTCAAATACTGATTCTGGGACATGTGTTGCCAACACAGCATTTCTCTCCTTGTGTTCAAGGACCATATTCCAAGTCCTGAGAGTTGCTGAGCTTGAAAGGTGAAATAATTTCCAAATGAAATTGGTAATTCAGAGCTCTGAAGTCTTTGATGCTCTCTCATTGTGACCCAGAACAGGAAGAAAGTCTGTTCTTCCCAATGCAGTGTATATCTAGGGAAATTTGTAAAAGAAACAGGTTTCACAGACAGCCCCAGTGGTGGATGACTGAACATCATAGATTGCAGCAGATGAATATTCAAATATTCCACCACTTTTGGAAACCAAGAACGAGCTTTGACGTTGGATTTATAATCATTGTTTATAATTGCTTGCCAAGCACCCACAGTTGTGCTCATATTTATCTCACAAAGTGCCTACCCTGGAGAGTCTACAGATTCAATTAGGTGTAGTGAGTTTTGCTGGTATGGCAAGAGGAATTTATAAGTTTTTAAATTTATTAGACTCAATTAATTTCTGCCAGCCATTTAGCAAAAGATTTCTCTTTAGGCAGGACTTGAATCTAGAGGGGCAGGAAATGGAAAGTACTCCTTAGAGAAGCAAAAGCAAGGCAGAAGGAAGAGGGGCAGGAGCTGAACAGGAAATTTAGGATGTGTTTGTTGGCGGAACAATGCCATCATAAGGGACAGATGGCTTGAGGCCAGACTGGAAATTGTGGCAAGGACAGAGTCATTCAAAATATCAAAGATGGGGACAAAAATATTAAACTAGAGTATAAAAGGCAGTGGCAGTTAAGGAATTTTATGACTTGATTGATGAGGAAGAGAGAGGTTTGTACTATTTGCAGTTCGAATAGAAAGGAGCGGCTGAAACTGCTCTCCACAGAGTTGTTTTCTATCACTGTTTCTGCAATTGCCACTCTTTTCTTTCACTTCAAATTGACTCTGCACTTTTTCACAGTGACATCATGAATTAAAATTGTGTCTCCAGTGAGATCAATAATAAAAAAACACTAAGAGACACAAGCTGTAACAATGCTTAGAAATCTACAAACAAATGAAAATCTAATTTAAATTACATTACACACTTTGATAATTCATATACTAGTTTGCGCGTGCGTGTACACACACACACACACACACACACACACATTAAGCTCACACAGTTTAGACCATAGTAAAAAATGGGACAAGTCCCTAATCCCCAACTGCTCATCCCCTGAGAGAGTGAGTTAATTTAAGAGTTCACATAGAAGTTTGACTCTCAGAAACTTCTAATCACATATCCCCTGGAAATCAGACTCTCCAGAAGTTTTCCCCTGGGACAACCAAAAGTCACACAGTCTAGCACTTCTACTAACCTCTGCAAACATCAGTCTGGAGTGGTCTATTCAGTTTTTGATGTCATACAAGGAAGCAAATATCATGGTTCCTCTGTAGTGACTCTGTGATCCCTTAGTTATGACTTCCCTGAATTAATAATTAAATTAACAAGGGGCAGAGAGTACTGACTAACACAGTAGTACTCTTCATTAGAAGTACACTTCTAATGGGTGGGAGTGGGAATGTGTGCTATGATGTCCTTTGACTATCTTGTGGTTGTTTGTCAGTGGGTTTCATTATTCCAGGAGCTGCTGCCTCCCATGCCTTACACTCAGCCTAACAGTTTGCAATCCAAGAGCTGAAATTATGACCCAAGGCTGGTACCACCAAATAATTGATATTCTCATGCTGTCTCAGGGTTTCTGTAGCCTTCATAATGAACAAGGTGCCCACAATCCTTATGTACTATCTCAAATATATCTTAAAAATGTACTTATCATGCAGAAAATCACCAATACATGAGTTCAAGCACAGTGTTAAACATGATACTATGATGATTAGATAATTGCTCCATTATCAGTATAAGTGCAATACTTCTAAAGTAGTTCATCATAAGATAATATATCTGAAATCTACAGCTGAGATTTTTAAAGCTGTCTAGGGGACTGAGGTACATATCTGCCATTAATGTTAATGTGTCTATGTCCCCCACATTGCCTTAAAAATTTCAACCTATGTTTCCAGTGAAAATAATAAGCTAAGTACAAGATAATTTCAAGTCTGAAGGTCACAGATATCACAAAGGATTCGTGCTGGCCTTTACCACAGTAAAATATCAAACAAAGGTGCCTTTCATGGGAAACTTGTTCTAATTCAAATGCAAAATTAAGTCAGTATCTTCAAAATTCTTTATGAAAGGAAGTCCAGGAAAAATTGTTTTCAAAAAGTTTTATTGCAGAATTTTTACTTATTTTTCCAAGTTTTATTTTATGGGAGATCTCTTTTTACATTATTTTTGGTGTAATAGTCTTACAAAACAGTAATACTATCTTTGATGTGTTACAAAAAGTTGCAATAGCTGAAGTATTTTCTTTTTAAAAAGTTTTACATTAATTAGCTAGTATTGATAAAAAGTTATTTTTCTGAATCAAAATATCACCTATTTCCACTACAATGAAATAATTTAATCATTTTGAAGATCAAAAATAATCTAAAAGTGCAAAAAAGATGAAAAAAATGGAACTAAGATATTTCTTATGAGAACGTTTCATGAAATAGAATCGAAACATACATAATTTTTCTCCAAGTGGTTCTTTTCCTCAATAAAATGTTTTTTTAAAACATTTAGGCTGGCAACTTTTCTGAAGAAAAAAACTATTCTAAGCTGTTTTAGAACTGGCAATATTAAATAGTATTAAATTAAAATATGACATAATTAATGCAACATTTATAGAACTGAAAGTGGATCATTAATTTCATTTGTACAGAATCAAGATCATGTACATTGACATGTACATTGTTGTTTAAAAAAAAAGTAAAATCCAGCATATCTTTCAGAGATCAAGTGGGAGTTGATTTAAACATGTGCTATTTTATTCAAATGCCAGTTATGCATTCTGCTCTACTGCCCTCTATTAGAGTCAAAGACTTGTAAATACAGATGTAAAATGATTTTGTGTCCCTCACTGCAAAAGGAATCTCTCCATATTCTTGTAAAGGGAAAAAACTTTTACTATGGGCATATTCCAGGTGAGCATACCATTGAGTAATGGGAAATGCAAACACTAACAGAAAGAAAACAGATGTCTTTCTGGGTATGCTGAGTTGACAGTTTTTGAACAATGTCAAACTATGCAAAGTCACTGCCCCTTAATCTTCATGCCTAGAAAGACTATCATAACTTCATGACTCCTGCTTCTATTATTTAGTTTGTTAGTTGAATGACTTGGTAAATTCAAGTAAATTAAATATCTGATGAAGGATGGGTCATAGACTGCACTCATCTACCTTCAAAAGAATGATATCGACAGCTGCTGATGAAGATTAAGTTGATAGGTGCCAAAATAAAAAAAAAACACAAGTGTTTGTCAGCCGTATAGTAAAGTACTTCGGAGACCTGGAATGCACTCGTATGCATGAACAATAAAATGTTTCTTGATGATAGTCTGCCTCACAGTTCATTTGCCTGAAAATCTCTTGGCAGCCATCTGGATCAGGTTTAAATAAAATGTAATACTAAGCCCCTAATCTGACAGTGATAAGCTGGTGACAATGATTATTCATGAGTTTAGAGAGGAGTAGACCTTAAGAGGCAGATGTGAGTCCTTTCTTTCAGGTCCAGTTTCAGTGCTCTGAATGTATGGGAACCACTTCAGAACATAAGGTTTGTTTTATATAAGAAAAAAAATGCTACTTTAATTAGCTTGACATCTAATTGCTTCCTAATTGTCAGAAATTACCCTTAAGAAAAAGAAAAAAAGAACTAACTTCTTCATGCTTACTGCACATGCACCCTCATATAAAAAATATGTTGGTTTTGTTAAACTGACAACCCAAAATTTTTCAAATGGCTTGGCCTTTTTTCAGATATTGCTCTGAAGTAGAGGGATACTATTTTACTTTTTTATTGCAATAAAAAACTTTTGGAGGATGTTTCAAAAACATTTAACTTTGAACTTTGCTCTCATGAAATAATCTCCAAGTCTTGGCCAACCTAAAAAGCCCTTTATTCCTCATGGGCCTAATTCGAAATCTTTTCAAGTCAACAGGCACTTTTCCATAGACTTCCCTGCATTTTGGATCACTTTATAGTTAGTCAGTTTAGGATGGGAATTTAAGAATAGGTTTTATGGGAAGCACTCTGCTTTCATTTTATCTATGCTATAGACCCTTCCCAAGTCAAGTTTTATATTTGTTAGTCTATGACTTTCTCTCTTTGTGTTTAATAAATGTTGAAATAAACAAATAAATAAATTGTTTAATTAAAAATGTGGTATAGATAGTAAGAACTGTCTAATGTCAGCACTATTATAAGAGAAAAGAGCTCATTCACCCTTGCAAATTCATCATCTACGTCTAAAGGTTCTCACCTGAATTTCAGTGCTGTTTCCCATTTCTGCTGGAAGCACAGCACAGCCTCAGAGGCTGAGCCATACTGTGAATGTCTTTTAGAAGCCTGTGTTTGATGCAAGTAAAGTGCTCTCTTTTCTGCCTGCTCCCAAAGGAGAACATTCAATCGCTTCTGAAAATGGAGGTACACAGAAAGTTCCAGTCCAAAAACAGTTGTAGCATTTGCAGACTCTCCTGTTTGACCTCAATGCATTCTAATGTGCAAACTTTATTCCCCGTGGCACAAACTACATGACAAACAGTCAGGACCCTCATGGATAATTCAAATGCCGGCAGTTCATGGGAGCAATTTCGACTAAACTAGAAGATGGAACATTCATACTGGTTAGAGAAATCTCCCCACAGAGAAAACTATTCTCACAGAATAAACGCCATGTACACTGTTATCTAACTCGGAGTGTTTGCAGTGTTTACCATTATTTATTTACTTGTAGTATGGTGAAATCTAGATGTTCCGGTTAAGGCTGGGAACCCACCGTTTCAGGCAGTGTACTAATACACATAAAGAGAAACTCCTTGCCCAAAGATTTTATAGCCTAAACCAATGACACAACTGTAAGGTAACGCAATCTGCTTATGGTCTTTCAGCTGGGATAGGACAGTCTCCAGTAGAAACAAAAACATACCAGTTTCCATCTACTGCCCCACCCACAGTCCTACGCTGCTTTTCAGCTGTGCCGACCTTTTCTTCAGTTTCTTAAGCTTCCTTGCTCCTCTCCTTCTGCTTGTTTTTCTTTTGGACCCAGGGGTAATGGGCAAGAGCTAAGCTAAAAGTTCAGATTTATCGAACATGCTTCCAAGGATATTTTCTCAACTGTTTACAGATGTGAGGATAAGGGGTTACAGAATCCCAGGCATGAAATGCTTTCCTGAGCTCCTGGAAAATATGCGAACCAGGCTGGATTAAGGTTGGATATTTTGCTCTGGCAGAGGAAATTATTGTCATACAATGTGGCCAGAAGTAAGTACTCTACCCATTGGTCCTAAGGAGGGACAATAGCCCTTTCGGCCTCCCTAGTAAGTTCTTAAGTAATAGAGAATTTCTTCTTCCCCTCTATCACCACAGGATGTGACTTGAACTATTGAGTTTTAAACTTGCTCTGATGCATGAGGCTGGTACAAGTTCTGCCCTTAGCCCTCTCTGAGTATTAGCAACAACTAATGAAATTATACCATGGCTGTCATTTTTTATCTTAGTATTTCCCCTGACCATCTTCCTGTGTTGCTGATCTGCACTGCAGCAATTTCCTTTGCTCCCAAGGACTGAGACTGTGGTTTTGTAGTTAAGGCTATCCATGAAGGGCCTGAAGTCTCAGTCAAACCAGAATCAATGGGGGACTGATCTTTAACACCCTGAGAAAGGGAAAAGTCAAAATTAATCTTCAAACCAAGTTTCCTTCTATAACACAGAGAGCCGGTGGGGAGATTATACATGGTTGCTAAGGGAGCTTAGCTAAGTTCTACCCGAGCTTTCCTTTGAGCACATCGTCTCTGCAGTTAGCCAGTCTCCACGAACTTGGAAGACTTTCAGACTTGGACTGAAAGAAGTTCAGCTAAAATCAGTGCTTGCAGAAAGCTGTTTTCAAGACAACTGCTGACACATACAAAATCATAGTGTTCAGTTCAACCAGTGTAGAAACACATCTTAGAGAAGTGAAACTGTTAGTCTACATGGGTCATGCAGATCTTCCTAATCCTACATTCCACCTTCCACTTTCAGACTTCCTATTTCCCTGTCACCTGCACAGGGAAACAGTAGCTGCCTTCCTCGGTGAGCAGTCCAGTCCTGTAGGAGGAGTTAGGTATACCCATATCAAACCTCTTGGGAAACAGGCAAGAGAACAACTGGTTTTTGAATGCCAGAATGAGGTGTGAAATACAGAAGCACTTATGGGCATGCGGGAAAGCAGATCTTTCTGGCATCTTATGGGATCTCTAAAGTGAAGACTGCAGAAATTGAAGATTAGATTATTATTTGATTATTTAGGCTGTAGTTCAGCATAAGCTTTAAAGAATGCAACTTTGGATTTCAGTGTCATTTCAGTCATGTAAGCCCTTTTTTGGATCTACTCCTTAGGATTCTTCAAGGAGCCATGCCGCAGGGAGCCCTAGGAAAGTTAGTGGCTGAAAGAGAAATTGCCTTGGATTTCAAAATTACTGTGGTGTCTTTTTTGGAAGCAGAAAGTAAACTGCGGAATCAAAAATAAATGATGAACATGCTCAGGTATGGGATGACAGTGAGAACAGAATGTAGTGTAGTATGAAAAGGAAAAGACTACTATCATCAGAGCCTGAGAAAAAAAAAAAATTAAATCCATGACAAGAGATGATATGCTTGCACATTTCAGCTTTCCTAGAATTTTTATATAAAGAGAAGAGAAATAGACAGAGAAATTTCCGAAAGCAGAAATAGAGAATCTCCTCAGTAGAGATGCTTTCTGTTAAATGTTGTACGTGCCAGTGCATACATGGTACTCCCATTATTTATCTCTAAGCTCATTGTGCACCTTGGTGCTTAATGACAGAGCAAAACTACTTGCCTTAATTTTCTGGATGAAGAAAACTCTCCCCTACAGCTACTCATCCACTTCTTGCCACCAACATACTCTGCCTTGATTGAATCATGAACCCTCTAGAAACAAGTCTTTGATTCTGCCCAGGCACCTGCCACCAGCCCCTCCAGCTCAGAAACACACTCCAGAAGCCTGAATTAGCTGCAGTGGTGTTCTGAGCACATCCTGACGTACCCATGGACAAGAGACAGTGGAAATCATATAGTGTCCAAGGAGAACTTACTGCAGGTGACTAGAGAAATCTGGAACCGTCTTTTCAGATGGACCCACAGTTAGAAATAAGTGTTTTGGAACTGGTTTTACAGGATGGAAACTGCTAAACTAGTTGTGAATTCCAGAGTTGGAAGGATGAGCAAGAGTAGACTATGATCCCTCTTCAGGGAATGGAGAAAAAGGCAGCCCTTGTAGGCCACATTTCTATAAATTACTGTTAAAAAATTTCTCCAGTCTCTGCTCTGCTTTCATTAGAATTCATTCCAATTTTGATTCTGTGAAAATTAGATTGACACACTATCACACTCATGAAAGGTAATAGTCACTGTAGAAGCTAGGCCTCAGATTAAGCCGCTCTATCCATATCATTAATTGTCTCTTATTTAGGAGTAAGATCCAGATTTAAGATGGGAAAAGTGTTCTGGGCTACCGATCTGTGACACGATCTCTGCCCAGGCAATGCACTGTTTTGTGCTCCTTTCCAAAAATGCTGCAAGTCCCATGTTTTTGCAGGGCTGAACCAGCCTGGACCTGCGGCAGTGGTATAGCTGGCTTCCTCTTGTAACGAGCGCAATAAGAGCAGTGGCACAAGGAAACACCAGGTCAGCTAGTTATTGCAAACTGGATGCAGCAGAACTATGTGGGTTGGTGTAGCTTTTACGGGCCTAATAGAACTGGTTATTTCTTCAGGCTTTCCTTAAAAAGGCAGATGGTTACTTATCCTTGCTGTATTAGAACACATACCTAGAATGTATTTGGATGCAGGATTTTGGTTCTAGCCAACTTTTAATCGTTCCAAACAGTCTTATAAAAAAGCATGGAAAATATGGAAAATATCTGCAGTTGTGTGGTACAGTAATGGATCTTTCTGAGAGGGGTCCAATGCACTTAAAAAATTCTTACAACAGAAAAAAAGAAGGTGGTCTAATTGTCTTGTCTGCTGCCTACTTTTACACTGGTGCACCTCCAAATGTCACTTGGAACCAAAAGAGCCAGCTGTGACTGAAGACTCTCCACACACACACACACACACACACACACACACGCACAGATTACACAGTGGAGCAAAGATCATTTGAAATGGATTGCTTACTCAAAAGGAACTACTTCTTGGAAGGCAGATGGCTGTGCTAGTTAATCAGGACTGTTGAAATAGATGTCTCTATCATAGTCTGTTATTTATTTTGCATCAAGGAAGCAACTGTACCTGGTAAAGTTTGGGAAGAAAATACAACATTGAAAATTGCTTTTCTAGAACTGAAGAGACCAGATTTATGGAGGAGATTGCTCCAAAAATGTATTGCAATATAACAGCAGGGGTGAAGGGAGAAAGGAATGTATGTGTAATATCGCTGACTGCACTGCTGACAGGGCAGTTGTTCTGGAAGAAATAACTTTTACAATGCACCTAAAAAAAAAAAAAAAGCATCTCTTGAGACTAGATTGGTTGGATTACAAGATCTTGAACACATAAACACAGAAGAAACTTTCCTCTGGCTAAAAAGACAGGACATGAGGAGAAGACAAAGGGAAGTCTCTGATTAAAAATGAAATAATGGATCTCAGGATTGAGCCTCAGGTAGTCTGTGTGATAGTGCAGTGTTAATGAAAAGCAGTAGGTCCCTCATAGCTACAGGTCTTCCAAAAGAACAGGCTATGGATCACAGGGGTTCACTCCTGTGGCGGAAAACGGTGTTTGAAGTCTCTTCCTGACTGAGTTGGGAAACTCAAAGAAAAGGCAATAGATCAGACCTCAGTTGTGATCAGTAGCTGGCTATGTTGAGACTCCCTCACTTAGGTGCAAGTACTACCGAGCAGAAGTTATTTTTTGAATCTAGAATTTTAAATCATCGCAGGTAAAATAGTATGAATTCAATATATGTAATCTTCTGCTGGGCCATGGCGAGATCTTGAAAATCTATCTTTGGCTTTTTTTTTTTTTTTAACTGAAATAGCTATGTGTTTGTTCAATATACAAAAACAGCTTAGTGTGTCTGATTAACAACGTTTTGAAATTAAATTTTCCATTTTAACTTTTCAAAACTTGAGCTGTCTCAAATATGAGAATTAAATGAAGTATATTTCAAACAAAACTAGAGCTGCTTTTCTAGGAAAAGAAAAAGATAAAGTATTGGAAGGGTTTTCTTCAACACTGAACCACTTGTTAGAATCAGCAATCGAAGTCCTGCACCCTCTGAATGCTGATGGCCGATATGTTGCTGTAAATAATTCAGTAGACCGGGGTGGGGGGGGGGGGAAGTGTTTATCAGGAGAGTTGATGCTTCTATCCTTGGTTGCATTCCAGTGATATTTTTTTCCCATCAGAGGGAAAAACTATGCTACAAAGCTAAGAGATTTTTTGTGAAATATGAGACTCAAGTACAGATCCTGGCATTCAGTCAAGTAGAGTGGAGCATGACAGTGAATCTCTCAAATTCCTGTGGGAGCTACTGTCCTTTGTAGAAAAAAATATGCATGGAAATGGAGCTGTAAGAGAGACCTCGGTCTGCTGAGCCTATGTGAATGCCATAGAGCAATACCTATAAAGGAATAAATACAGCTCTACCTACATCTCCCATGGGTTTGGACAGAAAATCTGTTTTGGTCCTGGAAAACCTAAAATAAAATACCTTTTCATACAAATGTATATAAAGATTAGCCTAATCCTAAGGAAGGACATTTCAACAAACACGTCCAACTCTACATTTTACACAGCAATGGTGTGAAAGTCCTTTGGTTTCTTATGTTTTCTATTAGTTGTTGCTTATAAAATTCTAGAGGACAGTAACTCAGCAGCCAGGTTTTGAACTATTGAAATTATTGAGAAATCTAAACCTGGGCACACATCTTTTTTTCCCCTTAACTGCTTATTGGTATAAACCAAGTCTCAGAATGAAAGAAACTATTACTTAATGGTGTCAAGTCAGGTAAACAGCTATGGATGATTTTGCTGAGGTTTTATATTTTTTCTTTCCTTTTAATGACTAATTTTAACATTTATATTAAAAAAAGTTTCAGTTTCTCACTTATGTTTTTTTTTAATTGTCTATGTAAAATAAAGATGAATTCATCCATAAAAATTTTTTCTAAATCCCACTGAAATTTCAGGTTTGCAAGCACACTTACTTACAGAGTAACTTTCAGCTCATATGTTTCAATGAGAACATGAATTAACCATGTACTGAGAACATCCTTCTTATGCTTCACACAGTGTCCACATTCCTCTTTGTTATATTTTCAAAACTGAAAATTACTCCTGGCTTGATACCAACCAAAATATCCTCTCTCTTCTTATTATAATAAAAAAGAAGTGGAAGAACCTCTTTCAGTATAGCGGTAGTTTCAACAGAATCAAAAGAAGCAAATAATTACCCAGATCTTTTTTGCTCTTCACCTTCCTCTTGCCTTTCAACAAGGACCATGACCTTGAAAATGTGTCACCTACAGATCATGGAGAATAGCTCAAGGAATATGAGTGTAACCTAGAGATCTTCCAGTACTGTGTAGAGAGAAGAAAATCCAAGGTTAAGCACTCAAAGATTAATAGAGGAAGCTGAGAAAAAAAGGAGAGGAAATCATGAAGAAGAGTATTTATGAAATATAAATTGAAAATAGTCTTTAATTCTTCATTTAGAGGTCAGCAACAATCAAGGCCTCAGTCAGAGACATGCCCTAACTCCTGGGATGTCTGAAATTTGATTGGAAATTTGTGTGTCACAAGCAGTTCTTAAATTTGTTATAGATAGATAGAAATAAAAACTACAGTCAGTATACACCCAGACTCAGTGGGGCCCATTCATTGCCATGAACAATTCAGTCACTAGGTTTAACCCTTCTGTTTGTAAATCACACAAGGCTGTGGTATTCTTATGGGTTTGTCTGCTGTTCATACAGCTTGACCAAGAGATCACATGTGCAAAACGCAGATGGCCACCGCGGAAACAGAGGGCGGTGGCAGCGCAGCAACGAAAAGCAGCCTCGGGATGGCTGACTCCATGTTGCCCTCATGTCCGTTGCATTCAATACCTTCCTGTATTTTCGATGGCTGCCAGTGAGAATTCAGCACATGTTTACACCTCAAACAAAGGCACGTACGAAGCTGCAGAGGAATTCAGATGCTTTGGGCAAAGAGGTTTGGGCTGCATGTCATTCTTAAGACAGAGTTGAGAAAAACTGAGATGAACACAAAACTGTCACCTAAGAGAAGCAGACACAGCTTGAACAAGGATCCTATGTTGCTTCCAAGAGAAGATCTTCAGAAAGGAATTTAAAGGGTGCTATTTGAAAGAGGTTTGTGGCTTTTAGCTAGAAAACTGCCTCTGGGTTGCTGGAATCTTTGTATTTTCAGGGCTATAGGACTTTGTGCATGGAACCTACAGCCCTACAAGACCTATGGCCATTGACTCAAGTTAATGGGGATAATCCGAGCTTTTCAGTTCCACCTGCCCATTCTGCAGCAAGAACAATATTACAAGGCAGAACATCTGAAATGAAAGAAAAATAAAAAGTATTGTCACCTAAATGCAGTCTCCTGCTTCTCACACTCACAGATTGTCCCATTTGCTCACTGGTGTAAGCTAGAAGTACCAGTCAAGGCAGTGAAGTTTATCTATATAGGAGGAGGAAGAGGCCTAGTACCAACAAGCAGTGGGAAAAATATTTGGAGTTAACATCTGCTTTTGCTTTTAATGAATCTCCAAATGTTTGTTAACTTGCTACTTTTTGTGGTGAAGCTTTTACCCAGCTCTGCCTTGCCCCTCCATTCACTGAGGTCACAGATAATTCCTTAGATGGCACCTGCTTCTTCCCTCTCACAATCATTTTTTCTACATTTGCAGTTATGACATCACGCCTTTGAAAAAATCTTCCCTTGATGGCAGAAACAATGAGCTGGATTTAATCCAGGATTGAAATCCCTCACTGCTTACCAAACCTAAGAGCATGGCTGAATTAACAAATCATCCTTGGGCAACTTCTTGTCATAGTTTACGACTGCCCACCAAAAGAAAAACGGGTGTTCTTTGCTTGACCATGGAGTAAGGGCAGATCCATGAAACCCAGTAGTACAGAGCAACTTACTCAGTTGTCCTCATCTTCAGTCTGTGTCTAATCATGACACTATTTTGGACAGCTTTGTTAATCCCCATCAATTAGACTCAATGCCTTCTGGCACCCTCTTGGACCCAGAGTGATCCATGGACAGCACAGAGAGCTCCCTGCAGTTTTCTCTCCTGTGTAACACTCTGCTTTTGCAGGTCAGCAATCCTGAGGCCAAAGAAAATGCTATGAAATTATGTTTTATGCTTGACTCCAGTTTTCTTCATGCAATTGTTCCACCCTGGCATTACCAGGGCTGCTTTTGTCCAAAAGGAGGTATGAGCATGCTAATGCTTGTACTCCGCTGACAACTGGTTAAATACTCGTATGCCACCTGAGACTGTTCCATCACAAAATTAACCCTGGATATTAAATCTGTTCCCTTTCTCCTCATCGATGTGGGTACAGTGGTGGTGAGCTCAAAAGGTCAGAGGTTGTCACAACACCAGAATTACATTGGATATAGCATACACTCAGTTCCTAAATGTCTAAACATTTTTGACCATGCAAAATATTATAGGTATCAATCTTTATAGGCATCACTAAGAAGCAGCATTGTGAAAGACCTCATCCTTGTCTAAGAGCAGCAGTCCTCAAACTTTGGTCTCACTGAAGATTATGTTACAAGTCTTCATAGTTTACCCCACTTGGCTGGGAGAGATGTTTATGTGGAGCTTCTCAAGGCACAGGGTGTCCCTGCATGCCCACAAGGTGATCCCTGTGCACCCCACATGTCACCCCACAAGATTGTGAAGGAGCAACAACATCGCAGCTGGTTTACGGGGAGCAGAAGCAGACGAGGTGGCAGACCCTGCACAGCGCAGAGAGCCATGGCCAGCAGGAGCGGCTGGACCAGACAGGCACGTAAGCTCCTCTGCCCCTTCTCTCCTCAGTGCCACTCAACCCTGGCCAGGCCACCCCCCTCCACCGCCTCCCTGTCCTGCACCAGAACCGGTCACCTGGTGTGGCGTCCTCGCTCACCCGCGGAAGTGCACTCTGTCTGCTGCCCTGCCTCGCTGAGGCTGCCAGCTCATCCTCCCCTCCAGCAGTGCAATGGGGTTTGCAACTGAGGTTAAAAAATAGTATCTTTTTTCCAAAAGAGCCAGTCAATGGAGAGATACTAGAGGTTTGCTAGATCCAATAATTTTCTTTTGTTGTGTATCAGTAAACTACTATTTTTTAAAATTTTCTGCAGTTATGAGAGCGTTTGTCTTCCACAGTTGCAAAAAACAATCAAATCAGATTTATAGCCTAACTTTGACTAACGCTTGGTGAAAGTTTTCAGCTAAAATACTTCTTGGAGAAAACTGAGTAATTAACAAAGTATATCAACTATTCCTGTTGAATTTATTGAATTGTTTGTGACACAAAGGCTTCAAATAACCCACCCTCCAAAATGTGCTGACATGTAGAGAAAATTGGGTATTAATATTTTCTCATTCAAAATAGTATTTTATTTAGAGACTAACAAACTTATTTTAAAAATAAAAAATAAAGATACAATTTAAACAAAGCATTTTGCTTTAAGTCAAATGAAACAAGTAATCTGACTCAAGATAATTTCATTTCTTTTAAAAATGTTTCCTTTAGGCTCAACCCAAAATTACTTTTTCTTTACTTTTCAGAATTACCAGGAAAACCAAAAGATTCACTATTTACACAGCTGTTTTTCTGACACATATGCCCCAGTCTCATGGCTACATTTCTTATTCCTGGCTGGGCTTCCAAAGAACATTCCAATAGTTAATAGGAATAACATGGGTCAATTCAGGCTTGAGGTAAATGGGTAGTGGTTAGTGGATTTTTGCTCACTTTTATTAGGTCTGATTTGATTCTATTTTTTTACTTTATCAGTTTCCCATCAAGATAGCATTTTAGTTGGGAATCCATTTGTCTTTGATTTGGCTGGAAGGGAGGTTCAGGATGCTAATAAGGCAAGATAGTAATACAGGTTTTCCTCCTTCAGAAGATTTTGATTACTTCCTTACTACTCTAATTAATTATTTTATTAATATTCTGGTTTCTATTTCCCTGGCAGAGGCTATCTTATTGGCATTTCATGTCCTCATTTTTGGAAATCCACGGAGTAAAGCTGTTGAGCTGCCCTGAGGTTTGCTCACAAAGTTTCTCACTGTGTTTTGGTAAGATACTTCAGTTTACGTTTCTCAGTTTTGGAATTTACTTCTGTTGAAGCCGTGAAGTTGGCTTGCTTTACTAGGATTTAATCTTACATTAAAAAAAATCCTCAAAGTTTGCTTTAACATTTAATCAATTTCACACCAAAAAGCTCTTCCTCTTAGCATCCCACACCTTGTCCAAAATTGACTGCTTTTTCTCTTTTGCATATTCCCATTCTGTGTTCTCCGGACACTAACCTACATTCCAGTAATCACCACCTTTCATTACTCTACTCTCCTTCTCTTCCTTTTTTTCACCATTTTCTCTTCACTCCTCCATTCAACATATTTGTCTGACACCATTTTCCTATCCTCTCTCACTGAGTGCTTTCCCTGGTTTGAATTTCTGAACTAGCTTCCCATGCTTCCCCCTGCTCCCAGCCTCCTTGCTTCCTCTGTAGATCTCTCATGGGCTGTTATTTCTACATTTCTTCTGTTGTCCTCATGCTAACATGCTCTCTAGCACCTTTACTATTTTTACTCTGAATCCTTTATATAGAAGCTGTTCAACATTTCCTTTTCTTCCCTCATCAATATTTTTCTTATGCTTGTAACACTCTCCAGATCCATATATAGTAACATCATCCTCACTTCATACAAAAATTAGTACAATCCCCCTTACATGAGCAATTCTAATAACAACAACCACTAGATCCTAGTCTGCCTTTGTTCACTCTGTTGTGGTTACTTGTCCTCTTAGCCTTTTCTGCCCCTCCAGTTATTTTATTGAGCTTGGAGATCTGATCAGGACAGTTGGTTCCTAAGCACTGAAAAGACATTTATAATAATATTTTCAGTTTAGCTTTAGGATATCCTTCTTGCCTCTCATAAGAAATCTAGTTTTTGCTCTCTGCCTCAAGGGAATGCTTAGCAAAAGGCTCCCCGCTCGCTGTAAGAGTCCATACCCCTGACACTTAGCCAGAATGAACCCTTGATTTCTAGCAAGAGGAATTTTACATATGGGGTGGAACTGGAGCCATAAAGTAATGTTAGAGCCCACGATGAAGGGATGCAAGTAGTGAAGCTTAACAATGGCTTCATCATGGTCAACAGTGTGTAAATTGCTGTTTACAATGTGACCAGACAAAGGAGAAACGCTCTCTATCACATGGAAAAAAGAAGAAAGAAAAAAAGAAGATATCACCATGCTATAGCTTCCATCTGTTCAGTTGTGGAAGGAGATCTTGGTGTGACATTTAGAACAAATATGATATTTGTTTATCCAAAACAGAGACTATCGAATTCTGCAGCCCATTCCTCAGGCACATCTCTCCCTGAGAGCGCCTGAGCGGCAGGATTCCGCTCCGAAGGTGACCTCATTTTGAAAGCTGAATCCAAATGAATACAGAAATATTTGTTTATTGAAATGTGTTGTAGCAGTTTTCAAAAAGTGACCTAGTGAGATTTGCGGCAGAGGAAAAAAAAAATCTATTTTAGTTACTGCTCAGCTTAGAAAATTATGCATCAACCTAGGGCTCCTTCTATTAAGGCTCTCAAACTGTTTTAGGGAATAACAGAATGAATAAAATTTATATTACTCCTACAGAGCAAGTTTTCCCTCTCAGTTATATCAGAATAAACTCAGAGTAAATCTAATGAAGTCAACGGTTTTCTGATAGTGGAAAAGCAAACAAATTGAGCTCTGAAGCTTCTCATGTTTTATTTGCCAAATGTTTTCATACTCTACTGGCAAATGGACAGTGACAGAATGTACAGGTTTTGGGAACCCTTTGGCAGGCACCATGAGGCATTATTAAATCCCATGACAATACAGCCCATTTGCAAATTTTACCAGAACCAGACATCCTAACCAGAAACAGTGGTTCCTCTAACTGGTTTGTTTTTATCATATGCTTATGAGTTTACTTATTAACTTGTAAGGAAACAAGGTATCCTGGATATTTTCTTGAGGAAAATTGGAGCTGAATGAGATTTTTTTTCCCACTAAAACCCAAATAAGGAGGAAGAGCTTTAAATAGAAACTACAAACAAATTGCCTTATACTCTTTTCCCCACTCCTCAAACATGGACTCAAGCTCTCCTCAAACTCCCATAATACCCAGGATCATGGTTCTTTTAGTCAGTCAGAACAGATCATTTCCTTTTGGAGATAAGCTTTCAACCTTGCATTAATCTACTTACATTATTTATTAATGACCTTTATATTTGCTGAAAGAATACAGAGAGTCATTTATCATATTTAATTACATTTGTGCCTAATGAATAGGGGGCCAGATCCAAAAAAGAGCTTGAGCAACTTAAATGCATCTTCTGGAAAAGCCGGGCTCACATCTGTTTGCAATCCTGAAAGTGTCCTCTGAGGTGTCACCATGCAAGAAGTCACCTCCATCTAGGTTTCAGAAAGCCCTGGCTGCCAGGTCTGCACCTCTGCCTGAGTCCAAGACCTGACCAGCCCTGAAAAGGCATGGCATGGATGAGAAGCCAGCAACTCTGCAGAGCCGTGTGGAGGCTTCAGCAGAGGAGCAGTAATGTATTCCCAAGAGCACCCAATGCATGCACAGGACTCAGGTCCTCGCTAAAGGCAGTGGTGGCTGCCATTTTCCTCTAGAAGACAGCACAGGAGAAGAATGTGCCCACTTTGACACAAGTCTATCAGCTGGAGAAACTGCTTGCAACTATCTTTCCTTTAGAGTCCTAAAGGACTTGGGCATGGGCACATTCATCCTTCTTTCTGAACTGTGCAGAAGAGGGTGAGAGAACTGGTAGGCAAAAAATAACTGTGAGCGTGACTGAACCCAAATGGTTGTGACTGGTACGGGAGAGGGTTACTGAGCCTGGGTTTCATCTCAGTGCATACAAAAACCTGGACTATCTCAGAACTCTCCCTATAGGTTTGTCTCTGACATCCCCACAGTAATAAACTTGTTTCCTCCTCACCCGTGTGATTTCAGGTGTTCCACCCCTACAGTATCTGTTTCTTCCCCATGGCTCTGGTGAGCTAGGTGCTCATTGCAAGCTGTGTGTCAAGCTGCTGTCCAGGAAACCCTTCCCAGATGGCTACTGGCAAATTAAAGGGAACAGAAATTTCCAGTCCAACAAGGCTGACTAGGAGGAGGAGACCCAAATTAGTTTTTATACCAAGGAAAGAGACAACTTCAGTGCAGCCTCAGTCATCTTCAAGGCTCATCTCCTCTGCCAGTGTTGGCTGATGTTGGTCAGCAAGGCTCTGAAGTTATTGAGGAAGAGAAAAACAGCAGTTTGCTTACCTATGGTTGTATAAACCCTCTTTCTTCACCAAACTCCAGCTAAACAATGCCAAACCACTTGTGATCAGCAAGATCCCTTTTGGGGGTTATTACTTGAGACAATAAAGCACAATAATGATCTCCATCACAACCAAAACCGTCCCCAGCTCCATGGTTCAATCCTGTTCTGTACCTCTTGATGTAGTCCTTCCCCTTCCAGCCATCTTTCCTTCTGTTTCGCCAAGTAATATTAGAATCAAGACTCAAGAGAAGGGGAGCGGTTTACCAGCATTAACTCTTGTTAGCATATCTGGGCATCAGCTTATCACCTACTGTTAGTGTACTGAAACACAGAATAAAGCTGCATTTCTGTAAAAGGCATTGGGTGCAAAATCGGGCAGAAGAGTGTCAGATTGCAGTTATTCCATTCTTTCACACAAAATGTGAAATAACATGTTAACTGCCTTCTGGGCATACAGTAAGCATCCATTAAAATAATCACCATATGGCTCTTTTTGGGACATGGTAACTTTCATGTTATTTCACAGTCCATTCAGATGAACAATTTCACAATGGACCCTACTGAGCCTTGAAAGGATTTTATCAGGTTACTGGATTAAGGCTTTGATAGAGATTGAGGAAAAAGCAGGTGGAAATAACAGCTCACACAGTGCCTCTGCAGAGTGATTACTGGGCTATATTCTCTGTTCAAATGAGAAAAAGAAATCTCTTGAAATAAAAAGTCTGGCTGGTGCTGATTAGCTGACAAGAACAAAATTGAACACTACGCGCATAAAACTCTATATGAGCTACCAACTGATCCATCATGTCAGCAATTCATTTTCTTATGGTAGCATGGGCTTGGAGGGGAATCCATTAAGGATGAAATAAATTAATAGCAGAAAAGAGATGCATCCTCTGCCTTGCATGATTTTCTGTATGCACGGCTTACAAGTCTAGTTTGAGGGGTGAGGTTGGGGAGTATCTTTATCCCTTCCTCATTCATTAACCTTACAGCATTATATAGTCAGGACCCAACTTATTCTGCCTTGTGCTGCTGTGAGAACATAAGTTTGGTTTTTCTAACTGGAGGAATATTGCAAAGAGAATGTTCTGTATGGACCAGATACCTCTAAATCTCTGAGGGGCTGCAGTCATACCTGGAGCTTGTAACAAGGACTAAGGGCACAATAAATTGGAGACGAACTCTGCTTAGATTCATCTAAAACATCATGTCAGCAATTTTTTCCCTTGGTTTTAAATAGTCTATATCAGCTCCATCTTTCTCTCCAGTTTTATCTGTTACAGAGTCATTGAGATGCACTGTCTGTTGGAGGACTCCAGTTATGGTGGCAATGGTATGCTAGGTGGAAGTCCCATGAAGCATGCTAATATGCGCTAATCTTTTAATAATGATGAATATTTGACTCTTTGTAATGGGGGTCTTTTTTTTTTTTTTAAGAGGTTTTCCACAAAAAAACATCACAATGGTTGTCAGAAGTAAGCTTCCCTCCCCTTTGAAAGAACTGACTGTAGTGGAAAAGATAATTACTTAGTTCCTTTATCTCCGAATTATTTGTAATAAAACCTGAAATCGCACCACAAGGTCTTTCATGAGGATGTCATAAATTAAGATGCATCGATGTATTTGGTGCATCTGTTCAGCTCTGCACTCCTTTGTCTTCTGCAAATAGCGCAGCAGCTTCAATACCCAGCAGACAGCATTTACGCAAATGATGTCGTGGTCTGTATCATTAATATTCAGCAATTGTCTGTCATAGACACCTTACTGTACATCTGTTATGCAAATTTATGTTAATTTTTGCTCACTGACAGCTGCCTTGGTTCCTTCCCTAAAATGATCTTTTCCATTTTGAAGTTTGCAATCTGTTCCCAAAAATGTTAATCTAACAATTAACTGAAATTGCTAAACAGAAATTTTACATGTTATGTCCAAAATAGAAACCAGTGTTTTTAAATAGATGGTGAATCTTCTCTTCACATCATTTGTTTTATATGTGATTCAGAGAAGGGTAAACATTGATCTTTGCACAGCCTGTGTTGGGATAAGTGACAATCTCCCTATACAGTAATAGGTTTTGCAGGAAATGATGCCATCTTGTTTTGACATAGGCTATTGGCATAAAATTGACTTTCCTGTTAAAAGCTACTCTTTGCACAATTATTTTCTATTTAGGTATTTGGAAATGGAGAGTCCAGTCTTATTAATAGAATATTTATTAAAACCTTAGATATAATATAATATCACCATATTTCACATAAAGACAGTAAGCATTTTGAAAGCCTTTCAGTGCAATGAGAATGTCGTGATAGCAATTATGTGTCAGGAAAAGCAAAATAAGGGCATCTTGGAAGCTAGACTCAGATTGGTGGGGCAAAGACTTTGACCCAGCATGCCCATGAGAGATTTTTTTTGTTTACAGTGTCTTCAATCAGACAAGTTGTACAAGTATCCTGCATGGAATCAATGGAAATCTGTACAGGGAAATCTGGTGTACAGGGAAGGGGTTAAGCGTATTAGACATTAGGAGACTTTGGGGAGGACAGCCTAGACAGAAAAATGGTCTCCGCCTTAAACCAAAGTGAAACCAGATTGCTGGCACAGAGCATTTTACAAGTTCTGGGCATTACTTAAACCAGGAGAGAGGCAAATGCTGATGGGTGCTGAGGAGCACTTGGGTTAGGCAGACATCTGCAAGAGGCATCAGAAATATAAGGGTAGCTCTGTATCTCAGAGAGGACAGCACTGAAACTGTTGCTGAACTGGAAGAGTGACAGGTTGCAATCACAAAGATCAGGCTGTTCAAAAAGGGAATTAAATAAAAATAGGCACATTGCCCAGACAGAAAAAGGAAAAAAAAAAAGAAAAAGAAAAAAGCCCTAAGTGTCCATATACCAATTCCAACAGCTTCAAAGCAGAAACAGGTGAAATAGATTGCTTGGCAGTGTAATGGGACCATGATATTATAGATTTTTTTAGGCACCTTTGGCCAACTGAAAACTTGACAGAATAATACAGCACCTGGTTATAAACCATGCAGAAAGACAGGCTACAAGAAGCTAAGTTGCAGGCACTAGAAATAGCATTATACCATACCACAGGCTCAATATCAGTCTTCACCACAGAAAATACAGCAGAGAGACCAATCCAAGCCCTACCCTGACCAGGAGATAAAGAGCAGGCTATGTCAGGCTGAGCTGTCAAAATAAGAAGAGTAGGAAAATTAAACTGATAAATTAAAGAGAAGCTTGTCACCTGACTGATGGCATCCCTCCAGGAGATCTCTTAGAAGCATAGCCGCTCTTTCTAACTAAGAATACAGAAAAGCTCATTAAACCCACAGATGGCAGGGTAGCAAACATTGCCCTTTCCTTCCAAAAAGGGAAGCAGGGAAATTCTCAGAGCTATAAACTAAGAATCTCCATAAAAATGTTTGCAATAATTAAGACAGAATTATAAAAATCACCAAAATGAGAATGCTGAGACCAAGCTGGCAGAGTTTCTACCAAGGAAAATTGTTTGTCTCTAGTCTCCTGTAATTCATCAAGAGTGTTAAACAATAAACAATAAAGACCATTTGGTAAATAAGTTGACTATAAAGTCCAAATATTTAATTTTAAAAGCATTCCCAGTGAAATGAATTAGGAAAATCAAGTAATCACCTAGGGAGAGTAGATATTCTGCTGTGGTTCAGAAAGTGCTTAACCAAAATACAGCAAATAAAAAAGTATATAACTTACTCTCAAGTTAGAAATTGGCCAGGGAAAAGTTGCAAGCTGTTCTGGAAACTGCAATTAATAACATTATTTGAAAAAGAGCCGAACAGCCACATCAGCACTTCCAGGTGACAACATGTTTAGATATCTAGACAAAGGGAAGGGACAGACTTAGGAAGGCCTTCAAAATAGACCACAAGGCAACACATGGACAACAGAAATTCAGTGTCAAGGAGAAGACAGATTTAAGAATATAGCACATAGCATTTGAAGGAACCTCCTGAGCTGTCAAGTTTTACTGTCTACCATTTCAGGCAACCACGTCATATAATTAATTCCATAAATATATGAAGTTCCAGTTTTTGTTTTAATCTGAATTAATCACATGCAATTCTGGGTTATAAAACTTCTCAGAAAAAAGTTTTGAATGTTGCTATAAACAATTCAGAGTATGACAGAGGTTACAGCTAAAATGGCATGCTGTCAGCAGAATGGGAAAAAGAGTTGAAACTATTACTCTGCCACTGCTACGATATTTGTCCTGTCATACACAGACAGAGTGCTATGGTTTATTCTGGTAAGCCTGTTTCCTTAAAAAGATATAAACAAAGAGAGTTCAATGATAAGTAATGGAAGTGATCTGGTTTTGCAAAGAAACTGGATGAAACTCAAGTTTTGGGATCCAACTTGGCCTCTGCCATCTTGCGGTGACAAGCAAGGTAACCTATAACTGTATATATGGGGAACTAAGACCAGTCAAATTAGGATATGGGCTGAAATAAACAGGACAAGTATGTCTCTTTTTAAATTACAGCTTTTAGTGGTGTTCACATCCTGACTGGTGATTTTCTATCTACTTCTGAGCCTAGAAAAAAAGACTTGCAGGAGGCCAGTGTGGTTCATAAACGAATGCCTGAAAATAAAAACTGACTCCTGGGGTTCACTTGTCTTTTCATTAAGTACCCTTACTGGAAGTTTCTCATTGATGCAGAACTTGCAATATTCACTGTCCTAACATAGGGAAAGCACCCACGTTAAGGCAAGTTAACTTTTGTTAACTACCAGTGTGGCAGCGAGCCATCCTACATTCACTCCTCAGTCTCGCTGGCACTGGCAGAGAACAGAAGCACCCTCCTAGCGGGCTTTTTCTCGTTGCCTCCCCACAAACATATTTTAGTCCTCATCAATAGTTTTGCTAACTAATTACAACAACCTGAAACACCCTTTCCATGGAAGTGCCAACAGGAGCTGGGAGAGGATGCAGGACAGCACGCTAAAGGCTTGTCCATCTGGCGTCACCTGCAATGCTGGAGCGAAGTGGCAGGAAAACAGGAGGAGCACGGTGCAGGCGGACAGCCATGGGAAGCAATGGAGCGGCCCAAGGTTACTTCCTCCACCTGGTGCTCCAACCAGTGCAGTGGTGCTGCTGGAGACTCTCAGAGCCTCCAAGCTCGGGGCTCCGCCTCTACTGCGTCTGCTGTGTTAGCTTAGTTTTGAACTTATTTCAAACATCCTAAGTTCAGAGAGATTGTTATTGAGGCCCAAAGAGAGCTATGGTTTTCATTATTTGAAATATTTCAGTCACAGCAGCTGGAAGAAAAAAATGCCAAAGAGCAGCTACAGCATGACCAGGCTCAGAGCTTAAAGTTGGTATCTCCTGTGACCAGATCTTTTAAAACTTATTTTTGCTCTTGGAGACATGAAGATAAGATGATACCTTTTAAGTATATATATGTATTTTTAAATACACTGGCATTTTACTGTGATGTGGCTGAACTAATTGTAAGGAAAGAAAATGTGAAGAACTGCTTTATTTAATGTCATTAAAACCTTCACTGTTAGTTTGTACCATGTAAGTCCTGAGTTGCTGACTGCAGCCTCAGCAGGAGCTCAGGAGCTATGCCAGAAATTTCCCCCTGTAGAAATGAGCTGAGGCAAAGACAGTTTTGCCATTTTGATTTCTCCTCCTTCCCATTTTGGAATGGAAACAAACATTTCAGTGTTTTGTGCTAAAAAATGCTGTCAGAAAGTCATGACAGACTAATTAGGGTATTTTGGTTCCAGAAAACAAACACTTCAGTTTTCATATTTCTGAACATCTTTATTATGTAGACTCAATAAATTTCATCAGAGTCAGCCCCTTAAAATGGAAAATCAAAGCATTCTGTTCTGAAACTGGTGAGGCACTTTAATTTCATTATTTTAAAAAAGTGTTTCTTCAGGATTGGTAGAGTTTATTAAAATGTTTTTATTCCACTGAAAGTGGTGGAGAGGAACTGCAGAGGTGACTTTGTCAAGAGTTTCCCGAACAACCCTCTTCCCCGAGCTGTGATGTGTGGGAAACTGGGTTTCGATCAAGCTACCTATGAGCAAAATGCTGAGTCTGGCCAAAGGGTTTTCTTTGCCTTTTGAAGGGATGTCACCTGCTGCTTACGGTGAGAGCACCTATTGCACTATCGTCCTGTCACAGAGCCTAACAAGTCATATGTTGGTAATGACAATTCACACCCTGTTCCCTCTCAGCCCTTTGCACGTGCTTTATATGTAAACACTGACCAGAGACAGAATACCATGACAGAGCAGCTTTCTAGGCCTTACCCCTGGAGAACACAGCAAGAGCTTGCCCTGAAAGTGAAGAGAAAGTGTTAGTAGTTCTCTGAAAGATCCTATGGCCTTGACAGCTGTTTCACAGCCCATTAGTGCTGCTCCGGGAGGTGCGCAATTCCTGCCTACTAGTGCAATTTAGTGCAGCCTTCCACCAGGTAGACAGTGTTTTACAGTTACCGTGTTATCACTGCGTAGCAGCTTCAAGGTGGTACCTGTAGGCACAAGGACAAAGGTTTTTTTGTTTGTTTTGGGAATGCTGTTGGACCAGGAAAAAAAAGAAAAAAAACAAAACAAAACAGTGTTATTACCACTGTACTGGTCTTAATCTTGGCATCCCCAAGACAGAATATGCACCTAGAGAGCCTTAATTAGGTTTCTTATTTCTGACAGCTATTAGTGTAATAATATCCTTTTCTCCCTACCCACATGGATCACAGAAAATAAGATTGAAAGGATCTGACAAGATTAGAAGTCTAAATTATTCAAGATAATAAAGCTGAGATCCACCTGTGAAGAGCTGCAGAATGACTTCATGGGACTGAATGACTGATTTGTATCTGCCATTTTACTGACTAGTTTAAAAACATAGGAAAACCCCTGCCGTATGCACACAAAACCAGCTTCAGCTCCACAGCTCTGACTGTTACTTATGAAGGGTGGGATCTTGGAGTAATAATATATGTTTTCATGGAACTACTATGTCAGTGCTTAACAGGAATCAAAAGAGACAACTAAATGTTAGGAATTTTTAGGAAAGGAATGAAGAACAACACAGAGAACATTGTTATGCTGCTGTATAACTCCATGTTTTACTTATATCTCAGGCACTATGTTCCCCCCCCCCTTGTGTCAAGTCTCAAAAAGTAGATGGAAACTGTAAAACTAGGAAAGGTTTGGAGAAGGGCAATATTAAACATTGCTTCTGTGTAAGGAATAGCTAAGTAAGCTAGGGTTCTTCTGTCTGGTAAAGAGGCAACTTCACAGAATATAATAAGGCGTAAAATTGTTATTGGTATGGGTGAAAGGTAGTCAAGAAGCAACTGTTCACACTTTCCTCCACTACAAGAGCTCAGGAGCAAAGAGGAGCCAGGTACAGCAGGAAGGAGGTGGCTCTCCACACCCAGAGCAGCGAATCAGAAAAACTCCTTGCCAGATGGAGACTGGAGGAGTTCATGGAAGCAAAACCCTCAGAGAAGCCACATCTGGCCCAGAAAGCCTCCAAGCTGACAACCGTGGGAGACTAAGAGAGTAACCAGGGGGAGCACACACATATATGTCTGTCCTACTGCTCTCTAGGTTACCCACTTCTCAGAAATGCAGACACAGAATGCTGGGCAAGAGACATCTCCTCCAATTGATCTGCTTCCTTGCCTCGGCACTCACATTGGGTAAATGAGAAAGAGAGAGAGAAAGGGAGAAAGAAAGAGAGAGAAAGAGATATTCCCATTCCATCCACAAGAGAAATGAATAAATGCTCAATTAGGGAAAAATTGTGCTTTTCAGCATAAGCTGAATAGACTAAATAGACTGCAAACCATTACTTAAAAATAACCAGTCAAACATACCTTCAAGGACAGGAGTATTTTTCTCCCCACACCAAAACAAAACTCCTCTTTGTTGCCCTCTGCTTTTTTGCAGAGCTGAGTGAACCTCCGCCTGCCTTGGCTCCACACCTTGGCTCCAGCTGTGACCAGTGGCTGATCAAAGGCCTGAAAAGCACCATCCCAAAGAGGCACTCTGCTATCAGGCCTCTTCCTCCCCTTCCCAGCCCTCTAAAATCCAAGAACAGTTAGTCTACAAAGCGTCATCATGGAAAAGATTTCACCCACGAAATCCCCTCCCTTCTCCTTCATGTCAGGACCTCCCCTCAGTATCCACAGTCCCTCCACCTCATACATCAGCCCTATCATTTTCAAAGAAAAATGGTCTTCGGAATGTGACTTCAATTATAGGAAATCTAAAGTATATATACATATTTCAAGTATACGTACATATTTCAAAACAGATCTAACAAAACAGTGGAGTTCAATAGGAAAAAAAAACCTCTGTAGAGATAGTTATTAAATGATAATCTAAGAGATATTTTTGATCCCTAGATTCCATTTACCTGTTCCTTTCACCCTGTCCCACTTAATCTAATTTCAATTAAATAATTTCATATGCCTAGTATTTAAATAAAAGTTCTGCTAGTCTTGCAAGTATCTTGCAAACCTCTGTTACTTGTATTTAATTGTTCTGCTCCTTTAAAAATACCACAGTGATAAAGAAGAACAGAAACAAAAGAAATAATTTCAACAACTAATTAATCTGTTGCTGGGAAGCAGAAGAGCTTAAATTCATCAAAATGCATGTGCTGATGCTTCCTGATGTCTTCCTGAAAACGATATAATTCCAGAAGCAAAATCAAGAGAAAAATTATGAAAGATGAATATTGATGCAGCCTCAGAGTGTCAGGAGGAAGTTATGAGTATTTGAAGAGGATGCCTCACAAACGCTGAACCTTCTGTGGTTGTAGCTGTGAATAGCTCAGATAATCCTTTAATATAAGAACAATGCAGCTCTGGAAGCTCATTTTGAATATTTTTGTATTGAGTTTAAAACTACATAACGATGCCTCACCAGACTCATTGGAACAACTTCTATTAACTTGCATGGAAGAAAAAGTCAAGCTCTCAGCTGAGTAGGAATAGGTGACATTTAGATGTAGGTAATATGAGGATATACAAAGCATGACTGGAGTTAATTTAGATGTGCATAAGTGTATATAAATTCAGATTTTTTCCCAGAAATTTTCATTAAAATGAAGTTCTTCTTAAATGCCAAATATTCCTTAGATATAAGTAAAGGTGGCAAAGAAAAGAACAAATAAACTCAGATCAAATTTAAAAAGAATTACTTAAGCAGGTGTGCAGGTTAGAGAATCTGATAAAGAAATTCCCCCTGAAGAAAAGGTGTATATTCACATTGCCTGAGTTTCTGCATTCAGGCCTATTTTGTCTTTGTTTTCCATTAATTCTAGCAAATGAGGTCATTAGTAACAATATTAAAGGAAAATATGAATTTAAGCAAAAAGAATAGCACTGAAAAGCAAATTCTTGATGTTTCAAGCTCGGTAGTGAATTTATAGCAAAACATGTATTCTGCAAGCTGTACTCAGAGCTGGCAGAGGAAGGCTGTTTGGGAAAATAGTGCCTCATGGAAGAGCAGAGCACTCCGTAGCCGTGTGCATGTTCTTCGCTCACTGCAAGCAAAACATATCAAACCTGCAGCCCAAAGCAACATGACTGAATTCAAGGTTTAATGTAGATGTTTTGTACATTTACATCACATCATATTTACACTGAAAAGGTCACAAGCTGAACTTTGTAAAACTTCCTATATCCAGTATGGTGGTTCATCATACTGTTGACTTACCATTTTTAGGTATGCATATACTGAGCTTTCCTCAATTGTTTTTTCATACAAGGCTTGGGATTAGGTCTTGGTGGATCACCATCTGCTGAGCCAAAATCAGCTGCAATCAAGAGAAATACACTCATTTATTCCCAGGGCCTTTCGGTCAAATCAGTATTCTGTAAGGAACAAATAAGCATTTTCACAAGGATATCTGCAATCTACTCCACTCTGCAAAATTTTAGGCTTAGTTCTCTATGGTCCTGGCAGTTATAAGTAGCCTGTGGCAGCCCTGCAGCAAGCAGTAAAGAATGAGATCACTAAAAAGATGTTCTTGATTTTTTTTTCCCCACCACCTATTTGCAGTGCAAGTTATTATGTGTTTTAAACCTTTCCCTGGCACTCATTACTCTGGCACCTGAGCACCTGTATACAGGCAATGCACTTTGATCTGGCTGGCTGTTGCAAAGTCCTACTCCCAGTATAACCAGGCCATCAAGGGGGGCAACCCTCCTATATGATTAGGTTATGTTTTTATTTTACTGCCCAGTACCAACACCTCTGTATTCTCTGTAAGTGACTTCTTTGTTTGGCTTGCAATGGCTGCAAATGAAACACCTGTAATCATCATAGGTAACTATTGGAAAACACATTTGAATCAAAAAAAACCCCCACGCCCCAGAATGTAATAAAAATTCCTCAGAGTACCACTTATGCACAATCCTTGTGATTCTGTATAGACTAAACCTACAAGGTAAAAATCCAATTACACACTGTCTGCATGACACTTTGGTTATAGTGTGAGGAAGATTACAAGATGTAGCCTTTTCTGGAAATGCATCCAATAGATGAACCACACAAATAAGCCTTGTTTTCCATGAGGAGTTTTCTTCTGTCAGCTCTATTTATCGTCACTGTGACATTATCCATCATGCTGTGGAAAGTGTCAGACATAAAAAAGTGGAAATCTATAAAACTGGTTTTGAACGAGTAAAAAATGTCAAATTATGGCAGTCTTTATTAATGCCATTAACTGTACTACTTCAGAATCTGTAGGATTTTGTAAGAGCTCATAATATAAACATTGTTTGGATAAAATAAGACATGCAGAAAAGCGCACACACACACATGCAGAGAAAGTTAAAGAAATGATTAATTGTCTGTCACCCAATTTTGACAATAAAGCCGAAGGTGATAAGGTTGAGAAGACTATACAGTCTTCTTACAGGCATCACCATGGGAAATTTTAATGTTGCAGTTTGGAGATGTAACTTTGTACAGTTCACTTGAATAAGAGCCTCTCCCTCCTCTGTGGGCTGAACTGTCCTGTTGAATTGTGTCTCCCTCTATGTGCCATGCTACATCTCTCTTCCTGAAGAAAAAAAAGTCTGCTTTCATCAGGGAAGGTCTAATCACATGTAACTCCAAGAGTATTGTGTGAAGTGCATGAAGCCCCTTTTAAAATATTTTTCCTCCTCTCTGAATCACTCTTCTCCCTTTTTGCTTTATACAATATATTCAGATTTACTCCTTTTCCTAAATAACCTCACTAAACATGTAACTATCCTAAAGGGCATAGAATTAAAACATTTTTATAATCAGAAAAATCTGAGAAAAAAGGATCCTCTCTCTTCAGCAATATACTTATCTCTAAGCATGTACAATAAACCAAAAATCAGCTTGTGAACCTTCTCTCCCCTCTGGGGAATATTTTTTCATTTAAATAACCCCATTTATTTAAACTGGGAGAAGTACACTAAAGACTCCAAAGGCAAGCGTCTGAGGAGATTTGTTCCATTTGAGCTGTATATGAGACAACGAGCTGTGAACTGTGATTTATTAATTCATTTTGGCAATGTGACCCCAGTAAGTGCAAAATTACAGTAACTCTTGCATGTGAAATATGGTACACAAAATGTAGCTAACAACAATTAATATGCAAATTGTGAATCTACTCTTGGACAAAGCAGCAATGAGGGATGCTCAGCATCCCAGGAGATGCTAAGGTTAACTTCAGCTGAGCAGGTTAATCTCTCTACACTCCCTGTTATGTCAATGGGGATAGATAAGCTCATTTGAACCATTATTCTAGACCAAGAGCATAACTTTACTTATTTTTACTTACTCCTGAGGCCTCTCTGTCTCTGTCTATCTCTCTTTCCACTCACTACAGAAGGACACTTAGACTGGCCACTAGGTGGAAAGTGGCTCTTGCAAATACCCATCTTATGACTGTGCCTGAAAGTAAATTGCAGTATGTAAATTAATCTAAGTTAGGCATGAATTTATATGTTGAATGTCAAGATATAACATATAGATTGCCTCCAATGATGCAAAATATGATGATAAAGCAGCACATTTTCTGTAGCTTTGCTTCTTGACAAACAGCAAGCAAATGCAATTTCAATATCTACTGCATAAAAAAGTTCAAAGAAAGAATGGTTTAATGCAGTCGTTCTGGGCCTCAGCGCAAAATGCTGGGTCTCACTTGGATTATATTCATAAACTAAAGGGGCCAAGGCACAGGCTCGAGCAGCGCTACGGCGAGCCTGCGCACACTCTTTCCATTCTGGCACTCTCCTGCCGTGGGTTTTGGGCTGTTTCGGGCAGCGTTCCCCCAGACCATGCCCAGGCAGTGCTGGGGGGTAGCAAAACCCAGGAAATGAACCCAGAGGCCACCCTACTCTGGAAAGGTCACAAGTTATATTACGCAATTTGCCCTAAGGATCTGAGGACTGGCCCTGGCCCGTTGTATGTAACGGTATAAAAATAGCCTGTCTTTACAAGACTGCAGCATGGTTACATAATGTGATATTAACTCCCATCCCCATGTTCATCTCCGTGTCCATCTCCACAGCTAAGTGATTCTTTTTTAAACATTACTACAGACAGGTTCAAAACCAACATAAAATAAAGAAAACAAATACCTTATCCTGGTTCTTGACGAAAGAATATTTGGTTAATATTGCCACTGAATTATTCCATTACCCATGATATACTCCTATTAATAACATTCTGCTCTGACTAACAAACAGCTTTATTTTATTGCCATGATTTCTGGCTTTCTTACAGTTTCTAAAAATATGAACTGAAACACTCATTCCAGGAGTGGTCAACAAATATTACCGCTTCAATACAATATTGCAGGTATTAAATCTCTTCCCATAGGAAAATTAATTCTTGTGTTTGTTTAGACAGACAGAAACATATTCCAAACCAACATCATAACTAAAAGTAACCAAAAAAACTCCATTGTTGATAATCCTGCCTGCTTTTACTTGATAGCAAAGATATCTGGTGCAAGGAAATCTCCTGCTACTTTCATAGAAAAATCAACAAAAAAGGAGATGACATCACTGGGATAGAGGAAATCAGCAAAGAGAGCAGAGAGTATGCTCATTAACAGGGTCTAAATCAAATTTTACATGTGGGGTCAATACTGGGCATATTGACTTAATTTGTGTGGTTTGTTCTCTACTGATTTCACAGAGGAAAGCATGTCCAGTTTGAGGTCTCAACCACTGATAACAGCTCTGCTCTCCTAATGGAGCAAAACTTTCTGTGAGGGGCAAAGCTTGTACAAGTGAAAGCCAAAACCTCCTTGAAGAGAATCTGAGGTAGTGAAAATGCCTAGAGTCTATAAGGTCTACAATAAATATCAACACTTTGAGCTTCAAGTGCAAGGCATAAATCTTTCTGTCTGCCTTCTCTAATGAGAACACAAAATAATATGCATATTTAAAGAAGAAAACATGCTACATATTTTACTGTCCACATATGCCTGAGCAAACTACTCAGATACCCTTGCAATAATGGTAATAGAAACTTACTGAAGCTCGAAGGGGCTGTAACTCAGGATCAGGCAGTGCTCTGTGAATCTCAGGTCTTACGACAGATGTCCTGAGATGCCTTCCCAGGTGGGCTCAGGATACATCTTGGCCTGAGGAGCCCTTAGAGATTGGACAGACCTCCCTGTCTGAGTCAGTAAAGAGAGTCTGAGTTCACTAATCAAGCTCAAAAATGACTCACTTTCTAAAAAGCCTAAAATCACTCTTCCAAATTTCCTCTGTAGCACCATCATCATTTACGTGGGCCACAGAACCAGCTACTTGGGCACATGAAGGTGAAATCAGCCCTAACAGTGCTGGACTTCCTCTACCGTATTCCTTATTCCTTATGACCAAGTCTCAGAATGGGATTCATGCTGTTAAGTGAGCTCTGTACAGCTCCAGACAGACGATAAGCTTCTGTCCCCTTCCCTGATTCCCAGAGAAGCTTTAATACTCTCAGTTATAACATACAGGATGGAAAAGAAAAGAGACAGTACTGCAGTGATCTGGAATAACTGATGGCTTCCAAATTCACACTGAGCAGCAAAAAAGCAAAAACAAAAAAAAAACCTATACGTGAAAAGCGTACCCAAATTTGCAGTGATTTAATCAAAATCGGACCCTTTATAGGAAAATAAACCAACTACCTTTTGTACCTTTCAGGAAAGAAGCATACCTAACACGTAAGGAACACACAAGACGGATACTGGCAGCATCACAGTTCCACCTGCTCAGTCGCCAACACCCCATCCCACAGAATATGCTTGGTTTTGTCGGCCTTGTGTGCAAGTATTAGCCCAGTTTGGACCTCTTACAGAAACAGGCCATACAGTCAAGGTGAACCTAACCAGTTCACCTATTCATTTGAGAAAAGGGATTGATAAAATACCATATTATGAAAAATAAATAAATAATAATTAAAATAAATAAATCATTTTTTATTAAGAAGAAACTTATCAGCAGAAAAAGAAATAAAAGTGAAGGAAACAAGGCAAACTATCACAACTATCACAAAATATTTCACTGCCATGGCCAGTTGAGCTTAAGGCCATGCATGCTTTCACTGGTTTGGTATGTTCTAAAGGAAGAATAAGTTTACAAGTTTGTCCCACTTACCGCACGACCCAGTGTAGCTGAGACTGCCCCACCCTGCCTCGCAGCAATCCCCAGCCTGCCAAGCCTGCTGGTGAGATTCCTGCATCACCTCCTTTGGAACGGGGAATGCAGTGCAGCCACCTCATTCCTCTCCTGGGTGGGTTGGCAGTGCCATGATAAAGCAGTTTTTTTTTCTTTTTCTCTGTATTCTGAGTTACTTCCATTTCTTCCTGAAGGGATGTATAAATCCAGTCTTAACAGTTTATTCTCCAAGTGCTAGGGACTACCAGATAAAATAACATAAACTAAGGAACACAGGCCAAGTATCTGTCCCAATAGTCAAAGTGAGTTTCACTGTGGATTGCAAAGGGACTCAGACTTGGCCCTGTTTCTGCAGATATGGAACACATTAGTGAAGCTTTAGAACATGCCTGGGGCTCAGTCCTAACCTCTGCTGAGCAGCTATAGGAAAAATGTAGGAAACATAAATTTCTCCTCCAGTCGTGAGCCAGGGCAGGAGACTTGTCCAATGAAGTATCTGTGACGGCACATTTTGAAGGTGCCATACATTTTCCAAGCTATCAGAACACACAATATATATGCAGCCCTTAGTGACAGTTATAACCAGCAAGGAAAGGTGGGCAGTCTGCTGCATCTCGTGGAGGAGAACAGCATGTCCCAGAAGAGACTGCAGCCAAGATGCAGAGTCGTGGCGGGAGCCCACAGGATCTCTGAGGTAGAGGAGACATTGGGCTGTGCTCTTATTCTGTACTGTTGCACCAGCCAAGACACAGGTTAACTCTAACTTCATAAATTATCAGAGGTGATTTATTCTCTCGTTATCATTACAATAGCTTAATCAAGAGAAAGGTCATGTAGAAGGTCCAGACTTTTACACGTGTCAGGAGCCTGGTTTGAATTTGTTGCTTCTTAGCTCCGTAGTCGGAGCAGAAGTGTACTTGGCAAAGGAGAGGATCTAATCAACTTCATTTGTACTATTAACCTTCTCTCACATAAACTGAGAACATATGTCAAATCAAGCAACCACAGAAGTGTCCAGGATAATGATTTTCATTTTTTCTGGAAGAATAAGAAGGATGGAGGGCCAAATAACCACGTCAATTCATTGTACGTGGCTTTCTATCATGGATGTGTAAAAGGTTAAATATTGTTCTTCCTCCTATTGTTTGCCAGTTCAAGCTTAAGGAGTTTGATATGGAATTACTCTTAGAGTTCTGCACGAAACTGATAAACCAGCTAAGCAATAGTAAAAGTACTGCAGAGTGTGAAATATAATAACTGCAAGACTTATAAAAGGTAAGAATTATTATGGTGTAATGCAATTTTTCTATGGAAGGGAGGTTAAAATCTCTCCATATGGTGTGGTACTATTTTAGAGAGTGATGTACATAGATGCTGTAATTTCCTACACAGTGTATGAGAAGGGTGACTTCTGCATAACAATATGTCATTTCCTCCCATCCCAGACTGTTCTGTATTCTGACCACTCTAGCATGACCTTTCTGATGCTGAAATCAAGCAGTTGCTTGATAGCATGTGTGAAGGGTTTAGCTATGTATGATGTTCAGTATAAAGATCCAGGCATGTCTTTTTGCCATGGCAAATTTAGAGCAAATGAATGGATTAGTCATGGCAAAAATGTTAAGTATAGATGAAACTCAGCAAAAGCTATGTGCTTGTTTTCTAGTGCCTTAGCGAGGTTTGTGTCATTGTATTTATCAAAGAGTATTTTGCTGATGATTTGTTTTTTGTTGTTGTTGTTTTTTTAACATGAGGGTAGTTAAGCGTATGTTGGACAAGGCAGTGCTGCCGCTGAAGGTGAGCACTACAGGACACTATAAGATTGAAGTTCTTGCATAAAGATGAAAATATAATGTTTATTACTTACATCCATACTTCCTCTGAATTCTAGCCACAGACCAGGAGTTCATTATGCTTCTTGATGGACATAGCGAAGGCCCCCAAAAGCTTAAAACCTAACTATGAGACAGGAGAAAGCACTTGGCTCTAGCTGCATAGATAAGGGAGTATAAGGAAGCAGAAGCACAGACCCCATTCCTTGGGAGGAGTTCAGGCAGACTGGCCATCTGTTGCCCAAAAAGGTTAGGTATCACAGAAAGGGAAAATGTGAAGGAAGACTTTGAAGGACGGTAACAAAGTAAAATGCTGTGAATGTTTCTAGTTCAGAGCACGAATTAGCCAGAAATAACTCCAAACATTTGGGGACCACACTTAGTGATTTCCAACACAGGACTCAGGGCATGGCACAGTCCGAGCCCCAAGCAACCATGGTTTCCTCCAGCTGATATCAGAGAAGAACTATTTTCACCTCTCCAAGTGGAAGTCCAGACACTCCAGGGCAAAGGACACACGGACTGGTGAAATCACTGAGTTTAGCATTGTGAGTAAGTTCAAGAGTTTAATTTTGCTTTGGGAAATAAAAGTAAAAAGCTCAACAGTTGTAAGATTTCTATGCTCAACACTTCTGTTTGTCTAGATTCTTCGTCCTCCAGGGAATGCCCCAATGCTTCATCATATTTCTTCAAAGTACTGAGTTTTGGGCGGGATTTCCTTAAATGTACAATCATTAAGGAACCACAGCCAAGCATGATTCATTTCACATTCAAAAATAAAAGGACAGGTATCTTTCTCACATTCACCAAGAGTTTTAAATTTCTTTTTCTTTGTTTTTATTTTAAAAAATAGATTTTTTTGAAAAAGAACTTTAATTTTAAGTTTAAGTTAGTCTTAAGTTTACATTTAAACAAACAAAAATCTGGAAATTCTAAGTTACTGTTACCACAGCAACCATAATTCTACCTTATTATCTACACCAATCAGAGGTTACAAATCTAAGAATTGCACAGAGTAATATCAGTTCCTAACAACCTGCAGAAGGAATCTCCCTTCCGGCTGGTAAGAAAGTCTGTTCTTGAGTTTTGTTGTTTTTATATGACTAGAAGCACATATGCAAATGACCCTTCTCCAAACCAAAAGCCTTCCCCTTGAATTATTGTAGAAATTTTTTTATTGCAGAATTTTTTATTTTTCCTGCAACACTATGCTTGATTTTGGACTTAGCAGAGAAGAGTCCCTTTCCCCAACAGCTGGAAATCTAAATATAAGAAAAGAGATACCACATGACCATTCATCTCAACTATTGAATGTTTAGATAATTTAGATTCTAATTACACAAGTTCTTCAGTCAGATTTACAGAGCCAAACCACAGGTAACACTGAAACTGTTAGAGCAAAATCTCATAAATAAAAGCATGTTAACTTTGGACTGATTAATTTGTTTAGCAGGGATTGTCATCAGTTTACTGCATACCACTCTGCTCTTAAAATTGGGTGAACAGCTATGATAAAAAAAAAATTTCTACCACAAAAATTGCTAGTTATCCTAGGCTTCCTTTACAATCAATGGAAAGGAACAGTCATCACTAAGGTGCTATTAGATATCTAAATGAAGGAAAAAAACTGCACTTTGAAAATGCCTATTCTTTCCATTTACTTTGGATGCCAGTAACTCAGACTCAGAGTTCAACATTGAAGGCACCACAATTCAGGTGGACTAAATTCCACCCCATATAACTTTTCCCTGTATCTCATGCATCTAAATCTCATATGCCCTACTACCATACTAGCATTTTTTATGAGGAATTTCTCAGGCATCTTGAGAAGAAAGTATAAAATGTCATGACATTTAAACCCAATTTGGCAAGCTGTGAAAGATATATCTGCAATTTAGCTGTATATGCTCAATCCTAATTGTTAGCAGGTGTGTAAAAAGTTCCCCTATATATCCATATATGAAAATCCACATATAGAAATCCATATGTCCATATAAAGAATGACTTACCACATGGGTGGGATTTACCTCACAGAGCTGAGACCATTTTAAAACCACCTAACCTAAGCCAGTGTCCTAGGGCCCTGATTTTGTCACTGAAGGCAGGGGCACTTTTGGGAGTGAATCAGCCAATGCAGGTGAAATGAATCACTCTCTGGAAGAGCACACCTCTCTCCACTCACCATAGAAGGGTCTGACAGACAAGCTTCACCCAAAACCTAAGTTCTACCCATTAAATTTAGGTGAGATTAATTCTTCTTTTTATAGCTGATGTGCTATGTGTTTTCTGTCATTAGAAGCAAGGTCAGCTTCAAGTGGACCTTCTGAGGCTGGCCTCTTCTTGCAGCCCTGGCAGAGCTGATGGATTCTGTACTTTACAGAAAGATGAAGCTGTTGGGACATTAAGAGACCACTGACAAGTGGGCCTTTGAAGCTCCCATTACCTGACCTAAAATATTAAAGGGTAAAAATCAATGTTATTTTTCAAGACTGTTAAGCTAACAAAGCGGCCATGGTAGGCACCGCTGAAGAGGTGTGCACATGAAGTAACACACTAGAGATCACCCAGTTAGCTCCAGGTGGGCTGACATCTCTGCACAGTGCCATGGAGGTTACTCAGGCAATATAGGGCATTAGCAGCTTATACTGCTTCATTTTGTCTGTATAAGTATGCTTCATTGCAAGTGTACGTATACATGACCGCTGAGCAACTAAAGCTGCTGAAGATGACAGGCCTATGCCAGTGTAATAGTTTTAAGCTTTGCTCTGTCATAACTGAAGGATAAAAAGTGGCTTTTAAATGGGGAGCAGTGATAAATAATAAATGTTAGCATTTCAAAGAAAATTATTAATCAGGGAGAGGAAGCAGAGCTTCTAGTTTTAAGGGAAAAAATTGATAGATTTCAAGGCCAGCAATGTGCTTGGGTAAATGGTGTTCTTGATCCACCATAATTTCATCCAAGTTAGTATTTTAATCTGTTTTGTCTTTTATTACCATGAACTGATACAGATAATCAAAACTTTACAAAATAACTGCAGTTATGTAAAAATTGCTAACCCCGAGCTGCTATTGCCTGGCTCCATGGAACATCACTATCCTGCCTGTAGTAACACGTTTATACTCCTTGGGGAGAAAGTTTGTGCTTCCTAGTCAAATAAATCCAGCAAAATCAATTTCACATGCAGATGATGGCTATGATGGAAGATATTTCACTTCCAAACCATTTGAATCCCTCAGATCCCATGCACAAAGGTTCCAGTCTGTACTTTGAAGTATTGTCCCTGAGATTTTCGAGAAGGTGGACACCTTAGCAGTACCCAACTACTGATACTTTCATCTCTTGCTAAATGGAAACATTGTTTGCTCTGGATCCCAGAGAACATTTCTGTAGTTGTCCTGGAGTAAAGGAAAATCACACAAACCAAAACATATATAGACATTGGACATGCAAACAGTACTCAGAGAGGCTGGTAAGATAACCCTCACACTGCTTAGACTGTGCCCAAGTTTTATCTCTCTCAGCTCTACACTTTCTCTCATACAGATGCACACCACCTTTCCTGAGGGCAGGAATCATCTCACTTATCTTTACCTATCTAAAAATTAAGTGTCTAGTCTAAGCTAGTTATCTAGCTTCCCTCTAGAGTCTTCGGAGAGAGAAAAACAGAGGAGCAGGCACATCCAGAGGGCAATTCACTATCTGTATTAGACACTTAGAATGGGGTGAATCAGCCTTTAGAAATGTTCCTCTCTCTCCTTTGACTTTAGAGGGAACATAGAAAACCAGATTAGAGATGATAATTAGGGGATAACATTTGGTAAGGTGAATCCCACTCTGTATGTGAGTATCCCCTGTTTTAGGAAACTGTGTTGTCCTTTTGTTCTGCTATTTATCATGCTAGCAGAAAAGAATAAACTTTTCACTGACACAAACCAGCACAATGTCTGGAATCTAATCTGAAGACAGACTGCATCTTTTTGCTGGTGAGAAAATATTCGAAAAGCACTGTCAAGTTTTCATGCAGCAACACGTTTCCTGCTTCAGGTTAGGACTTGAAATAGTGAAAGAGCACAAGAAAATAACCATGGCTCTATTGCAAAGCAGTTCCCATGAGATTTCTTGCCAGGTTGAAAAAGTAAAGGATGTTGGAATAGTTCAGTAAAATTCTGGATAACTGTCCACACTTTGGGTTGTAGCAAACAGAGCAGAGCACTTTTTCTTGTGAGATTCTTCATGGTCTTCTTCAAAGACTGCCCAAACATCAGCTGAAAATGCAGACTAGTATATAAGATAATAGACCAACAACAAGCAAGATAGAGCATATAGAGAACACAATGTATAGTGCATTAACTGTCTATGTAATTCACAGATTTTAGTCATTATTTACTACAGCTCTAGAAGGGCTACCAAATAGCCCCCTCAGGAATTAACACTCACTCTGTGCTTATGGCAGTGGCATTCATCCAGTTAAAGCCCAATATACATCTCACAGAAGATGAAGCATTGTTATCGAGATGGAGAGTTGTTTAATATGTGGCCCCACACTGCACACTATACAAACACTTCCTGGAGAAAGGACTGCTTATTTCCTCCTGGAATTGCAAATAGTGTTCTGCAAGGAGTACTAAATAAACACTGCAAAGAAAGTACAGAGGTGTAAAGGCCAAAATCTCCACTCATATTGAGTGCCCTTCCTAAGGCACCTAACACCTGGTAATTTTAGAATGCAGCATTGTATAGCATTTCACACGTAAAAGGAACCAGATTTTGTTGATTTAACTTGTGATAGTGAATTCTTAGAACTTCCAAAAACCAGATCCTGGGATGCTTTATCCTAGTTAAATGTTTAGAAAATGGGACAAAAGGAAAAAAAAAAGAAAAAAAGAAATTCATGAGCACCTGTAAAAAGTTTGGTTTGAATGCCTTGCTTAGCATCAAAATAGAATGTAATAGAAGAGACAGATGTAGATTTCTTCATACCAGTAGGTAAGTGCCTTAACTGTAAGTCTTTCTTTCCTCTTGCTGCAGAGCATGCTTTGTCTCCTGCACATTCTCCTATTTCTGCAGAGGTCCTACTGAAAACACCTCATTAAACAAACCTTTTAGCTTCGCCCTTTACAACATTTACTCTATTTTAAATGGGAAGCTGAAGCAGGGTTCAAGACCTCACCTATAATGTTTTGAAATTCTGCTCCACAATGCTTAATGAAAATAAAATATTAGATTTTTTTCTTATCTCTCCCCCTTTTTCAACCAAGGAAGAAGCTCTCGATGGGACTATCTAGCTTCCAATAATTATTTCATTTTCTCTTTCTTCTTTCACTCTTCAAGGTCCTTCAATAACTTATCCTCTCCTTCCCTCAGATTCAATATCATCTAGACATTGTCTTATTAACCTAGAAAAAAACCTCCTTCATTTAAGAGTGAAAGTAAAGGTTCTCAAGACAATTGGTTAGGGAGTCATAGTCATCAGTGCTGCAGTTTAACGTCTTTTACTTTAAATAAGTAATCATTAGAACTTTTGGAATAAGACATTCAGACACTGAGCTCTACAGTACATGTTGTTCAACTACCCTAAAATGGAATGAAATAAAATCCCCAAATTTTATTCACCAGAGCAGATTTGCAAGGTCCAAACAGAAGATGCAAAAGTTTCCATTCCCCAATTTGATTGGAAAGGTCTTGGATTGATGGACCTGCTCACCACATCTCTCTTTTGAAGGTGAAGAGGACTACAGACTGTTTAATGAGAAGCAGGTTGCCTGTGGCATATTTTGGTCCCTTTTGTATTAACAAAGCTGGCCTATGCACTCAGTGGCTATCATCATCACCAATGACCCAACAGGAAAAGAAGCTGAAAACTGATTTCCACTTTCCGCTTTCTTTTCTAAAGAAAGGATATTTCTAGCCTCTTTCTTTGTGATTAAAGCCTTGGATGTGCAAACTGCTAGAAAACTGATGTAACCAGATTGTCAGGATGGAAAGAAACAAGCAGCTGGGATCCCCATCTGCTGCAATAAGGAGCTAAGCTAAAAATCCTCCCAACATGCTCATCTGAGGTAAAATGAGTCAATAAAACTGTATTTTTATCCATAGACTCATCCCACCAATTCCTTTCTTTTCCTTTACTTCCCTTTACCCTACCCCCCTTTATAACCTGCTTAAACCAGTACTGTCTGATATTGCCTTAGACTTGTCAGGGATTTTAGCCAAGCCTGCTATAGGAATAAAAGCCACAGCACATAATTTATGTTTAATGTCGGGTGCATAATTTGTTTCATTGTCTTCAGCCATGCTGTACAAACATGTCAATTGAAAGGTACTTGCTCTGATCTGTCAATAGTTCCTACAACTGACACTCCAGTATCATTTTACTGGTATCAGTGGAGTTTCATTAAACATTTGATCCATTTTCCTTCTGTCAAATGCTAGTTAACAATATAAATAAACTATAACACAGTAATTCCACTCCCTATGTCTCTGGGACCTGAGAAGTAGGGAATACTACTTTAAATTTGAGTGGAATAGCCATACTGATAAAAGAAAAGATAGATTCAAATGAGACATTATTTTATTCTATCATGGAAAAAAACAAAACAAAAACAAACAAACAAAAAAACAGGAGGTGGTTTAGAGTTTTAGAAATGCATCATTTTTAACAAAATGGTAACTCTTAATACTCAATATCAAGAAAGTTGAAACTGAAGCCATGTGGCCTTTCTGCCTTTGTTATTTTTAATTACTTCCCATTTTATATAACTAGTATATTCACCTTCTCTTCCTCCCCGCCACCTCTTTTTAAATATTTTTATTCTTATTTATCTTTTTTTTTCTGTTCTCTATATGCTAGTTTTTATTTTACTAACTAAAATGTTTTACTCTGTCTGTGTTAAGTCCTTCTGCTTTTTTATTTCTTGATCTTGTTTTGGTTTTCTTTGTCTCTTCCTCTTATGTCAGTTCTTATTTTCTGAATATTTGACACTTCCCCATAATTCAGGGGGCAGCTCTCTTACTTAGACTATTCAACTTTAGTATCTTTTCCAGGAGGAAAGCTTAAAATGGAAGATAATACCTTTCAAAAAGTTTTAACTTTAATTAAGAATTTTAAGATATTAACCATACCAATTATTTGGTTACTCAATGCATTTATATGAGGTTGTGACAGAGACAAAGTACAAGTTTTTCTCCAGGTAAGACATTAACCCAAAGCCTTATAATTTGAATAAAGAAAGCTTGCCTTCCATTTTGTTAGTAGTAGTTGTAATCTACAAAGTCCCTCCCTTTCTTAGCTCCCCAAACTATTTTTCTATTTATTTGGAAAACAAAGACAGTGCTCAGAGGCAAAGAAAGAACAGGAGCAGTTCATAGTTTCAGGGTACATCTTTGTTCCAGTAAATACAAACCAAAGGGAAAAAAAAGGAATAATAAAAAAAAAGAACAAAAAGAAAAACAGAGTGACTGAGCCATGCTGTATTGAGGAGTGTTGGCTACAATGACATTCTGTGTTGTAATTTTTTGCATGCATTCCCACATCAACACCCTGGATGTTGCCAACACATCACTATGGGCATGGGCCATGTCTGTAGGATCATGACATTATGGCTGTGTAAGTTCTGCTCATTCATATATTCCACATGAGGATCTTCCCAGTGGCTTGGTTTTCCCAATTTTCCCCCATATCTAACAGCTTCAGCTACCCACCTTCTAAAAATGGCAAGCCCTTTATCTTTGAAGGCATGCCTAAGGATAGGCACTTTGTCTGTATTTTTCAGCAATAATGAGCAAAAAGCCTTGGTAAGCAGCCCTTGCATAGAGCCTTAGTACTGCACAAGCTGCATTTTGTCGGCCACCGTCAGCAACACCCTCTGCCCAGCAGCTCAGCGCTGGCAGCAGACAGGAGCCACCAGGCAGCACAGCAGCCGTGCCGGCGTTGCCGCTGCAGCTCTGGCTGCAGCATCACGTAGCAAACCCACCACCAGAGCCCTGGCAAGACCAGGTGCCTGGAGCAGAACTGACAGGACAAAGTGGCAAAAAAAACAACAAGAGAGGCAGCATTACAACATGGCTTATTGGCTATGGTAAAAACAAGTTTAAGTAATATAAATAGCAAGCAGAACTCCTGTCTCTAGCTTTGATGGTGCACTGAGTCTGTTGTTTTTTTTTAAAAGTGCTCTTCAGATTTGGTGCATGAATTATCACCTCTAATAGCTGATAATTAAACCACTTCAGCAAAGCTGTGAAATAGAGAGGACTAGCAATAAAATCTCAATCTCACCTGGCAATTATTTTGAAACCATGCTCCAAATAACCAGATAAATAAATCTGTCTACGTCACAGATAATTCTCTGCAGACTGACAATTCCATAAATAAACACACACACAGATGCACACATCCACATCTATATGTATAAGCCTCAGTGAAATATGGAACAGATATTAAAGTCAATTGCACAATCAAGGAAGAGAATATTATGAAACTAGAGAGGTACTCAGTGACCTCTCTTGAACACTGTGTAACTGGCTCAAGAACATAATACAAAGGGCTGGATAAAAAAAAGTGCTAAAAGCAGATATTTTTTCATTTGTGGAATCTGAAGAGCTATCTGGCAATTCTGCTCATTGTTCTGCTTTAGAAGTAAAACAAAGTGTTCTAACAACAAGTATTGATTTCATCATTAAAAGAAAACTACCCATTCATAAATATTAAGTGATGATATTATCTCTTTCCATGACTGCTTTCTTAGAGGCAACAAAAGAAACATAATCCATGTCCAGGAAAACAATAAATAGCTTTAGCAGTTACAGAATCTACTCATCTAGCACATCACTAAAATGGAAAACTGGAAGGCCATTTTGGAAAGCTATCCCACTATGGAAAAAATTAACAGCACCCTGCAAAAGACTCTGCAGTCCCACAGACAGATTTCTACAGACATAACAAGGGATGGGATCAAATATTTCACACGTTCTGATCTGATGAAAAATGCTCTCCAGGTTCCTAATCTTTTAAAAAAGAAATTTTTGTGTTCTATATTCGAAGGATAAAACAAGAAAGCCTCATTTGAGCCTGCCTTTGTGTTCATTAAAAAACTTTAACATTTAGAATCTTGAATAAAAATTATGAATTAGAGCTCAGAATATGCCTATGAAGTTGAAAGGTATTCTTCCTTCCTTAGAAACTGGGAGATTTGGAGTTAGAATTCCTTTATATGAGGAAGTAAAACACTGGAAAATCCTTGCTGGTTGACAGTTAAGTTGTAATCAGGTCCAAGGGCCTTTTACAACACCTGCACTCCCTTCTCAGGATTATGAAATTTCCTTTATAACTATTGTATTTAAAAATGGTAGACTTCAAAAATTTGTATTGAGAGTTTTGACATTAAGATGTATCTGAATTATGTTTCCATCTCTTCTCTGCTACTATGATGATTAAAATTTTTGCTTGTTTGTGTTTACATAAAAGATGATATCTCCTATAACAACACAATCCAGAAATTGGAGCTGCAAGAAGAGCAGTAAGTGTGGAAGCATCCTGAGAGAGATTGGGAGTGAGGGAACGAAAAGAGGACGCTAGGGCCACATGCAGGAGTAACTTAAGAGGGCACAGAAAGATGTGCACTGCTAGAAACATGCACATCCTCAGCACAGAAACATTTGAGAACACCTCCTGAGGAGAAAACCTTATCACCAGCCCTGAAAAACTAGTACCTACAGAACAGGGACGATGAGGTAGAAACAATCCTGCAGGAAAGCTCAACCCTAACTGGATGATACCATTTGTAGAAGAAAGTCGTTTGGACCAGAATGAAACACAGATCTACCATGCCCCCACATCAGGCTGTTCTCTCTGCTTTTCGTTGCGCTACATACTTTTTCTCTAGAAATACTTGAGGGGATTTCTTCCTGTGAGGCACAGGCATTCAAAAATTGCCCCAAGGCAAATTGTAGAGGGGAGCAGAACTGAGAGAAGAAGGAAAAGAACAGGAATGGGAATATATATGGACAGACAGATAAACTAGGATTATACTGGTTTCACTGATTTCTCTTGAGTTATTCCTAATTTGCCCAGTAAGAAGAATATCAGGCCCAACAATTCATAGCTAATATTTGATTCAGAAATGTCAGTTCAGAAGGGAACAGAGCCAGTGAACAAAGTGTTTTCCCTAATGAATACATACATATCATTAGGATTGAACTCTTTATTTTATAATCAGTACAGTCACTAGAATTAAATATAAAACCAAGTGTCTCAGATAAAGCCATTATCACTCATGATAGTCATATTTCATGCAGTAGCTTTCATTACAGTGTAGGCAAGCAATGACTTTGTTTTCGCAGTACCAAAACCTCCCACTCTATAATCTACATCAGAATCAAGGAGACAGAAGTTTTCAAAATTTCTCTGAAGCTGACAAGGAGAGAACAGCAGCAAGAACAGCAAACAAAGAGCATTTCAGTTTTGAAAAGCTCCTGCAAGACTTGATTTGTTATGAAAGGCATGCTTCAGATAAGTCCAAGTGCATCAGGCAGAAGTCTTTGGACGGAAAAAGTCTTATAGAATTTGGATATATTTACACATTTTAAATCCAAAGTCGTCATTCAAGCATCTTATTTGTTCATGTGCAGAATGAAGAATGATGCAAATGCAAGTTTTAAAGTTATGCAAGTCTGAGGAATCGTGTGTGTGTGTGTGCATGTCTCTGTAAATTATGTTTGAAGGGGGAGAAGTTATAGCCTGTTTCCAATATATGTTTTCCTACAACTCTGGTGCTAGATTCAGTATATGGAAGACTCTGTGGTGCCATCATTTAGTTGCTTACTGACAAGTGATCTATCATTATCAGTGTGAGGGTGACAGAGCACTGGAACAGGTTGCCCAGAGAGGTTGTGGAGTCTCCTTCTCTGGAGATATTCAGAACCCGCCTGGACGCGATCCTGTGCAACATGCTGTAGGTGACCCTGCTTGAGCAAGGGGGTTGGACTAGATGATCTCCAGAGGTCCCTTCCAACCTCAACCATTCTGTGAACCATTCTGTGATTATTTAGCTCACTTTCCTCTTTGTCAAATGCTCTGTGTATGTCACAGATTAATGGTTTCTATACCCATATTATTATTTTATATTTCATTGTACTGTTTCATAAAATAGCAACTCAACATTTATAGTAAGAGAGAGAGACGCAAAAAAAAATGCTGCAAGGAAAAATATTTCAAACAGCACAGATCTACTGGTTTCTGTCCTGGTCTCAAAAGACAAAGCATACACAATGATGAAGAAGTAACACTATAAAAAAAGTACATTAAAGGAATCCCCAAAGCAATTTATGCCAAGGAAATATGACCTCAGATAAGCTGCATGGATACAAAAATTAACTGCACTGGTAAATTAGGCAGAGATGGATAGGTTTTACAGATGGAGCAGTGAAAAGTGAGGTGGATAGTGAGATGGCACAGTTAGTCTAGAGCTGGCTGTGAGAAGCTGCAAAAGAATCTCATAATACTGACCATCTGGGTGGTTAAATGGAAGATGAAATGCAGTGCTGGTAAGCTCAGTGCATGTGAGGAAAACAATTTTAACCGTGTGTATACAACAAGAGCCTCTAAATTACCTAATGACCCTCAGGAAAGAGATTTTAGACTCATTGTCAATGTTCTCAGAAAATGTCAGCTCAGTGCCTAGCAGTGGTCAAAAGAGCAAAGAGCATCTTCTGAATTGTCAGGACAGGAATAGAGAACAAAGCAGAACAGAAAATACTATGCCACTGTAGAAATCAACAGTGCACCAATTTCTTGAATCCTGTGTGCAGTTCTGGTCCCCCCATTAAAAAATGATAGAGTAGAGCTAGAAAAGGTGCAGAAAAGGGCAATAAAGATCAGATTATTGAATGGCTTCCTCAGGAAGAAAGACTAAATAAGATGCGACTCTTCAAGCAATGAGTGAGAGTAAAATACAATAGAGGTCTATAAAATCAGCTTTGCCAGGGAGCAGTTGCAGGGACAACATATATTGACATGTGCCATGGGTCATACAAAACTATTATTAGAGAGCAGGCTTAAACCAAACAAAAGGAAGTACTTTTTCAAACGACATATAAATTGTAAAACTCATGGCCACAGGAAATTCTGAAAGCCAAAACTATAAACGGGTTAGGGATTAGACTGGCTATTAAATACAATAGTATGGGTGTGACCTCCAACTAAGACAGTCCGTAGACTGCCGATTGCTGGAAGGCAGGAGAATATAGTTTCCAGAATGCCTTTTTAAAATCAGAGTATTCAGAGGCAGTTATTTTACTTTCCGGGCTTGTGAACAATAAAAAAACATTACTATGCATTTTCATTCACTCACTGGAAATACAGCCCATTAAAATATTCCTCTTTTCTTAAAGGCAGAAAAGCAAAATATCTGATTTTTTAATTCCATTTCAGGCTGAAACGGTCTTACGCTACTGCCTCTCACAGAAATAGGGATACAGGAGTAAATGGACTTTTTGGTTCTTAAGATATTGGTAAATACCTGGTAAAATAGGGCTCAAAGAATCACGACTTCTTTAATTGGTTTTAAACAAATACTGAAGAGGAAATAAAACACACAGTGCACCGAAGTACAAGTTTCTTACAACATCGTGCAAGAATTTTCTTCTTTGGCATGTCAGCTGCACCAGTATTTTGTGACTTACACCAGCTTTTATCAGTCACAGGAAACACATCTGAACTGTAACCCAAAATGTTCTAGTATTGTGTAGCAGATAAGTCCAAATTCAAGAGCTAGAGAAAAGACAGCAAGAACATTTGCAGTATCTTCCTTAATGGTATCATGAGGCAGTTTTACTTCAAGGGTCCTGTAATATTTTACTTTTGTCTGACATAAAGTTGCTTAGCCAGAAACAACTCCAGAAATGTTATCAAAGGACCAGTTTTTTAGCTTTCCTGTTCCCAAAAGAACAGGATTTTTTTTTTGTTATGATTTATATTTCCATTTCTGGAAGTATATTGCAGTGCCTATGCTGTTAATAAAGTCAGGTAACAGAACATCTGCCATTTCTTTAGTCTTCTTAGAATACTGATCTTAATGGGGACTCGAATGGGTCCTAAGTGTACTTCTGCAATAAATACATCCTACTAGCTATCTGCTGTAGGTTGAATTTCCCTATTTTAAGATCTTACTGTACTTTTTCAAGTCCAGCAGCTATAGAATCTGGACACCAAAATAGCTGAGTGTCCTGTCTGCAGTGAGTCTGGATAGCTCATTAGGCAAAGCTTACAATGAAACTATTGGAAGGAAGCAGAATTAACTGACTGAAAGAAACGTGTATTTCTTGGGCTGTGGTTGGAATACAGGGTCTTTCATAGCAGCCGAGGCAGTTGCTTGCACAGGTCTATATGTAAATAAATTGTGCTAACTTAGCAGAACGTATCCTGAAATGCTATTATATTTTGAAGCTGTTTGTTTTTGTATTTTAAAGGTTTTTGATTATTTAATAACAAGGAATCACATTATTTTCTTTAGTTCTGTTTTCTTACAAATACAGTTTGCAGAGGGGGAGGCACTGAGCCACTGACAGTAAAGATGAACGTGAAGGTTTCTGAGAAGTGCAGGCTTAATTGCAGCCTCCCCCCACAAGTGCCGAGGGAGACCTGCACGAGGAGAGAGCTGCTGTTCTGGGTGCAGCTCGGCGTCAGAGTGCCGGTGCACGGTGCTGGAGCCTCTCCTCTCACACCCCACCGAAACCGCAGGGTACAAGCCACACTACCGCATCTGAGCAACTCGTTCAGATGCCCTGCGTAGTCGAAGTAGAGAAGTAGACAGTCCCGGAGCACAACTCTCACACATTTTAAATGTTTACTGGATGTTGAGATGAATTACACTCTAAAAGCAACTATTTATTTCTACTGACTTTAAAGGGAGTTGGGATGACTTGCTCAGGTGTAGCCATCTGTGCTGTAGCGTTTAGTTAGGTGACATGAATCCCCCAAATTTGTCTTGCTTGCTTTCCTGCCAAGGCTACATCCACCAAGTCCCACGGAGTTACACTGAGCCAAACACTAACCCTCAGGAAAGCAGAGCCCTGCGCCCGTTTCTTTCATCTGCACCCTCTCCCTTGAGCTGCAAGGGAAGTCACCCAGCCGCTTTGTAGTTTGGGCCTAGCTCATGAGACGCTCAAGCCTCAATGGCTGTGTCCCTTTTTTCACTCATCTCTGCAAATTTTAGGTCATAATCTTCTTTTCCTTTCCGAATTCAGTTACATTAGATTTCATGCCAGTTAGCCTCGGTTCCCTCACATTTTTTTCCAGGTGGCTTCCTATGCCCATAAAAGAAGAGACAACAGCACGCCCTCTAATCACTCCCCGTTCCCTGAGGATGCCTAGTTAGACAGGCTCTGCTTTTGCTTTCCTTAGAGCATAATTCTTCTGTCCTTAGTCATGGACGTAGTCCCAGTAGTGTCCAGGAGAATTACTCCCTTGAGTTAATACTGCCGAACCCTTGTTTCACTTCTCTTTAATCATGCTAATCTTCATCTTTTATTCACTAACTGATAACAATGGAATTGCAAGATCTGCCTTACCTTCATCTCAGCCTTGGACAATGCCACATAATCCATTTAGAAATTCTAGAAAAGATAGGAAATTTAACTCTTTATTAATGATGCCATAAGTCAGTTAGTCATCTTGTGATTCAGAAATCAGTAAAGAAAAATCTGATAGGCAAAGAGTATTTTTTTTTCTGTCGTCATATTTTTCTAGCTTAGAAGTCACTTCTCTTCCTGCTTTATACAATACCGAATACAAAACTGATCTCCAAACATCACAGCATTTCTCTGGGTGGCAGAAACAAACAGGCTGATTTTTAAACTGCTGCTATGGCTACTCCAACAGTCTGTCAGGAAGCCAATACTATTCAACACCTATATGACTGATTATACCTCAATCCCTCAACAGACAACCAAACAGATGTCACCACCAAGGATGCCTAGTGGCTGCTGAATAACATTTCTGCTGCAGTGACACAGCCTCAATCAGGAAGAGAGGGGATTTTCTCGGGGAGGTAATTACCTCTTACTGATATGAAATCTGGATGCTGAAAACAATGAGGATCCTAAACACCGTGGTAGAGGGAACAAATCTAAAAACAACAGAGGCATCCAACCTTACCTATGAATGGTAAACATGAGCCTAGCAATAAATATTTTACAGAACCAAACTGAACTCTGTTTGAACAAATATCTTTTCAAAATGCTGGGGATGACAAATACTGTATTCTTGACTGCACTAACACATTATTCAGTCAACACAACACATTCTAGTGAAGAAATGCTCTTTGCTTTGAGCCGATATGCAGGAATGCTACCAAGACTGAGACATGGAATTCAAATATATTTTTAGTTTATTTTGCATAAGCCATTTCTGAGGAAGGAAAAAAAGCATCTGAAATGTGAAATTTATGCTAAAAACGACGAGTACGTTGTTGGTTGTGTGACTTATTGCAGAATTAGAACATTAACCTGTGTGTTTTCCCACCTCCTTGAAATATACCACGATAAACACGCTGAGTTACTGTTAATGATAGTGATACGTAGTCTGTTCATATAAGAAGAAATATAGTCCAGATACGCATTTATCACAGCTTTAGTAAGCCCTGGAAATAAAACAGTATTCTTACCTGTATGTGGTCAGGCTTCTTGCTGGAGAAAAGAGCAGCATTTTAACTGTCTGCTGAGTCTCTACTTCATTTCCCTGCATTGCAACTTCAAAACCTCTTCTTCTGTGTCTGACCTAACATGGGTTGCTGGCTTCTGGGGGCTTTTTTTCTTCATTTTCAGCCTCACAGTAAACTCAGTATGGTCAACAGTTAAATGTGTAAGGTTTATTTATTTATTTAGTATTTTGGCTAAGTCCCAGGTAGCTCCTAAAATGTGAGCTTTACTACCTTATTTATACTCAAAACAACTATTATTATTTACAGGGATTTGGGCTAGAGCTTTTTAATGTGAATGCCTAAAACCTCAGGTATAAATCCTTGTTGACTATCCCCATAAAGAGACTGACTCAGCGGAGGCTAGCTTCCTTGGCAGAGGAAGACAACAATCAAATGCTTTGAATAGGAATTAAGCACATAAACTCCTTTCAACTGCACTAGAGTGACTTACCCAAAGTCACACAACATCTCTGTGGCAGAGCCTGAAGCAAATGTTTCAAGTTCTAGAAATTCCTCTTGCCTGCAAAGTCCTTTGTAAAGTGATATATTTTCCTGTTATTATTTTTCATCTGTATTGCAATAGTACTTAAAGAGTCCCAGTAGAATACAGGGCCTCAGGGTATTAGGTGTGTCTGCACAACATGAGACAGCTCTGCTCTGTTGAAGAAACCTTTCTCTGTATAGTACACTGAGATGGTTGCCCATGAAACACCTGGGCTTCCTTGCAATTCAGGGAGCAGGGGAAGGCGCTTCCCGTTTGAGCCAGAATGACTGGAATTGGTTAAGTAAGGAGCAGAAGCCAGCCTAAAGTCTCAGGGGGCAGTGGGGAAACTGCTCATGTAGCTGAAGCCTCTGCCCCACTCTGTAAAACCGCAGGACCTGCTTGCTGCAGTCTCCTGGGATTGCTGGTACCGGTGGAGAGGCCAGGGCCAGTCCCAGTCCCGCCCAGTCTGCCATGCTGGTTACAACCCGTGCCTGCTGCATTTTAGACTTGGGACACTTCGGCCGCACCATTTTGTCTGCCTCCATCTCAGGAGAATAAGAGATAAAGAGGTCCTTGGAAACTAGCCTCTGAATAGGACCAGCCATCATCTTGTGGAAGCTTTATACCTCAGAAAAGCAGAAGGATTGGGAAACTGAGACAAGGGGGGAGAAGGCCTGAATCAGACTGTATAGAGGCCTGGTTTCTTTTAGTGTTGACTTAAACTGGCTTTGCACCAGGCCCAAATTGCACAGGGTTGGTCTATGAATCAGATATGTACATCAAGCCAGCTCTGAGGCTCTAAACAGGCTCTGCGAAGGAGGCATTGCCAAATTCCACACATAGAGCAATGTGTAATGTTAAGAGGCCAACTGTTTCTTCAGAAAAAATGTAGACAGTTTGTAGAAAATATGCAGCTTAAAACTGATTTATGTTACACACTAGACATGAATATTTTATTCAACGAACACAGAAGAAAGTTAAAGCTATCTCATGGCAGATCTCTCAGCTTATCCGCACTGATTAAGAACCAGACAGGGGTAAGGCAGGGGCCAAAGACTGGTCTTTCAGCTAACACGTGAAAGGCAACGTGCCTTCTTGTTAGCCTTACCTGATCTCTGATGTGTGATGTGATAGCAACAAGGAGCATCTGCCAGTTTAGACTGCATGTCAAGGCATGCAAATATCAGGAGTATCAAGCTATGACCATGATGACGAGGAAGGCTGAGTCCAGCTTTTATTGCCTTGCCGTGGGCCTGAGGGAACATGATCCTACTTTTTTCAGGGCTTTCACAGATCCTCAAGTGCACGAGGAGCACATTGTGCTGTCCTGTCTGAAGGTCTCCAGCAACTGTCACAGAGGAGCTGCACTCCTAAACGCTCAGGCAAATGTCAGCGTGGGGCTGGCTGTAAATGCTACAGAGGCAGGGAAGTAAGGTCCATATACCTTTCAGATCACAAATGCCTTGAGGCCACAATCTTGTCTGCTTGTATGTGTACAGCAGTCACTGTAGATCTGGGCATATTATCAACATATCATGCCCCAGCGTTTATTTTGAACTAATTGTCTATGTGGACTTACTGTCACACTCATACTTCAGTAAATAGCAATTTAATTCTAATAAATACCTGTTTCAGTAAGTATCTACAGCAGCATTCTACAGTAAATTCCACTAAGATAGTTGTGTATCAGTGAACCAAAGTTTTTACTGCTTCTGCTACAAACCCAGCAATGAAACACGTTGTCCTTAGCAATACCAGTACAGTCAGACAGTTGCAGAGATGATAATGAACTTTATGTCTTTATTCACCGGTAAAGAAATTATTATTTGATAGGATGGAGAAGGCAATCATTAGACATTACTTAAAATTAGAAGCTGTACCTCTAAAGAACCTTTCATACTGTGAGAAAAACTATTTTAGATCTTGTGCAATGCTATTTAAGAGTTGCAGTTGTCCGTCCCACACAGCCCTTTTTAACGGGATGGAGAAGGGGGAAAGATTCGAATTACGCAAATGTCCTTAAGAGCTTTATAACCTGGGTAAGAACCTCATACTGCCTTAGAGACCTGTCGGAAAAATTCCCTTCTGGGCTTAACCTCAAATCCTTAGTGGAAGAAGGGCTGAAAAGGACATGCAGACTTTCTTAATAAGCCTGAGGCCAAAAGAACAGAGACCACTTCAACGTTTGCCTATGTTACACACCTGATCTCTGCAGCACAGCCCAGGACCAAGGGTATGATCTAGAAAAACAGGTAATTCAGCAAAGAATCTTGTTACTGCATAATGTAGCTGTAGATAATAACCTGTCTTCTTCACATGAAGAACATATTGTGTTTTTTCAGACTAAGCCATTTTTTTATTGTAGACTAAGAAAAACACCAATCAAAATTAAAGAAAATAGAAACCTTTTATGAGAGATCATGGTTGTCCTAGAAGAAAGACCTGAAACCTTGAGCAGTCACAGAGCTGTTGCCCTTGCAGACAGCATTGTATGCAACTAATGCATACAATGAACTATATGGTTACCTAGAGCAGAGAAAGTTAAAGCTAACATGATTTTAGCTGGTTTGACTTAATCCCAGTTAGGACAGTTTCCAGAACAGAATATAAAAATTCTGGTTCAGTGATTTTGCATTCTTCTGAAAAAAGATTTCTTCTGGTCTTTCTCTTAACCAAAAAAATAAAAACAAACCACAAATCAGGCATGTCCAATAGAGACAAGAGATCCAGGAGAATATGGATGTCAGCATAAAAGGCACTGATAAAACCTCATCCGAAGGATTAAATTCAAGTCCGTCTTCAAAAAAATTAAGCTAAATTGAAACAGGTGCTGGAAAAGGCATTAGGATCAAGGCAAAGGAAGATTTCGATTTCCTGGTGTTTCTTCCTTTATATGAAGTGAAAAAGATGATGCGCACCTAAAAAGCAAGAAACTTGGGGGTTTCTAAGGAGTTAAAGCACCTTAGTGGTACAGATCAAGATCATCAATAAAAACTTTGCATTGCTGGAGTTGTAGATCAGGTAGTTAAAATGTGACTCAATGAACAGAAGCAGCTTCCTGCTTGTTGTTATTGCTCTTTATTATTTACTCAATGTATTCTCTACTGCACATAATAAAGAGTTCCCCTCTCCTGCAGAGTAGAGGGGGCTTGTAAAATTTACATCTGCAATGTATAATTGATACTCATACACTGTTATTAATTTTGTTCTTATGGGCTTTGCATACAGTGGGGAGTTATAAGGAGGGGTTTGAAAGAAGTCATGGGTAATTTGGCAAACTCTGAATGGGAGTTTGGCTTTCTGCATGTTTTCCATGCATATATTCCATGCCCAAGTCTAGCCTTCTCTTCCCATTAATCCAATTTCTTCCTGTTTGTTCTTTGCCCCAGAATTAAAAAAAAAAAAAAAGATTTTAATTTAGTTCCATCTCATCACACAGAAACTAGAAAAATGTTCCCCAGTACCCATAAAATAACACGTTCAGTTTTAAAGAATAGTCTTAAAAAGCTGTTGAAACTTCCCAGCTTCATTTTTTCATGGAACCACTGTTTAATTTACAGTAAGTCGAGAGGCAGGAGGGATGATAAAGTTAAGCTCATGCTGTTGAGAACAATTATCCTGGCCCAGAGACATATGTAGCCCCAGAAGGTTGAACAGACCACCATAGCTTAAAGGCACTAAGATAAAAGGGCACGTGCTGCGTGGGCCCAGTGGGAACAAGGCCACAGCCTGCAAACAGAACCCACTCTGCTTTCATTTGATTTGTGCCTCTCTTTTGCCATCCTTCTTTTTTTTTTTTTTTTTTTGCAATTTTGATTTATTTAATAAGACCCTGGTGATTCAGTGGAAAGAAAAAGAGAACGGTAGCTGGGACAGTGTGACAATATCTATCTAACATTTGCCACAGACAAAAAATAGCTGGGCAAAGAAATGATGGCAGCCTCTCTTTCTAAAAGATTGAAGAGACAGAACCAAAATATAAAGTAAAAAAGAAGAAGTCATGGGATGTTTAAATTCTGCACAAACAGAATAACAGCACCTTTTCTTTTCCTCCCATCTCATTAATCATGCTGGTTAATTGTTGGGATAATGATTTCACAAGTTCATGTAGTACAAAAGGATTATCCTCAAACTGCACATAGTACTTGGCATTTACTTCTACATATGCCAGTATATCTGCATTAAAATGTGGGGTATTTTTTCTTTTTTCTTTTTCTATTATCCAGTTTTCCTGGAAAGTGAATTGCATGTTGTTCTCAAAGATGGAAACAAATAAACAGAGAAAGTTCAGGTACCAATTAATAAAGGAGATTACATTCTTTTAAAAGGAAAGCAGTAAAGGAGATAAAGATAGAAAAATAAAGAAACATTTCAAAATGTCACTGTAGTTTAAGAAGCTAAATTGTTTCTCTGAAAGAGATTCAATCTTTTGTTAGATTTTTAGGTTACTTAAAACAAAAAAAAAAAGAAAGAAAAATTAATGGAATTTTGAATAGCATTTTGGCAGCTGTGTCCAGATTTTTAAAAATAACAGGCTATCAAGATCCTATTTAAGTTGAGTGATTTCACTCCTTACTGTCCTGAAAAATGTGATACCTATCTGTCACTGAAGCTAAAGAAGGATTTGCTTGCAGATGCCCGTAAGAAACAGTGTGCCTATCTTCACTCTTAAGCACTTAAATGTTTTTTACAAGCTGAGTGATCAATTACATTCTTTCTTATCCCTTTTATTGTTTTTTTGGATTGATAACACTGTATTATTATTTTCTTCTAGTGCTTCTTCCCCTGTTTGTATATTGATTTTCAAATCTCTTTTGCTGAATAACGCTGCTAAAAGCATCCTGAGTGTTATAGCCTCCCTCTCTGAACTGGAAGGAGGATAAATCAGGGCACTCCAGCTTTCTGCGAACTATTCTAATCCTCCAAAACTGCAAAACCTTCCACCAAAGAGTGAATTATGAGGAGTTACTCTTTCTAATGTAATCATCGAGAGAAAGACTAATTCCATAATTTAGCAATCCCAAACCTTCTCCTTTTCATTCTAAAAACTGAAAGGTATATTTGATGCAGAAACTATCCACCAAAGGAAGAACAGATAAAATATAAGAGAATTCTGTTTTTCATGTTTGTACTGTTTTCTTTTTTTTTTTCTCCAAATTGATGTTTACACAGATAAATAGCGAGTTGTTGCCATAATAGTATTTTATGATGTCAGGCTTGTACAACTTGCACTTCACTTTGTCTTCTTGATGGAAAAGCTGCTAGGCAGAAATCCTCTCAGCTTACTCCTGGGCATTTTGTGCTGCTGTACGAGAAACCATTCTGGGGCATTTTCTTAGCTGAATGTTTGTAGCTCCTTCAACTATCAGACAAAAATTTGGCCCTATCTGAAGCAAAGCGACAGTCTCTCAGGGTCAGATTATAATCATACGTTTTACCATAGCAAGGAATGAAAGACCAATGAAAACACAGCCCAGCGTGGCTTTGTTTGGTCCCTTTTCTGTGGGGGAAAAAGGGAATCAGCCTGTTTCCTGACTGATTTTACTTTTCCTCTGCATAGTTCAAACTGCGGTGGAAAGGGGAAAGACGGCATGTGGCCGAGGCTCTGTCGGGTTCTTGTCTTTGCCCGTTCCCTTCCCACCCACCTGGCAGCAGGGCAGAGGCAGTGCCTGACTGCAACATGGGGTGGCACATGCAATAAGTTCACAAGGTATCAGGAAATCCCTTACTTCTCTGATAAATATATAGCTTAAGATTTGGTTCACAGTGCTAAAGGTATAATTTTTTTGGAAGAGGTTTCAGGGTACCCTGTCATAAGCAGTAGACCCTTAGATGAAATCCTGAAGTTAAGTATCTAACAGTAATGATTCAGCCAGAAAATAGTCTTGTCTATTCAGTACAAACTCCATTTTAACTTGCCCACATAAAAAAAAAAATTAAGAAGTTAATTTTTTCAGGAGAAATTTATGTTTCATCTCAAAACAACCACCTTCACTTTGCCTCCACCGCAGCCCTCAAACCGGGGAAGACAAACACCACCTTCTGATCAATTGGAAGTGTCATAACACACTGACACGCTACATTAATAAATATTTCTCTGGTCCCTTCACCCCTAAAAATTGCATGATCTGGGATTACAAATAAGTCTGAAACAATTGCAGTCAGCATATGGGGATTCTATGAGCAGAAATGAAGGTTAAATTCAAAGGCTACATTATTTATGGTGAACTATTTGCTTAGCCCTAACACTGAAGAACAGCGGAACAAATGGAATTGTTAGATGCAACATGTTTTAAGAACAAAGGCTGAAATCCCATTTCTAGTACTCCATGCTTAAATTTCCCCTGTGTTTTAAAAGAACTGCAGTGTTAGCTTTTCTCTCATTAAACTGACCCTCTTCTATATTGAACCTAACTTGACTTTTTTTTTTCATTTTCAGTTTACCTAAAAATCAGTGTCCTGAAAAATTCAATGATTATAAAGAATGAAAACAGAAAGAGTTTACTAGGCAGCATGTGTGGCCATTCTCATCTCGCTGAGGTGTACACACAAGGCATTTTGGGCTACTGGGACAAGCTACAGAGGCTACCACTCATCAGAAATGTAGAGGTATGTCTTGCCATACTGCAGGGAGACTGCAGTGACCATGGACGCAGCTGCCATTGGAAAGGAAAGACGGCGTGGGACAACCTGAGAGTGCCTACCGAACCGCCAGACCCCCCACCCGCGGGAACGGGACCCCCAAACCTGCCGGCAGGGCAGCACGGCGCACCTCAGTCCTCCATGTATCTGCCGTCACTGAGGGTCTCTGAAGGTCTTCATCTGCCACCACCACTGCACCCACCCACATCCCCCAGCCCACCCTTCCCTGCCAGAGGCGTTTGCACAGTTTGCTTAACTGACAAGAGAATTATTGCTCGCTTTGGAGCACGGTGTCTCCCTAGCCCTGTGCCCTTGCCTTTTATCTATACACATAGCGCTGGTAAGCAAGGCCAACTGAAGGTGCAGAAATCTTTTTGCAGGCCCCCTGGGAAGGAGGCAGCATGTTACAGTGGCTCAGCCCACTCTTTCTGCTTTGAAGCTTTCATGCTCTGTGTTATTTTATGCACTCCCTCTCTGTCTCACAGCCAAGGGAGCATAGCATTTTAGTCATTTAGAGCCAAGCTCTGCCCTCACTTACACCCATGCAACTCATGGCCCTGGGAGACAAATAAATCTGCCAACAGGCCATCATTCAAAGTTCCATTTCTTTAAAAAAAAACACAAAAGAAATAGAAAGATTTTGCAGCAAACAAAGTGGTCAGTCAAGTAATACTGAGTTGAGCTTTGAATGAGTTATGAACTAATTCTCTGTGATGCAGTGCATTATGAACCTGGTAGGCTATACAGGTTGCAGCAATCCTGATGAGTTATGTAGTTACTCCAAATTCATGAAAATAAACAGCATTATTTCACTTTTACACACACACACACAGATTCTCTCTCCCTCTGATCCTCTGTAACAGTCAGTAGTCATAGTTACAATGCTAAATTTCTTCCAGTGTAGCACATGAGTATTACCACACATATTCTAAGTTAAGGTGTCTAAAACCCTATCTTGAGGATTTTTCAGAGTCATACTGGCACTCTAAAATATAGTTCTCTCAAGTGTCTTGCATAATACTTTTTTCTGATTTTCTACTTAGGAAAATGTCCCATTGACCACAGTAGGCATTTTTTTTTTCACATTTATCAAATAGGAGATTTTGAGAGGACTGTAAGACTTGCAGACCACAACATAGCAATATGTCATCCCACTTACAAATTTATTTTTTCATCATGTTTAAAATAAGCTTCTTTGCTTTAAAAAACCCTCAAACATTCATGTCAGTGCTCTAGGTTATGTGTGAGAGTTTCTCATGAAGTGGTGGTTTTGCTTACATAAAGGTAATCTTTGAAAATGTTTTGAGCTGTTTCTGGACAACCTTTCTGAGAAAAGGTGTTGCATATCCAAAGGATGGGATAAAGCCTCAGTGTTGGGTTCTTTCAGCTCTTCCCTGCACTGAGGTATTCGCTTCCATCCTCTAAGCAATTGCTGTAAATTTGCACTGCAGAATGGAGGGCATGAGACAGGGGGCTGTTCCCTAAAGAAAGCTACCAGGACGTCACACCAGCATCCACAGATGTGGGTCCAAATATCTCCGGCTTCAGGTTAGAAGATGTGTGCATCCAAAGACTCACTGACTCAGACCACTGGAGAGATTGCTGATTTTTTTAAGTGAACATTGCGTACTGACAGGAAGTATGGCAAAAAAGCTGACCTGTCTGTCTCCAGTAAGTTACTGATGCAAAACCCTAAACATCCTAAATTGAGTAAACCAGTGCTGTGATTCTATTGCCATCATCCCAGATTTCTTCACCTTATGATGCAATCTGGCATAATGCTAAAATTCATTCTCAATTACCACATTTCCTCTCATTTTGATCTAAAATTTCTAGTTTCAAAAAAGGATTGCTAACCTCAGCAGTTTTTCATAGACGATGATTTCTGTGAGTCAGACTAATTTTCAGGTTTTTCTAACTGTTCACAAATCAGGAATAAATTAATGAGAAATTTAAAATATTCAAAATTCCCTGGTTAAAATTATCATATTTTAACAAGTCACCCTCCCCCAAAGTCCTTGGAGCATTTGTAGCACAACTCAAACATATTTTTAGAATCATAGAAATTGTGGTGGGAAGGGACCCCTCTGGAGGTCTCTAGGCCAACTTTCTGCTCAGAGCAGGTCTCTCATCAGCACCACAGCAGGTCAGCTGTGGCCTTGCTAGCTGACTCTTGAAAAACCTCCACAGAGGGAGAAACCTCCATGGCCAACTTTTCTGGGTAACCTCCTCCAGTGCCAAACTACAGAGTCTGCAGCAGAAGTCAAACATACATATTAATGCTACGATGCAGACATGCTAAGCATTTTCCAAACTTAGAAAGAGACAAAGTTCATGTCTTCATGAGACTGCAACCAGAAAGGAATAAAACTAGTTGGATAGTGGGAGCTGCACCTAACTACAAAAAGAGGTGATTGCTGCCCTCCCAGCAGTTCCCCCTGTTTTGGTTTGACCTAATGTCCAGCCTATACCAACCTGTAAAATCTGCAAGTAAAGAAATATATTTTACTCCTGCAGAACTGTAATCTCTAATGAAATAGAGAACAAAGGATGGTGCCAGACCATTTGCAGCTCTGTTAATGTTTCTGTAGTATTTTTGACAACAGTAGTCTAGCTTATTTCAGTATAACATTCTGCCTTTTCTTTAACTGGATAGTGTATTCCTCTTTCTATCTGACTGCCATTTATGCAGCTGTAATAAAAAATTAATTCCAGCATAGAAGTGGCTTTATTTAGTGGTAAAAAAGGCAATTCAGATATATATACACATATCTTAAGACTACAAACATGTATATGCACGTGTGTGTGTATGTCCGTACATATATACAATACAAATACACATAGATCTAGAGATATAATTGATGCCATTATAATTACAATTCTGGAATGTAATTTCATATTTTTAACAGAAAGTATTCAGTCATCCATAAAAAATACTGAAAATAATTATTGAAGAATTTACTTCTAACAGTCACTGAGTTATTCTTTCTGATTGCTTGCTTCTTTTTTTTTATTTAGCTCATGTTTTCTTCTTTCTTTGTTCTAAATCTTCTCAGATATAGAATAGCTCCTTGCACCTCCCAAGTGCATTGAGCTACATTTTAAAATCACCTACAAATTTGCAATGTCCACGGTCATTAGGTGCCCCTGATGCAACAATAATGAGATGGCATTAACTGATGGATTAGACCTTCTGCTCAGGATGAAGTGAATATAGTAACCTTTGAGGTGAAGTATGGTACAAAATAACACAATGCAGATGATATTTCAAGATTAAATGTATCTCTCTGCTCCACCGAGCAAAATATACTGATTTATTAATAATAAACCAGACTGTCACCAAACACATGCTGTCAGCACAGATATTATATTGTTTATTATATTGTGGTCTCCTCTGGGCCCACTGTTGCCCTAAGAGGTAATAATTGGCAGGGGGGGGTGTCAGCTAAAAGGGCTGTTTTTCAGCCTTAAAGTGGTGGTGGTGGTTTATAGCACAGACCTGAGGGCAGATGTCCCTCAGAGGGTGAGGTAATATGTGGGGTGCTGGAAGATGCAAAGACTTCTGGGATGGTGTTGGAGGACAGCGTAGGCTAGAAAGAGTCAAATCAGGTGCAGTTTCATCCTTGCTGCCTTTAGGAGTGGTTCTTGGAGTGAACAATCCCCAGAACCATACTCAGATTTATTTCAGAAAAAACTAGTTAGTTGATTCCAACTAGTTAGCTGACTTGCCAGAGAAAAAAAATAGCACTCTGGAAAAGGATGTGGATGGGATATGTGTTTTCTTTTCTGACACAGTTGTGGTTTTTAGTTCTTGGTTTAGTGATGAGTCACCTTTAAATGACTGGTTCAAAATTCTTAGAACTGAATAACAGGATTAACAATATTTTGGAAATTAAATAATTTCACTGCTAGTTAGAACATGATCTACAACCTTATTTGTCATGCATCATTCTGGGCTCTCCTAGAATACTCCAGTCTATCTGAACACAGAAAATATTATTTACATTTAATTTTTTCTCATCTGTTACATCTCTCCACCCCATTTTACTCATGGAGAACTCAGGAAGAGAAACTGGAGACAAGATTTGCCTGACATAACTTTAGCCACTTAACTGAATCTGAACAGTGAGGAGCTCTAGCTGGGAGAGGTGGGAACTGTCAAATGGCAAACTCTAGAAATGTTTGTTAAGGGTTTGTTGATATCCCAGGTAGACCATGTTCAGTGTTGCAGAAATAAATAGACTATTAGTATGTGAGCTCGGGATAATAAATAATAATCAAAGCAAAAAATTACCTGAGTGAGTACATATCATACCAACACCACAATTTCGCTCAAGGTGAAGATTAATGAAATGTACTCAGTGTCCCAGGATGCATTCGTTCATTCAGAACCCCAAGTTACTGGGTCGATAGAAATGCTCCTTTCTGAGCAGGCTGGAGTGAGATTCACTCTGGCAGATGTACATCAGCACATTTTTTTTTTTAATGTGTTTTTCAGTCTTTTATGTCTTAACTATGGAAATATGGCTATATTACTTCTGTAGGTGTATTCTTGTCTGCGCTAATACAGGAACCCTGGGATTCCAGTCTCCATAATGAGATTGAATTATCTAACTACACTGTCTCTCAAGAGGTACTTTTCTCATAAAATCATATTTTTGCTTCATATGAAACTCCCAGCGACTCACACACTGAAGTCTGTAAGTTTACACAACAAATGATGGGAGAAATAAGAGAGCTATGATGGTAGCTATATTGTTCATTTCCTCATACTATATTTTTATTTCTTTCAAGACTTTCCCATAAACATCATGAAACTTAGTGTCACATGAAAGCTAAAGCAGCTGCATGATATCTTCAACATATGTAACACAGAAGTTCTACTTACTTCTATGGATATTGCTCATTAAGTCTGTCCTTTCAGGAGACAAATGTTGTTCTGCTAAGCCTTACCTAGTCCCTGAATGCACATTTTGAGCCAAGTCCTACAAGATTCACGTTGACAAAGTTCTCTTTTCAGAAAGTTTTTTCAAAGAGCTTTTGGGTCAGGTTTTATGCTTGTGACTCACTGATAAAAGCTTGCAGTCCTTCCCTTAACATTTTATTCAAGGTTAATCATTATATAATAGAGACACCTGAGAAAAAGATTCCCCTGTCTATACACTCTCCAGAATACTTTAAATTCTAAAATCCTTGCCTTCCTCATCAAGCTCCCTAATTACTTAATTAAAACTACAGTATGTGTCTAACAAGCTACTGCAGGCTCTCAGAAATTTCGCTTGCAGTAATTAAAATGCAGTGAAGCCTTTGTAGCCTGATACACCTTAAAACATCCTCTTTTCTGTTCCCTTCCTCTTTCTCACCTCAAAAATCCTCTTGTCTTTCATTTTTCTTCCTCTTAATATTCTATTCTTAGTTTCCTCAACTGTACCTACTACCTCAGCAGGGGCCAAATTTACATAGTCTTTATGTATGCCACTGAAGTCCCAGTTTACAGTGCTTGCCCTGGCTGTCTCCAAGCAGTCAGGGTCACCTGGCCAGCAGGACACTGCTAGGTATTTTTAGATCTAGCTGGAAACAGATATGAAGATGCTGAGCATGAGGCCCACTCTCCACTCTTTGCTCTTTCCAGTGTTACAGTACAAGTCTTAATGGGAATTTGGGGTTACCCCTTGTTCTCTACTAGCAGCTCAGGAAAGCTGTGCTCAGGTTTAACATCTGTGGCAGTCATCAAACACTAGACAAATTGGACCATCTCCAGTTCCTCAGCTCAGTGCTGAGGATAGCCCAAACCAGCACCCCAGCATATACTGAGGTAATTACTAATCTACAGGATCAAGAGTTAATTGAAAATCATAGGCTCTTTCAGATTGTATCAGGCCTGCAATTCTCCAGTGATTCCAGAAATGGTAATCACTTAGTGAGCATTTTTTCTTACACTCTCACCCCCTAAGGGTGACCTTTACAAAAAAATCCATCCGTCTCTTGCGTGCTTTATGCATCTTCCCTATGGAGTATGCATTTTATGTAACAGGATGATTAATTCTTCTTCTCTACATCAGGGAGAAAGAGCTCCTTGAAGAGGCAAAGAAATAGAAGGCTTGGGGTGGTGCACCGTCCTCACTGAAACAGACTTTCATGAGGCTCTACTTTACTTCTGTGCTTTGAGATGTTGTTATTTAAATGAATCTGATTCTGGTAAGTAAGAACAGAGTTTTTGCTATGCTATTTGAAGATAATTGATTTTCAGCTTGTGCCCTTGAGTATTTAGTGCCTGCTGGGTATTGCACGATAGACTGTACTCTGTATGTGTTCTTCATACCAGTTTTACTTGTTTACAAAGCTATAGTGTACATGGCTCTAGTATTAAAAGATAGTCAGCATGACCGATCCATGGGAACTTCAGGCCCATGCAGACTTCCAGCTGTTGCATTAGAATTAATGCCACTGGTGAGATTCTATTCTTGTGCACCCTCAGTTCACCTTCCACTTTTCCCAAACACTTAATATGAGTTTTGTTTGTATGTATTACCAGCTACAGTCAAAAGGCTGCCACAGTATAGGATCGGTATCTGTGACCTTAGCCTGTGCATTCAAAGGAGTGTCTAAAATTAGGCATCATCTAAATTTGCATATTCATAAGTATCCTGAATGGAAAATTTTAGCCCAACTAAAGCAAAATCTAAATGACGGTAACTACTTACTTCACAGAAGTTCAATGTCCTCTGCACACTTTGAGCACCAGAGAATTTGTAGGCTTCATCTTGGTGTTGGAAAATGCTTATCCTGCATCCAGAGTAATAGGTGAGCCAATCTAACTCATTCTTTCTGTGCTTGGTCCCAGAGATCCATCTTTTCTTTCATAGTCCTTAATATAAAATAAATTGCTTGTCCTGTGGTCACTTCCTGCTGTAATCAACAGACCTTTCTAGTGTTATTCTCCTCAAGCTAGCAATACATCTTATGTGAATCTTAGTAACACAATCCCCAGAAGTTTACTGTCTCAGGACTATAGAAATACTAATGAATGTTGCTGATAAGAGCTACTGCAGATAATCATCTATTGCAAAGGGCTAGTTTTAAAGAAGCACTTCTGCGGGTGCAATCATAACTAAACTGCTTCCAGTACCTCAGCTAACTCACCAGCATTTCCAAACTACAGTCAATATAAGGATGTCCAAAGGGTGAAAGGACTTTTTCAAGACACAAATGAAATATGTAGCAGAGTAAGAGCTTAAGCTTGGATTTCCTGATCCTCGTTCCAGTCCATTAATCCACTATTCCTATTCAAACAAGAAGAAAAGACAATGAACAGGCAGAGGGGAAAATGCTTTGAGTGAATTCTCAGTGTATTGTAGATTCGTTGGAATATGCTGTGCTAACTCAAGTGACTTAGCTCTGACGTCTGTTTATTTACTCATCCTTAGACTATGTTACACTTTATTTTATTTTATTTCTCATTTAGTTTATTTTTGATTTAATTCTGGTGAGAATTGCTAGCCAGTTGCTAGTGCTTTTATATTTGCATTGAAGGCAATGAAGGTGTCACATCTGCTCTATTTCCCTGTCAGCACATCTGGGAAATCTCTGCATTCTTCACCTGCCATGCTTTACCGTGTGACACAATTAAGTGCAGATGAACACAGAAATCAAAGGGAAAGTCTCGGTTTGTCATATCAGCTCAGTGTCAGCATTTCACACAGACAACATCTACTCTGAATAGACTCTTCCTGTTATACGTGGACTAGACATCTATTAGCAGTGCTGATTTAAGTTATCCAAAGAGAACATGAGCCAAAAGCTAAGAACATTAATGCCATCCTGGTTAATGCTTTAGTATGTGTCCATCTTGCTATGTCAGCAAAGGTAAGTGCAGGTCACACCCCACAGTGTAAACCAAATTGATATCCATTAGTCCTTGCTCAAGAAATTTAGTAAAATTTGTCCAATAATTAAGTATCCTTTTCTGAAAGAAAGGAAGACAGAGGGGGATGTAGTTTAACCTCTAATGAGGCTCTTTGTTCACCTAGCTACCTCCTGGAACGTACACTGATCTCACCTCATTTATGTGAGCATGGCTTCTCTTAACCTCAACTTGTCTAGAGCACTAAATCTTCCAGGCTTTTCATTAAAAATTGTCAGCTGAATAAATATCAAATTTTGATACCAAATATCAACATTTGGGATGGAAATGTACTAATCCTGTCATATTTTGTTTGAAAAATTATTGAAACAGGTGATTTCAACCTTATCATTTTCACTTTAATAACATAACAAAACCTAAACCAGGCAAAACAATGACTTCTAAGCAAACTATATTGGTGAAATTGAAATAAATTATTTTGGTACATAGCCATAAAAAAAAAAGAAACCAGGACATTTCAGATTTAGTTAAAATTCACACACTCGTGAAATATATTGAAATATTGGTATTCTTGTGCAATGGAAATTCTGGTTTTACAACCAAAGCCTGCATGAATACCAGACTGAAAGCTTTCAGCAAGTGAAAAATGGGAAGCTGGATAGATAAAGGGATAGTTCTGAGAAAGGATGGTTTTGAAAGAAAACCGTTGTAATGAACTTGTTATGGGGAAGAACAGTTGGTGCGGGGGCCGGTGTGAAGAAGATCGTGGTCATGGTCATTGTGGTCTGGCCTGAAAGCTGCCATTAAAGCCTATGTGCTCAGCACAGCAGGTTGTCTCCTCAGGCTGATGTGTCTGTGGTTGCAGTGGAACAGACTGTCTTGAGGAACAACACAGGTGGAAAAGTAGCTTGGGCCTCTTTGATGGTGGTGCTGTGAAGCTGAGCATGAAATTTAATTGGATCCTGTTTTGAAGGAGAAGTCAGAGGTGGAACCAAAGTGCTCTTGGCAGCCCTGCTTCTTTCATTAGGGATCCAAACTTGCAGACACCTGAGCATAGGCTTAGCTTTAATAGCAAAAGTAATTTAAAGGCAAAAATACACTGATATGTATGTGTGTAGCTCTTTACAGATGTTCGTCTAAGAGGCCCGTGTTGCTGTGTTATGAACCAGACACAGATGTCTTAAGAACAAATACAATTTTATGCTGGAATAACTCTAAAGAAGTCACAGTTATAGGAACATTATTAGCTGAAAGGATGAGGCATAATTTACTTTATTGCTGTGAAATACCTCTGAGGCTGTAGTGACCTAAAAAAAAGTTTAGTAGTTCTGTCTTGAAGCTTAGATTTAATGTTAAGCCAGTCTTTGTCCTCCAAGTGGGATTCTGTATTACAGAGTGAAAAATAAAGTAAATTTTCTCACCCAGAAGATCTTTTCCTTGAAGTATTCAGAGTTATAAAACCTCATTTTGATTTGGTAGGGTGCAAAGGCGGCTTTAAAACTCTTTCTTCCAGAGCACTTTAACAGCAGAAGATGTGGTCCTAAGAGTTTCTGGGACATCATTAATTTATCTGAGGAGGAGTCTTGAAAGTTCAAACTGAGGTCCTATATATAATAAGTCTCAGGACTGTTAGATAATTCCTGGTAGACAGTCATGAACATTATTAATGAGGCCCCATTAATAGTTTAGAAAACCCTTAGATGAACTCCACTTGCAGTTCCATTCCTTAATTGCAGTAATTAACATTAAGGACTGCAAAAGCTTAATAGACAGCTTTTCCATTAATACATACAATGCTTATAGTGAAATCAGGTACTTACAGAGCCGTAACTGTGCAGTGCATTTGAAGCAACAGCAACTTTCAAATAGCACACAAAACTTGTAGATCATCCTTTGGTATTTGCAGAGAAATTATAAGCCTAAAACTGAGGATGCTTCCTATCACATTGCTAGCATGGCAGAGTTTATCTCGTTCAGTCTGACTCACCTATTCCTATCTCCAGCATTATGCTTTTTTTGCTAATATAATGTGCAAGCTTCTGGGACAACTTGGATGTCCTTCATTTCAGCAAATAATCACAGTAATGATGATGATTATAATTTGAATTGGATTCATCATCATCTGAACAGAATGCAAAGCCAGGGCAGAAAATAGCTCAGCTGAGCCTAAAAGAATAACTTGTTACAGAGGTTAGGCAAAACTCTTAAGACAGATGTGGAAAGAGTTAAGAATGCTGAGTATTTTATCAATTTTAAATTATATTAAAAAGCAAAGAAAAATGAATCTATGAATCCCCAGATTTGACCCAAACCACATTAAAAGAATAGACATAATCAGTTTAGTCTATGTTTTCTCATAGAACATACAAAATTTGGAAATAGTCCACCATGGGAAATGATGGAAACAGGTAGTATTACCACCAGCAAAATACAAGCAGAGTTTCATATTGGCTGGCTCTTGCTTAAGAGAAATGCATGAGAATATGATTACAGAATCTATAGGCTGGTATTAGTAAGACAAGTTTAGAAATAAGGCTAGTGGGAGTGGATATTCAAGCTGTTTATCAGCCAGTCTTTCCTGCCAGTGATAAGATGATACTGTGAAGTTGGTTTATTTCAGTGAAAACAACAACAAAGCCCTGATGTAGTAAATCTCTTTAAGGTAGTTCTATTTTGCACTGTAGCATGTAGATCCCACCATTTTCTTTAGAAAAATACATTTATTAATTGTAAGATCCATTTCCAATTCCAGCTGGATAATTGCATTTTGTCTACTTATATTATGCCTCAGCTTCAAAAGCAAAAAAGATTTATTCACCTGCTGTTTTAAGCTATTGTGTACTTTTACTTGAAATTAGTTGATATATTTCACTCCAGAAACAGCTGCATTTCGCAAGTGGATTTAAAACACTCTTAGATATTCTTTGCACATGTATGTGTAAAGTGCTTTGATCCTTCAGAATACATAACTGTAAGATGATTTTAATTAATTCATGATTCTGACAAATATTTATCTAGCCCTTTGGAACTTTAGATAGCTTAGAAAGTGGAATCTTTTCATTTTCTAAAAATACAAGTATATGCAATAGTAATTTATAGGCAGATCTCAGCTACTGGTAGAAGAATGAAGTACATACTCTTGCTTTTATTCTGTTTCTGTGAAGCAAATATGGGGAAAAAAGTATTTTTATCTTTTAGCTCTAAAACTCATGCTTAATACAAAGACGTGGCACATTTTATTCCATTAAAATAACACATTTTTTTCCTTCAAGCCTGGGGGGGGGGTTAAATATTTCCAGATTCATCACAGCAAAAGAAAAAAAAGTGTATATTTCATTAAAATTGATTCAAAAAATGAAAGAATATAATATCATAAAATCATCTTTTCACTGCTCTCTAGAGAACATTGTGTTCTGGCCCTTCCAGGCAGCTTTGTCTTTTTACCTTTACCTAGAAATCATGTAGCTTAAGTGAAGCACTTTTTTGCCATTCAGAAATCTTATTGACTGTAAATTAGATATAAAAAGGCCATAGAAACCAACAGTCCAGACTTATACAGCCATTATTAGATTCTTATTAATACTTCAGCTAAGTATTAATCATCTGTATTATTCCTGCATATGGATTACTATCTATATGGGCAACATTGTTCCTTCTTAAGTTTTGGTGTTTAAAACAGTGTTTTAAATAGTGAAGATAATAGCAACAGAACTCTATTTCCTTGCGAAAGTCTTGTGAGAAGCTAGATGTGAAGGCCTTTGTGTTGGGAAAATCATGGCCATGATCTGGCAACTGAGTAGCATCTAGTTTTAGTGTATTCTTACAGGGACAAGTATTCAAATTAAAGCACATGAAATGAAAGTTCCTTTCATTACTGCCTCCGGCAATACCATGATTTAATATCAGCTGAATATTTTTTCTGGTGATCCATGACAACTTTGCCTTGGGCCAGCCCATGATCCTGATAAATCTCCTGTGCTCTGCACACTACAGGTATAACCCAGCACTAGCAGGTTCCCCAGGTAGCTAAAAACCTCTATGGACTCATGAATTACTCTCATTTGTTGGCCTTGGCCATGGAAAAAGAGCAAAACCTCGGGATCTCTCTGTTCTGACTTTTTTCAATGATTTCAATGATTTTGGTGTAATGTGCTTTGAAGATCTACATGAGTCTAAGTCTAGAGAAGAACTAGCCTCCAGGCTATCTGGAGTATCTCTGGGATCTATGTGGGTTATACAAGGGAAATTAAAACCACTCTTACACCCACACAATTACAGAGAAGACCACTCAGACACAATTTGAGGTACAAGCCTTATAATGGAGGGCACTGATTTAAATTTCGTAGGTTGCACCTGAACAGAGGAATGCTTAAAGGCCAGTGCCAACCTGATGCTAATCTGGATTTGAAATTGTACTAAAAATATGAATGTGTCTATATTAGCAAGAAACGTGGTGCAATAGGAGCAGATCTGCAGAGCAAAATCTTTGATGCTGCAGACCCAGCACCCGCAATCACATTTCGACATGGCTTACTCCAGACTAGTTCTAATCTAGTCCTGCAGACTGAGCATTCATTAGTTATTGGAGCATGTTAGGTGTCCTTCTGGAGTACAACTTTTGGGTTAGTTTCACCCAGAAGGTATCCTGTTTATGTGCGCCAAAACCACGCTACAATGTGAATACAACTGTAGTAAATGGGGACATTTGCTTCCAGATTTGCTTCTTCCACTCCAGAATGCAAATAAAATGCTATTGTAGATGCACCCACGACTGATGTTCATGTAGAGGAGCACTGCTTCTTCCTATATTTTTCAGTTCAAACAAATCCTAACATCAGGAGTTAACATCCTTCATGGCCCAGAAAACTGTCCTGGTCCTATTGTTGCCATTCAAAATCTGTACTTTCAAAGCTATCTTTGGGTTTTTCTTGTCCATCAACCTGAGAGGCAAAATCCTGTCCCCGCTGAATTCAACAGCAGGTTTTCTGCTGATATTCTTGCAGCCAGGATTTCGTCCAAGATATATGCACACTCAGGATAACTAAAGCCTCCTTCAGCACTCAAATGACAGAGCAAGATCAGGAAACACTGTCCTTCTATGTACACAGCCAGCAAGCTGCACAAACGACATGGCAATGGAGTGCTGACTGTCCAACGACATCTCAGCTGGTTCAGCAGGGAGATGCTGTAGGTCTAGCAGAGATTGCTCTCTTGGGCTTCACCATAGGATTCAGCTATAAAACATACCCCTGGTATGAGGTTGGGAACACAGTTAGGAACAGCAAACCGGACTATGCTCTGAGTCCCAGGACCTGGATTTGATCACACGCTTGGTGGGTGATTGAGCAAGTTGCTTCAGCCTCTGTTTCATTTGTTGCCCACCACATGTCTGAATATTTCAGCTGTAAGATCAGCAAACACGTAACATCTCTTCCCATGCTTATGTGCAAGACCACAGCACAGCAGGGCTCTGAGTGTGACTGGCGGTTGTCTAAAACAAATACAAGAGTCATAAGATAATGTCCTTCTGTGAGAGAACTGCAGTTCATCTCCCTCCTCCGACTCTCATATGAGGCTTCTCATCTCTTGAGAAATAAAAGATTAAAGTCATGCAGGAAAACACAACCTGTCACCTGGAAGAATCAAGTTTTGATTCCATTCCTTCCATTCCTTAACGGTGCTGGCATTTCACTAAGGTTAACCAAATGGCTGATCAATGATAGTGGAACTTCCTGGGAGCTATGAGTTGCACAGCGTTATTTTACTCCAAAAGTTTTGTGGAGCTGTATTTACTTTATCTCCTACTTTTATTTCCTCCTTTTTTTCTTTAACAGCTTTTATTCATATGTGAGTTTCTGGCAGTTTCAATATGTTAAAACCCATTTAGACTACATTAAAACTGAGAATTCTCCACTGTATAAATTTAATTCCAATTACTCTTATTCCCTTGTTATCTGCTGGTTATAATATGAAGTACTTTCAAAACTGGCATATTAAAGAAGCTATAATTTGCTCAACAGCTGTAGAAACTGTGATAATTAAAGGAGAAATTAATTGGTTTTATTTTGATGTTTCTTTTATTATATTGCAAGTATGAGAATTTTCTTTTCAAGGTAGGAAGACATCATTTCTCATCTGTCCATGCATCTATAAATATACCTCAGCCTCAGACTTCTCTGAGTACCTTCTAAAAATTAAAACAGGGAAATAATCTTTATCTCTTTCTTTTTCCCTCAGCCTGAAGAAGAAAGAGATTAACAGATTTTAAAGTCAACAAGGACCACTAGGTTATTCAGTAGGACATCCTGGACAAAGGATTACATCTAGGTATGCTTTTACCGAGCCCAAGGATGTGGTTTCAATTCAGGCAATTACAGACAGGCTTCCAGTTTTGATATGAAGGCTTCAAGAAACGAAAAATTCAGCACTTACTTCAGCAGTTTGTTCCCATGTCTGTTAAGCACCTGTGAATCCTCCTTCTAGTTTTAACTCCTAGCTACTAGGTGTTATAGTGTCTTTCTCTAGTAGATTAGAAAATTCTTCAGTACTAGATATTTTCTCTTCACAATGGCATGTATACCATCGAATCAAAGCTTATCTTGGTCTCCTCTGGATAAATTAACTAGATTTAAATCTTAGGTTTTCCATTGTAAGAGATTTTCTTTCAGTCCTCAGGTAATTTGCATCCGATTTTCTTACATCCTTTTTTAAAATTGAGCTCCAAAACTCGACTCAGCAGTTTGGTATTGGTATGATTAATACCAGGTGAAGCAGTAAAATCACTTTCCATCTCTTAATCACAGCATCCTTGTTTGTACATTCAAAGAGCATGAAGCCTTTGCCGTAGCTTTACATAGAGAACTGCTTGGTCAGTGTGATTGAATCCTAAACTGTCCACCAACGCATTGCTACTGTCCCTTCCTGAATAGAAACTTTACTGCTAAAGGACAGTTTTCTAATAGCATAGACACTAATTTCTGGTAAATGCTCTGCCAGGTCCAGTTCCCATCTTCTATTTTCAATCTTACTCTGCAGGGTACTTTAACCTCTAGAAGGTAGCTATGTAGGACATTTCAGCTCTGACAAGACCTCGTTCTGGAGATACTTACAGAGACAAGCACAGAGTGAAGCTATGTGACTAGATTCGTGGCTGCAGCAGACCAGCTTAATTTTTTAAAATAAGTGGTGTGGAGTCATCCATAACTAAAATTAGAGAGTCAGTGACTAATCTTGCATATATTGGCCTGAGCCTTTCTGTTCCTTAAACTTCCAATCAATACAATGAGTATACAAATATTTATCTTTTAAGTACTTTACATTAAAAGCTAATTTAGTGTACTTCTGCAATTAATCATAAACTACTTAAGTAAATATCTTTTAAGATTATACTAAATAAACAGAATCAGTCATTCTTACACTGTGCATGTTGCAGAATTGTTTTAATTCCAGTTAAACAAGATGTACCTTGTGTTTCTTTATACCTTCATTTGACATCCAAGTCTTTAGAGAACTTTTTGATCTTTTTCTACTTTGTTCTGCATCTATTTTACTTCCCTTCGAGCCATCCATTAAAAAGAAGAATTGGGTTATAGTGACTAGACACCATTGCTCCAGCACTACATTGAGCTATCTGTTTCTTTAATGCACAGGTGCAATTCTGGTTGTATATTGACTTTCTCTAGGTTTCTCAGAACAGATCCTTATGGTTAATTGCAAAACGATTGTGTTGCCAAGAGGAGGCCTGGACCTCGAAATGGCACGAGGAATACTGTCTCTGCACATCAGCAGCCCAGCAATATCATGAAGGTGATGTGTCCAGACATGAGGCCTGGAGGGAGCGAGGGTATTCTGCTCCCTGACGCGCTCTCCGCCAGCCCGTACAGAGCCACCGATGTGATCGCTGGAGTGTGAAACACATCCTGTCCTCTGACAGCACGACTGCAGTGGTAGCCATATGTGAAAGGGTGAGGGTGTGATAAGGAAAGCATAAAGGTTCCAGGATAGCAAATTTGGGAAAATCAGGAAACCATATCTGAATTGGGAATTGGACTGCAGCCAAGTGTAGTGAGGGAGGGGGGGAAGCACAGTTGCCAAAGGGGAAAGCTTTATCCTATATGACTATTGACTGTGTTAACCTTGGTGAGATATGCCTTTTGATGAACAAATAAACTACAGACATCTAATATATTACATCTCTCTTTGAATATGCAATTTACACACACATTAGAATTTTTTCCACTGTGAATTCCACAAGCAGTTAATAACAGGCTACATTTCCCTTCCCAAGTTGGCCTATCAAACCAAACACAATAGCACGTAGAAGAAAAGCTGTACACAGGAACGAATGATTTTTGGTGTTTTAGTTATTAAATAGTAGGGAGAAAAAAATGGAAAATCCAGGTATCTTTCTCCAGACTGCTAACTTGTGTACTGGAAGCTTAGTAGCCAACAAAAACCTCAGTCCAAGCTAATACATTCTACCTAGAAGAAATACCAGCAGTGACTGAAACCCAATGCAAACAGGGTTAGTATCTCTTTACCACCTGGTTATCTATCCTTAAAGGGTTAGAAAAGAGAGTGGTAATAATGTTTGAGCATGCCTAAATTACAGCAAAGAAAACACAGGTTCCATTTTTTTGCTACTGCAGATAAGATCCAAGAGAATTAATCTGTGGAGAGACTTACGAAAATCTCACCTTCCAAAGGCAATTACTTCCACTGAGAAAAGTTGTTATAAGAAAAGCTTTCTATTTTCAAAGTGTGAAATCAGCCTCTGACTGCACATATCTGCAAAAGAAAAATAAAACCAATCATTAAATTACCAGACTGGTATTACTGATTTAATGTAATAATAATCTACATTTGATTTAAACAGCTTAGGATCATTTCCATAGTTAATCGTAAAGTCTTATTTCAATTGTTAAATAAATGGTTTATCCATTGTACAGCCTGACAAAATCAAGGCACACAGCAGTTGTTAGGTCCAGTGCAATTCATTGATGTCGAAGAGTCCTCCCAATTATTTCAGTGAGGTTTCAGATATCGCTTTATAGGTGTTTGAAATGAAGGTATGGTCACAAAGCAAAAACAGAAGTCATCAAGAAACCAAGTTATTTTCTTGATGACTGTGCAACCTTTTCTGGAGACTTGGAAACAAGTCTTGGAAGCTTTTCTTTCAGCAGGATCCTTCTTTGCTGCAAGGTAATGGTATTAAGGTATTAAGGGTAATAAAAATGATGCATTGGCATGGGGAGACCATACATTCTTTTCATTTTGTAACTGTCAATTTTTTTGCAGTAGTAAACTGTTTTATTGTTTCAATATCTGAAGGAGAAGATGCAGTCAGGCTGCTCAGAAGGCAGTGGGGACCAGGTCAGCATCATCTCTGTGTGCTCTGTCCCTTGACTTGCGTAAAACAAACTGCAAAATGGTTGTAAAGCCATTACACTCCTACTGGTGGTATCACACACTGATCTTATGTTCCCTTTACACCTTGATTGTTCAAAGAGCAGGAAACAGAATCAGTCAGGTCCTAGAATTTCTTTAACCTCACTGTTCATCTTCTTTAATATAGAAAGAAAAAAATAGCCAAACCATGTTGTGAAAGAAAAAAGCACTTACGGTATTCTGGGGTGGGGGAATCTTTTTCATTAGCTGCTCTAAAAAAGTTCAAAGGTGGTTAGCCTGGTGTTCTCTGAAAAGAGTTGTTTGAAATATTGCCTCTAAGCATTTAAATTAACTAGAACTAGGTCCAGAAGGCAGACAGTGTAAGAAAATGAGGTTTCTTCTGTAATTACAAGGACAGTTGAAAGGGAAATATTTAACATTTCTTCACTTCTTATTTTCAGGAAAGGATGAGCTCTTTATCTTAAAATCATGTGGCCAAGTTCCCATTTTCTGTTGTTTTTTTAAAAATATCACAGTCTTTGTTAAAGGCTCATTGGCTTCTCTTTATGTGGGTCTGCTTACTAGTAATGCACTATATGTTGAAATGCTTACAATCAGTTGAAAAGCATTAGTGGCCAGAAAGTACATTTATACCCCAGCATATCCCATGAAACAAATCAAACTGACGTAGTACACTTTGCAAAAAGGGTGAAAAAATAGAGGGAATTTTTACTCATTAGTACAAAAGAAACCACTTCTGACATATAGAAGTGCCATTTCCATGCCTCTTGCTTAAGATGTGTAAACAACAAAGTAATGCTGAATTGTACACTGTTTCTGTTAGAAATGAAAGCCAAGTGGCCAATTTGAGTCATTTTATGTCTTTCAGATGAATAGCTGTGAGGAACATCCTTTGAGGCAGACAAATGATCTGAGACAGTTCCCAAAAGGTATGATTATATATAAGCACCTGCTTGCTGTTATGATGATTCAGTCAAGAACAATTGTAAATGCTTTTCTGAGTTCTGCAAAGCTATTAACCTTGGTAGAGTGCAAAACAGTCTTTTCCTTAAGTGTCATAGATTCTGTAAACCCTCCAGCAACTCTCAGGCATAATATGATGAGCAAGTCTTCATTTATTGGACCACCTAGTCCAGAACAACAAACTTCAGACTGCTAGACCAGAAGGAAAGCATGACCAGTGAACCTATAAGTGGATGAAACCATTTGGAAACTGAAATGAGTCTAAATCCAATTACTCTCAGACCTATGAAAGACCTTTTCTAGTGCTAATCTAGGTTATCTGAACTGGTAAAACAGCTTGGCTACAGCTTCTGGCAGAGGTTCTTCTTAATCATCTCAGGATTCAGATTCAGATTTGCAAATTTCTGCTGCAAAGTGGGCAAGGACTGTGTAGTATTAAGTTCAGATTGACATCAGCCTTGGTCTCAGGCGAAAAAAAAAAAAGGGCAAAACACAATGAGACTAATGTTAAATCAAGGGAAATGTGAAGGAAAGTCTCTCACCTTGCATGTGTTTGTAAGGCAATGCCAATTAAATATATAGGGAAAATGAAATGGGAGATCCAGGACGAAGCAAATGTTGTTAATGCTTATATTCAAGATGGACTACTAGGAGGGCTTAAATGCTGCTTCCTGCTGCTTTTGGTTGTGTCTCTCCTAAAGATCAAAGAAATAAGAAAAAGGAAAGATAGCATTGTGTATGTAGGTATGAATAAGGGACCTTTACACATTGTGAAGACAGAGTTTATGGAGGTATCACAACCTTGGAGTTTCTTAACAGAAAACACTTGTGGAAATGCATGTCTCTTAGTCCACATTAAAAAAAAACATGTAGCAAGGTTTATACAAAATAAATTTGTATAAAAGTATTACTATGCTTTTTATTCAATGACACGCTGCAAAGCCAGTGAGCAGACAGAAAATGGGATTTCACTATGAGTAGCACTGGTCTATCATGAGTAGAGTTCCACCATCAACAGAATTGTTGAGGACAGGGCATTTATGCTGTGCTATGCTATGTTGTACTTCTTAACTGAAGAGGAACATAATAAGCTTCTGTTCTGTGATCACTGATTTCCAGATTCATTCTGAAATTTTGTAGAGCTTCAGATGTCAAACACATGTATCGGAATGATTTATACATATGCATTCAGCTATATTTCTTTGCTTTATGGCAAGTGAGGGCTATTAATCTGCTGGATATCTTAGCTCTAAATACTCACCTACGTTACAATAAAGCTTTCTCATGTTTGGGCTGTGTCACTGACAGATATGCATGTAATTTCACTTGAAAAATAGTTTTTTCATAGGCCTCACCAAAAAAAGCCCTGATCTACAGAACGGTGTGACCTAAATGGGCACAGAATTAACACAGAACACTTCCATCCATCTTACTACAATGTTAATACATTGATAAAGCAGGTTTTGATTCAGTAATGACCACCTGGTCTCCCAGTTATACTGAATGAGTGAAGAGCGATTAGCAGAAAGATACATTTGGTATCTTCCTGTTTCACTTGTCTGCCTCTTTGGCTTCATTTTGCAGCAGCTGAAGCTTGTACAGCTGTGGCCTCTTTTTCCCACCTTCATTTCTCTTACCTCTCTTTTCAAACTTTGTAGGACAAAGACTGATGCTGGCATCACCCAGATCAGTGATACTGTTCAAAGGGATTGAGTCGAGCATGTAAAATTCCTCCTGTCAGGCTGCACTTTGTAGCGTTCATAACCTTGATTGACATATGTGAAGTGGTTCGGTGAGCTGTGATCAACTAGGGATTAGTCTGATCTTGGGTTTCATGCACAGATGAAGGGGTTGGATAAGGCAAGTCAATTTTTTTCTGCTTATTTGTGCTTTTTATGAGTTGAAATATCTGTCTTGTTTGCAAAGGCTGTTGGTAGAGAGCTGTATATTGCCCATTTTTTTCCAGTTGCATATGCATGGAAGAAAAGCTTTCAATTGCTTGTGGTTTGTTGTTCTTCCAGTCTGAGACTGTGCTTGACTGCTGTGTTAACCCAGACATTTACCTGAATTAGATCCCTCCAGCCACCAACTGTTCACACACAAAACCCGTGCACTTAGAGAGTCTGTTCTCCATCACGGAAGTTTGATTGCAACATGAGTAAATATACCAAATCTAGTTTTAATATCGCTAGTTCGTGCTCTGGTGCAGTGAAGGTGTTACACACAGTTCAGCTCCTCAAGCAAGCCCTCACTCTCTGGCAGACTTGCACTGAATTTCAGTGTTGAAATTCATGCCACCATCTCTTCATTTAGTGGCCAATGTAGTTAGATTCAATTTATTTTGGCATTATGCCTAATAGCAGTGCATTCATTACACCCATTGCTGTGTAAGTTCACTCCTGCAGGGTGGAAGCACTTTCAACCTGAGCAATTGGTTCATCTGAGGTGTTTATAACTGACTGCAGAACACAGGAAAGAAATAATCCACCAACTTGGTACAGCCTAAACCTTTGTGCATTGATATTTTCTTGGTGCCATAATTTCTTCTGTGGTTTCAAAAGAACAATCACATTTTTCTGTAAACTTCAGGGAAAATATCCCATAATCTCTCAATTTACCAAGTACTAAGAACCATTGGACATGCCTTAAAAGACCTAACACTAACACGAATGATACAGCATCAGTATGGATACGTTGAGCTGGTATATTTGGTACAGTTTGCAAAAACTTTGCTGTAGACCTACCTACTTGCTAAGATCAGTTGTCAAATTCCTATTTAAGGTCAGGCTTTGATTACACCATGTTCATGCAGAGCTGGTGAGGAATTACTCTGATAAAATATTTTTTCACTAGCAATTTTGGATTAATTAACGTGTTTGAAAAAACATGTGTTCAACAAAAAACACCAGGAAATATCTTAAACACATGATATCTGCTTAAAACAAAGCTCCTGTAGCTGTGTCCTAACAAGCTAACTATTTTGCAGAGGGTATTTCTCTAACATCTTTTGCAAAATACAAAGTGAAAAAAAATGTTTGAAATCATAATAATCTTCATAGGCTATGAAGTCCCCACTGAGTATGGGACACATGTAAGTGCAAAAGGGTTGAAGGGTTCACCACAGCTGATTTTAGCCCTTTTTTTTGGTGGAGGGGGGAAATATTTTGGAGCACGCTAACTCTAAATAATCCCATATCTTGTTTTTTTTCCCATATCTTTTTTTTTTTTTAAGGGAGCAATGTAATTGCAGTTATTCAGTCAACTTTTTCTATACATACAAGCTTTAACCTTCACTGTATTTGCCGAACGGGTTGGTCATGACTCATCGACATAATCTCTTCAAAGTCTGCCAGCCTGGGTGCCTTCCCTAATGATATTGCTTGTTTTGTGCTTTGATACAGTGACAGTTGAGAAAAATGCTTATTCTTTGAAAGGTCAGTGTACAGCTTAATCTACATCAGAGCAATCACTTTCTGCAAAGCCTATTGCTGAAACATAGATTTTAACCTTTTTACATCTCAGCTTTTCAATCTTCTTTCATTTACTGTGCTCTGGACTGACACACTAGCTATTTGACTTTAAAGTTTGGGTTCTTTTCTCCAAAATGCTAAGTTTGGTAAGGTCAGAAATATATCCATTCTTCCTTATCCTCAAGAGTATTTTAGTGAAAGACTGGCATTACACAGCTCAGTGCTAAAAGGATTATAGAAATTGCAGAGCACAGCATTCCCAACTCTGTTTTATGAGGAGAATCAAAGCCAGAAGTGGTCTGATTTTTTCACTACAAGCAACTTCTGCCTCCCTTCAACACTGGACAGCACCTCGTGAAGTCTTTCTAGCTGTTCACCTGCAATGTTGTCTCCCTGACATTTCCCATCAAGCTGTGGTCAATAAGCAACTCAGCACAGAAGAGAACTTGCTCAGTGCAGAGTATGCCACCAGCATGGAAAGCAACTACATTTAATTAACATTTCTCTGCCTCGAGGCCTTCAAAATAATATTGTGCTATTGAGAGTGTTTCCTGCAACATATGCACACACACACGCAGAAAGAATACACAGTGTTGGAAAAACAGTCTTTTGCTATTGCAAGTTTTTTTAAGACAACTAGAGAAATTATTTAGGTGGTCTGGATGTAGATGTGCAAATATCTAATGAGAAAATTGGCAGAAAAGCAGTGAACCGAATAGAATCCTACCACATGACTCTACTTGAAATTTATAGTGTGAATTAAATAATACAGTTCAAAACCTTTTTACATCACTTTGCTGTTCTCCCTTGGCACAAGAGAATGAATTAGACAGCTGTCACCTTGTCTGTAAATAATGTTCAAAGCTAATTTCTTTGAAGAAGTTCCTTTATGTGCATTTCAGTAAGATGAATGTAGATAATTAAATATTAAGATATTTAAATCAAGCTGAATATAGTTAGCAGCCAAAGTAAATTACTACCTTGTACTGAATCTTTATCACATGAATCCGCATGTTTTGTTTTGCTCTGTCTTACTCCAATCAGAAAGCAATACCAAGTAACTAGTTCTAGATACAGTGTTCAGATGACACCCTCTTTTCTGCCACAGAAGGCCAAATTTTTCCCAACTTGTATCTTGCCTAACAGAGCACAAGGTGCAGGATGTGAGGGTCCCATGCCCTGATGTGAAATCGTGCTCTCCACTTTGTGACCAGAGTAAAATATTGAGCAAAACATTAAGTGAAGACACTTCTGAGGTCAGGGGAAACAGCCGGCAGGGAAGTTCACTATACAAACAGTAAGGGCAAGGAGAAAGATCACCACAAGCCTGGAGGGAAACATCAAATATTTAAAAAGTTCAATACAATTTTTAACGCCCATGTTGAGGCAATCAGGATGTTGGTATTTACTATCCCTGTTCCACACCAGAGTCAAAGGGAGCTTTGCCACCAGGCTTTGGCTGTCCTGGAAAGCTGTGGCACACTATGGGTTTCCCTTAGCAGGAGCCAAGGCCAAGTTAGCCACACAGGGATCTGAACCCGTGGCTCCAGCTCGAATGGGCTGTTAAGCTGTGTTCACCGGATTTATCACTCAGCGTTGCCAAATATGTATGTCACATGGCAAGCAACATGAAATATTAACTGATTGGGAAATGGTTCAGTACAAACTCAGTAAAGCATATATAGTTACTTTTTACTCCATGAATTTTATGCTATGCACTTCAGCATTCCCAGACTAAGATACTTCAGAGCCACAAATCGTTTACAGCCATCATCCATAGCCTAAGAATGTGACCTGACTTTACAGGAAACCAGGGACCTCTAGCTAACTAAATAAAATTTAATTCATACTTACTAATGCTAGTACTAAAAGGGGTGTGTGTGTGTGTGAAGGGAAAGGTGGGCATGTATATAAGCTCTCAACTGAAGCAGAGCTACATGGAGGTGAGAACTGCTGAGCTGTCCAAAAGTGGCACTGCTTTTTCCTTACTTCCAAGCTGTTGTGTGCACCATATGTTGTTATGTCAAGCCATCCCACATGCAATCTGCTTTGGTTTGACTTTTAAGAGTCTCACACTCTCTGGGTCAGGAGAACACTGTCAAAAAAAAAAAAAAATCTTTCTAAGAGTGACAGGATTAGACTCTTCTGCATTTGCATCCCCTTCAGCTACCTGCAGCTGAAGTGATGGTCAGACTATCCCACGGGTTCAGGGAGGAAGATGAATGTGAGTAATATAAGCGGCTGGTGAAAAATAAAAGATTATATGGAAACAAGAATTTGGCTGGATTCCTTAGAAGCTCATTTCCAGGCATTCTAATGATACAATGTTTTTTTAAGCATATACTGTTCCTGTAAGGAAGCTGTAGCCTCGTTTTGGAACTGCTCCACTGCAACACATTTGCAACCTTTATATTTCACTAATTAAATTATTTATTGGAGAATTACTCTATAAATTCCCCCAAAACTGGCAGTAAAGAAAAACATATACACACACAGTGCATGAGTGATTTATAGGGACTGGTCTCCTTTAAGCTATGTAGCAAAATAATGATTCCTTCAAGTTAGATGGCTAGTTCTAGTGACATGTATACTAAACAGCTGCCATATAATACCTCCCTGTAAACTGATACATTGCAAGTTGTCATTGCAATTGCAGTGTAAAAATTGTGACAAACATACTGAAAGAATGATCTGTTTTCTCTTTTAACTGACTGTTCTTTAAGGATTGTGAGGGGACTAGCAAGAATGTTTGTAATTAAAGATAGCACACAATTCCTCTGTGTTATCATTCTACTTACAAAACCCAAGAGTAAAACAGCTTTAGCTTGAAAAGAAACACATATGGAACTGTTGATGGGAGTATGGCTTAGAGAGAGCAAAAATTTTGAGCATGTATCCCAAAAATAGAAAAAAAAATAGGGTTCCTTCTCATCCCTCTGTCTGCTCAGTATCCTCATTTAATATCTGTCTCCAAATCAAGTGCTGAAGTAAAACTTCTCCTGGACTATCATCAACTCCTGTTGTTATCTAGGAAGAGAGGACTGTCTGTAACCACCGTTTGTTGTCTGTGGTGGTCAGCAAAACTTCTTAGTGTCTGGAGCTTTTAAGGATTCCCCTTCCACAAAGGCCAGGCCAAGGCAGTGAGAAGTCTTCTGCTGACTCTTATGGGTACAAGGAGATGACAGAGCCAGTAGGGAAATGTGCACTATTATGAAAACATCATACTTGCACTCAAAACATGAAAATTAGTCCTGAAAAGCTGTACTCAGGTGTTGACGTCTTTCAGACAGAGAAGGAAAAAGCTATACACAATACCAAGAAATTTTGACTGAAGATAGTATGTTTAAGAGAAATTTGCTTTTTCACAGAAACTGACAAAACTTTAAAATTCTTAAGTATTATTTCAGCAAGTCTGCCTGCCATGGCCATGGCTGGCTCAGCAAGGGTCGCAGAAGCAGAACTGGCTTGACCAGGCTCAGAAGTCTGTCCCACCACAGCTGAATGTGAGAGCAGGCCATCATCCAAATGTTGTTCAAACTTGAGGGTTGGCTTGTGGCATGACACATGCCTTCAGTATCCAGTTTAGAGCATGGACTAATTCTTCTTATAAATTAGGATCATCTAACTACTAACACCACTGACTTCTCCTATACTAGATAACCATAGCTGTCCCTTCTGGTTTTAAAATCTACTCATTTATGACACTGGATTTAAAGTTTTTCAAGGTTTAGGAATATTTAGATCAAGGATTTTTGTTCTGATCAATCTTTGTATTTTAAGATAAGGCATACAAAGTTTTGCCAGTTATGTCAGGTAGCAACCTCCATGCCTGTACTTTAATTGGAACAACTAAGCACCAGTTCATTCCACTACAATTTATTAATGTGTCTAGGTAAGTCCCAAAGGGAACCATGCCTGGATTTTAACAGGAGCACAGAAAAACATTTGAGAACACAATGACAATCTGATATGTGACATCCTTTAGCCACTACAATGGAAAAGATTGTGGAAATTTTATGTGGCCTTTATGGAAAATAATGAAGTATAGAAAATGTATGAGTAGAGCACTGTCAATGAAACTCTGCATTCAGATTATTTTTCTACCAGGCTCTAACTCCTGCTTCATGATGCATAGCGTATATCACAACCTAGTATTTCCCAGTAGAGACCATAACAGTGAGAACTATTGATTAAATGTTAACCCCTTGACTGGGAAAGTTGAAATTTCACAAAGTGCATCCCATTGCCAGCAATGGCAATATGTCAAGAAAGATCAACAATTCCAAACAGTGGCTGTAATATGAATTCTTATCCAGGGACTGGAATTTAAATTAAAGTAGTTCAACTCTATTTTTCATTGTATATAATTCTAAAACAAGTGCACTCCAGAATAAAGTATTGCATAGTGTATATGTAAGCAACGCACACACATATATATAGCAGTGATAAAATATTTTTTGCAAATTAGCAAATACAAAACCAAATACCAATTTGCATATGCAATTCAATATACAGTTATGATAAAATGTGCGTGTGTATTTTCAACTACTCACCACATCAAGATTAGCAGTTTCTAATAACTGGTTATTTGCATACATAATTGCAGGAATTGCACACTCACTTTAAGTATACAAATGTATGTACTACATATTTCTTTTTTAATTTAGTTTATTCTGAATTTCTTCCTTAGTTTTCTTTTTGAAATTCAACTTCTTCTTACCAATTTTTTCACTAAAACCTTGACATCTTATCTGTAAGACAAGCTCACATGTTTTCATTTTTCTGATGAAATATTTATGAGAAGTAGGATTTTCTTTATCTGAAGAAAATATATAATTTAAGTCAGAAAATCTTCAGCTCCTACAAGCATAATTGGCAAATTTAGAAATAGGCAATTCTCAAAATATTCATTCAGATGAAAAATCTCTGAGGTTCACACAGCAGAACAAAACCTCAAGCTGAAAAATACTGTAATTCTCTGTAATGTTTTTTCTGGGTGGATACTTTTCACTTGCATGAAACAACAATGATTTTATTCATGGTGACTTATACTAAAAATGCTGTTAATAGAGATAGCTTTAAGCCAAAAAACATTAAGTTTTGGAAATTACAGAACTGGGTCAAAACTTTTTGGTTTGGTCCAATCGCTTGGGCTTTTTGTTGTTGCTGTTTTACCTTGTTGCATAGGAAAAGAATGTCATGGAATGTAAGCATTACTGTTAGCTTCATTAGTGCTCTAGACACCAACGCTCAGAGACATTTAGGTGCCTGGTTTTACTAGAAGTTACCTCTTCAATATATCAGAAGATATAGGTGTCTATATTTCCCAGTGGCACTGAATCAAGAAACAGCATAATGAGTCAGTGTGTAAAGTGCCATTTTATCTGCCTCAGAAATATGTGTAGAACATCCCCCAAACACCTTCAGCAACACACTGTCGCTGTTAGGGGCTCTATACATCGAACCCATGTTTATCCAGTAACCTGTAAGGTGATTCCTTCTTAACAAGGTGTAGTCAGCTGCAACAACGCGACAGCTTCCATTTATCAGGAACCGTGTAAAACACAGGCACTTTACCTAACAAGGTAGAAACTTCCAAGGGGTCCCGCAGAGTTTCACTTTTATGGGAGTCATTAGAGGGAAGTTTTGCCATAGTGGAGTTTATGCACTTGTGATTTCATGTAGTGTGCTTTTTATTTTTTATTTTTTATCTAGATTATTCAATCAGTTACTTTAACTTACCTCTGTGCAGGCTCCTAGCTATGGTGTGACAACTTGCAAACAGTACACAGCAATATTCATTATAGAGAGCAGTTGTACCTTGAAATGCTCTCTGGGATATTCTGTTCCCTTCCTTCTCCCCCTCATTGTTGTAGATTTGGAGGGTTGTTTTATTTTTGACACCATACAGGAAGCAGGAGATAATGGTCAGAGGTTCTTTTCATTTTTAGGATTCTCAATATGTTCAGAAGTGTACTGTAATTACTGATCATCTACAAAGATCCAGTTTAATCGATGGACAAATTACAAGGAATATTAAATCCATAGGAAAAATAATTTGATCTTATTGCAAAAATCCATCCAGAGGCTATCAGCCTAGTGTTTCTTACTGGATTGCTTTAAAATCTGAACTAGATGGACAGCATTGTGTGAATGGGGAAACTGGGCAACTAGTGCTTCAGTTCCCTTTGCTCTCCTTTTGCTCTCTATACTGGATAATCAGTCACAGTTTTTGTCCCCAGGACAATGCATTAGGCAAAGGGACAGGTCAAAGACAAGGCATGGGAATGAGCTTGCTAGGTGCATTTGCCCGTGTGGGGACACTTCCATGACCCGAGTCTGGGCACATCAGTCTTGCTGAACCACAGCTGCCTCGTGTGTGTAAGGACCAGAATAATACCAGGGGTCCTGCCTCTCCCTCTGCTTACTCAGACTGCCCCAAAGGTTCTTACCTGCTTAACAGAAGTGAGCAAAGAAACAGGATCAGAGGCAAAAACAGCCCTGAAACAGATGTGCCCAAAATAATAACTCATCTCAGAGCATGTGGAATGCACCGGCAGCCCTGGGCTTCTCACAAAGCAAAGCAGCAACAGCTTCCTTCCTGTAACATGGCTAGCGGCAGAGCCACAGCCATCTCATTCCCTTTGTGTAATAAGAAAGGGTTAAAGGACGCACACGAGAAGTGGAAAGTCTGGGTTTTCAGCCCTTTCTAAGCCATAGGGTTTTGAAACCTACTTTTTTCCATTTCCCTGGGAAGTGCACAGACCAGAAGACTGTGATTCAGACTATTTGGTTCTCCCACTGAAGCTGTGACTTGTTTGACAGCACTAGAAGATTGATGGAGCTGGAAAGAGAACGCAGCGTGCGGGAAGGAGCTGGATGCTCCAAACTCGTTGGTGTCATGCTGCAGAGAGCAAAAATATAAATGTGTTCCACAAAGGATTAGACCAATTCACAGATGATAGGCCCATCAGTAGCTATTCAGTACAAAGGCAGAGACAATTTCACCTTCCTCAAAGTGTCTTCAAATCACTGATTGCTGGGGGAGGATGCATATCAGTAGAAAGGTATTTCTACACTTATCTTCTTTATTATACTCCTCTGTGAACTTTGACTGAGAATGGGATACCGGATTAGGCAGACTTCAGGTCTGAACCAGAAAGTCTATGCTACTGGATCCCCTTCTGGAAGGGAGGTGGTTCCAATTCCCAGCCCTCTGTATGCATTTTATATTAAATAGTCATTGGTGGAGGGGAGAAAGACACCAGAAATAATCCTACAATCAAGGTCAATCTAAAGTAAAAGCAAGCACCATACACAAGAGAAACAACCAGGTATGAGGGGGGGCAGTTCAACCTCAAAACTACACTAGACCTTAGGGCTTCTGTTGTGCTTGCAAATGCGCCAGTATGTGCCGTTGTGGCTGCCTGTAGTTGTGTGATGTGTATGTTTCTCACAGGGATGGAGGATAACACTCATTTCACAGATTCCAGTAAACAGCTGACAGATAATAATGACTTCTGGTCACAGGTGACCTAAAGGTGAAGGTCTCCATATCTCATTACACAGCCCCTTAAACTGCCCGGTAATCCCAAGTACTACTTGCCCACACTTTTTTTCAGTAAAGAAAGCATTCTATCACACAGAATATTTCTCTCCCTTTGCCAAATCCTTCCTTCAGGACAGGAAGCCCCGCAGGCTTTTCAGGTCTGAGATACTGTATTTGGAAGGTTATTTTCACCGGCTTGCAAAGCCTGAAGCAGGCATCACTAGTCCCAAGGACACAGAGCTCTAATTGAAACCATTCCCAGCAGCTCTGTATCTACATATACACATCCTGATTATGACAGAGCTCATGAATAATCACTGGTATGAACTTGTTCCTCATTGTCACAAGTTCAGGAAAGCAATGGGGATCCAATTGCATCACCTGATCCCTCTGCATGGCAAAGATGATAAAGTTCCCATTTTCTAAAAATAATTACATAGCCCAGTGTGAATTTGTGCTGCAAAGGACGCCAGGATGACTCACAAGCACAGAGATTATGAAAATGTATTCGTCCTACAGCATTAGGATTAAGACTGAGTGAAGTTGTAAATATGCAGCTTTACCTCAAGTTTCACCTCAGCTCTTCAAACTTCTGGCTAACCCCATTTGCTGAACTAACTGTGCACTGCTGTTTCCTTAAGCACCTGAAAATAGTCGCTTCTAAAAGCTTTTGCATGTGATGCAGCAAATTCTTCTAGTGCTGTGCTATCCATCCCTTGTTAACATCTGTGGGTTTTGAAGAGGTAAAATATAAGCTATCTAATTTCTGTTTTCTGATCCCATGAATCTAAAATGAGATGGTTTCATTGTCTTCCTTTATCCACACTATAATTTTAGTTCCCAGTGTATTTCCAGAATGCACCTCTCTAGGGATCCAGACACAATCACGGTTTATTAGAATATTTCAATGCTTTTGTTTTCTTCATGGCTCTTGCAATGCTTTTCTTTCATATTCTTAATCATCACTGGCACATACTGGAGTACCTCCATTGAAGTCAACAAAGTGTCATTTATTTGCTCCAGCTGAGGATTTTGTCTGAGACCTTTAGCTTTATCTGTGGGTGGATCACAGCCTAAAAAGTTTGCTCTATATTTCCTCTTTTGAAGAGCATAAAAATATATATTTCATATATGCAATTTAAGGTTGTATATCAAATACTCAAGTAAAATTCATGTGGCCACTTACTCATTATACAGAAATAAAGGGAATATTAATAATGCCAAGAAAATTAATTGCAATGGCCCAACTAGACCCAGACAGTGAAAAAGTATAAAATGAAATCTTGAAATATCAAGATAAGATGCAGACCAAGATCAGTAACAATCATGCTACCTTTTAAGACAACTGAGGTCTTCCCTGTTGATTATTCTGGTCTTCCAGATCAACATGTTAGAAAGCACTGACTGGTAGTATTTAGGGTTAGGTCTGGTCAAACTGGACATGTCTATTTTAGTAGAAAATTGGATTTTTTTCCATTTTCAGTAGAAGAAAAATCAAATGTTTTGGCTAGTACTGCTAAACAGCAAAAATTCTCACCTTGAAAATGTTGTTTAGGCAAAGTGTTGGTTCCTATTGCAAAATAAAGTATTTATTCCAAAATGTATTTATTTTTATCTGCTCATTATACTGTTACAATTTTATATTACTTTATTTCACGACACTCAGTAGTAGTTCTATGTAAATGTCACATCATGTCATGCCTAAAACTGATATGTCATGGAGAAACAAAGCACATAGCTATGCAAGCGATATTTCAAAATACAATTCTGATCTTTTCCAATTGTAGTAATTCCAAAATAAAATGCTTTGAACTGGAATTTTTTTTCCCCTTATGGTTTTTGTCAAAATGGGTACACACTGCAAAAAGCCCAAGTGCATCTGCACAGTATTTTCCAACAAATTGCTTTAACAAAAATTTTTAGACTAAGTCTGTTCAAGCTGCAGAAGAAGTAGCTGATAAGTGTTACTGAAATAACCGAAAGGGTCTTTATAGTAACAAAAAGTATTTCTGCGGTTCCTACTGTTTGGAAGACAGCAATAAACTGGAGAGGACAACCAGCTGGTTGGGATGGGAGCATGCCGAGAGGGAGCTGGCTTGCTCAGCCTGGAGCAGTGATGGCTCCCAGGCACCCGGCTCTTCCCTGCGGTGCACAGCAGGAGGGAGAGAGAGGTTGGACTGAAGGCCTCCAGAGGTCCCTTCCAACCTGAATTGTCCTATAATCCTAGGAAATGTGAACTATGGTATAAAGCTACTAATCCTTTCCAGTGTAACTAAGGAGTCAAAGTGCTACAAATCAAAGTTTGCTTTAATATCTATTTTTGGATATTCACAAAATGTACAGTAGGTCATTGTCATGCCTGTTACTTCTTTAGTAGAGCCACTGTTAGGAGCTGCTTTAACTAGACTGATATATTAGTGACGCTCTTCTGAGAAAGGTATAAACTCAAGTCGATTAGTAAAAAAGTCTTCTGGAAGCCAGCTACAACTTCTAGCATGGCAAATCTACCAGGTGACTGAAGTATTATGGACAGTGCATATATGATCTATAACAGGGATACTGAAGGGTCAGGAAGTAAATGAGATGGTAGATATATCATTAGGGGAGCAGAAACAGACAGACTCAGGAACTACTGGTCTGGTACCGCTCTCACTGAATCATATGCTTCAGACCTATAGATCAATCTGTAGTAATATATCCTTCCAAAGCGAGGCTCACTCTCAGGTTTATAATATTAAATGTTTAATGTCATAAAAGAAATTCCATTTGTTATTTTCAGCTTCACACATGCTAAACTCTGTGTGCGCTATGTTATCTAAAATATATGGCAACATCACACGAACACCTTTGGCATTATTTAATATGATAAAATTAATATGCCAGAATAAATACAGACACAGAGAACAATATAAACCAGAGCCGGAAAAGCAGGCATCTCCACAGATAAATTGCTTTATCCCCCCAACTCTTTGCTTTCAGCTGCATTCTCAGAAGCCCAGGATAAAAGATGAACCTTATGCTCTGCCTGCTCTTAGAAGCACCACATTTGGGTATTCTAAAATACTGCCTGCACCTTGCAGACTTTCACCTTTCTATTCAGCTGCAATCTGAAAACTTAAAGGGTTTTCTAAAGCTCAGGGTAAAAGAGGAAGTAGCCATGAAGAGCAGCATTACCTGTACCTGCTGGTCTTCAAAAGTTTGGATCCAGCCTCTTGCTTCTTGAATTCAGGCCTATGAATACTCACCACGAGCTTTTTCATATTTGGGTCTCATTTTGGCCCAGTCTGGGCCCAAACATTTTGGTGCATGCTTGTCATCTTTCCTGTTTAGAGGAAAACGGGTAGAACGGGTGCTGTGTTCACTTGCAGAGAAAACAAGCATGTGTTCCCTGGTTCTCACGATCCCAGGCCCTGGTTCTCATGGGGGACTTCAACCACCCCAATATCTGCTGGAAAGACAGCACAGCTAGGCACAAACAGTCCCAGAGGTTCCTGCAGAGCATTGGTGACAACTTCTTGACAGGAGGAGCCAACAAGGAGAGGTGTGCTGCTGGACCTCGTACTAACAAACAAAGAAGGACTGGTGGAAGATGTGAAGGTCGGGGGCTGCCTTGGCTGCAGTGACCATGAGATCGTGGAGTTCAGGATCCTGCGCGGAGGCAGCAGGGCACCAAGTAGGATCGCAACCCTGGACTTCAGGAGAGCAAACTTTGGCCTCTTCAGGGACCTACTTGGAGGAATCCCATGGGTTAGGGCCCTAGAAGGAAGGGGCCTTCAAGAGAGCTGGTTAATATTCAAACATCACTTCCTCCAGGCTCAAGAGCGGTGCATCCCTATGAGTAGGAAGTCAAGCAAAGGAGGCAGGAGACCTGCATGGATGAGCAAGGAGCTCCTGGCAAAACTCAACCAGAAGAAGGAAGTCTACAGAAAGTGGAAAGGGGGACAGGCCACTTGGGAGGAATATAGGAACATTGTCAGAGTATGCAGGGATGCGCTGAGGAAGGCTAAGGCCCGTTTGGAATTAAATCTGGCTAGAGATGTCAAGGACAGCAAGAAGGGCTTCTTCAAATACATCAGCAGCAAGAGGAAGACTAGGGAAAATGTGGGCCCTTTGCTGAATGGGGTGGGTGCCCTGGTGACGAAGGATGCAGAGAAGGCAGAGTTACTGAATGCCACCTTTGCTTCAGTCTTTACTGCTCAGGCCAGCCCTCAGGAACCCCAGAGCCTGGAGGCAAGAGAGAAAGTCTGGAGAAAGGAAGACTTTCCCTTGGTGGAGGAGGATCGGGTTAGAGATCATTTAAGCAAACTTGACACCCACAAATCCATGGGCCCTGATGGGATGCACCCACGAGTGCTGAGGGAGCTGGCGGATGTCATTGCTAAGCCACTCTCCATCATCTTTGAAAGCTCATGGAGAACAGGAGAGGTGCCTGAGGACTGGAAGAAAGCCAATGTCACCGCAGTCTTCAAAAAGGGCAAGAAGGAGGACCCAGGGAACTACAGGCCAGTCAGCCTCACCTGCATCCCTGGAAAGGTGATGGAGCAGCTCATCCTGGAGGCCATCTCCAAGCATGTGGAGGAAAAGAAGGTGATCAGGAGTAGTCAGCATGGCTTCACCAAGGGGAAATGATGCCTAACCAATCTGATAGCCTTCTATGATGGAATGACTGGCTGGGTAGATGAGGGGAGAGCAGTGGATGTTGTCTACCTTGACTTCAGCAAGGCTTTTGACACTGTCTCCCATAACATCCTCATACGGAAGCTCAGGAAGTGTGGGCTAGATGAGTGGACAGTGAGGTGGATTGAGAACTGGCTGAATGGCAGAGCTCAGAGAGTTGTGATCAATGGCACGGAGTCTAGTTGGAGGCCTGTAGCTAGCGGTGTCCCCCAGGGGTCAGTCCTGGGTCCAGTCTTGTTCAACTTCTTCATCAATGACCTGGATGAAGGGACAGAGTGCACCCTCAGCAAGTTTGCTGACGATACAGAACTGGGAGGAGTGGCCGATACGCCAGGGGGGCTGTGCTGCCATTCAGAGAGACTTGGACAGGTTGGAGAGGTGGGCAGAGAGGAACCTCATGAAATTCAACAAAGGGAAGTGCAGGGTCCTGCACCTAGGGAGGAATAACCCCCGGCACCAGTACAGGTTGGGGGTTGACCTGCTGGAGAGCAGCTCTGCCGAGAAGGACCTGGGAGTGCTGGTGGACACCAAGTTAAGCATGAGGCAGCAATGTGCCCTTGTGGCCAAGAAGGCCAATGGTATCCTGGGGTGCATCAGGAAGAGTGTTGCCAGCAGGTCGAGGGAGGTGATCCTCCCCCTCTACTCAGCCCTGGTGAGGCCACATCTGGAGTACTGCGTCCAGTTCTGGGCTCCCCAGTACAAGAGGGATGTGGCACTACTGGAGCAAGTCCAGCGAAGGGCTACAAAGATGATTAGGGGACTGGAGCATCTCTCTTATGAGGAAAGGCTGAGAGAGCTTGGCCTGTTTAGCCTGGAGAAGAGAAGGCTGAGAGGAGATCTTATCAACGTGTACAAGTATCTTAAGGGAGGGTGTCGAGAGGATGGAGCCAGACTCTTTTCAGTGGTGCTGAGCGACAGGACGTGAGGCAACGGGCACAAACTGAAACACAGACACTTCCATCTGAACATGAGGAAAAACTTTTTCACTGTGAGGGTGACAGAGCACTGGAACAGGTTGCCCAGAGAGGTTGTGGAGTCTCCTTCTCTGGAGATATTCAAAACCCGCCTGGACGCAATCCTGTGCAATGTGCTCTAGGTGACCCTGTTTGAACAGGGGGGTTGGACTAGATGATCTCCAGAGGTCCGTTCCAACCTCAGCGATTCTGTGATTCTGTGAAAAAAGCAAAATAATTGAACCCAAACCAATTTTTTTTGTGTGCAAAAATATGCCTTTTTTTGCACAAAGTGGTATGGAAATGGGTCATGTATTCCAGAACAGCTATAGCTAATAATCAGCAGAAAACTTGACAGAAAGAGATGCTGGTTCAGTAAGGGAATCCCAGCGATTTGTCGGCCTTCGTGACCACCCCTGATATTCCAAGCCAATGGACTCAGCAGTTTCATAATTTGTCTACAGAACAGTACGAACAGTAGTTATTACAGTTTGTGTAACAGTACTTGGTATTATCCCCAACCATAATCATGGCCCTACTATGCTTGGTGCTATGAACATACATGCTAATGAATAGTTTGTGCCTCAAGAATTTGCCACCTAGGGATTATGGGGCAGCGTATCACAATTATTTGAGCACTTAAAAATTCATGGGCATGCCCATTGGGGATTTCAAAAGCAAAGAAGGATCAAAAACATTGCTGCTAACTTCAGCTGTCTAAAACATAAGTGTCTTTCCAAAACTAGTTTTCTAGACTCATCTCCTTCTCATCAATGGAGTCCCATTTTCCACTGACTGACGGACAGATAGAGGCAAGATTCACTGCATCCTAAAACAGGCAGCATGAGTCACTTCATGGGACACCTACTTAGTGTACAGGTATTTAAACTGTGAAGTCAGATCCAGGAAATATTTCTCATGATTTTGGAGGAAAAACATCTAAAATGAAATTTTCATTAAAATCTCCCAACTGAAAAAATTATCATAGAACAAAACATTAATATTAAATTTTGAATTAGCAATGGCAGGAATTCCTCTTTCATACCCTTTTCTCCTTTTCTTTATTCCTTTGTGAAACTTTTTAATAGCAGAAGTGAAATCTATAAGTTTTCTTTATTTAAATTTACTTCATTTTTTTGGCTCTCCAGTTTTTTTTAGAACTGCCTATAGTTTTAAGTGCTCCAAAAGCATAACATTTTGGCATGTATTATTGGACCTTATAGCAGTGCTTGCAAGTGCACTTGGAGGAATACAATTAAAAAAAAAAAAGGTGTGAAAGTTGGAAAGGGGGGAGACAAAAGAACAAGTGAAAGGGAAAGGTGCGTGTTATTCCCATAGACAGATGTAATGAAATGCCACCCATTCCATTTTGTTACACTACCAAAAAAAGAAGAAAGAGGGAAAAAACTTTAAGTGTTATAAAATATTTCATTACAAAGCTTTTTCTTTTAATTTCAAATCTGGTGAGATTAAAGATTTTTTTTATTATTTCCACCCAGTTTTCAACCATAATTCATTCGATCATTTCTTTTCTGTAAAAAGTTACAGTTTATATCTAAAATGAGACACTTCTAAGTATTTTCAAAGACAGTAAAGAATCTTCCCATTCAAAAATCGGGCAATTCAAAGAGGTATATGGGACCTTAGCAACCTGGCCAACAACACTCCACCTACAGACTGCCAGCAAACCTCTAGTGTAAAACTAAAAAATCAGGAGAGCAAACCAGCCTCATATTGCTATCGATCTACATTCAAAAACTCTCATGTGTTTGACAAGGGTCTCTGCAGAAAAATAAACCACAATCATAGTATCTAATGAAATATTTAGATTAAGGCACTATCCTCAGCATGAACAAGGTTCTGTTACGATTACATACTTGTCATCACCACCACTTGCCGTTTTTGCTGGTCCTGTATAACCCTTGATAATTAGGGACTGAGTAGATAAGGTGGTGTTCAAAACCACAACTGGTGTTTAGAAATTGGCAGGATACATCTCTGAGAAAAGAGCTGAGCATAACTGGAGTTAATTTGTAATGGACTCTGCAGCAAATGTAGGGGATTTCAAAGACTGGATAAGCCATGAAAAGGGCAGTGTGAGGGAGAAGAGAGAAGAAGGCATCTCAAGTGCTATGAAGTCCTCTGAGATTTGAACTGACAGAAAATGAGGCCCTCGACTCTGCCAGCTGTGTTCTGCCTTTTGTTCCGCTGTGCTCCCTCTCACACTCTTGCTTAAGAAAGTAATAACGCTGATATATCAGGTGCAGTGCATGGAGTCCTCACAATCTAAAGGGCAACTAAGATAAATCAGTACCAGTACATACACTAGTTGCTGAAAATTGCTAGACTGAAGCATTCAGTTTAAATGTGTGCCTTATTCCTTTCACCTCAGTGCAGATTGAATGTTCATCAATGCACTGTTTATTGACCTCGTTGTGCTCATATATGGAACTAAAGCACTGTATTATCGTAGATTTTTTTCTTCCCTTTACTTTGTATTTAATACACTTTGAGAAGTCCACATCTAATAAGAGGCTGTAATGCTGAAATACATTGTAAGGAGAGGGAAAAAAAATCATATAAACAAACCATTCAAGACCTGAAAAATTGAGAACATTACCAAAGAACTCAGCTTAAAAATACATTTTAGACACCACAGAAAAGCTTGTATCGTGTTGTTTCTTGCTCTGAATAAAGGTAATAAAGATTCTGACTTTACATCCATTTAAATAAAGCACATTTCTAATATCATAGTCCACTGAGTTCTATAACATCTTCTTGTATTGATTTCTAATGTCCCACATTTAATACTCATCCTGTTTGTTCTAGTGGGTAATAGGAATAGTATTTATGGGCCAGAAATGCTTTGAACAGCTCCTGTCCTTGAGAAGCCATTCACTGCACTTGTATTCCTCATATCCTATGCTCTATCATATTTAAGAAGCTGCTCACACGTACAGTACTGTCTCTTTAATTCCAGGGGTAAAAAGGTTTTCTTTTCCAAACCAGAAAACACAGTATATCTATATATTCCCTTATAATTGCCAGAAAATTTCTGGTGAGCAGTTTTCCCGAGTGCATAGTGCCCAGCACACCTCTCAGCATTGGACAAAAATATAATAGATGTTTAAGAGAGTGGGAAAATGTGCTATATCAACAGTTGCTGGAAGGTTTTGAGAATAACAGTGGTTTGTACAAAGAAATAAACCAGCAGATCTTCTAGCATTTTACACCAATTTTTTAAGGGAGATTATTTGTTTTGGTGATGTGATGGAACTAAATGCAACATGGATAATGGCTCTACTGTCAAGAGACAGTAGACTCTAGCTGAGTGCACCATTGCAGCAGCGGCATCCTGAGACGTTTGACCTAACAGGCTGCCTCTTTCTGTGGTCGGAGTTAATTAAGTCAAGGCCTCACATCTATGGGAACCTTGGCTGTTTTGCCTATAACTTTTTTTCTTAGAGTCCAGATACTTTCTAGACATGCTGTTGAACCTATTTGTTTTCCCTGAGTTTGGATAACATGAAATCATACTTGGATTGAGTATGGTATTGTTCAAGAAAATTAGGATATGGCATGGGAGAAATCAAAGATTAGCTGAATGGAGGTGAATACAGTAGATAAATAGTAAGTCTTACATGATTAATGAATTGTGGTGCAAAAATATTTGGAACTTTGGAACTTTGTACCCATAACATTGTCCCTCTTTATCTCATCTTTCTATCATAACGTTAGACAGGGTGCTGCCTTTGTGGTAGTCTGAATATTTTTGAATCTTCCCAAGCTGTAATTGGTCTATGGTCTTCCGAAAATGTGTTTTCCTCTCTAGAGTATGTTCTCGGTTCTTCCTGCCCAATCTTACAAAGTTCTTCCATGACCAGTTAATGCATACTGAACGGGAGTGTGAATAAGTCATGTCCTCTGCACACTGTCACACAAGAGAAGAGGGCAATGCCAAAACCCCTGAAAGGTTCTTCTTTGCTCAGCTCAGCCTGTACTTCTCTGGGAATTTCTGCCATTCCACTTCACCATTTTGAAAAAACTCCAAAGATTGCAGACACCTCTGTAACCAACAGGGAAACATCCACCCTGCACACACCTTTTCTTTTCTTTGCGTGAAATGAGAAAGACCACGATGTGGTGTTGATGTGGGAACAAGAGAGAATTCAGGGAGAAAGATAAGGGGGCACACAGGAAAAACAGTACGTGGCAGCCAAAGCACATCACCCTTCTGCAACATGAGTAACGAACTAGCTGGTGGAGGCCAGACAGTTTGTTCCAGCTGCACGGCGGAGGAGGGAGCGATATGGAGGTATCACGGTCCGCCCCTGACCACAAAGGGTTGCATCCCAAAAAATAATTGCTGCTCACAGATTAACTGTTGACCTATAGTACCCCCAGCCTCATTATCCCTGCTTACCATATTAAAAATCACGCCCTTTGCTGCATAATGATACGTAAATAAGGGGGGCATACCCCCAACAACCGCACAAATGGCAATCTGGCCAATGAAGTATGTCTGCCGCACTTCCACATCCCACCTTCAGCAACTATAAAACAGGATAGCTCACTAAAGTTTTGGAAGGGAAAAAAGTTGAACCTCTGACCTGTTCACTGGAGATTGCTGACGAGCAAGCCCCCTTCTCCCTCCCCCAAACAGGGACGCCTCTTTGGTAAGACTTGCGCCTCCGACAAACGTCGGACGTTACCCGGGAAAATATATTATTATTGAAAGTGCTTAATTGTTAGTTTGAGCTCATAGAAAGAAAATTTGTAGCAGCAAGTGCATTTATCAACGGCAATTCCGAACCTGTTGTATCTGTCGCTTTAATAAAATCTTATTCTTTTTACTTTGCGAAACTGTCTCAGGGAAAGTCCTCAAACAGGGGGGCTCTGGCAGGCAAATGTAAATTACAAAGATTCTTTTTACTTTGCGAAACTGACCCAGGGAAAGTCCTCAAACAGGGGGGCTCTGGCAGGCAAACGTAAATTATAAAGATAAGGAAGGGCCTTCCGTCCCTCCCTTTCACGCGACAGGTGTAACCCAGTTTCAGCAAGGGAGCATACCCTGTGGAGGGCACACCCATCAGTCTCCATCCAATAGATCTGCGGGTCTGTCCAGAGCAGACATTCATTTTTGTTGGTTCAAAAAGATCAGAACTGAGTGTTTTGCCCTTCCAATATTACAGAAAACTCCTTGCAGAAAGCTAAGCATAAAACAGGCAAGGTCAGATAAGCCTAAAGCAAGCAGCTAAATACCCTAGCTGCAGAAATCCGGAGGCCATCTCTTATAGAGCAAATTCCATTAAAATACAGATTTTATCGGAGATGAGATGTAGCTTTGTACTTTAAAATCTGCCTAGTGTGCAGGAGGCATTAGGCTTATATCAGTCGAGCTGAGATTTTTATGGCAATTTAGATGATGGCAAATTATTAATGTAGAAGTACCTGTTTTATTGAGAATATCACTTTGCTTTTTGTCTGATTTTCATCATGTGCCATATGTACAGCAGTTGATCAAAGGCTGTGAATGCATTATCTCTTGCCTTGCTTATAATTTCTGGGAAAAGATGAGAAGGAGGAGAAGGGAGGGACAGAAGATGATGATCAGAAATAGAAAAGTTTCAAAGTAGATCAAATAAGGCTGTCCATAATAGTTTCCCTTTAATGAAAGGCATCATTAATCAGTTGTAATGGTGGCTGAGTGCTGGTGAAACAGTACATAAGCTGAAAAAGCAGTCTCCAAGAATAAGCGTATACTGCATTGCAGCAGACATGCTTCTCATTAGTTTAACTCAAATGTCACTAGTTAATGGGGAAAGCGATTTAACAACTGTGCTACATGGTAATACTCTAGCTTCTTCATCAGCCTCTCTTCAGGCACCTAACTAGTGTACATGTGCAACATCACAACAGCAAATATGTATTGTTTATGAATACTTTCCAGACCTTTTTCCTCCCTCCAAAAGGGGGGGGGGGGATACACAGAGCTCTCTTACAGTCTGTGAATGAAAAATTGCCTTGCTTGAAGCCACACTAGAAGGATTTACACCATAGCACAGCCAGGGAATAGCTGGAAGACAAACAGACCGATAGTATCGATGACTGGTATGCTGAATGTCTGATGCTGGAGCACGCATGCTTAGCATGGGGCTGAAGCCTATATAACGTGCATCACGCTGCAGTTTTCCCCCAGCTTGCTGTAGCCTGTTCCACCACCCAAAACCTTGGTACCCACCTGGCTTATTTTCTTTCCTTAAGGGGAGATTGCCAGGGCTGTTAAACAGAGAAACTGGCTTACCTTTTCAACAGTCTCTTTAGAAAGTTCCTATAAGTAACCTCCTCTTAAGGGTGCCATACATAAGCATCGGTGGTAAAAATGTCATACCATCCTCCTCTGCTGTTTTGCAGAGACAGACTATAAAGATGTTAATAATCTGTCCTGTGATTTCAATGTGGGCCAGAGGAGAAAGCTGGAGGTGGAACAGAGAAGCTCCAGGAGAGCAGACTGATTGTTCTGAAAAGCCCCTCAAAACAAAATTAAGGGATCAGAGACTAAAAAGAGCTTGAAGCTCTCCAAACTCTGCTTCTTCTGAAGTCAAGAAACAGGACCTGAAGGGAACCTCTGGTCCTCTGCGCCATCCCAGAACTCTCTTTTCTCAAATCTCTCCCATATCTTCTACATTCACAAAGCCCATAATAGTGATTAAGAAAATTATCATTTAAATATTAACCTTATCACTAAAAACAGATATGTAAATTATATGAATAAAGACATTAACAGACATATAATCCAGGAAAATCTAACAATTTCAAAATTTACAATAGCACAATAACGGGAAACCCTCAATACCAAATACTGAGCTATAAAAACAGGACTTCATTTCATACAGTCAGCAACATTAAATTGTCATATACAGATCAAGTTAAAAGACAACTAATGCAAATGAAAATATCTTGAAAAGTGAACTTAAAAATGTGCTGACAAAGGCAATAGAATGGTGACTGTTGTTCAACCAAACACGTGTGCCTTTTGAAACGCACAGAAAAGCCTTAAAGAGCACCAAAGGTTACAAAAGACACAGAGAAGTACTGACAAATTAAGCTCTGACTCACAAAATGCATGGCTTTGCTCCACTGCTGGAATTTTTCAGAAATTTTTCACACAGAGGGGAAGGACACTATTTCTGAGAAGAATTAAGACTCTGGATTTGAGGAATTCCTCCTGCTTTTGCTAGAACTTTAGTTAATTGACAACTATTCCTCTGAATATGCCACTTTGCAGACATAATGAAAGCACAAAAGAAAGGCTTGAATATTAGATCAATACACTAATTGACAGGCATCAAACAGGACCTTTTACGTCCTTCTTTTAACAACAGAAATTGCTTTTAACAATACTAAAACTGAAAGACCGAAGGTGTATTTAGGCCAAAACTTGGAACTAATGTATAAGGAAAGATTGCAGAAAAAGGACAAGGATACCTGGATACTCTCCCCTGTATGCCCTCTGAGCTTTCAGAAATCCAGGGCTTCTTGAGCCAGATGTTATATCTGCCTCTGTGTTTAACAGCCCTTGAGGATCTTTATTTCCCATGGATCCAGGTAATTGTTTTCTGAAGCCACTTACACTTTTAGCATGCACAATGGCCTGTGGCAAAAACTTCCCCAAATTGACTGTACTGTATGCAAAAAAGACTTCATTTTGTTTGTTCTGAATCCCTGTTACCTAATCATGCAAGGCAGGCAACAAAACTGTGAGAAATAGTAAATAATCATTCCCTGTTTGATTCTTCTGTACCTTTCACAGTTCTATAGACTTCTGTCATCTTCCCTTCACTCACCTCTTTTCCAAGTTGTGTCATGCTAATCTAATCTCTCCTCACATCAAATCAGGTACCTTTACCAGAATGGCTTTGATCTTATATGATATTGCCATTTGTCTATAGATTTCTAGGAAACATGGGAGTAATCAGCTGCATTATTTTTGTCCTATGGCTTAGTTCACAGCAATTCTCCCCTCATTTCTCTGTCGCATCAGGTTTTACCAGAAAGAAGTGAGAAGAGTGATTTGTCATGCCAGATCTCCGCAGCTGCCCATCATGCCCTGGAATGCCTGTGCTTCAACAGGGACCTTGTTGATGCCTTAGCAAAACGTAAGCCTCAAACAAGCAGCCCACAAAGCTGTAACATTCCTATTCAATGTTTTATATAAGGAATAATAATCTTCAACAGCTCATTAGCAAATTACTTATGTACTTTTTAAAGGCACTTTAGGAAAGGGCCAAATAAGCTGCAGGTCTAGCTGCCCTAACAGATATTTTGGATTGCTCACCAAGCTCTGCTGTGAGAACAAGCTCTGCTAGAACCGTGAAGCAGCTGAGATTCAGCCATTTCATGTGCCAAAGCAAAAAATGTACCCTTTCACCTCCAGCACTAGGGAACAGTTGGTTTTTACAGAAAACAAGCAAAAAGTCATGCCCTGCTGATTTGGTTTACTAACTGTGGAACTAAAAGTATTCCTTTTGGCCTGACAGATTAGCTGATCTTGTAATTCACTTCAAGATCCAAGTGACCTGGATAAAAAAATATATACATATATGTGTGCCTGCTTTGTTTTATACCTAAGCCATTTCAACAGGCCAGTGCACTACACAAATGAAGAAAATAATCTGATTGAGCTGCATCTGGACAATATGACTTGTTCCCCCTCCCTTTATTGCACACATGAAAAGAGTGGTCTTCTGATATTTACAGTCAGCACCAGATTTTTGCGATGTGCTAATGCAAAATGTATGTAACAAATGGGAGCTTCTGCCTTCATGCAGGACAGTCATCAGACTACCAACATCTTCTCTTAGAAACTAAGACAAAACTGCTTGAGCCCAGGTATCTGCCTTTATCTGGCAGCATACTTTCTGCAGCTCTGAGTGAAAACTCTGAAGAAATCTTTAATAATATGTCAAATAGGAGAGATTCATACTCTTTGAAAAGACCGATTGAGAATTTTTACATCTGACTGACCTTGTATCTCTACCAGTGAGAACTGGTAGGGAGCACTGGCAGTAACTCTAGCAGCAAATATTTACTAAGTAGCATAGAGCTGAAATCTGATAAAAGGAGATATTAAGCTTTCTACCAGGGTCAGGAGCAGGGCAGTTACTGGGAGCATCATCTGAAGCATCAGTGATGGTGTCCTGGGTCTACCTGTCTATTCAATTCATCACATTGAGTGATGTTTAAGGCTTCAAAAGAGCATAATTATGTTAGGCTGAAATTAAAACAGTGTCCAGGTGGTCTGAGTCTTCCCCTGAGATGTTGCTATTGGAGTCAACGGAATGTTATTTCCAAAGAGAGGTGATAGAGTAAGGCTGAAGTTGTATATCCATAATGAGAACAGAGTTGCATTCATGCCTGGAAATAGCTTATTACTCATACCCAGGCAAAAGAGCACCTGTTCAGCACTGGGAGTAAGAGCCCGGTATTTTTATGCCATTTTATTCTGAGTCAGGCTTCATTTTCTTCATCTGTGTTGTGCACTGGACCAGCAGCTTTGAAAACTATCAAGAAAGAGAGAAGTTAAAACTACAAAACTGCTGCAGTAATAGTTATTCACAAACACAGTACAGAAACATCCCAGAAACTGTTAAATAGCAGCATGTGATCAACCAAATACATGGGCTTTACTGTGAGAGATTAAGAAACAACCATCTTCCCCTTGATTAGTGCATGCTTGCACTTTGAACTTCAATCATATGATCCTCCTGTGTCTGTCCATTTTCCAGCTGCCCCAGTGGAGTCAGTGGCACATCCAAGACTGTCAGGAAAGATCAGCCCAAGCTGCAAAGCACCCAGCTCTGCAGCATTCAGTTCGATTTAGTTCTAATAAAGGGGCTTGTTTTTTAATTTGGTAGAATTCAATACTAGCAGTGTCATCTGGCAGAGATACAGCCCAAAGGCTAACATTTCCATTCAAACACTTTAAATGCCATGTACAGACTGCACAAACTTACCTAGGTGCTTGCCTGCATTTTTTGCTGTTTGGAAGGATAGGGATGCTTAGCTCTGTCAGTTTATGGTGGCAGAGTGGAAAAGGCGCCATGCCAAAAAATTTCAAATCAGATCACCATCATGAGCTCTGCTATCTCAGAAGGGAAAAAAAAATTATTCTTGCCTGCAGGTGGGCAAAATCCAATGCTGCCAAGAAAAATGCAAGCAAAACTGCTTTACCTCTAAGAAAAGTGTCTCCAGCTGCCGCATTATGGTACCAAACAAGTTCCACATGTCAGATGAAGAATGCAGTGTGGTGCTGAAAAAAAGAAATGGCAGGCACCATCTGTATTCTTATAAATTCAGCAGTTGCCTAGAGAGTTGCTGCCATTGAAAAAAGCAAGATTACTTCTCTGCTATTAATAAGTAAAATTGACAAGACTGAAAAGGATTTGAAGGAGCTGTCATTAGAAAAGTTTACATTCCACAGCATCTCCCAGCACTGAAACGTGTAGGTACTCATCATCCTGTGACTGACTGCCAACAATTTTCCAGTAAATAGAACATAGATCTTGAAGAGGAAAGGGCTGGGGCAGGAGCTGATCTGCATCTTTTTATACCACTTTTAGGCACTGCTTGGCTCTCACTTCTCATGAAGACTTCAGAGCAGCTCTAGAGGTGAATAGGAGGATCACATTTATACTGAACAGCCCTGCAGGAAGCAGCCTTGAAATCTGTACCATGAAATTGAGAAAGATTTGCTCTACAGCCTTGCTGTCAGCACGTGTAAGAAGCTCTTCCAAGGCAAGGACCACCTGTCTGTGTTCACACTCCTCCAGCTGATGGGAAGTAGTGTAAAAAGAAAGAAGGATTAAAGGGATCGCTCAGAAAGTCTGTATCAACTGCAAGAAGCAGCATTTTGCATTTGTAGATATGTGTTTGCTTGTGGAAGTGGGAAGGGGGCTGAGTCACATTCAATGAACTCTAGGACTTTCATGTGTCTGCGCTGCCTGCCTTTCTAAATGTTGCTGCCTTCTTTAAGCACAGCGTACTGTGAAAGTTAACGAACTTCTGCGGAGTGGCATGGGGTGAATATGCCAAGCAGCTCATTAGCATAATGCTGGTGCATTGCTCATTGTTAAGATGCCAATTCCCATTTTGAGCCTGGAGGGTATGCAAAGGGCAGGTAAACAGTTAATGAATACAGTTCTTTGAATCGAGCAGCTGAATCTGTGTTGAACTTTTAAATCTTTTATAGCTGTGATATTTCAGAGCCCTAAAAATGAATCAGAACATCTGACAGGTATGCCATGAAGCTCCATATACAAGCAGTTCCAAGATTTAGCACTGAGCATTTACCTTCTGATATGCTGACAAAGGGAAAATGGTTTATGCAGAGGTCTGTGGGCTGGTTTGCACCTAAAAGAAACTGGTAAAATTGAGCTTTTTACTGTTTCTTTACTTACACAGAAAAAAATGCACTGAAATACATGGAGTGGTTTCCCAGTACTACCACAAGCAAAAGGTTACTTCATCAGTAAAATAATGCTGGCGCTCAAAGGCTTAATATATACATTACCAAGAAGGCGGCGTTCAAGGTCAATATTGAAATACAGCCAGCAATGTCCCAAATGTTAGAATAATCCTCTATACTTGCATTGCCCAGTTCATCTCGAAACTCCTTCCTAACCAGACAAAAATGGAACAACTAACCAGGCTGAATTCTAGCTCTTATTGCAATGAAGTCCCTTTGTGACATCTATTTACCATCCTGCAGTAAAACTGCACACTTTTGTTGATCAGAAAATCACTGGATTTCCTGGATAAGAAGTAGCAGGTATTCCAAGGAATTTCCCTTTTTTCCAGAGCCAATGAAAAATGAGAAGGTACTGTTTCATTTTGATATAAAACAGCAATGCTGTTTAGGTTTCTGCCTTTCGATTTCCAGATTCTTAGGGCTGTGTGTGAATCTGTTAGTGGCATCCTCATTCTCGGGACTTTCACTGCACCTTTCTCCCCTCTCTTCCCATACCCACATATGGATATTATAAGCATTTCCAGGATTTGCTTTTTCTGTATTGAACTGAGTACAACAGCTAACTGATGACATCCTTATGTGTTACCAAAGCAGTGTGGAGCTGTGGTGGTTCCCAAGAATGGACTGGGACCTCACACCTGACCCTGCTTTGAGGAGGCGTTTGGACTAGGGACCTCCTGAGATCCCTGCCAGCCCAAGTTGTCCCATGATGCTAAACCAAGGTGGATAGCCTTCGATGCTAGAGTGTGAGCAAGGGCATGAGGAAAGATGAACGAAGAGTAACTGCTACAGGATGGCTTTGCTTTTAGAAGGATTTTTAGGTAAAAAAGAGCAACTGGCAGGATTTGCCACTCCAAAGCTTGACTTTTAGTTATTCAGGCAGTAGATATTTTATTTAATTCCTCTCTAGAATATTATCGCGTGCAGAACAAAGATTGCTGGTGATAATGCAGCTGCATTGTGATGAGGCAGGACATGGGAATTTTTTTCCACATATATCCCATGAATGTATCTCGTGATGTCTCAGTTAGCCATCTTCAGCTGCATCATAAGTCCTGCAGGAAGAGACCTTTTTTACCACGAATGGACAGAGTCATTCTGACTGTGAGACAGACATTTCTGTTCAAGCCTATATCCATAAGAAGTTTTCATAAGAAAAAAATATTAGAGACAACAAAAATCTGGCAGAGAGAAAATAAATATTTCTGCCCCTTCCTTGATTTCAGTTAATGTACACAGAGAAGCAATTAAAAGAGGCTTAACTTAAATTGTTTTTCCAGATGAACAATGGTTTGGATAGCAGTTGTTGCATATATAACATTTATCCCTTGGGTTAATGATACTCTCTTCCAATTCTCTTTAATCTCATTACAAAGTTAATAAATATTTCTTTTGTCCCAACACTCTTCTCCGCATTATTTAGAAAAATGAAAGGAGAGGGAAAAGCAAACAGAAGAGAACAGAAGAGAAAACAGAAAATAAGAGAAAAGGGAAAAGAAAGGGCTAAATTTAGAATTTGAGCTTGAGGAAGCTACTGTCTCTGGAAAACCTTTGTATCAAAACAGCTCAGCTGATCTCAAACTTCTTCCTTCAGTGGCATTTCAGCATTTACTCCAAAAACCTCACAACCCATATGGGTGTGTTATGCCTCACTGAGGGACTCTTGACACAAAAGATCTAACAACATATAGCAAAAAATCCCAAGTGTCCTCTGCATCTCATTACCATACAAATATTATTCATATGTGGAGTTGTTACAGCTTCTAAATGTAGGGTTTCTAACACTGTATTAGAATATAAAAAATATTCCAATCTTCTCCTGAAGATCTTCAGCTCCTCTTTGTTGAATGCAGGTCTTTTTGAAATTTGTCAGGAGAAAAACCCTGTGGTCATTAGGTGCCTTTCTTGGACCCCTTATATATATACACATACATATGCATATATATACATGCATATGCATATATATATATATGGTCTTTTCAAAGACACATAGTGATATCCTAATCACATAGTGATATCCTAATTATGTAAATTATTAAGTCAAGCCCATTTGTAGCCACAATTACAGCACATAAACAAGAATTAGGCCATCCCAAAGGCAACTGGATGGGTTGGACAGACAAATTTTGGTCTTATCTCTTTTATTTCAAAGATCTTGATACCTTTTGCTATTTCCACTGTATTTAGTTCATTTAGAAAATATCTACCCCAAACAGAACAGACAACTTTTTGCACATTTTTTTAAGAATACCTCTGTTAAAATACCATCGGAGCACAATCTATTTTTGTTACATTCCTTGACAGTCAACAAGGTTTTTTTGTTCTTTGAATTGAGCTTATCAGCTAAACCACAAGTGGGAAGAACAACAAATACTCCAGAACAATGCCATCAGATACAGAAACTTTGTGATCCCTCCTGTCCTAACCAGCTCTTTATGAAGACTGGAGGTTACAAAAGATTAAAATTCTGCATCAATGGGATTCATTTTTTAATAAAGAGGGGAAAAGGGGGCAGGGAGCCTTGGGAGGATAAGAAGAACAGATTAGCTGTCTCAGAAACACTAGTTATGTATCATTAACTCCACTGAAGCTATTCATAGTTAAAGCTGAAATGCCCAAGCTGACATTCCTACCTCCCATGCTGTCAGGGGGGAGGCCAGACACAAGATTTTCCACTTCATCTCCCAGTTTCCTTTTATATATAGGCTCTCAGCAAACTGCTTATGTTGCCTCAACAGAGACCTTGAACCTTCAAAGCTATCTACAAAGACAGACCCTTATCCTCGATCAATAGGGCTCAACAAAGAGACACAGGCTGCCCACACAGATCCCTTTGCAGGACTCAGACTTAAATTTTCAGTGACTGAATTTACTTTTTGTAAAAGGGCAGAATGTCACTGTCAATATGGTGCCTGCAAAGTGAGCTAAAAAAGTCTCATTTTCATAGAACAGTGAGGATGTGGAGACACTTTTTTTTCAGTCAGTCAGTGCTGTGACAGTGAAGAGTCAACTGCACATCCACCCCTGAATCCTTTTCAGAATCAGGAAATAAGTCCTAGTTAATGACAGAAGAGGTGATTTTTCACCTCCTTTAGTTCTAGTTCACTTCCAGAGCTAGTTCTGCATTAGGTCCAATCTGAATATCAACATTCATGACTTATGAGAGAAAAAGCTATGTTAGTCCTTTTTTTCAAATATTGCTAAGTACTGGGGAGGGACAGAGGAACAATGCAACAATTCAGAACATGAGCAAAGAGTAACAAAATAGAAGTCTACCTGAAAACATGTCATCCAGAGAACAATCACTCATCCTGCAGACAGTGAGGAGAAGGAGTGGAAAACCTGAAAAGCATAACCCTGAGAAAAAGTAACATTAGAAGGTGGAGTTAGGCACAACTAAGACACTTCTAAAATGTGCTTAAAACTGAAGATGCTTGGTGGGAATGTTCCCATCAGCTTTTTCTTCATATGCTTTTCAAGATCTAAAATTTGGAAAACGTGGCCAGTTCTACAGCTGTTAGAAAAACATGAGGGTGGAAGGTGGGAGGGAAGGAAGGAAGAGTGACTATAGCCCCGAAGATGATACTGAAATTTTAAAGTTCAAAAGACGGTAACTATGTAATAGGAAAATGGGGAAGGAAAGGAAGCTCAGAAGCCAAAAGGACCAGCTGCACAGACAGCAGCATCGCCAGGAGAGCAGCTCAGGCGACCTTGAGTGTGCAAGACTGTCGTTTCAGTTCAGCGCTGTTCCAGTTCATGCGGCCCAGCTTGTGGCCCAGCTAACTTGTTTAATGCGAGCTATCGTTCTTCTTATTGCTTTGGGGATCCCCAAATATTTTTGCCATACGGCAGTTGACAGCAGCTTCCTCTAAGCCAAGTCTCTGGTATCCTTAGAAGATCAAAGTGTCATTTATAGAAATGACATTGGAGTTGAGGAGTTCATGATGTTTCCATGATGTTTTTCTTTGAAGTCACTCAGTTTCCAAGGGTATGCCTACACTTCATATTCAAGGAAGATGTAAACTTGTTCTGGAGAGGGTGCTGATGGAAAGACTGACTCCCACAGAGGAGCTGCCTGTATTGAATATGTATAGGCTGACTAAACAAGATCCATAGGGAATATAAAAATGTTTCAATAACTAGTGTGTAAAGACAAAGAAAGGGGAGGAATGTAGGGGCATATTACTAGCAAAACTGAAATGAAATAATATGATAGAACATCTGGCATTTGCACACCTGTGGCATGATGTTAATACTAGACCTGAAGACAGCCAACAGGAAACAATTCTGCATAGACTAAGAAATGCACTGCTTGATAGTCCATAGAACTATAACATATTCCTCTCTCAACTTCTTTCTCTACATTTGTATTTATAGAGCAGATTTAAGATTCATAATGCACAGACCACTACCAAAACTCAGTTGTTCACATTTGATTTATAAAACCTCAACAACTGTGAGCATACCCTAAAGTGTAGCAACCCAGATCATGTCTCTGCCATGTTATCAGTACTGAAGTCTTGATGGGTGTGGAGGGAAAATATGGGGTCAGTACCTCCTGATAAGAATGAAATACAAATCGAATACATTCAAGCTGCCTACCCAGCAAGGCCAGTCTGTGTTTTGCTTCATGAAAAATAATGCAGTGTTGATTAGCCAAACTACAGTCAAGCTGTTGAAAGCTAAAAGGATGAGAACAAAACCCCTAAAACAGGACAGAGACAGAACATAAATAGCCTTCCTCAGACCTTGGGGTCACAAGCATCTCTGTGCAATGTGACACACCATCACACGTGAATGGGACACAGGGCTCAACCAAGACCATATTTCTGTTCTTACTGCCTGGAAAGGAAATTTGGATTTTGTCCAGCTGCTAAGTCAGATGGACTTTGTTCAGCCTAAGTAAGGCAGAGATTGGTCTATCTCCTGTAAGGCCTCTAGGAGGAGCATAAATAAATTTCTGGACAGTACTCCCTGCAAAGACCTCTTCACTTTTTCCTCCCTGGGCAAATGCTGCATTCTGCACATATACACACAGAACTAGGGGACTGTTCACCAGGCAAACTGGGTGTTGGATGCCTGCTGGAAAGAAAGGGCCCATCTCTCTCTTGTGCCCAGTAGTGGATCTCTGAGCCTAGACTCAAGCAGCCTCTCATTTGAAGGGTCCTGCAGAGGCAGGGATGGCTTAACCCTCACAGCCAGTTCTAAGAGGCCAGTGATTCGCTTTGGATAGAAGCTTTCTTACATGTGCTTTCTTGCACAGTGGAGAGACACATCTCTCTCCTATAACTGCCCAGCTCTCATGGCTGTAAAAGGCCACTCTCAGTGTCCAAGTAGCAGCAATAATGGTGTCAGTCAGCTAAACACTCCAGACACACCAGACCAGGCAGGAATACCATCTTCATTTAATGTGAGGCATCACAAACTCTTTAGATTTTCTTAACTTTTGGTTCTATCTTCATTCTAATTTACCACAAACAATCTCTAGTATTCTTGGTAATGCCTTACTATGAAACTTTCTTTACCAAGTTTTGTGGTGGCTCTTCCCATGTAGTCAGTACACAGCATGCTAATCTTTTTTGAAACAGGCCTTGAACTCACTCAAGAATATAAGAAGGTGCTTTTTTTTTTTCCTTAAAGGAGAAATGCAGATGATCTCTTTCCAGGTAGAGATCAAATATCTTTAAAGAAATTCTGTATTGGATTGTTCCTTCTTTTTGCTTATTTTACCTTTGAAATAAGAAAAGAACATTTCATTTTGAATGTTACTTCAGATTGTGTCACATTAAAACCACAACTCAATAACTAAGGAAAAAGAAGGCAGATGAGAAGAAAGACTTTCAAGTGGAAAAAGAGTAAGGTTTGTCATGTTCTCACTAGCAAAAAGGAACACAAGAAATTTCAGTTGAAAAATGGGAAAATCCCCTCTTCACTGGAGGTCTTCCCCTTCCTTTTAGGAAGCAGTTATACTTCTCTAATGATGCTTAGGCTGAAGTCCCAAACAAGTCCTTCAGAGCACCACTTGTAGTCTGTACCCTACTCCTGTCCCCTGTAGCATTTCCTCAACTGATGAAGCAGATGTCAGTCCTACCCTGACTGAAGTCATAGGCAGTTTCATCAGAGCTACAGCAGAGTAAGCATGGGGAGCAAAAAGGCTCCTACAGACAAAAAAAGACTAGAATACAAAATAACATGATAAAGATTTCCATTGACTCGAGCACTACCAAGCCTGAAAAATGCCAGAATTAAGTTTGCTTATGCAGAATCCCCCCATTAGCATCAATGCAAACAGTGTTTCTCATTTCATGTATTTGTGCAAAACTCATTACCTGATGCCAATTTTACCTCAGGATTATTGGGGGGGGGGGGTAAAGGGGAGGGGTGTTGCATACCAGTAGGTTTTCCAACATCTCTCTTGTATAGTTTATCAGTATTTGCTTGCTCTTTTTCTGGTCAATGATGCATAAAATGAGCATAATGAATCCTGAAGCCTATCTCAGACACATATCCCTGGTCATTTCCCTTTTCTCTTACCTTTTCTCACTCTTAAAGACTTGCGGTATTCATCTTTGAAGCCAACTCTCTATGCCCACCACTTGTCAAACCTTAATATTAGGCATTAGTGTGTTTTACACGGCATTATCTCACATGTTTTTCTAGAACATATTGTTATTATGCAAACAATCCTCACGTTAATAGGGAAGAAGAGAGCTGGAGAACTTTCTTCCATATTTGCAAGAGCTATCTGCCAAACAGGTCTATCTGATGCAAGAATAATTGAACAGAACCCTTGATTCCTGATGCATTCATTTGGTTTGGCTAAATATTGGCATTATAGATGCCATTTCTCAGTGCCCTTATCCAGTAGGTTGTCTGTGACCTGCAGACCCCAAACCCCAAAGCTCCCAGCTCTCTGACAGATCAGAAGACAGGCTGCTGGAACTAGGCAGACACGCTGGCAGGAAATGGTAAATTTTCCTGAGACTTTTTCCATCATTAACTGCATCTTAAGCTGCCCAGCACCAACAAGTAAACATGCAGTAGGAGTCCAAATTTAATCTTCTGCATATGCCATATGGAAGACTTGTGAAATTTATAGAAGTAGGTCTTCTTGTGTTAAACTGAACCAGGTTGGTGTTGAAAAGACTACGCTCAGTCTATGATTCAGTCTTGTAGTGGTAAAAAACATTCCCGGCAAACTATCATTGCTATATGTCAGGAGAGCTCTTCCCTGAATGCCAGACGGAGGCTCTGGGCAGACGAAGGAGCAGAGCCAGCACTGGGGCGCCCCTGTAGACACACAGCTCCAGCGCTGCTGCCTTTCTAGCACAGCAAGCAAGGGGCTGCAGGGACACTTCTGCACTGCGCTCTGGCCCCAGCGCTGCGTGTAGCCCTTTTGGTTTTCTTTTAGAGCAGCCCGAAAACTGAACGGTTTGCCTTTGCACGCAACAACTGCGCTGTGCTCACCCAGTTGCCTTTGCACCCCATTTCTGACTTGCTTGTCTGCCATTTGGCTGGACCAAGGATCTGATTCCCTTTCAGCAATCCTTACGGTTTCTAGCAGCTCTGCGCTCTCCACTGCTGACCTCTTTGTCCCAATGTTCTTGAAACCAGTTTCATTATGCAACTTTCCAAAGCTCTTGGGCAATCTGCTTTCATTCTCCCGCTTTCCTTTCCTTATCAGTATTTATACTCCTAACTCCACTACCTCATTCTTTACATATGGCATGTCCCTCTTACTAATGCTTGATTACTTTTTGCACTCACTTATTCAGAGTGACCTTTTTCACTCCTAGTGTATTTATCGCTAGATGGCTCTCATAACCCTTGGGCATATTGTCATTTATCTTTCAACCCATTCCATTCCCTCCCCTTGCAATCTGGCTCTGCTTAGTATCCCTTTTGTCTCCCCAAATATTGTGCTGCTGAAGCAAAGCATTTTAAATACTTAAAAAAAAAATGTTTTTGCTTAGCTGCTTCCACAGTATTATGTTTCCAGTTGTCGCATTTCCATAGAGAAAGAGCAGCCAGATGCTTTCAATATGAATGACTTACTTTAGATTAAGGAAAATAACAATAAGGAAGGAATTCAAGAATGACACAGCAAACAGTGGGCATGTCCCCTGGAGGAGCTCCGAGGACAACTCGGCTGCATCCTTTACAAGCCAGCCACGGGGACAGAGGCCAGACATTGCAGTAGCCAACACAGAAATGTCAAACAGCATCGGGCTGCGTATGATCCACTTATCATACCTTCTCTGAGAAAAAAACAAGGCAAGAGCTGAACCAATCTAGAGAGAGCTTGAACACAACTTCTGAACGTTAATTATCTGTGACATTTTTGAATCACAGTCACAATCAGTGCAAACCTTAATTCCAGTCCTCACTTCTCTTCCTATGCATTATGAAGGGAATCAGTCATACACTAAACTGGAAACCATAACGTTCAATTCTTTAGTATAACTTGTTCCATTTAAATCTAGCTAAACTGCTACTAACACATTGTTTTCAAAGTCACTTCAAGCAAAATTGGACTAGATTTGTTTGTGAGAATGGACAAGCATCATTTGCACCATAAACAGAGCCCCAGAGCCTAACTGGTTGGTGGTTTCAGTGCTTTCAGTATTTTTCTGGCCATGCCAGACAAAATTTTTTGAGTCCCAGTTGCAAAGGCTGTTTACAGGATGGACTCCAAGAAATGGCTGTTTTCTCGCTTGTATACAGACAAGTCAGTCAAATTTGCCTCTTTGTTCTTTACAGAAAGCTAAAATGAAATTTCTTTTTCTTCACACTCTATAAGATATAAGAAGTCAGTTACTAAGAATTTTGCTGCTCATCCAAGAGGTTATACAAAATGAAAGTTATGACCAGGAATAAAATATCAACAGGTTATTGCTAATGTGGACTGAACTGTGCTGCACTAACCCATCCATTGCACAGAAAATGCATTTTCGGCACTGGTAAAAGGCACAGTCTCAAAGCATCCATCATCCTGCATTCACTTAATGAATTTTAATCCCAGAAAGCAAGCCGTAAAAATTAAGGCACACAATAAAACAGACACTCTAGCACAGCGACAGACATCCATTGCCAGAATTTTAGTCTATTGGGGTAAAAAAGGTAAGATCTGTGGAGAACACATTTCAGCATTTGGGCAGGTCAAGAAACAGTTCTGCAATTCCCTACCTAGAAAAATAGCTGTACTTATGTGCAGGTTTGTTGCCACTGAACATCATAGTTACCGAGCGGCTGAGGCAATCCAACAGTCATACTGCACTCTGGGTCTCCCTTTCCATTTAGAGATGTGAGGAGTGCATCACAGGGCCCTTGATCTCCTCCCAGTTCTGGTGCCAGAGCCTGCCACTGCCACCAGGGCAGCAGCTGGGGCATCACTCTTCCTTCCTGCAGGCAGTACCTGGGAGGCTTTCTGGGCTTAGCCTAAGCAACCTTGGTTAGCATAAGCCTTCTGCTTCTGTCTCTTTCTGCTTCTGTGGGGCTGGTGCTAGCAGAGTTTCACAAAACATTGAGTCTTGAATTTAGCACTTCAGCCACTTGTGTGCACTTCTCAGAGTTATTGTTTCAGGCTGCCTGCAGACTCAGGCATGCACCAACTTGCAATTACATTCGTACTGTCAAGTTTTCCTTTGCAACTATTGTTGATAGAAACTTGCATTTTATTCTGAATGTGAGTTTAAATAGTGATGTAAGCTCAGCCATAGCTTTAAGCTTTAAGCAAGGACATGTAGTGCCTGTGGTTTAACCAGCAGAGATGGTCTGGAATTCAGCTCTGTAACATGCAGGCAGCAGCAAGTCCCAGGGCTGTGAGTTCCATTTTCCTTTTCTTGACCTAATCTAACAGTTTTGCTGTAATCAGACAGCAGCAGAGAGGAATTCACGTGAGATTTTCCTTAAAGCACAATGAACAATAGCATGCCACAGGCTTTTTCATTAGACTGCAACTCTAGATGAAATATTTTAGCAGTTTTATAAACATATTTATTTATCAACTTCTTGTCACTCTCATTAAATCAGCATTTTATCCTTTTTATATATTTGGGTTGGATCAGAAGCATTAATGTCCTGTACTGTGTTTCAATGCCTAAAATAATAACGTACAAGCAAGGTGTCAGAGTAAAATAATGAAATATTAATATCCTGTTTGGAAACCGTGTGGTTCAATCGGAATTGCACCCATCCACTGAGTTACACACAAAGAATCTGGCATCCCCAAATGAACTTGCTTCATTCTCTGAGTATGTCCTGACTTCTTTTTTGGGGACAGAAATTTCTCTCCCTCAACATCCACTGCTCTTGGCCATGGTCTGACGAGGTAGGTTAGCCTAATGGAGAAAACATTATGCCTTTGCTTCTTCTGCTTGGTTGTTCATTTACTCTGTGCTTTTCATAAACCTTCTCACTCTGTCCAACTAGGATCTTTCCTTCATTCAGCTATTGTTCTATTTCTGGAAAAAAACAACCTTGTGTAACTGAGAAAAAACAGCAAACACTGGTAAGAAGCAGTTCCCCAAAATCAAAAGAGGCGGCTGAATTTAGAAGCCCATGTGAGTGACCCTATTTCAACCACACTCAGAAGCAAACAGCTCTCAGCGAGCACAGCAGGAGCTACTAAGCACACAGCACTTCAACCAAGATTTGGGTACCAAAATGCAGATGCAGGTGTCAAACGGGAGTCGACTGCAGAGCCACCGGCCCCCACGGTTGGCAGTGACACTCGTGTGCCCGTCTCCCTGTTCTGCCGTGGTGGCCGTGCTTCTTTGCAGGGCATTTCCACCGGCTCCGAGCCCCCAAGCAACCATCTGTGTACCCAAAATACCCACCAAAGATATGGGGTCTCCTTGTCTTCAGGAAAAACCCTGGATCACAAAGACCAAGTGTGGCAGGTGCATGGACACAAGCACAATGGCACAGCAGAGGTTAAACTAGGATCTGAAGCAATTCAAGTTTCAAAAGTTTGGAGGATTTTCTTATGTTTTTTAAATGTAAACTTCATTAGGAATTCCCAGGCTAATTTTTATAGGTTGGATTATTTAGAAAATGCAGTTTCCTCTCAAGGATTCTTCCCTTAATAATTGATAAATATTTATAACCTAGACTCCCTCTTAATGAAGATTTTTGCCTGGGAATAACAATTAAGAGTCTTTGTCGAAATCCCAAGTTGAAAATAACTGTCATTCAAATGTTATTGTTTTTGAATATGTGTAAAATATTGCCTTCCAAGATGCAAGGAAAAATCTTTGTTGGCAAGTTGTTTGAAACAATGCCTAACTAAATGTGAAGGGGCTTGTCTTAACAGCATACCAATGAGGTGTAACTGGCAATCAGGTGTGACTTGTTTAACAAATTAACAATATGTTTCTCTAATAGGAAATTTGTTGCTGTATATTCTGCATTGAAGATTTGTAGCTACTTAAAAAATCTGCAGAGACTTCCAACATAATTAAGGTTAAATTTACTTTTGAAATTCATGACGGCCATATAAAAGCAAACTGGCAATATTGTACATCTGGAAAATCACACTTTCATGAAATTCTGTAAGCCTTTTGTTAAGGGAAACTCATTTTTACCTAAAAAATAGATGAAAATTCATCAAACGATTAGTAACAGCTGTATTTAATTCTGGGGGTTTTGTTTAAAGCAATCAGATGTCATAATCTTATTCTTATTTGATTTGTAAATGTTTCTGAAGACAAGAAGAAAATGAATTTGAGGTTATACTGATAATCATAACCCATTTCATGCTGAGCTACTGATAGGTTCTTGTCTGCCATTTGCAAAATCACTGCAGCATTTATTAACTTGCTGCATGTGGCCATTTCCAAACCAGTATAGTCTAATCATAGTTTTCTACGCTTTCTTTGCTCAGTAAACAGACTTCTCTCCTTATCCAAGCACCTGAGAAGTGATGGCCTCCTTGGCAATAGGTTACTTGTTTCTGTAGCCTGCTCCAAAGTTTCCCAAAGATGCAGAGATATATGATGAGGAACCGTAGACTGGAAGAGCTTTTCACGGAGTCTTGTAACTTTACAAGTCTTGAAAAAGGCTTTTGCTCCTCCTATTGCTGCTGTTGTCTTATCTCCAAAAATCGGTGTGCTATTTGGATTTGAAAATACTTAAAACCAGCATCTTCCTTACAAAGTGTTTGTAAAAGGCCCCAATAGAAGACCATCTTCAAACCTAATTTCAGAACCTAACAGTGCTAGATTTCATCCCTTTACTTAGAAAAACTATTTATCCAAATGAATGTAGATTTCAGAAAAAGCCACTTCCATTTTGACCAATGTTTTAGTTACTTTTTATAGCTAGACAATACAGCTTGTAAAAACTCTTTGCAGGATCCACATTGTGGAGGAAAATACTAAGGAATAATCAAATGAAACTCAAAGGAAACCCCACTTCTGAGCACACTCTAATGATGGACCTCCTGAGGGGGAGAGAATTTCTCATGATGAATGCATCCTCTACAAAACAGGAAAGTCTTACAAATACATTTTTATCAGTGATCATTTTTGTTTTGTTTTTCTTTACATGGAAAATCACAGACTAGTAATGGAATTCAACCCCTCCTCTGGGCTGTCTGGGTTTTTTTCCAGATGACTTGTACTTCTAAAACTCCAAGGCAACAGGCCTGCTATAACTTCCCTTTGGAGACTATTCTCATCCTATATTTATTTTCTACAGTCTGGAAGTTTTTCATGAGTTTTCATCCTAAATGTTCCCTTCCCTCATTGAACCCTTTCCTCCTTTTATACCCTTCAGATACCTGCAGATTCCCATCCCCAGTCCCACCCAGTTTAGTACATTGGATCCTTCTATCTCTCTTTGTAAAGTCTCTCCTCAGTACCCTTCTCTACTTCTTCAGCATCCCTATAGCAACCAGGGGGTCATATTCATCTCGGCTACCTACAGCATTTTATGAGTCAGGCACCCAGCTGGTGATCCCTCTGTGCCACGTGGATGGGCATTTCCTGGGGCAACTCATCCCTTCCACCTGCAGCCTCCATCTTACATGGGGGGATCAGTCCCTGGAAGAGGTCGCCACCCTCTGTTCAGAATACCTGAAGATTTAATGACCAGCTAAAACTAGACTACTGGGATTAAGATGGTAAAAGTTGGATAAATTAGTCCCAGCACAGGTGACCAGAAAGGAACCCAGCGTCACTAGCACAGCTGCCTGCTTCCTTCTTTTAATAAGATTTAACATGATATGTTTAGTTCACATTGCAGAAGCTTGCATATCATAGTGTGTTTAATAACAGTCTTATTTTATGGGGATGATTTTTTTCAGAGGAGAGTGAAAGACGATATAATAACTTAATTGGTCCAGCATCAAACATTTGCAGAAAAAAATCAGAATTGTAGGAAATTGTGGCCAATTTTCAACTTTTCCAGAAAACCAGAGAAATTAGATTATTTTTATCAGATATTTCACTAAGAATCACAAGAGTTTTCTGTTGAATTCAACTAAGTTTCAAGGGTTTCTTAGTATTTAGGATACCATATGAATATATCACAAAGAATAAAATACATGCAACATATCAAAATTTAAAACCAGAGAATCCCTTATTGGTCGTACATTGCATCCAAGTAGCACTACAAGAGCTCAGATGTCAGAGGAGACATCTGCACACATCTGCATATTATAAACCTACAAAGGTGTAACAAACTCAGAGTGATAGATTTGCACTTTCTCAGAATTATAGTCCTCTGCCATAGATATGATTTTTCATACTTCAAGCCTTGATCCCCAGAGGCTCGATCTGACATGGTTTCATGTAGTTTCATACTGATATTGTCTCAGCAGATATGTACTGACAAAGTTTTGCTTAACGCTGACATCTTAATATCTCCTCCATAAACTGGAAATGTAATTGGGCTCTTGGCTTGTCATCTTAACATAATTTTTATAGATTTACAGTGACAATTTTGTTTAATCTAAGCATCATTATGCCCTGACATTTATAAGGTCAATGCCATATAATCAATGAGATATAAGTGCCATTACAGAGTCTGGAGGAAGATGTGCATTTGTCTGTGCGTGCATATATGCACATGTATGTATGTGTCTGTGTACGTATATGTATGTATAATTTAGTTACGATATAATTAAGATTTTAATAAAAAGCTTCATACTCTCTAGTATCCCTTTATAGTCCCTCTCTACATATTTATGTGATTAGAATAATAAAGAATAGCTACTCTGTTTGCTCTGGAGGTTTTATAATGCAAACTATAAAAGGTAATAAAACTGTTTTGTAAAACATGCCTCAGGTCATCCCCAAGTAGACAGTTGCCAGCCTGACGGCAACCAAAATGCCAGGTTAACACTCAGCCCAACTGGATCCATTCTGCAAGATTGTCAAAGATTGCTGATGTCATACATGAATCACTTAATCTTTACACATTTCAGATAGAAAATGAGGAAAAAAAGGATTATCCCCCTAAATACAACTTATAGTCCTTTTCAGCCTATAACACTTACACTGTTCAGATTTAAAAAATCCAAAAACTGACTTATCATGGAAAAAGACAGAGGAGCCTGAAAACTGAACTGACCATTTCCGTCTTCACCACAGTACAGAGTGTGTCAATTGACAAATGTAGAGCATGCTGGTAGAAGACAAGATGTTAGTAATGAACCAAATGAATCCCCGGTGTGACTGCACTCTCTTCATTAGAGTTATCCCCAGGATAAATTTGTCCCAGTACTCAAGAGTCTGAAAGTTTTAAACTGAAGAGAATAGCAGTACAATGGAAAATCATGGTTCTTCCCCAAATATTTAAACTATATTGTGCATTCAGTGAATCTGATTCCAAATTATGTTTGCAGCTTGTTTTTGATATAGTCTGTTGAATCACTTTTACAGTTCCAAAAAGTGTTGCATGATCCAGCCAGCAACATGATGCATTAATAAGCAATGAGCTATGCAGTCCTGTCAAAACAAGCTCATTAGTAAGTTGGCTGCTGGTTTTTTTGCAACCACTAGCTAAACTTTGGCAACGTAAACAGAGGCACCCACAGGGAGGTCCCACAAACTGTATTTTAAAAGATTTAAGGACTGATTTTTAAATATATAAATAGGACCCAGCATCAATTTTCGATAGTGCAGGTACAAAATAAGTTTCCAAAAGTCTCACAAAATCCTTTTTGCAGTGATTAGACAGAAAGTTTCTTCTCATGTGATTGAAAAATATCCCGTAATATAAAGCAAAAATAATGCTTCCTGACATTCTGTTAAGCCCATAGAACCATGACTCTAGTTTTTCAATAACCTACATAACATAAGGCACTTTGATGCTCTGATGATTTCACAATAATTAGAAGGCCACACAAGTTCATAATATATATAAAGAGCCATAAAACATTAAAAGCCCCTGTTTATGAACAGTTCACTGGCTTCTTCCCCAGTGACTCAACCAAGCTTGTCCATGAAAATTAAATGATACCATGCTTAGCCTTTCTTTGCAAGACAGCAAGGACGCATCCAGATCCCCTGCGCAAACACTAAGTTCCATCAGACACTTCAGGTAACAAAGAGAACTGCTAGAAACCATGAAGACATTTGACGTTAAAGAAATATTTTCAGTGGCAGAAGTTTTGAATGTATTTGTCTTTGTAAATATGTATCTATATACACACATTTTTAAAACTCCTTTATACTTGATCAAGGCAGTTATATTTCATTCATTTATCACCAGCCTTGGAATTTCACACAGGTTGTCATTACCCCACTCAAAGGCACAGACAACACCTTCTCTTTGTCTGTGTTTAAAGGCAGATTCCTGATTTGTTCTACATCACCAACGAGCAGCAGTAACCAGCGTGGCTTTCGAAATTGTCTTCTTGGCCCGGAGGCACATGAGCATTTCTCTTGCCTGCAGACTCAGCCTTCTCAGCAGCAGCCTTTGCCATCTCAAAATTGCAGTTGCAGCGCTCCACCTATAACCCCTTGGGGAAACAAAGAGCTTTCGCAGTCACCTCCCACTGTTAGGTATCCCACCACGAGGATGTGATACTTGCGTTCTGCAAATAGACATGGGTTTTCTAAACATGTTCCCTTTAGCCCAGGAAGCTCTAATTAGTTTGTTATCTGCCTGCCATGGAAATCACCTCTCTCCATGAAAGAAACACTGCTTCAGTCTCATTACATTCATTACATATTAGAATGGAACATTTTTCCTATATGAACCCCAGACATACTTGCCTGCAAGATGAAAGCATTTGTGTCTGTATGTGTTAGGTTCTAGTTGATGATTTCTCCTCTGGGCCATATTCCACACACTGCTTCTGCAGATGCAGGTCCAATTTTTCCCCATACTCATCACTGGTGCTAGAAGAACAGGTGAAAATGAGCATCAGCAGAGCTCAGACTCTGGTCTTGCATCAAAATACATACTATAAATTACTTTCTACCTCCTAGAACACTTAGCTGTATAAAAAGGAAGTGGGCCTTTACATTGACGTATTCAGATTCAGAAGCAGTAATATTCACTTTAAACCTAAAAACACCCTTTTGAGAAGACAGCTACTATTAATATTACTTTCTAAATGCAATCTTGGCTGTAATAGCATGATGCCCGCAGTTCTTGCCCAAAGTCCAAACTCCTTATACTGTACACGTATATGTAATTTTCAACAGCCAGTAATATAAAATCTTATATTTTGTTCTATTATGTAAACTTTCCCATTCTGGTGACAGGCAATTTATTGCAGCACTTCGAAGGATTGTAATAGCTGTAGTAGCCATGCAGTTAAGTGCTGTTTCTAAAAAGCAGAACTGGCAAAATATTTAATGAAGCATTTGGCTTTCCATAAGACAAGATGAGAGCACCCTGTTGTATGCCAAATCAATCTGATTTTGTACAATATATCCATTCAGGCAGCAATTCTGGAGGCCAGAGAGCCAGGGGAGCTAAGAGACTAGATTTTCTAGGCTGTGGAGAAAATACTACTTCCAGATGTAAATTCCAAGTATTAAAAAGTGCCATTTAGTCTGGGAGACATGGATTTGCAGCGCGATTTGGACAAATTCTGTGGAAGTTCTTCAACCTTTGCTAAGAGGCTGAATGAATTTTATTCACTGTTACTACCGCTGCTATGGATTTAACATTGTAATATCAATATTTAACACTGCTAATTTCCTAGGAAATGTATATACCACAATAATAATTCACAAAGTGAGGCAAGCAGATTAGATAAATGGTGGGAGTGAACAGCTAGCTCCATATTATTTGTGCAAGACTCATGCAAAGACTCATAAGTCTTTTTTTTTTCTTTTTAATTGAAGTTTACTCCTTCTTTGGCCAATTTTCACTCCATGTTCAACTTCAAGGCAATTCATTTCAGTGCATTTCAGGAGTACAGATCTTGACAGGGGTGATCATTCATCTATCATTGTTAAGGAAAAATATTACAATTATCACTTCATCTGGACACCAAAAATCTCTTCCATAAATAGCTGTAAGAACCAGTAGACTATCATTAAAATCTTACCACATATCATCCTAATAAAATAAGAGGTGATTCCAATGGGTCCTGAATCACACAATTTTCTCAAATTTCTGGCCTCTTTGAAGGAGTTCCTCCATTCTGACTTAACAGAAGGACATTCCTCTTATGCTGTCTATGCTGTGCGGTGGAACATGGAACAAAGATGGCCCAGCTGGATGCAACCAAGATGAGCTTGCCGCAACAGGGTTAGCAAGCTCAGGCTAGCGCTTTGCTAATGCTGTTACGCTGCTCCATACTCCCCGTTTAGCCTCTTCGTATGGTGCCACCCCAGTGTGGGGTGGAAAAATGGAAAAATAAGCTCAGGGTAGCAACCCTTCAGGTTCCTTAGCACCAGACTTGACTGAGCAGTGTAGATGCACCCTGAGAAGACCTGCAGAGTAAATAAAATCAGCTCTGCTGAAAAAGAAAAGAAAATCAGTGAGAAAGCAGCTGTTCTGAGGAAGGGGTAATAAACTATTGGTTTTAGAGGCACCACTGTTATTACCTGTAACGTAATTACTACTTTTATCACTCTCGGAAGCCCCCGTTTGGCCAAATAATTATTAAATGACATCATGGGACTGACACTTTCAGCTAGTGACTGTCTCAATTCCTTCTGTGATGCTAGAAAATTTTTGCTGACACCAATACACAAAGTCTCCAGTTCAGAGACTGGAGACTAAAAAAAATACCAAAAAAACTCTACAGCTTGAAACAAAAAGTCAGCCTTCACTGCTGATGGAGCAAGCAGAGTCATACCCACTGGCAAGTGAGCACTGAGAAGGCTAGGCAGAGGCCAAAATGGCAGTTTAGAAGAATTAATATGGAAATTCAGAAATTGTAATTTCTAAACTGTATTTGTGGAATACAATACTGTGGAAAGCGTTAACATATGACAACAGCAGCCAACCAAAACTACAATGATGTGAGTGGGCAATCTAATGTCTTCCTAGTCTGCAGGCACAACCAACAGAGGAAAAAAACACTAGGCACAGATAGAAATCCACGCAGCCATCTCCCCTCTGCAAAAGCAGAAATGATTCATAGGTGCTCCCATCAGCCAGCCATACTGCTAGCTTCATAAACTTTTTCTTAGAGTATCAGGAAGATTATAAAATGTGGCAAAACCAGTTTAGGGCCACGCAGACCGTCTCCAACGAAATTTAGAAGCAGACAGCTGCTGCAGTATGTTGCTTTTCAGCTGCAGAGAATCAGAGGAATGTGAATTGGGACAACAAGGCTGCCTAGAGATGACAAAGTCATTTTACAGCAACTGCTGTGCTGCGAGCAAGAGGACCCCGAAGTTGTGCTGGAGCTGTGAGGACCCTGGAGTTGTGCTGTGTCACAGAGGCTGTGGCTGCTGTAAGCCTGAGCAAGCTCTCAGACCTCTTTAAACAAACAAATAGAGCAAACCAAGATTTGCTTAGTGCTGCTCCCTCTTGCTCTTTCACCGTTCTTAGGATTCTTTTTTGTTGGTGGTGGTTTTCTTTTAACTGGAAAAGAACTGGTATTTTTCATAGTCTCATAAATTTTTAAATAACCCCTGTGCTTAATAAAGTCCCTTCTTCTGCTCCATGTTCATAACACCTGCATTTAATCAAGCCAAACTCTCCCTTTTTTCTTTTTTGTATGGCTCCTGCATATTTTCAAAGGGACTTGGGGTCCCCTTCCTTTGATTCACTCCTCTGGAACTTTTTCTTACAGTTCAATGGTTGTCACCTAAGATTAAGAACATTTCTGGATTTGAATTCTCATAAACCAGCCATTCAAGATGTGCCTATTCCAAAAAGGATGAATTGTCTGGAAAGTGGAAGATAAAATACAAAATGGCCAGCAATAATTAAACTTTAGTTTTGTTGTAGAAAAGACAGGGAATTAAAAAGAAATCAAATATGACCTGCTTTTGAATCCAATTAACTATATTTTCAAGAAAGTTTAGTATTCTGCTGCATTCTGAAAAATAATTATAAACATAACTTACCAAAATAATCTACAGGAATAAGTCAAAACTGCCCCATCAATTCTGCAAGTTACCTTTTTTGACCATTATTGTGGAACAATGCTGGAATTTTACTCCAGAGAGGACGTGCTCCAGGTATTAAAGAAATATTATTATAAACAAAATTTTAGAGGATTGGGCAAAGAATAACTCTTAGAAAAAAAAGGGGGGGTTGATCTTCTCATCTATTACAATTCAAAATGTTTTTACTAAGTTATTTTACATATTGAAGGAGATATCAAAAGTAGAGAAGCATGAAATTCAGAGGATAATTGCCCAGGGAGGCAGCTCATTCCCTCTACCAGTTAAAATTTTAGCAGGTAGGTTAGACATAGCACAATAAATCTACCAGTGGTTGTCACATCACTGCAAATGAGACAAATGATGACTCCTTAGAGAAAGAAGATCAAAAAGAAGTAAATGGCAATAATTTAAAGGACTGTAAGAATAAAATTGCTGATTCCTCTCTAAAGCATTGAATAGAGCTGAAAACCTGGAATTTAATGCAAAACAAAACAAAATAGGTGCTGTGTTGTCTGCTAAGCCACCAATTCACATGGCTCAGGTATCACTGGAAAAAATGTCACAGTCCAGATTGAGGAAGTAAAACACCTGAAGGGTACAAAAAAGTTACAGAAAAATCAAACTGCAAGTATTTGTGTATCTGTGGATAATCTCATTTGGTCTCTGTTCTCCGAATAAGATGTTCCTCAAACTACAGTGGGCTGTCGGCAAGCAAGACTAATTTCTTCTGAAAAATGTGGACCATTCTCCACATACATGCAGTCAAGGTATGAAGTTTCCACTAAGAGATGCAAACATTTCAGTAGGGACAAAATGAGTAAAAATCAAAGGAAAAACATTAGGAGAAGCATCATGAAAAAAACAGTCTATAGTGTTTCTTCAGTCCTACTTCATATAGGCCAGGTGTGACACCTGAGCTAAACTCAGATATGCCTTACTTGAAATCAGTAGATTGAATAAGGAATAAAGCGCTCCTCAACATGACTGAATGTCTCCTAATTTGACTTTTATGTTTTGCTTCCAGCACCTAACAACCTCTGTCTGCAGTAACAACAGATTTCTCACAAATACAATTAAAGAGCTTTACAAATTTGTTTGGTAACTGAATGAAGTATTATTGTACAAAACAAATGACTCATTCCCATACACTCTCACATTTTTCTCAATCACACCTTTAAGCATTGACATCTCTCAGTTTAAGCCTAATAATATAATAAATCATCACAAGAAAGATCTGGGACTGTTCTAATTTGCAAGACAGTTTTCCTGGGTTGTCTATTCTTCTTCTTTTTTTTTTTTTTAATGCATATAGGAAAAAAGGTTTGATTGTAAGGAAGACTGTAACATGTGAATAAAAGAGATTTAAAATCTATCTACCTCATTTGCTGCTACAAATGCACATGGTCTGATTTGGATTTCACATTGGCTTAACTTGTGTAGTTTCCATTGAATCATGATATAGTCTGGTCTGAAATCAAAGCAGGCCCGTAATAGATAGCATAGCCAGAGGGAAGTCGCTAAACTTTAAAACCTTAATATCCATTGTTCATTTCATTTCATCATTTGCATTATTAGCAGCAGCTGTTCTGGGACAAATCACATTTTCCTACCCTTTGGGTATGCAGCGCTGCATCTCTAAACAGCTGCGAAATGTTGATCTAGCCTGTTGAGAACAACTGACTGCCACCCAGGGCTGCTGGGGAATCTTGGTAAGATCCATTTAGGTCTCTCTCTTGCCAAAGATGCTCTGTTTGAACTTTCACCACCTGTTTATTCACAAGTGACCTTAAAAATATTTTCTTCAAACATTAACAGAGCTGTTGCTTCACACCACAGGTCCAGTTAAAGTCCTGTTCCCTCATAGCCCATACAACTTGGTGACTCTTAACACCATATTTTCAAAACACTGTACCCTACATGTCTATTCTCCGTTACAGTCATTAGTAAAACCCATGATGACCTACCTCACAGCTAAAACATGGAGGTTCTTGGCTCTGTTTGAAGACAGAAAAGATATTTTTCTGGAGTGTCATACTATTTTCCCTAGAAAAGGTGGCACACAGAAGGAACAAGGGGAGCAAGAAAGGGAACTGCAGACCAATCCCCTTCTAAAAGACTCATGAAAAGCATGCATCCAAGGGAAAGAGAAAGGGAAACTGAATTCAGCTCAGTTTTGGGAGAAAGATTTGGTAGACCAACAGAAGAGATTACATTTGAATCATTCTACTTCATGCATCTTTAACCCAAGTATTTTCATCTCACAAAAGAAAAAGGCTCATTGTTTACTTGAGGCACTTGCATTTTCATTTCTAGCCAAAAAAATATTTTTCCATAAGCCACAGATGAATTGTGTCTAAAGGAGGGAGTTTTAAAACTACATACACTTCACAAACCTTGGCTAATAATGTCACATATAATAATTACCCACACAGACCTCCCACAAAACTGCTGTTATACTTCCTATCTATGTTGTTATGCAAACTAACATTTTCTTTCAACTTTTTTCCTCCTCAATTGTCTTTCCCTTCCTTGGCAAAAAGCCTTGCCTTACTAGCCCTCAAATTAAAAGTAACATTAGAGTGGAAGGAAACTCCCTAATCATCAAGTCAAAATTCCTGCTCTTATAGATAACTATGTCTGATACTCTCATTCATAAACTGTGGCAGCTCCACCTTATTCCCACTGGAAGACCTTTCCAGAACCTCACAGCTCTAATGGTCAGAAAATTTTCTCTGATTTCCAGACTGAATTTTATTCCTCTGTGGTGCCTTCCCACCCAGATGTATTTGCAGACAGCACTCATATGTCACTTCTCAGCTTTCATTCTGTGAGGTCAAACCAGCCAAGCTCTGCTTGTGCAAAATACTTCCATTCTTCTAATCATACTAAGAAGGTCGTTTTAGACAAAATCTCCTTGACCTATATTTCCTACAACTAAGCAAACTTTTTTCTCTAACCGTTTTAACATCCTTTTCAAGTTCTAACTTAACTGGACTTCTGGCACTATTCTTTTCACACCAGCAGTCCTTACCCTGCAAAACCCAGCTTTATTTGTTGATTAGTTTTTCTCCCACAAATAGGCTCTCCATTTATTTCTAATATCCTTCAGAGTTGTAAGGACTGCTTCTTTCCTGAAAAACAGCTTTCTGACAGTTTGCATACTTTTGACAGAAAGAAATTCCAGGCGCCCTTCACAGTTAGTTCCTAAGTTCCTCGGTCTGGGCTGACTACATTCACTTCTTCCCCTACTGTACTGGATTCCCTCTTGAAATTGTGAATATTACCACTGCACTAAGCTTTTTGTTCACATCTAAATGACTGTGACCAAAATTGATTCTGAGACTTTGCAGTCTATCACATGAGTAATTAAGATTACTAGCTTACTTTGAATTCTCTGAATATTTACTCTGAATATCTATCCGCCTTGGACAATGACATATATGAATACTAGCATTTCAGTCATGACTGCTATCCTAGCAGGTTTCTGTAGCCTCTATATGATCAGAGTCACAGACAGTACAATAGCATAAGTTCCTCCATTTCGTTTCCCAAACTCTGAAATTTAGTGTACACACATTTCATTCTTTTTTTTCCTAACTGTATCTTTAGCTGGAACTCACCATTCCCATCAATTACTGACTGCTGAGCAATGTTTCTTCTTGTTGTCTTCTAAGCTGTGATATGCCCTTACCCACTGCCATTTTTCTTTCCCTGTGTAGATACATAAGGCAGGATGATAATGAATCTCTCTCAGCTTTCTTCCCTCCTACTTTCTAGTTATCTAAGTTTTTCTTATCAGCTTCATTAGTCTTGATCCCAGAATTTAATTTCATCAGATATTCAAGACAGGTAACAATGAGCCTGTTTTTCATGATGGTTCTCCAGGGAACACAGAGACTACAAAATATGTTTCTCTACAATAGCAAGGGCAGCATTCATTAGTCCAAAGATCTGCTTCAGTCTAATATTGCAATAGTCAAATATCCCAAGACTTTACAGTGTCAGCCTTGAGCCATCTGATAAACTGTTGTTTGCACATGTTCACCCTCTTCTGGGGACTAAAAACCACTTGAGCCATCACTTCCTGGCTCCAAAGAGCACCTGGTGGAGTCACTTGTTCTGACATGAAGGTGAGTCATGAATCCTTCCCTGCTCCTTTCCACACCCTTTCTGAGTTGAGGTCTACAACTCAAACCCTCAGTCTTCGGGGAGAGCTGCCATCCTCTGGATGTGCTTCATTTCTTTGAACACAGAGCAAGTGTCCCATCACCTGCCTTCACTAGTACTGATGCACTGCATTCTCTTCATCCACTCTTCTCTCTGTCTATACTCTATTTTGTTCACAGTCTCATCCGACTCTCTCCAGGAGTCCTTATCCCTTGTCCTTTCCATTTTCCATTCCTCTCTTATTGTGAAAGGTACTTCTTTTCACCTTCCTTCATGCCATATTGTCTTCTCTTTCTGCTTCTTTATCTTCCTCCCACTTCTTCAGTGCAGTCAAGATATTTCTTCTATTCCTCAACAATTTCTTCTCTGTTGTCTGTGCTCTGCTTCTGCCTTAGTCCTAAGGTGACATACTTCTATGAAGCATCTCTTTCAAAGGAGGGTTTGGGTATCTAGTTCAGCAGATATCTGCAAATCTTGACCTGCCCTTGAAATCTCCTCTCTCCTTTTCTCTATGCTGCTTTCAAATTCTTTTGAATTCCACCACTATCCATAGCCTTACATCTTCTCTTCCAAGAACTCTTTCAGGTGTCATTTAATGAAAAAATAGTTTCATTGGGTAACCGCTCAAGGACAATATTATCCTGCTGCTTATTCACACAGCCATCTTTATTGTTTCTACAGTTTTTTCAATGCTTAAAGTCTCTTTCAACATTGTCTCAGTGACCAGAATTATATTCCTTTTTCTTGTTCCTACATATACATGTGTATGTACATATATGAATGCACATATGCATATATATACACACATACCTGTATATCTAAATATACATATTAAACACCAAACACACAAATTCCCAAGCAAATTCTGCTGTTCACTGCTCTTTGGGCTACTCAGTCACTAGTCACTTGGCTTTTTAACACTTATACCTAAGCCATTCCTGCCCCCTTCAACAGTTAAATATTCATTGATAGCAATTAAAGACAAGAAACCTAGCTCATTTAGCTACAAGGCCTTTGACCTCTCATCACATGCAAACATAAAACTATCTTTAAACCATAAGTGACAACTAGACTTTGTCATTAAAAGCTGTGATCAAACCACTGGACCTACAAATGATGAACTGCTACCTAATAAACTACCAAGCAACAGAAAACACAGGTTTACTTACCCCCTCCAAAACAAGAACTTTCCCTCCCCAAGGCTGTCTCCCTTCCAGACATCCCTAGTTACTGCTCTCCACTCCATGGGTTCTTCTATTCTTATGCCCTGGGAAATCCAAGGTGCCATACAGATTGTTTGAAACTGGGGAGGGGGTGTTGAGATATCACTTCATTAGGTGGGTACATTTATGGTTCTGCCCAGATTTCCAATGACATCTCAACAGTGAGGACAAGAGATACTGTGGACTCAGGAGTGCAATCACATGAGTCAAAGTACCAGGAAGATGGTGATACTGACTTTAACAGAAACCATAAGTTAAACAAGGACTGTGCTAAAGTTTAGGGAGAGAAAACAGGCAACTTTGGTAACATCCTTGCACATACAAATGAGAGAAAAATAACCTAAGGCCCATTTTGTTTGTTTATTACAGTCATCTAAGTCATTATGAGATGCTGTGACTTTCCCTAGCAAAGCCACATAGTGCAAATGTCATTAATTCTTTTTCCTTCCTAATCCAAAATTAAGGACATTAAAATGCATTAAATTCAAGACATAATTTAAAGGGAAATTTTATAAAGGCTCTTTGGTAGTCAAGGCTTTATTGGTATTTCCATTCTATTTTTTAAGTGCTTATAAATCAACCATAAATGCTGCTCATTCTGGAACCTGCTATCCAAGTTTTCAGGCCACAACCAATTATTCATTATATCTTTTCCTGAAAATGTGATTCAGATCAATCTTTTAGCCAGGTGAGGTGAGTTTTTGGATGCCAGTGAATCTGAAGCAGTGTGCCAGAAGGATAGAAAAATGCATTATAATGAAGTTTTAATGTAAAACAGAACTCTTGCTGCTTTAAAATAATTCTTTCTGTAGTCTGTAAGAAAACAAAACCAGAATCCAAAGAAATTACTATAATTTCTCAAGCTATAATATACATTTGTAGTTTTTGAAAACAAATTAAGAGCCAAGCCAATAAGATGCTAAGGGCATCTTTAGCTTGCATAGCTACTTCTCAGGTGCTTGGTTGCTACAGCCCAAACAGGACAAACTCTGCAGCCGTAGAAGTTGGAACGTGGGCAGGCATGCTGTGGACCTTTAGAGTACCTTTGTTTAGCATTATGTTGCCCTCTATTTGACACAGCAATCACCAACTGTACGTTTCAGTGGCTGGTCATATCCTAACAGGGCTTCTCTTCCATATTTTGAGGCACCCTGCAAGTGACATGAAAAATTTTCAAGCTCCAAACATGCCAATTGCTGCAGACCCAGGGGTGAAGCTGGGGCAGATGGATTCCAAGACTCTGCCTTCTATCTGCAGCCAGGAGAGGAGGAGAGGAGGAGAGGATTGGGACTGGCTGCAGCACCCTCTTTTGTTTGTCTCCATCTTTATTGTGCTGCCCATAGCCATGCACGGCCTTGTGGGAAAAAGTATAAAAGTATCTTACTGGTAGTTTAAAAATAAAAGCCATCAAATCTATAGATATATCTGCAGCTGGAATGATGACATTTGCATCATCCAGTTCAGCTTAGAGAGACACTCTACAGTTTGACAAGCATGCTAATTCTTGGGTATTCTGTTCAGTTCTTACAATGGACTTCAGGTCAAAGATCACAGGGCAAGAAATGGACTGCAATCAGTCTTCTGTCTCACTCAAATGGTTCTGCTTATTAATAGTCATTCTGTAATTACTGTGTATTGCTATTGGAATTAAGAGGCCTCCAAATGAATTTGGTCTCCACTGCCTAAACATAATGAAAATATGGGCCATGGCCAAAGAGCTTACATTTCAAATCCACTGATCAAAGTATATACCAGCAACAATACTCAAACTTTCAAGGCTTATTAACATCAGAAACAAAAAATTAAAAATCCTTCCAAACTGAGCAAGATGATCTTTTGACTCTGAATCTGGATTAGTGTTCTGTTTGGAAGGAGAAATATATTTTAATAAAGTCAAGAACACTTTCAGCTCTCTATGAAGGCATGCATTGAAGTGATTAAAGAATGGCTCTGTGAGGTTGCTAGCTTTCAACTGAATAGGTGAGGAATCTTATTCTGACATCTTTTGAAATGGAACAGCAGCTTGGATAAATTGATTATATTTTTCAAAAAAGTATAAGACTGTAGTTAAATTAACACAAAAAAACCACACATGAAGAATATTAGAGTTTCAGGACAACCTTCAGACTTTTCTGATAATCTTCATTTTAAAACATCAAGTTTATTTTATAAATATGTCAATATGCACCCAATAAATGTTGAACTGTACAGCTGGTCAAATTATTATTGATGATAAATTCTCTGGTGACTATAGACATCTTTTTTCCTGCTTGCAGTTTACTCTTGATAGTAGTTTTTCTGTTTATCTATGTAAATTTCATAAACTATTTTCTTTCTCTTTATATCACTTGAGATGTTCTGTTTTTTACAATTATTGTTTCTGCTTCTTACCCAGATGACTATTTTTTTTTAAACTAAGATGGTGAATAGTTTTACTATTACCTTACAACTGTGAAGTGCGTTTCATCCAAGGTTGGAGAAGCAGTTTGCTCAAGAAAGAGAAGTCATCTTTCAGTAGATTGGTTTTTTTTTCAGATAGAAAAACCAAGCTCAGGTGTCTCTGAAAGGTGCAAGAGCTGCTATGAACACAGAAACCTTCTTCCATAGGGAAATTCTGAAATAATAAATTTATACTGAAACAAGACCTCAAGACCAACATTTCCTGCAAAACAGGAATCCAAAAAGGTGTCTGAAACAACCCTGAGCACTGTGTTTTGACTCAAAAGGAGAAAGATGGGAGGCTTTTGGAGGCCAAGGATATTGCTGCAAGGCCATCACTTTAAGGGCAAGAAAAAAGCCCGTGTAGGCAGGCTCTCGGTGCTCCAAGATCTTAATCATCTTTGTGGCCCCTTGCAGAACTCACTCCATGTCTCTCCTGTACTGGGGAGCCCAGAGCTGGACACAGTACTCCACATGTGGCCTTACCAGTGCTGAGTAGAGGGGAAGGATCACCTCCCTCGACTTGCTGGTGACACTCCTCCTAATGCAGCCCAGGTGGCTGTTGGCCTTCTTTGCCACGAGGGCACATTGCTGGCTCATGTCCAGCTTGTCTATCAGGACCCCCAGGTCCTTCTCTGCAAGGCAGCTTTCCAACCAGTTGGGCCGCCAGGCTGTACAGGTGCATGGAGTTATCCTTCCCACAAGGCAGGACTTTTCACTTCCTTCTGTTGAACTTCTTGAGGTTCCTGTCAACTCATTTCTCCAGCCTGTTGAGATCCTTCTGATTGGTCCCGCCCATCTGCTGCATGAACCAATTTTGTATCATCTGCAAACTTGCTGAGAGTGCCCTCTGTCCCATCATCCATTTTGTTAATGAAGATATTAAACAATATTTCTTCCAGTATTGACCCCAGGGGACAACACTGCTGACTGGACTCCAGCTGGACTTTGTACTGCTGATCCTAACCCTAGCCTGGCAGTTCAGCCAGTTTTAAATCCACCTCACCATTTATCTAGCCTATACTTCATCCGTTTGTCTGTAAGGGTGTTATGGGATACAGTGTCCAAAGGCTTACCAAAATCAAGATAAACAACATTTGCTGCTCTCCTCTCATCCACCAAGACAGTCCTCTCATCATAACAGGCTACCAAGTTAGTCAGGCATGGTTTCCTCTTTGTAAATCTGTGCTGACTACTTCTAGTCACCTTCTTGTCCTTAATATGTTTGAAAATTGTTTCCATCACCTTCCCAGGGCTCAAGGTGAGGCTGTCCAACCTGTAGCTCCCCAGATCTTTCTCAAAGATAGGAGTGACATTTGCTTTCTTCTAGTCCTCAGGAAGCTTCCCCGATCACCATGACCTTTCAAAGATTATTGGAAGTGGCCTTGCAATGACCATCAGCCAGCTCCCTCAGCACTCATAGGTGCATCCCATCAGGTCTCATGGACTTGTTTTTGCTCAGTTTGTTTAAATGTTCCCTAACCTGGACTTCCTCCAATTTTCCCACTGGTCTCAGGGCCTGAGATTCCTGAAGGCTGGTCTTAGGACAGTAATGATTGGGGCAAAAAAGGCATTGAGTATCTCTACTTCTTGCATGTCCTTTGTCAGCAGGTCCCTTGCCCTATTCAGAAAATGACCCACATTTTTCCTAGCCTTCCTTCTGCTGCTGATTTAGCTGTGGAAGCCTTTCTTGTTACCCTTCACTTCCCTTACCAGATTCAGCTTCCGGTGGGCTTTGGCTTTCCTAACCCTATCCTTGCACACTTGAACAGTGTCTCTATATTCCCCTGGGTCACCTGTCCCTGCTTCCACCTCTTGTACACTTTTTTGTTTGAGTTTAGTCATGAGCTCTTTGTTCATCCATTTAGGCCTCCCATCACCATTGACTCTTTTCATGGTCATTGAGATAGACCATACTTGAGCTTGGAGGAAGTGATCCTTGAATATCAACCAGCTCTTTTGTACCCCTCTTTCCTCTGGGACTGTACTTTATGAGATCTTTCCAAGCAGACCCCTGAACAGGCTAAAGTCTGCTCTCCTGAAGTTCAGGTGTGTGATCCTACTTTTTGCCTTGTTCCTTCCTCTCAGGATCCTGAATTGCACCATCTGCACCGTCACTGCAGCCAATGCTGTCCCCAGCCTTCACATCCTAACCAGTTATTTCTTGTCTGTGAGTATCAGGCCTGGCAGAACATCTCCCCTTGTCAGCTCCTTGATCACCTGTGTCAGGAAGTTGTCATCCATGCACTCCAGAAATCCCCTGGATTGCTTGTGTCCTGCTGTGTTGTTCCTCCAGCAGGTACCAGATTGGTTAAAGTCTCCCATGAGGACCAGGGCCTGCAAAAGTGAGGCTCCCTCCAGTTGTCTGAAGAAGGCCTCATTTACTTCTTCCTGATCAGGCAGTCTGTAGCAGACAGCCACCACAACATTGTGTCCACCCTCCACTCCTAACCCATATGCTCTCAGCTGGCTCACCATCTATCCCAAGGCAGAGCTCCATGCATCCCCACTGCTCTCTTACATAAAAGGCAACTCCCTCTCTCGAGCCTGTCCTTCCTAAAGAGACTGTATCCGTCCATTGCAGCGCTGCAGTCTGATGCTCTGGTTCACACCAGATCTGCAAAAGACAGCGCCTGCACAAAAAGAGATGTGCCTTTAAACAACTGAGCCTTTCCTGAGGTTAAGGCACCATAAATCAGTGTCTAAACTTTATGTTCCTTCATGAATTAAGGCAATTCAGACAGCAGGCAGTATTCTTGTGTTAACAGTTCATTTTCTCTCCTCTCTCCATTTTCTGTCAGCAAACAGCTTACAGGTATTCCTGATGGTCTTCTAGAAGAAAACATAGTTAAACCGAGAATTTCCCAAACAATAAATTTTAGAAAAAAAAAAAAAGAAACTTTTAAGTGTTGTTTCAGAACACGAAGTTAACAGGTAGGAAATTGTGCTGCTGTACAAGCACCCTCACTCTTTGCCTTTCCTGGTCCTGGGCTAAAAGCAGGTGGTGGAGTGAAATAAGGGTTATTTACATGCTTTTCAATCATGGATTGGGTCATTTCTCAATTTCAGGAGGGTTAGTATTGTTTGCAAGCTGTTTAATTCACTGCTAGTTGAGAAATGGCTATTTGCTTCTCTGACTTATACTTGAGCACAGCATGCACAGAAATGCATCCTGCCTACTTCCTACACCCACAAGGCACTGTGTGGAATAAGGTCTCTGCTAACTTAGTATTTCAAACACTGGGCTCAAGTTTTCAGAAATCTAGAGGCTTTTATAAATGTACAGCCTTTTGGGGGAGTTAAAAACAGGTTGTTGCACAGTTAGGCTGTCAGTACTGACTGTCCACTCAGCCTATACCATCCCACTCATTATACACCAAAGTAAGTCAGAAATAATTAATTAAAGGACCTGTAAAAACACATACAAGATAGTTGGAAAAGGCTTGGTAATGGAGAATAGCTGACTGCCAGAAATGCAGTTCTCCTTGTGAGTGTTCCCAGCTGCTTAATCTCCACCTAAGGCCCGGCTGTTGCAGAAGCAAAGCGCTCCACACTTGCATGAGAGTCACCTCTTGACTCATGAAGGGATGGACTACACAAACCTCACTCCCTCACCCACAACAACAGTCCCACTGGAACTAGCAAGGAAACATCTTCTCACTACTAGGAACAAGGGCAACCACCTCCAGTCCTGCAGTCTTTGCAATTGCTTTCTGCATTAATAACCTTGCACACCTGTTTTTTCTAAGGCCTCTAGTTTTCTTGATTACTCTGCAGGAAATACACTTCCCAAACCTTCTACTGTTGAAATATATGGAATTCATCCATGGCCATGAACAAGGAAAACAGGTAGGAATGACAAAATTGTCACAGTGAAACAGAAAATCATTTCATTGATCCCAGCATCCAGCCATCTACTGCCACAAGGACATGGTGCTTCAGAGAGGACAGACAATATTCTTTCTCCTCCCACCCCAGCCTATTAACTTGCAACCTAACCCCCCAAGTTTTACAGTCTTTCTCATCATGAACTGAGAAAGCTTCTTGCAGAAATCTTAAATTCTCTCAATTTAGCATAAGAGCTCTAACAGTGATATCAGTTGCAAGACTTCAAAAAAATACGCATTCCAAAGTTGCCCTGGAGTCTCTTCAGCTGCCTACCTTTCCTTCTGAGGCTGATTTGAAAAGTAAACAGAAAACAGGATTAAAATGCAAGCAACAAGTAATTTGTACACAATGTTGGAACGAAGCCTATCTAGTTACATAAATTACTTACAGAATAATCCTGTGAAGATAAGTCAAAACATGCAAAATAAATGTTTAATATTTCCTTATTAATGTCTACAGCTTTTTCCTGACTGACTACAAAGAGATGCCATGTAAAGTGGATACATCCAATGAGCTCAGCTCTGCAGCTCCGCTGGTTCCTTGTACAGTGTGTACTGTACCACTGTAAAGGTCACTGCCTAGTAATCCGCATCCTCATGTCCCCATGACAAACAAAAAGTGGCACAAGTGAAGTGAAATTGTGGCCAGAAAATTCAAACTGATAAAGCAGCAGAGATTCCTCTCATGCCCCTGGAGAGGGTTTTTGAGCGTGGCAGCTGTATTGGCACAACAAGCTACAGGTGCTACAGAAGCCACCCTTAATACCAGCCACACAAATGGTATGGACAGAGGACACGGAAGCACAAGATCCGCATAGACAATACCACATGCCAAGGATCCAGACAGCTCAGGATGCCTCCACGCTGGGTGTCTGCAGGCTGCCCATAAGGTGACAGTGCAAAAAAGCATGCAAACATGCAGGGGGGCATGCCAAGTTCATGGCCACTGGAGGACGGTCTGTCTGAGAAGTGCAGGCATAAACTCAAGCACTTCCCTTCAAGCACTTCCTAAAAGTACACTGAGCTCATAAGAGAAAAATATTTAAAACAAACCTTCTTCATAGAGATATTTATCAACTAAGAGATCAGATGGACAATTCAGTCTTTCACATCCTGGGACAGGCTTGGAGGGAGAGGGGAGGATGTGAAACAAATACAGGGTAAAAAAAATGTATTTGCCATTAATCAGCTTAAGGACATGCAGTTACCACCTGTATATCCACGTCATGGATACCTGACGCTTGTCTCTAAATAAAGTATTTGTATGGGAACATGGCCAGTTAGGCAGCTACCTGGTCATCCGTGAATGAAAGCAACTGATTTATGTGAGAGCACTGGGCATTTATGTACATAAATTACACAATTATTCACACAGCTGTATGTATATGCACAGTTGCACATGCCTGGGTTTTAAAGTCCAGGTCCACGTCTGCAAAGAGCTTGGGGAGTCCTCTGGGCAAATAATCTATAAACAGTAAATCATTACATTAGTCCCCACACTCCTTTCCTTGCCCGACCAGGGATGTTGAATACAGCTGTACAAGGTCTACAGTCTCCAAAGTAGTTCAGAGAGGATCTGGCCCAGAATAGTCTCCCAGTGTTTCCAGTAGTGATTGCATGAGGCATACAAAAGAAATGAGTATCAGGCCTTCTCTGTTTATATGTCTTATCCTATATCCCATAATTCATGTTTTTTCTCACAGCCTTCTCTTGTGTTTGAATAAAACACAAAATGATCTCCAAAATTAGACCAATCAATGCACAGAAAGCACTCTAAGCACTCTGTCTGTGCCTGACCTGTGACTGAATACTCATCATTATATTTAGCTCAACCTTTTGCAAGCCTGTGATGTTGAACAAACGCCCTACTTTCCACTAGTTTTGCAAAGTGCTCCTAAATTTAACTCTGAGTCAACACTGTACGACTGCACATTTAAGTTAACCTGCATAGTCAGCTTATAAATTTTTAAGGAGCTTTTCCTCCAGTAACAGTGAATGTAAATGCAAGCTGTTTGAACAAAGACACTAATTTATCAGTTATAACAATGAATGCACCTCTTTGGCTACTCCTGACTGCTTGAAACATGCATTTTTCCATCAACTTTAATGGTGACAGATGAAAATCTTTTTCTATAAAATGCAGAATAAAAATAAGGCCAGGGCATAATCTGGTATAAATTGCCGTACTTCCAGCAATATCAGTGGTGTTATGCCTGCTTACACTAGTTGAAGACCTGGCTATTAGTTTCCAACTTCTCAAAGTACTTTTGCGATGCCTGATGCTTATAATCCCTTCACTTAGTTCTGTGCTGACTTTGATTTGAAACGATGATAATACATTGTTTATGCCTTCAATCTATCTGCAAACATGCCTCCTGTGCAGTAAACAAGAGTTCTGCACAGTGCTCATTAGCATTAGAAATTATTTATGGGTCTTCATAAGCATAGGCTTATGTTAGAAAAGAGGAGGTATGGCTGCTGCTTCTAGTCTTGACCTACACAGCAGACAGAAAGACAGCAAGAAATAGAAACAAGCCAGGAACAATGGGAATATGAAGGGCCTTCGGACAGCTGCAGAAAAATATGATTTCAGAAAAATTTTGGAAAAAAGGCAGAATTCAGTAAATTAAATAAGGGACACTTTTCCAGGCATGAAAGATTTGCATGAAAGGAAAAGGTAGAAATGCATGGGGTGAGAAAGAGATTAAGGAAGAGTTTAGGGTAGTGGTGCTACATTTGCTTGCAATAACGATTTACCCAGAATCAATTAGCATGTGTTTTTTACAAGGTCATATTCAGGATCACAGTAAAACGAGCAAACACTGTATCTCTGGGAGCCTTCTGTCTTATAGTAGTAGTAGTAGCATTATGTACTGAGCAAGTTCACGGAAGCTCTGATACCAGTTAAGGCCCCACTGAACTTAATGCTGTATAAAAATGGCCCCACAACAGTTTACAATGAAAGAATCAAATGGATACACCTCTAATTCCCAAACCTGAGCTGACAGCTGATGGGATGCAAAATCCACCATAGCCAGTTTTCCCAACTTTTACACTTCCTGCTCTACTTTTAGCAAATGCTGGTTCCAACAGCTACAAAAAATAGACTCTGTCCTTGCTTTGAATCCTAATTCAAATAATTTTTCCTGTCAAATATAATAAATGGATCATTTTTTCAAACACAATATTACTCATCAGCTGTCTCAACCACGCCTATTTTTATCTAATGTGCATGATCTTTCAGTGAACTCCAGTCTTCTATTTTTAAATTTACATTCACTGATAGAATTTAATTAAATCCTTTTTTTTTTTTAATTACATGCACAGTCCAAGATGACAGACGCATGACAAAGAATGAACATGGACTCCAGCAACCCAGATTACTCCCAGATTTTGGAGTATACAAAAATAGAGGAAGAGAAAGTGTAGACTCACTCAATTATTCAGAGAATTAAAAAGGGCCCCAACCATCCTGAGGAGGAAGAAAGGACAAGAGCATGCACCTCCTCCAGTTTTGAGATGATCCACAGAAGTCGGCTGGATATTGCACTCAGATACTTGCATGGTAACAAACCTGCATTACCCCCATCAGAATTGTTGGGGTGTGCACTGAGAAAAAAGGGACTTGGTCGTCTGCAAAATGACCACAGGAGGGAAGAGGATTACTCACAGAATAAATGAAGGTTCACATACATTTTAATCCAGCAACCCAGGGAAACAGTAGGGATCCCAGGTCTCCCGTTAAACTACCTGAGACAGTACTACAACACATTTGTCAGTAAGCACTGGATGCCTCTCCATCAGCCTTTTAATTCAGGACTGAATCAAGTGCATTTTCAAGTCTGCCAACCATCTCCCCCTTAGCGTTGCCTCAGTATGTGCTGTGTCAGAGCACACAAACCAGATTCCTTTCAGATGAAACTAAACCTGAAGATATTCTCCAGCTCCTAATGAGCATTCAGTCCACAGGACCAGGTTAGAGCCAGTCTGAAGTAAAGTCCCTGAAGCAGAGGTCAGCACAGGTTGTTCCACTCTACAGATCCTCTTCTAATGGGCTGCACTACTTGCTAACATAGAAAGAGTCATGTCCAACCACTGCACAAAAGGACAATGACAAGTGGGGGACAAGGCTGATTATAGTCAGCCAAAATCAGCTGTCGAGCCCTAACAAGCATATGATGAAGTACAGCTAATGTAATTATCACCTTAGGGTCCACAGAGAAATACATTGATATAGCAGAAGACAAATGGGTTAGTAAGCAAGAGTCGGACTTGAGTAAAAAGCAAGGATTTACAAACTGAAAGCTGTAATCAAGTCAGCTGCATGGTGATACTCAGCATGAAAAAGTGCCGTAAGTCAAAATGTAAGGTAACGCAGCCAACACAGGAATGTAAGAGAGAAGTCACTTGAGTAAGGAATTGAAAGTAGCCCTCAGTTTATGTTAACTAACAAGAATAGATAATATAGCTCCTTAACTCCTTTGATACAAACAACTATTAGCAGACCTGTCTATCTTTAACTTCTTCCCTTTTCTGTCTTTCCTCTGGTCTCACATTCCATTTTCATCATGCTGGCTGCAGGCTTTTTTCTACAATTCCCATAGCAGGCATGATGGGTTTTGCTGTTGACATTAGTAGTGAACCACAAATGAATTCATAACAGCTCCCATGTCCAAAGGAGACCACATAAGAAATTACTCTCACACAAACATATCTTATTTCCATGATATCTGATACTGTAAACCTGTTACTTTCCTCATGGATCAGTGATCTTTGGGGAAAAACAGAGTGGACAAGAATTTCTACAGAAAGGAAAAAGGTATAGTTTCTACTGAAGAACTTCATAGACTTTTTTCATACATTATAAAGATGACAAGAAAACAAACCCCAAAGTATTGCATTTGTAGGTCACCTTTAAAGAGTAAATAAAAAATAATTATACATACTCCATCATACTGAATTCTGTATATCACACCGATGTTTCTCAGTTCATCTGTCTTTCATGCTGAGGGGACTCATCCATCAGCTAGTCATCAACAAGCCTGTCATATGAGGGTGATAGAAGTTATCTTCAAGGTAACTCACTGACACTACTTAATTAAATATCTTGAAATATTGCATATTATTTTGCTGTACCACCACTGGAGACAATGGTAATTACATGATGATTCCCACAAACGCTATATGAATCTTCAATTATAGTGCTACTAGCCAGACTTGACATTATTACTACTAGACTGTAATGAATTATTTGTAGTTAAATATTTGAAAAATTCAACCACCTTTTCTGTTTATAAATTATCTGAATTTTTTTAATATAGGTTTGTCTATTCTTGAAAGTCATCCAGATTGTTTTTGCAAAAAGATTCAATTACTGGGCATTTGCACATTTCCTGATTATTCCAACTACTTGTTACAGCTTTTGCCCTCTGACTGGATTATTTCCAAGGCAACAAAACCTTACAAAATGTCCCTAGAACACTACCATCCCAGGTACCCACAGACAGATATATATATATATATATATATATATATTACAGTTTATTTCCATTAATAAGTATTTGCTCTTATGAATGTTTGTAAGAAGTGTGGACACAGGGACAGGCATTTCTTGCGTTTCAATTATCTTCCTCCCCACAGGGCGTATAGATGCAACAAGTCTGGTTTTATCGGACAAACTGCTAGCCTCTTGCTTGGTCCATCAGTAGAGTAGACGTGCTCCCTGCTGCAGTCATGGTTCTTAGCATCTGGAGCCCTTCAGAAGAGTCACAAAATTCTGGAGAAGGCAATTCTTCCAAAGACCAATGCGGTTCCCTCTTCTGCCCATCCAGGTCCTTAATGAATTCTCAATGCAAACCAGAACCTTATTCCAGGAAGCTGACAGCTATGAAGCATTTTTGAAAATATCACAAATAATGATACTCCTGTACCACTGCAACGCTGAGCATTTGGTGAGCATTATTTAATATGTCCATTACAGTTACCACACCCTGTTTATTTTGGGGTACTACTTCTGACCGTGCAATCCATTACTGTTGTATTACGTTTGCTCCAAGTGGACCTTGCAGTGCGTCCAGAGTTTTCATCATGTTGTTTATTTCACTGACTAGTGCAGTTCCTCCCAGGCTGCATCACAGGTAAGGCATTTTCTGGGTACTGCAGCCTAGCAATGGTCTGAAGGAGTTCAGAAGATGTTAGTAGACATGAAAAACATACAACTTACTTAACAGTTCTTTGCTCCAAAAAATTTAAAAATCACATTTTATTCTCTCATTTTTAACTAATTATAACTGCAGGACATAAATCCACACTAGTGCCCCCCAGAGTCTCCTCCAGACTTCTTGCTTCCACATGCTGTGAGGCTATTTTCTCCTTTCAGTTTCCATCTCTGTTACTCTCTCTAACTCCCACTGTTTGCTCTACCACATCTCTGTTAAGCTCTAGGTCCCAATGGACTCTCCCCCTCCAGTTCTTTATTCGCTTTAATATGCTCCTTGCTTGAAAAATGTTATCTGGTTTTCTCCACTTCCACTAATTTTTTTCTCCTCTTCATCCTAAACATCACTATTTCTTGAAGCATGCTCAGCCGTCTGAATATTCAACTGCCACTTTAAAGCCTTACCTAAGTACTTCACAGATTTTTCCATTCCCTTTTTTAAATGGTGCAATGTTTTTCTACCTCATGTCTGAAGAGTAGTTTAAATTCATCTCAGCTACTGTTGAATCTAGCCAATGAGTATATTGAAATAAACCAACTTTGTCCACATGAGCCACGTCAAAAAATAATCAATATCAATACGTGCTTTTCCAGGCAGAAATCAAGGAATTCCAGCTATCACGTTCCACCAGACTTTGAATACAGTTTAAGGGGCTCTGATTTTTTTAAATATTGTCCATCCCTGGAAATCTTTAAGAGACAATAGACACATTTCTGAAAAATAGCTTCTAGCTCAGTTTCCTGTGCTAAATAACCTCCATGTTCCTAATCCTGATTCTTTGCCACCATGTCTGTTCTTACCGTACATAGTAGACCACATCGTACCATTGCGGACTACAGGCAGGGAATACTTATCACCTGGATAAGTGTTATGAGCATTTCTTCCTAACATTTTATGCTATCAAGTGGTACAAATTATGATGAAATATCTTTATTCAAATACAGTAGCAAAAGGAAACCAAGTCCAAATATGAGCTGACTAAGAGTATGCAGAAAACACCCACACTTTATCAGCAAATAGTGGAAAAGTAGTTGATAATTTACGTCATAGCATCCAAAGTCTCTGAAGTTATACATTATTCATGGAAAAAGTCATCTACTTTGTGTCTTTAAAGAAGAGACACTAAAAAGTACAATGTTAAAAATAGATAGCATTTTATTGGAGATCATAATTATTTTAAAAGTTGGCAACAGGGCTTTTTAGTTCCTAAAATGACCTTTCAAGATTAAATGAGGAAAAAAAAAAGCTACTCGGAGGAAGAAGCTATGAAAAACTCCAGTGTATGAAGAAGGAATTTAGCTTTAATCTGAATTTTAGTAAATTCTCCAGTGAGAAAGAAGGACAGTAAACTCTCATTTGGAAGTATTACTTAAATAGCAACGTAGGTCTGTTGAATGACTTGGCATTTGGAACCTCATTGCTACTGAAATGCACAATGCATTTGTAATGCCAAAATTCACTCATGAAATAAACCAGAAACGCACAAATACTTTGGAGATCATCAGCATGAAAAGAAAGCAACCCCTGAATACAATTTACACGTCTCAGTGTTGCTACATATATTATCAGTAAACAGATTTAGTTACATTTCCCTTAATCAGCGTTCATTCTTCTGCTTACTTTCCTCCTAAGTAAAGGCTGTGCAAAAATATTGACAGCGTTGCATTTTAAATCAACAGTAACAGTGTAATCAGAGCTGGACAAATAATTAAGCAAAATTATGCAGGAAAGCATCTAGTAATGCTGAATAACCTTTTGCTCCCCCCCCCCCCTTCATTCTTTCTGCAGTACATTATATGTGGTGTTAGTCTTTCTACCAGCACATTTGCCAGGCCCAGGCCCTCAGCTCCGCAGGAGAGGACACGCAGTGGCAGTCCCCCTTCCCCAGCACTCTCCAGCCAAAACCCAGCAAGAGAGGGTGAACAAGGGAGAAACTGAGAAAGAACCAGCTGAAGGCGACTAGGACGTTATACAAAGATCTGGTGCCAACTGATTGCTTTACTCTGTGCTTTACCTGCCTAAAGCCACCAGAGCCTAGCCAACTCCTCTGAAGTGTTATGGGAGAAGCAGGACTCAAAGAGCATTTGAGAAAGGCATTAGCGAGCTTCCCTGGTAAGACCTACCCCAAGAAAGTGTCCTTGTTCGGAAAGGATGTTAAGTGCCTTGTTAAATCCTGTTGAGGCCAGTGGGACTGAAAAAAAAAAAAAGAAAGAAAAAAAGCTTTAAGTTAAGCACATTGTTAAATGCTTTCTAGACTTAAGCTTTTATTGCTTTTCTGACTAGTGTCTCATTCTTGGAGGTCATTTCATTCCCAAGGGACCGTACTGAAGAGGCATAAGGCTGTTTACTCTGATGGGGGGATGATTATTTGCCCAGGTGTGCTTCTCCACAGCGCTAGGCCAGTTCCAGTAGAGAAACCAGATATTCTGTATTTAATATTTATTTACATTTATTCTTTTTTATTTTAACAAATCTAAATCAATGCATTAATTAAATAATTGCTTTCCTTTTGGGCAGTTGCCTCCTCTTTATAGGGGACAGCTGCCCAAATGGGAAGTACAAATTCTATAACACAGTGTCCTCAATAATGAATGAGAGGAACATAGGTGCAATGAAAATGCACAGGCTGAAAAGAGAGCTGGCTTAAATAAAAACAAACTTGGAGGATAACCACCATGTTCACAAAAGTCTCCAAATGGATAACTAAAAGGGGCTAAATTGTCTAGTGGATGCTTAATATACCTACTAAATGCAATAATCAGGGTGGCAAACTCTGTGCAGGCAATAGATACAACATGCAGGCAGTAGAAACAACATGCATGTCTACAAACAGATATCACACCACCAAAATAATATTTTTAATCTCTGTCTCCAAAAAATGCCAAGAATTACATATTTCATTGTTCATAGTAATCATTCTGCATGAAAAAGTATAAACGTGGCTTTAATGCAATATTGTTGCATTGTCAGCTCTTGGTTATAGGTTAAATTTTACCTGAGGAAAGCCACAAAAACAAACCAAGCTTTTTGTGTCCCTTTGCATTCTTATGGTTACAAATGAGATTTCCAGCAGCTTAAATTCCAGTGTATGGTGGCTGCACATTGAATCATTAATTACCTAAGTAGGTAGCACAGTCTAGCTCCCTTCTTGTTTTTTTAAAAAAAAAAAGTAAATCAGATTGAAAGCCTAAGCTGTGGTTTGTATCTTTTTAAAGAAATCCCATCTGCTAGTTTCCACTTCAGAACATTCAGAAATGCCTGCCTGAAAGGGAAAGAAAAAAAAAAAACCTAAAACTAAAAATGTCATTGCTGTAGTAGGAGATGGGCTTACCTCCCACTATGTTTTAAATTCAGTACTGCAGTTCTGGCCCTCAAACCCGTTTTGTGCAGTGACAGGTCTGAGTTGCAGTATTTTAATTTCCAAAGGTTTTGAGGAGCCAAAACTTTACATTCCTTAGCATAGGTCAGAACACAGCTAAATAGGATACCTACAGGGAGTGGTTAGGAAAAAAAGGGCAGATGAAAGTAAAAGGACACTTAAGCTTTATATATCTTCAAAGCCTAATGTTCTTGTAAGGAAAAAGTTATCATGTTAGAACGAAGAGGAAAGGTTCTCCTGTTGTTAATGTTAATGTCTGTGCTAGAGAGCACTGAGTGCACAAGGCTGGCTGTGCTAAGCACTGTTTAAACACACAAGATAGTCCCTTTCTTGGAAAGTTTTTAGTTTAAAGCCTTTCCTCTTCTGTCTTCCACAGACCTTGTAAAGCTATGTCTGCTCATTTAAAGGCAATGACCTGCTGCCAAACTAGATAAAGCAAAAAGGTTGCTGTGCTTACCATCCTTTTCAGAACACATTCTATAATTCACAAAGATAAAGTATAATTTATGCATTTTTATCAAACTCTGCATTATTTTAATAACATCTGCAAGGATCAGATTGCAATATGTTCTGGGAGATATTGTTTTGCCCTGAGTTCATAAATTTTTCAGTTAAATCTCCTGCCATGATTTCATCTGCAGTTATCAGAATTTTTTTATCCATTTTGCTAGATCTCATTTCTAGTGGTACGAGTTCACAAAGTCAGATGATTTGCAGAACTTTCATCACATGGCTGTGAATAAAGGTCTAAAGCAGTACAGAAGCAATGACCCTGGACCTTTTATTTGGTTCCTTTCTTAAATGTCATATGTAAAAGGGGTATCAAGAAGCTCAGTCTTTTCACAAGCTTTGCATTTACTCTGCAAGTAAACCCCACCCTGATGGAGGACTGTACCCAACTGTCAGCTTTTCCAGTCTTTCTTTTGAGTATCTTAAAAAAGGATTTCCCACTGAAATATTGACTACCATTCTCAGGACTGTTCTCTTCTCTCACAAGGTAAAAGCGGACATCTGGACTAAACACTTAGGTCAATCTAGTTCAAGAGGAAATAGTTGTGTCATTCAACCCTGTCCAAAGTACTGCCGTAGGTATCACAGCAGCTTCTCACATATCTGGGCCTGAAAGCACATTTGCTCTTGGATGAATACTTTGGGCAATAGGTTTACAAGCAAAACCTGAGTGGCAGCCAAGGTCACTTTCTCAATGAAAACCTTCCCAAGGCAAGACAGCCACCTTTTGGTTCCCAAGCAAAAATCACTACCCTCAGTCTGCTATCACAGGAAATGCCCAGAACATAATCCATCCTTTAGTTGAGGCTAGATAGCTCCAAATATGTAATGAATCTCTTGGGATTTGCTTTCTCATAAGTTAAAGAATCCAGATCCTCCAAAACTCTAACATCAAAGAGCTGCAGCATACTAGAGTAACAAACTCTTCATGCTTTAGTGTTATCGGTCCTTGAGGAGTACCGAGCCCCCTTTTCTGTGTCTAGGCCAGACAGCAGAAAGACTCATGTGCATTTTTAAACAGGAACCATGCATTGTATCACGCTCAAAGGCCACACACCTTTCGCTCAGATGTGTCTCACTTCCCCCACTCTCCATCGCTAATCTGACACTGCAGCAAGCAGGAACCTTACTTGAGAGACTAGGTGTTGTCTCCACACTAGTGTGTGCATATTGAATTTGCACACTGTAATTAAGGAAGGATTAACTGGTAGTTTGCACTAGCTACTGAGACAATTATAGAAAATAAGCTCTTTATTATAGAGGTAGTTAAAACAGCTGCTTTACGTTATGACTCATACACAAACATATATAGGAATTTTCATTGTTATAATAGAAACCATGAAAATTGTAGAGTTAATGTTATCTTCAAGGAAACAATATTAGATATTTTTGAACCACTGGAGATATAAAAATGCTGCATTTTCTGCCCTTTAAAACATGTGCTCCACAGTGTGAAGCACATTTCTTTCATTCTTCTGAATAATAAAAATGCACACATAAATATGTTTATAAAGAGGTAATTCCATCCCTGGGTTCTGAGGCCTATAAACCAAGGCAACTTTGCTTTCCTTGTTACCAACATCTTATGATCAAGTTATACAACTAGACATAGTTGAACATATATATGTGGTTAAGGCCATTTAAAATGATTTGGGGCTAGGAAAACATATTTGGAATGTACTGCTAGTATCCAAAGATGTAAAGTTATAATATCCCAATGATATAAACAAACGGAAAGTAGGAATTTATATTAGGCAGTATACTACAGTAAGGCCTCACAGACAGAGAGCAGGAATAAGTTAAAAAATGGAATAGTGCTAGGGGACACCAAGCAAAAGATGAGCCTATGTGGTGACAGCTCTGTATTGCCTCAGTCCCGCTACAGCTGGATGGAGAAAAGTGTTTTGTTTCAAAGAGGATTTCAAGTATTCCAAAATGTATTTGTGCCCCTATATTGTTTTTACTTTTGCATCATCAGGAAGAAGGTGAACCCAGGTCCAGGTTGATTTGCTAGGAACACCAGCTGCCTCAGAGAGAAGACCCTGTAGAAACACCCACCAGGAGAACACAAGCAATCCAAAGGAGAGGAGAAAAAATCTGAACATATATACACATATATGTGCATACAGTTGGCAGTGTGCGTGTGTGTGTGTAAATGGTCTCCATTGTTTCTGATCCCACTCCTTTATTCCCACCATAAAAAAATTATAAGACCCAACTATTCATACAGCATTTCCAGAAATTTAACAGAGCAGATAGATTAAACTCTGAGGGCCAAGCTCTGGTGTCAAATACACCCAATGAAACCCCATCTGAGAACAGAATTTGGCTCAGATTCAGTAGGCAAATGAAAGTTTTTTTCCACTTTCAGAAGAAACCCAAGTACGTAAAGTTTATAGGCACTAGTAGAAGAATAAATCAATTTAAGTTCATGTCACACCATTCTTTACAGTTTTGTAACAAGGTGTACTTTGTTAGATTTTAATCTGCATACATTTGAGACAGCAAAGCTCTTCAAAATCATCTTTTAATGGCATCGCAATTTATAGACAGTAACTAATTTCAAACTTCATAGCACTTGGCTTTTATGATTATTTCAAATCATTTAAATGCAAATGAATTTCCAAAGAGAGAAAACATCAAATGCCCTTGAGTGGCAACATGTAATAGAACTGCAAGCAGAAATCACAGTAGGAATTTGAAGCAGTCTGATAGGGTTTGACAGGAGGTCTGTATAAAAGTGTTTGCCTAAATCCAATTTACATTTCATTTCACATTATATTCTATTTACCCATTTTGTCATTTTAATATGACTTATTTACTTAATCCTACTCTGAAATCCAATCTTCTATCGAGAGCAAATGTGGAATTCTGGTCAGGATAGGACTTACAGATATTTTGCATTTTAGGACAATGGCAATATAGTCTCTAAAATAGAAGTAGCTCTCTTTTTACCCCTCAGTTAATAATGTTACAGCATCATGCAGCCAAAAACATTTGTGCATGCCTTAAATAATTACATTTCTTTCAAGCTAAGCAATTGTTTGCCTACTGACAGAGTAATATTTCCTGGGAGGCATTGCTAAGCTACAGCACATACAAAATATTTGGACAGAGTGCTAAGAAAGATCTGAACTATTCTTAATGTGATTGCACTCGCAAGGATGAGAACAGTCCCGGAACTCCCCATTCAGCAGCAGTTATAATGCAGCACTGCGGGTTCATTTCTTCAGCTGGCTGAATTTGCAGCAGACAACAAGAGCTGGCCTACCTCTAGCGCTTGTGTGCTTCTGAACAGGCAGCGCAGCAAGACCTAGCCGTGCCTCGTTCCTGTTGATCTTGGTGTTTTCTGCCCCGCTCTCAGAGATGCCTGCAGCCATTACATACCCGAGTTGGCATCGCAGCGGCTGAAGAGGGTCCTGGCCAGGTGGGAGCCACGGCAGCTGGCAGCAGGGCTCAGGCTCGTAAAGGGCTTCCCCACAGACCCAGGCAGGTCGTACCGCCCGTGCCGAGACCTGTGCATTAGGAGCTGCGCTGGTATGACCCTGGGCCAGGAGGCTTCAAGTCAGCTTGAGTACGCTAGCACAGGCTGCATCCAGCCTCGATGGTGAGGAGCAGGCAAGTCCTTTCCTCTGGAGGGGGAAAAAAAACCCAGCAAACATTATCTGAGCATTTGTAACTGCAGTGTTACCAAATTTATTCTGTTCTGCCCCATCTCAGTGCAAATTCTGCATTACAAGCTAAAGCAAGCTAAACTATGTCATTTAGCATTCATGCAGAGGCAGAGAGCATTCTGTAATTTGCACAGCACGCAAGACGACGTGACCATGCCATGAGCCAGACTTGCACAGGTAACCAAGGTATACATGTCAGCTCTGGGCAAAGACAAACTCCTGCAACGAGGCAGGCCTAATTTCTCTGCGCACTCGGCCTCCAGACACAGTCTCTGAATGAAGCAGAACTGCACTGCAAACTTCTGAATTCCAGCACGGGCTTTGCAGAGTAACCTGAAGACGTCCAAGTCTGCAGGATAGGAGAGACAGAAGAACAACATAGGTGCTGCTGCTGGCACCTATTTTCTAATTTTCTACAGATGAATTGTGCAACTTAACACTGCAACACAGTCTAAAATTTAGATCTCAAGGACTGTGGGTGTGTTTCCAAAAACTGTATTTCTTTTTAAAGATAAGAGAAGAAACAATTTCAGGTACTCAGGGGGTATTCATCATTCCCTGCCACACTTCCAGCACTGCACACATGGTTTGCAGAAATGCATGAATATTTTCCTTTCTTATCAGATATAAATTACTGATACAGTTGGTAGAATGTTGATTGGTGAAAAGTCCTATAGTTAAGTAAACTGAGTGATGGATTTGAAGAAAAATAGCAGTAAAATATTGTGCATGGAATAGAGATTACTAAAATTGTGCTAGTCCAACAGCATCCAATTTCACAATCAAGATGTCTTTTCTATTGCAAAGGCAATTTTTATATGCCTTCTGCACATAAATGTCACTATTTTATTATAAGTTTCTTTTTCATTTATTTCATTAATTTTGTGTACATTCTCTGTGAAGAGACTTCCAAGGAAGTACATTTGTCCTCTGTTTTGAGCAATTTGTCTTTTGCAAGGGCGATATAACTGAGTAAAAGCAGTAATACATGGCCTTTTATCAAAAACCTATCAGCACTGTTCAAACCACTAGGCAGCTCATTAGATTTGAATACACTAACTTCTGGGTTAGCTTTGGACCCACAGTTTCTTCTGTTAGCTGCTTGCTTCCCTCCCACCCCAAACTTCATGGAAAGAATTATTCAACTAATGATTCATGTCTTGACTAACGGACATGAAACTCTAACAAACCTCTAATAAAGACCTCAAGTCTTTATTATTACTGTGTACACCTCTCATCAACTAATTTAGCTTCCCAGTTGGCTCCCAGGTCTTGGTCACTGATTACCCATATTTCATCAATGCGAGTTTGCTCTCATGCTCTGGGAAAAACAAAACCAAAAAACACCAAAACCCCACAACCCAGAACGAGGTCTAGGGGGATAGTTCGTTCCAGAGACCACTCTTATCAGGTGATACGGCTTAGGTTGCAGAAAGTTTTGCTCCCCATGCGCCAGTCAGTCCTCCAACACTGCCTCCACAAGCGCTACCCTCCCCTATGCCTCTTGCCACACTCCAGGGCATGCGAATTTAAAGGTCTGGCCCTGAGCAGCATGAACTCAGGCCATTCGGTGCCACCTCACCTGGGGGCAGGGCTCACTGCAGGGAGAGGCAAAATTGAGCACAGTAGATGTAGCCATTATTTGCAGAGATAGCAAATCCTAACTTGCTGAGCTTGGCGAAGTACCATGCTCAGTGCAGTAGGGGAGGCATCGCTCCCTTAACCGTGAGATTAAACTGCACAAAGGCCATAAAGGGCATCACTGCAAGGATACCACTGAACTCTGACCTCAGCCTCACTTGCTTTAAATAAAATCAAGTTTCACTGCTCTGTGGCATTATTTCACTTGCACACCGATACTGCTCAACTGACTGCAGCAGAGATGCCCCAGCTATTAGCTACAAGCACAAAACCAGGCCCATAGCAGACAGGTAAAGTTTCTCAGTGGAGAGATGAAATCCACTGCAGAAAAGTCTTATAACAGTGGAAAATTATTTATCTTAATAAATAAACTAGGTGGAAACCAGATCAAAACCAAGATCTGTCAGGAGGTAACATAACTCACCTTTCTTTACTGACACACTATATTGAATTGCCTTTTTTAATTACACACACACACCTCTACTTTTTCTTTCTATGGAGCATTGGGATGCTTTTGGTGACATCTGTAAGGCACTATTTTGATGTTCATTTCCTTTTCTGTAATGGAGGAAAGCTTTTTCTTCCTTGGACTGTTACTATTATTTTCTGAATTTAAATATAAATGGTATGTGATAAAAGAAATATTAGAAATTTTCACTGTGAATTAGGGAAAGCAAAAAAAAAACCCAGACTCTGGGCTACAGTACAGTTAAAAGCCAAGAAATACTAGTGTAAATGTAAGAAGAGTTGCTGTGCAGACCTTTGCTAATTTTTTAAAACCTGCTGAGCACACTGCTTTTTTTCCTATGTTTGTTAAGTACCCCTTGCCCCAGATAGCTCGGTATCAATAGATCATTTTATGTGAGATGTTACGACTTTGAACAAGTTCTATACTTTTAAGGCAAGTACTTTAGTGGCTTTTATATTATAGAAAAGGGAAAAAACACAACACTAATGTAATTGAACTATAATCTTCAAAAAGTAGCGTGGCTGGGGGACAAATGTGCTCTCCATTTTTATGTCTAGACAAACAATAAAAAGAGAGGGGGAGATGTGACAGTCCAGTTTCCATCCCACAGATTAAATATGATGTGTTGACAGAATAGATTGAAGGGATCTGTACTGTATCAAGGCCAGAAATGAGCAAGTGTTCTACCTCACCACAGTGTGAGACCAAAAATAAGGGACAGACTTCCAGGCATGACATATAAATGATGCAGTGTACATATGGGATCTGCATAAGATATTCATTAACATTTCAAAATTTTCAAAAATTAAAATTATTAGCTTGAGTAAAATATCAGTTTGCTGCTTTTTATCAGGAGGATTTATGCAGTGAAAACACTGGTGAGGTTATGAACATCTCCCAAAAGTTATTTACCTTGAAAAATAGAATAATTAACATTTTTAAAAATATGTATGTACAAAATCTATTTCTGTGTGTATACGTGTGCGACTACACACATATAAAACTAGGTATTTAGGCTAAGAATTAATATTCAGCATCCGGCAAAATATTCCTGCGTTTTCCTGCAGTATAATCATCTTTTTAAACATGTTAGGACCTTTTTGCAGGTCAATCACAGCTTACAGACAAGCTGTAATTTAAATCAGCTCCATTCTGCATCTACTATGGACATTTCACTGAAAAATAATTAAAACTAACCACACTCCTTGCAACTCTTCTCCCATCAGAAGCAGACCACTGTTGTGAATACACATTGCTAATCTCAGGGAATGAAACCTCACAGAAAAGACAAGGAGGTGACAAAGTAATTACCCACAGCAGGTAATTCCAAGAGTTGCAATAAGGACGTGCTCCTTGCTCACCGTACCTCCATCTCACCTGAACTCCTCCTATCCTGCGACTCTCATTTCCACCACCACCCTTCAGGCTAATAATGGACTAGACATTTCTCCTAGCAAGCAACGGAGAGGATATCAGAGCTATCAGCTGTATCTGTACTTTTTTAGCAGCAAGATGTTTTGGTTTGTTCATCAAAAGAGTCTCGACTTGTTTAATCTCCTTTATCAGCCCTGCTCCCCTCTTAGGCTTGCAAAGACTCTTGCTCCTTAAATTGCTGCCTTCATCTAAGCCAATATAGTGCATATTTTCCCCTTCCACAGAGTGCTTCAATGCCAAAAAGAGGGAGCAGAAGAGAGAGAAATAATCTTGGCGCTTGTTCAAGTTGTTGTGGAGAAAAAGAAGTGGGGGGAGGAACCACAGACTGCCAGTGGGGATTTCCTCTGTAATAAGCCAGATGGCATCATAGGATGCTTGGGGAGACTGTTTCTGTCTAATTCTCTTCAGTGGCAGAAACTGCCAAGACAGGCCTGGCTTTTGTGGTAAAACCAGTGACTAGCTATTTTATATTCTTTCTATTTGCTGTGCATGCTGTCCCCACCTGTCACTAATGCCTTTCTAAGGCAGAAATTGCCTGAAACAAGCTCCTTCCTTTCCTTCCTTTCTCTCACCCACTCCTAGACTACAACTGGTATTTTTCTTCCACCATAGACCAGCAACATGGCTGCAATGTTTGCTTTTCATCCCAGTGTCTTAGAAGCTCGTTCCTTTCTTCAAGTGCAAAATATTTCATGTAAAATGGGGAAAACCAGCTGTGCAATTTCTAAAGGTTGCTAGCCTGGCTAAAGCCCAAATCAGGGATCTATAGAATGAAATACAGAGCTGGTATTCTGTAAAATCACTCTGTAGCTCGAACAAGAAGAGAAACATCCACTTGACACACTGTTTGGGGGTTACAAGACATACCTATATATATATCTGTGTATGTATATTTTTATATATAAATTATAAATACATATGTATTTGTGTGTATATATATATAACACACATGTATCATCAAAATATTTGTTCTTCCTTTACATTCTGAAATGCAAGACTCAATCTCTTCATGTACCAGATGGATAGGAAAGACTACGCATTCTAGAAACACAGAAAATCTTATAGAAAACCTGTACACGGCTGCTGTGGGTTCTTTGGTTCCCTGGAGTCAGATCTATAAGCCGTCTGCCTGCCTTAAAGGCGTGTATAATCAGTGTACAGACTGAATTGCTTTTCCTTTCTGGAAGCAGTCCTAGCTCCTATTCAGCCCAGAAAAGTTAAATGTTTTAAATTTAGTCTTTGGTCAGAACAAAGTAGGATTTTTCCAGTACTTCCTCAAGCTGCTTCCTCCATTCTGACATGGCTCTTTGTCACCTAGTAGTCATCCCGTGCAGATGTCACAACAGCAGAGTAAAGAAATGCATTCCAGACTGTTCTTTGATATAGTCAGTAAAGCTGTTAATGTCTTCTGTAGCAGAGGCACTTACAAAACTTTGCAAGCAGTGTCCTGCTAGGAAGGTGTAGAGCTAATGCCGTTATGTAGGTTGAGATAGACTGCTGCTGGTCTGTGAAAGCAGGTCTACTAGAGTCAAGAAAATTGCAGCATTTATAACCTGATAAGGAGTCTGCTCATTGATATACTATCAACTTGGATAATCTAAAGAGAGTCAGACTTTATACTTGCCTTACCTTGGTATAAAATAGCAGAAATATACCTTACAAAAATCTTGTAAGGTTTATTTCATGAGTTCTCAGGAGTAAATCCATGCAGATAGTTGTCTCACCTTGATGTCAGCAAGTGTGGGGGGCTTTGGGGGGGATGGGGGGGTGCAGGGAGAAAGGAATTAAAGATGTATGCACAACTGGACATACCAATCATTTTTGGCTGAATAACAACAGCTGATATCAGAAAAGTATTAGTTAAGTGGCACTATTCTTTCAATTTACAAAGCGAAATTTGAGGATTGACAACTGGGAAGCAAGGATCAGTTTTTTCCTTCTACTCCCCCCAGGTGCTTTATGTGCCTCCGACAGCAGAGCAGAGCCCAGGACCTGAGGGCCAGCCGACTGGGTCCCAGGCACCTTCAGAGGACTCAGGTCAGTCTCCATCAGCATTACAGCCCAGACCAGGAGCGCACTTCTGACAGAAGTTTGCTTCACCACCATTTTCCCCTTTGGCTTGCTTTGTAGTGAGGTCTTGGGGTGCAAGCCAGCTGTCTCTTAGGTGAAACCAAGCTGGGCAATGGGCTCCCCACCACCAAGTACTCTGTCCACAGCATCAGAGTCCAAAGTATCCCCCCACAAACACATTAAGTGTGGACCCTGTACCCTCAGAGCTATCTCGCTCTGTGGATCTACTCCATTTATGCTGCTAATGCAGGCGTAGCCTTATAATCCCCACTGCAGTGCTTGTGCTCCCCTCCTGTTTGGCCTTCAGCCTGCAATGTAGCAGATTTTGGTTTCCAGAACTGCTCTCAGTGACCGGGACACACAGGAAAGGAGAACTTCTTGATGCTGCTCTGTCTAATGTTGGAAGGGAGACCAGCCAGGCAGAACTGGTGGGGCCTAAAGATAGCTTAACACCATCTTCTGTCGAGCACCCTCCTCAGCTACAACATGTTGCAAGCGAAGCATAGCCCAAAATTTGAGCCAAGACGTTTAAATAGGGCCGTAACAAAGGCATTTTTTTCCCCCTCCTCACAGCTGTGTATTGGATAGTTTCCTGTTTATGACCACATCACTGTTTAGACAGATCGCCCAACTCCACTGCCTGCTATGCCCACGGGAGTCACAGAGGGCCAGTGTGAGCTGATGCTGCCAAGAGTCTGTGCCTGCGCCGTGGGTCTCCAGCGCTCCACTTGGCACCTTGGGAGCATGTCCAAGGGCAAGGAGAGGGAGCCCTTTCCCCCCAGCAACTTTTGAACGAAGCACACATGGGACTGATCTACCTCTCCAAGCCTGAAGTTTATTTACCTTCTGGTGAGACCATTCCCTAAAAAGCAAGGCCCAAATTCACCTTAACTCCAGGTTTACTCAGATTAGGAATTAGACATGTAGGTCAGGTGGAACTCAAGTAGAAAAACACATTTGTTAGTTATCAGAGTCTTGGTTAATTAGTCAATGACAGGCACAGTTTATAGTTATTCCTCTTGTCCCAATTATATCACAAAAAACAGCAGGATATTCTTGGGATACTAATGGAATAATATGCCAGGACCTGTGGTGGTTTAGGAATGCTCTATTTTACTTTCAAAAAGATCATTTGCTAGTAGTAAAGTTCATATTGTTAATGCCATAAAGATAACATCTGTTTTCTGATAATTATGCACATTTCTAATAATGTCCCCATACTATTTATTTGTATCAACTATGATTCCACTTGTACTGTGGCCATTAGTGTGTTTTCCTCCATGAAAAAATGCCCATTTCAGGGCACAGTGTCTAGTAAACATAACCTAATGTTATGGGGGTTTCCTCCTTTTCAATTATATGATCATAGAAATAAGATCTCAGGAAATTTGGAAGTACAAAGTTTCTGAGCTAAGACTATCTGTGGAACAGAGGATTCTTGAAAATGAGTATGAACGGCAGAATCTACCCCATATTTTTGAGCTAGACGTGCCTACAGATATCTATCCATTAGAAGGATATTCAGAAGAGCTCTGATCTTGATAAGGGCTGCCAGATACCTGCAAAGTACAAAAGTAGTGTCTCATATGAGGCCTAATGCAGTGACGGGAAATAGCTCAGGATAAAGCTGCATTATCACAGCTTTTAAACTGCAACCTAACCGACTCCAACAACGCACATAATTCTGATGCACAAACATAGTATTAGAAGGCCTCTTTTCAAGATGATCACAGAGGTAGTGGAAGTTTGAAAAACTTCAAAGCAGGCTGATTAGTTTCCATAACTGTTGCCAACCCATAATCAGATGGCCAGGAGTTCCTGGTTGCACCAAAGAAAAATTGATTATATTCTGTCCTTAGCTGAACCTAGCAATCCTACCGAAATCAGCAGTACCCACATATATATTAATATGAGTCCTCTGTCTGCAAGAGCTGTCTTCCTGCCAGTTCACAGATTTAGGGATTTTTTTCATTTCTGTTTCAAAGAGTGAAATTAAAAGAGCAAAACATAAAACAAACTCAAAGGACTCCATGCCATTTAGACTGGAGTTATTTTCCTTTGGCAAGCCAAACTTTGCTTCTGATCTTCAAGTGACTTTCTCGAAGTCACAGTCTACAATTTCCTCTTCTAAAATTCAAAGGCTGTGCTTACTGTTGAGACAACATATTCAAACCCAGTTGCTTCTAAAGCAACTTTAGAAAAGATACTGTACATTCAGTTCCAGATTTGAAAAAAATCATTTGTTTTATGACCTGTTCCACACCTGTAAGAACCCAAATCCAGACCCTCCCTCCACCTCAGTTTTGCATTTTCCCCTCTCCCCTTTCCTCTCTCACTAGAGCAAGCTGCTGCAGGCTCCGAAACAGGGGCATTTAGCATAACTATACTTCTTAAGCTGGGAAGTTTTCACACCATAGAACAGTTAATTAAAATTCCTTGTAGTGAAAAAGAATAACATTGAGACATCCAATTTAACTGAGATGACAGAAGCAAACCCCCCCCCCAAAAAATAAACAAAAAAATTTGTTCTAAGCTTTCTTTACAGAGAGACTATCAATAAGATTCAGAAGTTATTTATAACTTCATCTAGTTCTTTTCTTCCTATAGATTTAAAAGCCAGGAAGCCACCCTTGACCAGCTTCATCCTAGCCGAGTACAGCAGTTACCATCTGCATTTGAGATGGGAAAACACCTAGGAATGGAGGATGCATCTTCTCCCTTAGCAGCCTGTTCCCAGCACATGCCCTACACCCAGCTCCAGTTTGGGGACTTCCAGCCAAGCAGAGCCCAAGGGCATACCCAACCAGAGCCTGCCTAGGCACCACAGCCAGGCGACGAACACAGTTTTTCTACCTAGTCCAGCTCAGCCCCAGGCAGGACCCCAGAAATGACAGAGTTGTTTACTCAAAGGCTTCGTTTTTCGTAACTCTTTGAGAGAAGGATCAAAGCAAAGGGTTAGAGCCTCTAGTATTTTCCCCTACTTCCTTTCTGTATTGGCACAAAGAGATGATGAAGGCCTTTCCATAAAGTCATGCCTCAAATATCAAAATAAAATTTTCATTTACCATTTTTGGAGGCAGCCAAGGAAAACTGACCTCATAGTATGAGCTCTAAGAAAGCTCAGGAGGGAGAAATTAAAATAATCAGTAGCAATTACTACCAAAGTTATGGTACTGAATAGGACAGTGCCCAATAATGAGAGGTCGCAATTACTAATGCACACTTCTGTATGCTCATTTGTGTTCTTAGTATTGTAGTCATTCGTGTTATTTTCTCACACAGCAGGATCCTCCGAGCAACTCTTCTTCCTCTTTTATAAGAGGTTCATAATAAACAAGGGTTCAACATGTTCAGGGCAGCAGTCTGCACTTTCTGAAGGCTTGAAATAATATGAGCTTTTCATTCAGTCTCTCTGTAAAAGCAGTTTCTCTGTGTCTGAATGTCATTGTCTTTCATTTTAAGTTATGTTAAAGTAAATAAGATTTTAAGAAACGAGCAAAACTGAGTTAATTAAGATTTGCACCCAAACATGGTGGAACCAGAACCAATCTTTCTATTCATTTTCAGGCACTTAGGCTTTGCATACAATAGGAAAGTTTCAATGTGTTGTATTGATGGATCTAGGTGTATGAATACACAAATAGTTACAAAATCGCCTTTTGTGTCATCACAGTATAAGAAAGCTTGCATAACAACAACATCCACACATTATTATTATTATTATTTTTTTTTAATAAAACTAGCTATCTTGCTAAGACTAAAAATACATGTCCTAGTTTTAAGTCATGAACCACAGGGCTACATGGGCTCTCAAGAGGTCATCTGCACCATCTGCTTATTCTTGTACATTTCTAAAGATGCATGGAAACTTGAATTTGTTTCACATGAAATTCTGAAATTTTTAATATTGGTTTAAGAACACATCAGCACAAAGACATTTTGTTATTTCAAAATTCTTAATCAAAAAAAAAAAAAAAGCAGCATTCTGGATCAGCCCTTTCTTCCTTAACCAGTATGTGTTCTTTCAACAGAAATATTAAAATAATCTTCAGAAAGTAATATTAAAATTATATTATTCTGCTCCAAAAATTTCATAAATTATATCAACTCTAAGCCATTTTTCAAAACTGGAAATCTCATTCAAGTCTGTTGTCTTAAAGGAGGCTTTCATTTCAACATCACAGTATTTTCTAGAGAACAGGTATTAGAAAGTGTATTGACCTTTTAATTATTTATTGCTTTAGCCAAGAATGGTCATAGCATTAAAGAAGAGAAAAAGAGAGTCTAGTGCATTATTTTATGTTGTTTTTAATGTAGACATAACAAAGTTACAAAAAGGTAAGTCTAATACAAACTATTCCTAGGTGAATTAACTAGCTGAAATGGTCTAGACAGACAGCAAACTTCTTCCCTTTCTGTAGGGCACAGGCACAAACAGATGTCCTCCTACAGATCCAGATGTGCCAGCTGGATCACCTGCACACCTCCTCCTGGAGGCTAGAGCCTCCCCTGGACAGCTGGCAGAGCAGTCCATCAGAGCACCCTCTAATTTACTTCAGGAAAAATAACTCAAGTTAGCTTAAATGACTTTAATCACCAAATTGTTGGGGACAGTAATCACCACTGCAGACAGTGATGAGCACATGAGGACAGCGATTTCTTCCACAAGTACAGTTGCACCCAGAAGTGGGCATCTCTCCATCGCTGCAGTGTCTGAGCCAAAATCCACTCAAGTCAACAAGACTTCCAGACTTAAAGTGGAATCTAACCCTTGTTTAACCTTCAGCTTCAAAATAGTGCTTCTCATAACATTTCCTTACTGCCCATTTCTGTGTATTTTTTACTGCACAAGCACTGTTGTGATTGAGTAACCTAGACCAAAAGAGAATGTCTTGATAAAGCCAACATTGCGTGTCTGAATCAGTATTACAGAAAACAACAAATGTCACTCTGCTGCTTCTGCCACTTCAGCACAACTCCAAAGGTCACTAATTCCTCAGGAAGCTGCCATAAATAGCCTGCCTCTCATACAGAAAAGTCCTGCCAAAATTTTAACTCAGAGTTGCCTTATATTTTCACCTTCAGTCATTGATACTTTTTGACAATTCTTTGCTAGAATACTCTTTCTTTCTTAACACCTTATTAATTCCACAGTTGTATCTTTGCCCACACTCCCAGCGTAATTGCAAGACTCCCACTCAAATTTCACTGATACCAAAAAGTGTTTTCCACTATAACTAGACAGGAAACCCTCTTAATAGAGATGTAACTCCTGTTGACAGAGCTGTGCTTCTGCCAGTTCTTCCCCAAAAGTTAAACTATACCAAAGACACTTTTCTATGTTAGTTTAAACTGAATCCACACTAGTGCTTTTGCCAGTACTGAAACACTGCAAGAAAAAAAAAGTTATATCCAAAACGACTAGTTTTATATAAACAGAGGTTTCCCCTGCTAGGTATATATGGCCTCAGTTTGGCTCTGTTCCTCATATGCAGGCACGCTTGGTGGGAACCACATAAGATGTCCTCTATGTGTGTTTACACAAATAGGGGACGTGGCACCATAAAACAGTATCGTTTGCCATGCAAAACTGACTATGCACAGGAACAAACTGGAGAAACTTCCCTCATCCATTATCTAGGTGAATTGCTGTAAAATGTAGTGAATTGTTGTATTCCGTGTATCAGAGGTTTCTGACCTCCAAGACTAAAGACAACTCTACCACAGCCAACAGAAGCCTCTGAAGACTATGGAAGACTAATAAGCTTGGGAAAATATTACTGGGCAGCACAGTAAATATTGAGCCAGAATAAGTGAAGGGATTTGCTTCAGGGAAAATACTGAGAGTAAAGAAAAAGGCAGATGAAAGCAGCTATTAAGAAACCTCATAATCAGATGTAGACAATAGTTTCAGAATATAATAAAACAAGGACCTGAATCCTATATCCTGCCCCTCACTCAATCAAAACTGAACCCTGTGGGTGCAGAAATCTAAAGACTTAGAAGGAATTAGAGGGTCTCGCTGGATAGGCCAGGTATTAAGACCAAATAATTATCCACACGAAAGCACTGAAGGAGCTTCTTTGAAAGATTTCATACAGCCTCTTCATGCTTGCAAACACTTTTGCCACTGGAAATAATCTAAGGGAAAGGACAAGACAAACCCTAAGAAGTGTGTTACTCAAGGGATGAATACTGTAATTATACAAAACCTTTTACAGTACTTAATAATGTGTAGCCTACCTGGAATCACTAGGACTAACTCAGCAAGAAAAGAGCAAAATCTGTACTTTAATCTTTTTTACTTAAATTAAAAGGCTCATATCAGCTGGCCTTCACTCTCTATAGCCTTTTCAAGGTCCTTGTAATCTGCTTCAGACTTATCCTTGAATTCTTCATTTTCTTCTGCTACTAGGCAAAGTCTTGTCTTCAAATTGGCAGCTTTGAGCTGTTGCCTCAATGAATGATTGCAGCACCTTAAACTCCGCAATGAAAACAGCAGCATTTTAGGTGGAAAGCAGAATATGAGCAACCAGTAAATGTATCATGTAATTTCTACTGTCACATCACCCCTCCCTTACTAAAGGCGCCTTTCCACACCCTTCATCTTCATCCCACTATTACTGACATATTTTCTTGTTGTTTCTATTTCTTCCAGAAATGTTGCTAAGGTACAAAGTGCTTTGGGGGAGAGCAAGAACACAGTGGAAAGTTTTGTGTTTGTTTCTGAAGACAGCTGAGCCTATAACAAAAATTTCCTAATGTGCATCTTTTCAGCCTATATTTCTATTCATACATTTTCTCTTTTGAAGCTGGTTAAGGTACCAGAAAAATCAGTCAAAAATACAGGAAAGGTGAATAAGTGTATTTGAAATCCATTCTTGTATTTGGTTTTGGTATCTGAGTTTTGCTGAGACAAGCTTGCTGATTGAATACCTAATTTGAAACTTTTCAGCTAGTGTTAGTCACAGGTAAGACATTTATTCAGTTGAGCTGGATCTCACTAAGAGATTTGAAAGTAAGAATTATGAGCCATACTAAGGAAGCAGCATAGACATCTTCTATTCAGATTAGACCCAACAGCCTCAAGTTTGGCAGCTAAGTCCTGTGTGTAATATGGTGGATGCTTTGGCATGGACTCCACAAGAAATATCTGTGCAGCTGTCAGCCATCAGAAAATTATAGAAAGATATATCTTAAATCTCACCTTCCAGGTGCTCCTGACCTGGCATCACAGACTTTTTCCTAATTTAGAAGTTTGTGCTTTCTTGCATGAATAGGGCAGGGTGGGAATGGTTTCCCAGTTACTTGCACCCACACACAAAAGATAGCCAGGACTGGTGACCTATTCAATACCTAAGTGATCAAAGGATCCACCCAAAGTGTGGAAGACCTACGCTCAGATTTCCTGCCTCAAAAGCTTGTCATGAGTTGCATAAGGAAGCCTTGGAGCAGGGAGCAGACCTTAGTTTGCCCTCTCCCAAGCAAGTGCCCATCTCACTGGGCCAAGAGTCCTGCTGAGGCTTGCTTTCTGTCCCATTCGACAGCTGTTGGATTTTTTCAGCAGCACAACTTCAGCAGGAGGTGTGGACAGCGTTATGCCACAAAGCTGCCTGTAGATCTACATCTCTTGAGAAAACGCAAGCAAGGATACTTCAAGAACACCATCTAGGCTGTGCAGACATAGCTTAGATTTCTTCTTTCTCAGGTAAGTGCTTCCGAGAATCCAGGTCCAGTACTTGAGAACTGATCCAGAGTTCATTAGGGAACCAGCGAAGTGCCTGGCACATGGATTGATGTATTCTGAAAACGGCTGCAAAGGAAGTAGGCTGCTGCATCATCAGCCAACTGCAGCTTTCTCAAATCCTGCTTTCAAGCCAAGATTAATTTTGTTGTAACAATCCAGTATGCAGGCAGTAAAGACATCTGACTAAGGCAGGTCATAAGAGGAAGTGATGGGATGCACTCCTTTATGCAGGAAGGGGATCCAGGGTCACCTGGGCTGATAGGCACCCTCATCTCTCGCAGGCTACTCTGAGGATATTGAGAACAGCTCTCCTTGACTGGAGGATACATCACTGCAGTGAGAAAACAATTCTCGCCATTTGGCAAGGGACAATTTCATACATCATAATGCAACAGTGACTATTCACTGATGGTGGTGATGTTGGAATGTGATTTTTTAAGGATAAACAGGTGCTTCATTTAAAGTGCAACATAGTTAATATTGCAAGCAAACGAGAATTCTGGTTGCACAGCAAGAGGAATGTGTCCAACTGGCAGGGAGAATAAATACTTCTCCAAACAGGCAGTAATCAGTTAACATTACTCTAAAACAAACATTGAGAAAGCACAGCACTTTAGCAATTAAAGGTCCAAATTTGCAAAATTAATTAGTGTTTCCCACAGCATAGCACTCTACTTATGAACAGCTCTATTGTAAATGTACAACGTTCTAATATGAAAAGAGAGCATTCTTATGTTAATTATCTAATTAACTAATCTGGGCACAATTAGCAGCTGAAACAGCACAGCATTACACTCTTCCTTCTTCCCTTCCGGATTCAAGATTGCTTTTAAATATGCACTCTTGAGTGGCAGGGGACCCTGGTGATAAAGCTTGCCACCATGTTAGCCCAACCTCGGTGCCAGCAGAAATCCCAAAGAGGAGGCGCCGATAGAGATAGAAGAGGCACAGATACCCTCGGCAAGGTATTTAGAGAGGTAGATTCGGCTATTTAATCTCACCCCCACAGCTAGCCTGCCCTCCAGCGAAGCAGTCTTTGTCACTTCACAGAAAGTCAGCATGAAATGCTCATGAATACAGTGGTCTGTTTCTCTGCCCCCTTGGAAACCAAGCACCACTTAACAAGACCTCCCTGACACCAGTATTTTCCAAAGGATGGCTCAGTGGCTATTTCAGAGGCCTTAAAATAAAGAGTCTATTCACTTCCACTTCGCTGCCAGGATAGCTATTGACTTCACTAAAGTTTACTGTGGTATAAAGAGAAGAACTAGAGAAACTGTGCAAATCTCAAGCAAAAACATATCAGAGAAGTATATTTGATGAAAACAGTCTAAATCAGCCTCAGAGAATGGTCTAGATGATCTCTCAGGGTCCTGCCTCACCTTCCATTGTAATGATCCTAAAGGAAAGGGGGACATCCAAAGTCAAACATTCACTTCAACATTTTAAAATTGGCATGTTTCAGTATCTGCTTTAGATGGCATTTTTATTTAGACATTGATCTTGCATCTAGTAATTTAAAAAAGGACAAAAAGGTTACATGAACTAAGAGCGACAAGTTCTATACTGAGTTGTACAAAATGTTAGTCAATCTAAAATGTTTTGCTCTGTATATATATATTTTTTAAATATGGGAAGGAGGATGTTTCACTAAAAGCACTTTGGGCAGATCTACTACAGTATGCCCCATCTCCCATTTTTTCAGTGCTCTCAAAGAAGGAGAGGTGCAGTCACACAACTTGCCCTGTTAGGCGCAGGCTCATTTTTGAGAAAGACTACCAGAGGTCATGCAGTCCAACTCTAGCAAGACCAACTAGATCAGCTTACTTGCCATTTGAAAGGGCGAGTTCTGAGTATCTCCAAGGATCAAGACTCCACCACCTCTCTGGGCAACCTGCTCCAGCATTTGACTACTCTCATACTGAAAAACATTTCGTAACTGTTCATTGGAAGTTTTCATGTTCAAAGTTGTGTCTGTTGCTTTTTGCCCTTTCACTGTGCATCAAGACTTTGATTCTGTCTTCTCTACACCCTTCCATTAGGCAGTTGCAGACAGCAGTAGACCTCCCTTCATCCTTCTCTTCTCCATGCCTAACAAACGCAGCTCCCTCAGCCGCTCAGTGATGTGCTCCAACTCCCTAACCATCCTGGTGGCCCTCTAATGGACTTGCTCCAGGATGACATTCAGGTGATCTCCAGACATCCCTCCAGGCTAGATTAGCCTACGATTCTGTACAAGCTGCTGTATTCCTCAGTGAGCTCCACTGAGGACCACCCATCTCCAGCACAGGAACCAGCCCCTCTACTCAAGAGCTCAAAGAACATGTGGACCCCTGCAGAGAGATGTTCAGATTTGACCCAGAGTCTGAACACTCCCTGCTTCATCCCAGGGGCCACAACTTGCCCCAAGAGAGCAAAAACGCATCATCTCAGCCACAGCGTCCTAATGAAGCTAACGCAGCCAGCCACAAGCTGGTTCACATGCAGTCAGACCCAAGAAGCAGGGTTCAGTTTTGTCCATACACGTTTGAGCAGACATAACCAGAGCCTAAAACCATAGATGGCCAATGTGCAAGGTAAGGGGGGGGGGGGGGGGAAAGCAAGGAAAGGCTATTCCCAGACACCTTCACTAGGTCAAGTATCCTCCAGCATGTGTTGTGCAAGCGAGGTCTTAAAATGCACACACACCTTCTTCCACATGCAACTCGTTCACAGAGGCAAAGCCTGTGAATGACATGCTTCTGTCATAACAACTAACTTAGGAAAGGACTCACCATATTATATTTTCTTGTGGAAGGAGCCTGATACTTCTGGGACTTTCAAATGTAGTGCTGGGCACCTATTCACCAGAATGAACCACCACACTTGGCTCTCAGTGACTCACAAATCAGCCACACAAATCATTGCATTCATTAACCTCTATTAGCAAAAAAAAAAAAAAAAAAAAAAAAAAAAAAAAAACTACTGCAACCACAGAAAATTCCTCCATACCAAGAGTTAACCAGTTAACCACAATTGATTGGCATGATGGCAAAAGTAACCGCCTGCCTTTGGCGTAGGGTAAATCAGGATACTTAATCCTACAAAATGACACTTAATATACCTACCACTACAAGATGACACCTTGTCTCCTTTATTTAAGCCTTGCATGATTTGCATAAATCTATAAGAACCCCTGTGAAACATTCCTGCTGTCCCAGTAATGGCATCTAGTGACCCATTAGGTACTATGGGTACTATTACTGCACTACTAATGCAGAGTACCTGGGTTCATAGAGCCTTTTCTTGGAAGCCATAATGAGCCTAGCCACCTACCAATTCTCCAGTAAAAATGCAGATGCCAAAGCAACCTCCTGCCTAAGCTCTGCAAGGGAACCAGCATTGCAAATGACAGCTCTTGTACAACACAGCAAGGCTCTGATGTTCAAAGTGGCCTCCAAACACTGCAACAGTAATCATTGTGTCTGCACAGACAAAATTACTGTACCAAGGATACTGGAGAATGATTAAAAACTTTTTTTTTTTTTTTCAGGCAAATTCATACTCCTTCGGGACAAAACTCAGCCACACATGCTTTACTAGCATGAAGACCAATTCTCAGTCGTATGTACAAGAATTACGAAACCAAATTTTCAGGCTGGAGGTATTTAGTACGGTCATTTACCACTGTATAGAGCCTCTTGAGTTTCACTAAGGAATTACATGAACACCAGACAGAAACCCTGATTTTCATCTGGAAATATCCATTTCTGAATTTCTTCCATATCCACACAATTATGTGAAAAAAAAAAAATGTAAAAAATCCCCCGGACTTTGTGACTTACATTACAAATTGGTATTAAGCAGCAAAAGTTGAATTTTGCTATGCCAAGCGCATGAAATTATATATATAATAATTATATATACATAATATGAGACAATCATGACCTGCTCATGGATATCCCACTATCTGGAGAGAAAAAAATAATAACACCAAAACACAGAGGCAGCATTACAGAACCATGATTTTCTAGGTTATTTATTGAACATGAATCTTAATTAGATGTTTTTTGGTAAAGAACTTCTTAGTGAAAAGCATCATGAAAGTACTGAAATTCATCCTCTTTTGGGACATTTAAGTGAGTGTTTCCAAATTCCTTACATTAGCACATCAGTAGAATTTGTTACAAATATTACTGGTTTGTGCCAAAAAGTTTATAACAAGATGCTGGCTGGCTACCAAACCACTAACCCTCTAGGACTGGCTGAGGAACAATTCAGTACATTATTTAATGAAAGAGAGTATATGGCCTATGAAGCACTAGAGGACTTATTTCACAACATGGCTTGCTTACTCAGTGATCTAGTTTGGCAGCTCAGTGCTCCCTAAGGGACCCCACCCAGGCAAACTATGCTGAAACCAGAGCATCTGAGCCATTGACTCTCTTATTTGACTCAAAGTGCTATAAATTGCATTCAGACTCTCCGTCTTAAAATAAAGGCAAATGACATCCACAGACATTACCCTTGACATGGACTGTAGTGCTGATGCCCCGCCCCCATTCAGCAAGTAATTATGAAGGGCAGGAGCTGCATTTTAGTGGTTATGCTAAACTTCTGGTAATGTTCACTGATACTTCATTTTAGGGTTTGGGGTTTTCTCTTTCCCCCCACTCTCCCATAAGGAAAATAATGTAATGCTTTCCTTCCCCATACTGTCTTTCATCCTAAAACACTTCCCCAGTTGAACAGATATGTTTCCAGTAATTTTTTTGGAATCAGTTCCTGAGCCATGGGAATACAGAACTGCTGTGGTGGAGCACACTGCTCACATACCTGTGCAGAGTATCACTGCTCTGTAATTGAGACTGGGAAGCAATGGATATTGCCTCTACCTGAAACTACAAAGGTAATTACAATAGCTAGAACATCAGGCTAACTGAAACCCGTCCCCTGACATGGGAGCATTGCTAGTGAGTACAAATGACCAGATCCCTCTTAAGATCATACACATAAAGCACTTCTTCATATGAAAGAGCATTGGTATTTTCTGCATTTTAAAAGTAAAAACACACACGCAATAAAACCAATAGCTGTTCACAATCCTTACAAGGTGCTTCTGGACTCAAAGGAGATCTTTGCACATGCTGATCCATCTCTCAAGCTAATTGAATGATCCTTCATTCAAGTTAACATTTCTGTTACAATCTCTTTCTTTAAACTACCACTTCCCCCCATACGCAAGTGCTTCTCTGATTTAAGATTACAGCCGAGTTACTTGAAGGATTATCTTACAGCACAAAGCAAAATTAGTGCCAAGGACCTGATGAGCACCTAGAAGACTTGTTTGTTATTGATAAGTTATCATGTAATCACCCTAAAGAGAATATGTTCTTTTCTCTCTCCCTCTGAGGACTGAGGTGTCCTTGGCTTCTTGGGGTTTCATAGCACTTTAAAAAACTATCCTATTATTTATTTATTTTTGAAATGCGCCCCACAATCTTTATGCCAAGGACTTTCCTGACTGGCAACAGCTGCGAGCCTAACAAAGACTTTCTAGATATCTCTTTCAGACTTAACATATAAATCAGGGACCTCATATACTGAGATGAGCAAAATGACTTCCAGGACCTCAAAGTAACTGACATTTGCAGCATGGCAGCCTTCAACAGCCAGAGGGGACAGAGTGCAGCCCTCTCCCTCCAGCTACTCTGCACATTCAGAGTAGCTGCTCACCCATTTTCTCACCTCCTCTGAATCAAGTTCTCTGTTATTGTTGTAGTTTTGGTTTTTTATAGATAGCACTGTAACTGCCCCATGGAAATCTCCAGAGACATACACCAAAATCTTACTTGTCTCTATTTCACTAATTAGCATTGATACAACAGATGGAAGTTGTTCATGGGTTTGCGTTCTGCTTTATCAGTGTTTCAGGTATACGTTAATATCAGTCTTTTGCAACCAAAACATGGTAATAAGCAAGACAATATATTCCAGCTCATCTTAGGGCAGCAGTCCTCAGTCCCTGAGGGTGCATGGTAATACCTCTTAGGGGACAAGAGAAGCCTTATAAATATTGCTCCCATCCCATCCCATCCAGGTCCTCTGCAGAGTATCTCCTCTTTTCTGACAACCATGTGAGGAGGACGATGTATATTTTGTGCCAGCAGAAATGTGGGGGAGGAGTTGGATGGCTGGGACAGGGTCCAAAGTTTGCCATGTGGGCAGGTCATGCTCTGCTTGCATGGCAATGATTATCTGGTCCAACCGATTTGATTGATTCTCCTCCTCACCCTGGGCAATGATGAGCTGAATTAATGCACTCAGGCAGCTGTGCCAGGACTACAGAAAGGGCTGCTCCTTCTCTTCCAGAGCTACCCAGGCCCATCACCTGAGGTGAGGCCAGTTATAGCCCAAACTGCAAGAGGCCAGGCTGCGGGGAGAGAGGGTCTTTGCAGAGCGAGAAGCGGTGCAGACCGAGGTCATCATCACCAGGAGAGGGGCACATTCTGCATACAAGAACCATGAGCAGGCCCTTCTCAAGAGGTACTGTAAATATCCATTAGAAGATGGTTGCAGAATTTGCTAGGAGACAAGGCCAGCTTTGCTGGAGGTGGAGAGAATGGCATTTCAGGAGGACAGGAGAGATAATAAGGCAACAGAGAGTATTTTGCTTGCTGGAAGCCACCAGCCTGCAGGGTGGTGTGGAACAAGAGCAGGATGTGGGAGCAGAAAACCAGCAGCAAGGAGCCCAATGTATTACTGCAAGTAGGGAGGGGGAGGCAGGCATCATGTAAAAAGTGTGAAAGATGCTAGCTTTGAAAACCACATTACACCTTTGTCTGTGGCAGGCACTGTTTGGAGGTGTTAACTCTCAGGAACGCTCTTTAATCTGTTTGTATTGTGCTATGAACATTCATAGACCATTCAAGTGTTCCTTCCCCATCCCCTACTTAAAACCCATTGTTTTCCCTAATAAGAAAAGTCTGAAAATACGCATCTAGTGTGAATCCAGTATTCCTGGACTTTATCCTGCCATTTTTATCATGAGGCCATAGCAGAGGGAACAGGCATATGACAGCTATGGCATCATGTGACAAGGGGCACATCAGTTGCACAAGGCTGTACTCATGACATTTTCCTACCTAGTTTTTCAGTCCTACCTCCCAATAAGTCTGTATCAGAGACAAACAGTAGAAGTACCACTATAGGAGCATCTTCCAGTACCAGAGTGGTATAGGAATCAGTAGAAACCCCAGGTTTCTTCAGAATTGCTTGCATCTTTATGTCCAATCCCTCCACCCCACCCCCAGAAGGGAGGTGGGGGGGGGGGGAACCCTCGAGAATAACAAAATCCCTCTGACCCATTTCAGCCAGTATCTTCAAACAGCTAAAAACAGTTATATTTATGTAATTCATCCCAATTCTGCAGCCTACCATCATTCAGAGGAGAATTCCCCATATAGAAGAGGGGAAGTTGGAGTCTTGGATTACGTTGGCTCACTCTTGAGGCGACACAGATGCCAGTTATAGGGTACACATACCCTACATCTCTACATTCTCTGTAAAACAGTCCCTGAGAAATAACTTTTAATGTCATTCTAATCAGGCATTTAAGAATACAGCTGACATGCTTTCTTGCCTGTTTGGTAAGAAGTTCATTCCTGTGCTTATATTAGCTATGGTACAGCAAATGTGGTTTACCCTGATCTCTAAGACTAATGCCTCCACTAAACACCAGTTAGCACACATGCTTCCACACTACCTGAAGTGTCAAAGCAACTGCTCAGCTCTCTCCTCTTCCTCACTTTATATTAGGGCTGCATTTGCCTCTCTGGGTTTTGACTAAACTCTTTGTGGTCAGTAAGCGCCAATTAATCTTATACTCCTTCCCTTCCTCTGTACAAGACAAAAAGCTAAACAAGTAAGAGAACATACAAAATATCAACCTTGATAAACCTCAAGAAAACTGTAGCCCAACAGGACACCTTTGTCTCTGAGGAGACAGGCTGCCTTGGGGGGCAGGGAGGGAAGCCATACAAATACCCTGTGCTTCCTACAACAGCAAAAGAAACCTCACGTAGTGATTGTTATTTACCACCCTAAACTAGACTCCATACAGAAAGTTAACTTCAGCTGTAAGAAAACCCTATTCTCAAGAAGATTTCTTGACACTCCCCTCCAAGCAGTATCACAGCTTCAGTAGAGTCACATCAGTAGGAAACCTCCCGTAGACCAGTTTAGACCAGTGCACAAACAAGGAACCTGACCAGACCCACGAGGAACAAATGCAGAATTGGGAAACTCAGCTCCACAGCCACCAGAACACATACTTCCAGTCATAGAACCAAAGCCCTAGAATCCCACAAAAACACACCCTGGGATGTGTGCAGTCATGAAACACACCCTTCTTCTCTCAAAGAGTTAAATTCATAAAACCAAATAATTACTGTTTCCCACAGTGAACTCACAAGTGGGTCAGTAAAAGACAGTAACACCCAGGTACCAGCAGGAGAGCACTTTTCACACAAACAAAAAATATTTTATCACTAGTCTCTTAACCCTGTTACTCAAGAGATACACAGACCTGCAAGACAAGCCTGGGAATAAAATTTCATATTCTACTAGCTACTTGAAAAGCATATATTCACTAGAGTTATAAATTTCATACCACATTATAACTTTCTCCACTTCTTACCTCACACTCACCATTATACACACCCCAGATAACCCAGGCTATCTGTCCCCATTAACATTCCCCCACAGCTTCACAGAGATCAACTCATTCTTTCCTCAGCTGATCCAACTGATTATCATAATCAAATTAAACTCAGAACAGTTGTCCTGCTTTGTAAAGTGCTACTATTTCAGACCCAAAGGAGGACTTGAGTTGCCTCTTTACCATTTTTCCCAACTATTGATTGGTCTAATAAAAGATGTTACTGCTCCTTGCAGGCCTTGTTCAGAACAATTAAATGCCTCTTTGTTTAGTGATTGCTGAAACAATGGAAGCCTCACCTAAAAATTACACTGACTACAAGAACACTGAGGTTTGATTTAATTACACTTTTGTGCACATGTCGACCTGAGCCAAAGCATCTACAGTGGAGGTAGAGGGGAGATCCACACCAGGAAATTTTCTCTTACTGTGACTCTGAATAAAAGAATAGACATAGCATGCAAAGAGTTTGGGGATTTTGAACAAAAAAATTACTTCATTTAAAGCTTCATGATATTAACTTTAAAAATTTTATTACATTCAAGGTAGCAGAATTTTTCACAGCCTTTGAAAATAAAGAAATTTTCATCAAAGAAACACCTGGCTCCATCTTCAATTTCCTTCACCAGCAGAAATTTGCCAACTGCTTATGCGACAAGGGAGGTAACAGTAATAGAGCTCCATAAAAGAGATCATCAACATATAGTAGAGCTGCTAAAAAAGGTCCTTCCTACTGTTACACACAGGATATCTGATCTGGAAACTACTTCAGAATAAAGCTTTAAGGTAAAGCCATGCTAGGCAACTGAAAAAATAACACAGAGTGACAAACAGCAACACAAAATGCAGCTATATACCAAAATGGTCTGTTACAAATGACACAAGCTGCAACCCTCGTTTGCACTTTGAAATCTAATCATGTGGTTCATTCCCTGTTTTATTTCAGCCAAGGTATCTGTAAGATATTTGCCCACCATAAAATGGGTAGTCCTCTTTGAGTAAAATTGATCATAGTCATGACTATTACTCTCCTCTTATCATTCAAAGAAAAATTATTCTGAACTGTACTATGATAGACTTTCTGATTTGAATTTTGTTTTCTGGTTCTCTTTGCTTTTCTTTTGCTGTCATTTCTTTTCCTGGGGATATATTTTGCCACTTGGGAAGTTCTGAGAAGATAAAACACTGTGTGATTAAAAATTCTTAACTGTCCAAACCATGTGTGTTTGCATTTGTGGAGCTCTGTATTTATTCTCTGTCTCCCTGGAAAAGCTCCTAGCTTTTTGCTTTCTAACTCATCTCTGGCACTTCATTTGTAACATACTACAGGCTTCCAAAGACAGATGCAATACACAAAGAAAAAGGGAGAGAGAAAATGCTGAGTTCATCACCATAAATTATTGATGTTTCTTCTACTTAACTTACTCATCAGGATTCATTGTTAATGAGGTGTGGATTTTAGCTTTAAATTTGCCATGTAGCACTGCAGGCATTCAATTTGAAGCACTGTATTAAAGAGGATTTCTCCCAATGTGTGTCTCCAGATCTTTCTGGTTCCATTTTCTGCAGTAGGTCTCTGCAACTGTGACTTGGCAGACACTGGATGTATTTATATACAGTACAGAATGCAATAGGAAACAGAAGGACAAGAGGAAGATTTTCATTATGTAACTGATAAAATATAGAAACATGCTGTGTGATTGCTCTGGAATTAGTTGACTTATTTAAAGGGTTAATTGCCTCATTGTAGATCTATGGGGTAAACTGGAATTCAGATGAATTGCAGTGATCCGGTGTCTGGGAGCACCATGAAATCAGCCAACATATATTATTGAATTTCTATCTTCCAGTTTGCAGCTATGTTAAATTAGGGTCAGCTGCTACTGGTTTTGCCATTCCTGATGCTAGACTTCCAGTGTCTTTAATGGAAACAGAAGCAGGCTCTTAGGCTGGGCTCAGTACTGGGGTGTTCTTGGTTAGACAGACAAAATGAAAACTGGGGAGGTGGGGGGAATTGGTTTGAGTTGACCCCAAAGGAAGTTTCCACCAAAGCATGCTGAAAAAATAAAACAGGATGACAAGTTCTTTCACTTTCAAGTTTTTCCAGAGGGCTCCAGCAGTGGCATGACCATTTTAGCTGAAATCAATAGGAGTTTTATCACTGACTGCCAGAGGATCAAGCATAAACAGCAGCATCTTTTTGAAAACTTGGCCCCTCATGCCATGAGGGTTCCCAAGACTGAATGGCACTTGCAGGACTCCGCGCAGGCTGAGCAGAATGCAGGGTGTGGACGTGGTTCCTACACATCTTCTGATACAAGTATTGACCCCAACTGTCTATGCAGCGAGAACAGTCCAAGGTTAGAGAAGCTGAAGTTTGATATCCTGGTCCACTGTCTACTTCCTGTGGGATTTTAGGAAAACGGCATTGTCTGACTGTGCCTCAGCTCTTTATCTATAAATTAACACTAGCAGTTCACAGCCTTAAAGATCTATTGTGAAGATAAATACATTACAGCTTATACAATGGGTACAAGATCAAATGAGTAGCTAAGACAGGCAGACATAAACATCCTGGGGGGGGGTTCATCCTAAATTAGGCAAACTAGCAATTAAAATGACCTTTTTCTGCTACGCAGTAAAGAGAAGTAGGAAAAAAAATACTTAAAAAGCTGTTCCTAAAAATATAAAATGTATTTTAATTATGAAGGGGAATTAATTTTAGACTGACTGAGGAAAATCGCATGGGGCATCCAGCCAACCCATCCATCTCCTATCACCAGAGAATTTTAACTTTCCAAACAGACCTGTAACATTCCACTTCTCAGGATCTTCTCTAAGTACCGAGCTTATTATCTTTTGACTCCTTCATTATCTGTCACTGTCATAAAAAACAGCATATACTCCTAAGGAAATTAAACGCTGAAGAAAAAATGTATTAGGCTATCTAATCATTCTTCTCCCTCCCCTTTCCAGGACTTCCTACTGTATCATCTTTGTCCTTCAGCCACACACAAAACCTTGTCAGCTTTGCCTCCTCTCTTTCCCTTTTTGCCCTTCCATTTCCTGTCACCCCATTCTTTACATTTAAAATACTTAACAGTGTGTGAATGCAGATGTGACAGTGCTAGGTGAGTGGGGACATGATGCTGCTCGGGAAGCGTAGGGTCACAGCAAGCTGACAGAGTGTTAAGTGCTTTTTGTCTCTGTCTCTCCTCCTTGGCCAACACGAATACCAGAAGTCTGACTATAGTTCACGGTACAGCTGACTTTGAAACACCACACGTGGCTCTTTGGTGCTGTTCCCCAACAACGGCAGGTCCCAGGCACAGGCTGCATCCCACACTGCTCGGCTTGGCATGGATGGGCCTTGCGGGAACAGCATCGGATGGCTCTCTGAGGAGTGAACCATACCCCAGCGTTGCCACTGGCCTGGAGAATGCCTTCGAGCAGGTCCGCTACCTCAGTTTCTCCTCCTGCAAAAGGCAGATAGAGAGGCTTACGTCCGTCAGCACGGGGCACTGCTAAGGTGCTAGCTGCTGGTGGGCTCACAGCAGTAGTAGCGCTGCCCTCTCCAGTCCCGATATCTTCTTCCTATTTGGAAAATGCCCTTACCAACCTCGTTTTCCTCCTATTTTCCCCAGGATCACTGTTTGCATTTTTTCCTTCCAGTTCAGGCATCTTCCCCTATTCCAAACCATCTCCAGCTCTACTGCTGCCTTCACCTGCATCCCCACCTCCTGCTCTTTCACCAGCTCCACTCTGGAAGCACTGCTCCTTGCGCAGCATTACTCCAACAGCCACTGCATTAATGGACAGAAAATTCTCTTATTCTTTCTTTTATAATGCATCTGAAAACTCAGGTCTTCCAATGATACGGTCCCACAGCATTCCCTCCCTGCAACTGCACCCCTTCATGGTATTGAACTGCCCCCAGGGATTTTCTTCTCTACCCAGCTTGGGCACTGTATGGTGCCCTGCACTGAATGTTTGTGGTGCTTTCCACTGGAATATGATTAGAAAAAGGTAAATCATAAGGTTCCTTGAACAGCAGACTGGGAGAGTTTATACTGGTATTTTTAAAAGTAGAAGTATATTAAATACCTGAGCAGCTGCAGCTATCCACAGCAATAGAAAAAATCAGAGAAATCTAAACCATTAACATATTCTCTAACTGAAAGAATAGCATCATTTTAAAATTGTGCTGTGAAGAGCAGAGGGATCTTCCTTTATTGAAAAAGAATATTGGTTTTCAAAACAAAAGAAAAACACTTGAAAAAGAAAAAAAATCAACCAAAGCAAAGCAAATTAACTGGGAAAATTGCACCAAGAGGTAGAACTTTAAATATCTTCAAAAAATTGCACCAAATAACCTTCCAAAAGCTGAGATAAACTAGACTGACTCCAGCTATGGGGCAGAGGTTGACTCCTGCCCTCTGAGGATTGGGCCCAGTCTTCTCATACTTCTGCTAAAATTATAGTTGGCCTAGAAAAGGACAGATCATTCAGTCTTCTTCAATAATACATGCAATTCCTTACAGAGGGGTCAGAGGAAACCTCAGATACTCTGAAGACATGGACAAATGCAAAGGTCCACAGCTTAGGAGCTTTTAGGTCATAAAAGCATAAGAAACGGTGCAAAACAAATATACAAAGGAGATAAAAGCATTTCCTGCTCAGCAGTTCCTGTATATGAAGGACTATATACTATTAGATAATACAGGATTATATATTATATATATCCATCCCTCAGTCTGCAGCTGTTTGGTCTCTGATATACATGCTCTGGGACTTCGTTACACTTCCCATATTGATTTTCTCTACAGATTTCCTCAAAACACAATTTTTCTGTGATGCTACATAACCCAAACTCCTCTTTGCAAACTGGATGGTACAAATGCAAGATGCCCAAGCACCTCACTTTGTTAAAGCTGCAGCAGCTGCAGCTTCACATCCAAGCTGGCTCCTCCCCTGAAAACCCCCATGCGACTCCTACCACCACCTCAAAAATAAGAGAAGAAAGAGAAACTCGCTCTGAATAATCAGAGACTTTTTAAAAGAGAGTGCAGCAAGCTGGATCATGGTAGAAGTATAAAGTACAAAATGGTGGGTGGGAACCTGCTCTTTACTTCTCTTTGAAAACAAGACTGCTGAGGTATCTCATGGCCTGTAGAGCAAGGAAGCGTATTTTGCACAGCCCCATTAAAGCGAACCTGCTGCCTGTGGTTGACACGAAGGGGACAAGGGTAACTTTTCAGCAGAGCCATTGAAATGATGTTAAGTAAGTTGAAAAACACATGGCATATTTGGAAATAGTATTTATGAATACGCTAGGCTTGGCTAAGGATATGTTTTTATTAATATATTAATTATTTATTGAATATTTTAAAATACAGATTCAGGGCACAAGCCATGCAATGATTGATTAGGTTAAGAAGAATTTTGTTCTGTGGATGAGCTAGCTTATAATTCCTCATTTCAGGGTCCGTTGCTTTTTTTTTGCTTCTTTTTTTTTCCTAAAGCATTATTTGCAAGGATTCTGTTCAAAATAGAACAACACAGCTTTGATCATGCATGGGCAATCCTAAATTGTTCTATTTCTAAATATTTCTGAATAATTTGTGCTTCTGCTCCAGAGCTGTTGTCCAGTCTGCTAAGATCTGCCGATGATATCTTGAGAGTATTTTAATTTATTAATGTGAACAGACCTTGTAAATTCACACTTAGCAGTTATTAATTTTCCTTCTGCTCCAGTAGTAGTACAACCAGCCACTTCTGACCAGGGTGGTTCATTTGAAGGGTTTTTTTTGTCTCCTTTCATTTCATAATATTAAACTGTTGTCTTTGCCATGCAAGGATGGCTGTCAAAACAGCCATTCATGCTATAATGGGGCCCAGAGTTTGTGCTTGAGGTCACATTTGTAGAACTGACAAGCTCAAACAGTTCTCTAGAAAGAAAAAATGTTCCAAAAAGTAGATTGAGTTGTACGATATTGGCTGGTTATCCAAAATGTATAAATATTGATGTAGCAGGTTGAGCAATATGAAGTGGAGCTGTGATCAGGAATTGCAGAAAGCTGCTTTAGAGTTGAAATTCTGCTTAGATAATGAATATGCTACAGTCATACACTCCAGCTTTCATTTGCATTCAGTTGTCCCAGGCTGTCAAACAAAATAAATGGCACAGCTCTTGTGAAATCACACCTATATTAACTTTAATATTTTTTTCACCATGTTCAAATTATATCTTTTTCTGTAACACTTTAATTAGACATCCTGGCAACACAGCAACAGATCAAACTGTTCGATGGTTCTGAGACTCCTGTTTTTTGTTAGTTGTATTTTCCTTCCTCACACCCCTTCTTACAATTTACTTCTTGGATTAACTTTCTGAGACTCCCTGCTACCAAAGCACTCATCCTTAACACTACTCCCCAAGTGAAATAACCCTAAGGTGATTATGCAGCAACTACGCTATGCTGGCGGTCTTGCTGTTATGGCTAACACTGCTCACAAACTGGAAAGCCTGTTTAGAAATTCTTTAAAAAATACAAAAAGTTCTGACAGACTGTGATGACTATGATCTGTATTCTTTTTTTTTTTTTTTCATGAGAAATATACATAGAAAAGTCTGGCTAGTTCTCAAAATGGCAAACTACAATTAAAGATGTATCTGTCTCCTCACTGCCCCAGATGGTAGGAGAGAGGAGTAAAAGGAAATAAATAAATAATGAAAAGTTAATAGGTGTTAGCATTTTTATTTTGAACAACAACAAAATAAATAAATCAACATTTTTTATTTCTCAGAAAGACAATTTCCAAGGAGAAAAGTTTCAAAAGAAATACCCAGTTATGTCTCCTCCTTGCCTAGCTTATTTTTGCTCTTAGCTCACTCTAATCTTAACTTGTAATATGCCTAGAGCAGAGATTTGGGTTGTCCTGATAGCCCTACAGACACAATACTGAATATAAAATATACAGTAATAACAGCTTGGTGACCACGTGTGTTATGAAATGTCATACTTTTGACTGAGACAGAGGTGAACAGAAATGAAAGATCATTATGGGAAGCAAAGTGTAGGAAAACTGAAGGGTCAGTGTAGCTTAAAGTTAGCAAACAATATGTTTGGGTGTTTTTTAAAGATTTGATTGCAAGGCAGAGGTATTCACATTGTTGTGCATCATTAATTCAGAGCTTTCAGAGCCAAAATAACTCATAAAGGACATAAGGGCCAGAATTTTGTCTGATGAATTCTCAGCAAGGAGAGCAAAGGTCAAAACCATATGGTTTGCTTTGCTGCTCTTGTTGCCTTTTTTTGATGACAGAACTGAAAAGTCCTGTTGAATTTCATGATTGAATGAATACATAAGTCAATGTAATACTATATTCTAATGACATATTATACTGCAGCTGAAAACAAAGTAAGTGCCAATGTCAAGCTCATCTCTGACCTGCCTCCCCTTTGCTTCCTAAGAGAAGTTGTTAACTAGTATTTATTTACAAGACTGGAAAAAAAAATCTTGGAAAAATGAAGGCTTCGTGCTCAGGTTTCAGGCATGAAATGGTGTCCCACTGTGTCATTCTGGATCTGCCATTTAAAGGCTTACAATGTGTTTGTCTGAACAATCCCTTTTTTTAAAAAAAGAAATTTAGTTCTTTGGAATCTGACAGTCTCAGAAGAGTTGCTCAGATGTTTTTATTAATTAGTTAATATTTGTACAATGCTTAAAGTATCAAGTGCTATATAAATGTTAAGATATTGAATTTGGTCCTACAATTAAATGGCAATTATAAACAATGAAAAATTCATGTTTATGTATTTACTAGGAATTTACATGAGCATGACATATCTGATAGCTTAGCAGAGAGCTCCTAATCTATTCAAATCCATATAAAGTTTAGGGATATGGCCAACAGCCTATTTAAATAACAAAGCAAAAGTCATATTTTCCCATGTGTTTCCACATTAGCTTTTAAGGCTCCAATTAAAAGCAATTTAAGAACAAAACTTTCACATCTGATTTTCCCAAGCATTTTCCCCCTACTAGACCTCTTACACCTGCAAAATAGGTATTTTTGGAATCGTATTTCCATGGAATCGTAGTAAGCTGCACACTACCAAACCAAACTGAACACATGTGGGTTCAGCTTAAAATCTACACCCTTGAAGCCTTCCAGCTCATCTGTTGACATTACAAATGATAAAAGTACCAGAGCAATAGCAGAAAATGCTCAGTGCCTTGTTACTTTTCCTGGCTTTTTCTTTTACATATGAATGTCAGACTGTTATGGAAAAGACTCTTAATGAATCAGCACTCTCACAACAGTGTCACTAATGAACTACTGGTAGCTGGAAATGGGGACTAAAAATACTATGGCTCCCTTTAGTGCACAGTTATCTTATCAATATGCTGTAGCCAGAACTGTTAGGCTGAAAAATGCATTTACTTAAGAAAATGACATCATGAAGCAGAACCACGGTAACAACAATACTTCTGCTGCCAGAACACACTTGTAGTTGGTGGGTGGTTTGTATAACTTGAACACTTAATTAAGTGTATTTTTCCAATAAATGCATGGTAGGACATTAATTTTTACTGATGGCTAAATATCTGCTAAGTAGCTACCCTGTCTCTTAGGCAACCAGGCTAGATTTTAATAACTTGCAGGACAAAAGAGCAACAGGCACATAGAGTATGGTGAGGATGTCAGCATTTCCATTATAAGCCCCATTTTAGCATTGGGGAGGGTACTCTAATTTGAACATTAAAATATGCTGGGGATAGCTTTTAACCAGAAGTGATTTTCTGTTCTTGTAATAAGTGCCATTTGCATCCATTTGGGAGAATCTTAAATGTACGTAGATGGGGGGAGGGAAAAAAGCTTAAACAAAGGGAAAAAAAAGAACAAACAACCCTAAAACAGAAGAGGCTTCAGGGTTTCAATGCACTACTGAGCTTTCATGTTTGACTTAGAGAAACTGATGCAAAAAAATCTCATCTGCCAGCCAGTAACCACCAAAGTCCTTGTGCACTGTGATGGCCCACAACCACACGAGCTCCTTCCTATGGCCACCACTTCCAAGCTAGTCACAGATGGGCCCAAGGTCGCGTGAGACCTTCAAGACACACATAAGAGCCACATAATCTGGCAATGTTGATTGACAGCAATGCCGCTGCCAAGCCAGAGAAACCAGGAGTACAGCTTGCTACTCATGTGATGGTGGGAAAAGGAGGTTCTTTGGAAGTAGAAATTTAAATCAAAACCCTGCTTGGTCTGTAAATCTGAGGATAAGATACTCTCTCTTTGGAGGAGTTTGTGTGTTAAGTTCCACTGGCCTAGGCGCTTTCTAATTCCAACTCCTCATAAATTTAAAATAGCCTTCACTTCCTTTCCTAAATATATTTGCAGGAGTTTTATTTGTGTTCTGAATCAGCTATGAATCAGCCACTCCATGTAAGAGCATTTCAGGTATGGATGAAAATGGTTCCTATATATTCAGTAGTTTGATATATATTTAAAGCTTGTAAAGTTGTTTGCAATGAAAGCTTTTTTATAACTAAACTACATTTTTACTATGAACCAGGCCAATAATACATGTTTTAAAACTATCTGGATACAAGTTTACATTAGTGGCTTAGTTACCATCCACATCTGTAAAAAATAAAACGTAAAAAATAAATAGTGCCTATAAGAACTGTTGTCAAAATTCATTCAGGCAGTTCCATTTTATCCACAATTCATTTCCTATGTTTTAAATACTGAAACATAGATTTATGGTGTCAAGGCATCCTAAACTTGCATAGAAAATAGGCTTCAGAGACCTTAGAGACTTTTAAATAACTTTAAAATAGAGCAGATAAAGTGGTTTCTGTCCAGAGGTTCTTATATTCAAGTTTTTCATGTATTTTTTGGACTAACCTATGCTTCTGACTTTTTCTGTGTTGCCTTTATCACACTATCCCAGCCACTCTGTATTCCTTCAGAAGCAAGAGATAGGAGTCATATCCGAAGTCATGAGGTCAAGCAGTTGTTACCTAATCACTTGTGCTTGGAGAGAGCATAAGGAAGAACCATTCACAACAAAATATATAAAGGTGCTCTCCCAGAGAAAGATTGTGTTTACAGATCTTGTAGTCAAAATAATGACATATATAGAAAGTCCAGTCCTTTGTCTTTGTCCATCTCTATTAAAAAGCCATGGGCCAAAACAAAAGAGGAACTGAAAATCAGAAATTTCTAGGCAATGTAAGTCCAAAATTTCCTAACCTTCCTCAAAAAAAAAAAAAAAAAAAAAAAAAAAAAAAAGACTAGAGGCAGGAAAATTAGCAGAAATATTATAAGCATCAAGTCCATCAAAGTCCAGCAAGTCCATTCAATGATTCCCCTCAATGATGTGTCCTTGCCATTCTTCAGAGGCACTGACTACTTTCAGCAGCATTTGCAGTCACTCGCTGGTGTCAGCACCAAAGTGTTTGCAATGGTTCAGAAGACATTATGCCTTTATTTTCATAGGCTGAGAACAGAGTCACATTATTCTTATTTTAGAGAAGAGGAGTTGAGGTACGGAGACTGAGGGCTTGATTCAGCACTGCGCTGAAGTACTCAGCAGGATGGTACCTCTGAAGGGCCAACTTCAGCCCTCAGCTGAATCAGCCTTGCAGATTAAAAAGTAGACATAACAACTGAGAAGTAACACTCATCTGGTTATAGCTTTAAGTTTGCCAGCCCCATCTAGAACTGCAGGGAACAGATGTGGCCGCCTGAAACTCAGTTACCAAGTGGACGTTACTACGAGCATACACACCCATCCAAAGATTGCTATTCAGCTGTGAATTACGTTGATCTTCTCAAAAGCAGGCCTTGTTATGCATGTACACCAACCTGAGAAAAGGTTAAATACTTCCCTGGCTATTTGCTTGGTAATGAGAACTCACATGTTATTTGACCATGTTTTTTGCAGTGTTTCCTCCTCCTCCCTTTTACAGGCAGAGTGTTGGTGTCTTATTATATCCTTCAACAGTGAACAGGAACACTGTTTACTGTGTATACTTTCCCTATCAGCACTAAGATACAAAACCTTATATATGGATCAGGGAGAAGAGAAAAAGTCCCATCAGAAATGCAAAAATGACATGCTGGGATTTCAAGAGGATTCAACTTCTCAAAATGAAACTTGAACATCTGCTAGATGATATAACCTGAATAAAAGTAATTTTAAAAAAATGAGTTCTGCCCTCTTGTATCCTCCTGACTCATGCCTCATTTTCTACTTCAGAATTTAGGAAAGCAAATGTCTATTTCTGTGTCCATCACCAGAGCGACATCACAGCAAGTTAATTGGAGCTCATGACAGAAAGGCACTATTTTTGCCTTCAAATAAAGATCTTTCTGTTGAACATTTTTTCTTTCTGAGGTAGTGAGAGAAAGTTCTCTAGCTACCAGGAAAGGATCCTCTCTCCCAAAGGTGTTTGAAAATTATGCTTTTTTCATGGCTTGCAAGCTTCAAGATTAGAGTTGCCAACCGTGCTGTATTAAAGAGGATACAGTCAGACTTGGCTGATCAAGCTTAATTTTGCCTTATGTTTGTGTTTCTGAAACACGGTAAACAATTTTTTAGCATGTACATGCTTACTGACTTGTAAACAAGAAACATTTTTCCTTATCTGAATAAAAATGAAATCTACAAACTCATGATCTGTGTATTAATTATGATTTTTATATTCCAAAGCATATTTCTTCATGGATGGGCCTAGACACCACTATCTGTTTATGTGTCCTGATAAAGAAAATTCCAGGCTTGTATCTCAGATAAGCACTACTGAAGCTAAAAGCCACATTTCCTCAGTTTGCTGTCCATGTTGTCACCCAGAAACAGCATTTTTTAGCTCACTTTTGTATTAATGTAGGCATGGACTGGTATGAAGTTCTGCATAGCTTAGATATAGAAATTTATAGATGTTTATAGAAATCTAAATAGCAGTATCCACACCAGTGAGGACTGCTAAATGGGGACTGCCGACGACTGCAGAGTCCAGGGTGCTCATATGAAATGCTTGTTTCCCAGATTCTGACACTGAGTGTCTAAATTTGGATGCTTAAATATATATGTAGCAAACCTATAAGTGAAAACATTATTCAAAAAGAGATGACATTAATCATAGTTCCTAACTATCCAAGCTTCTCTTCACCCGGCCTGTGTTTACCTGTCTCTCAGTCCTCAGAAAGGATGGTCAACAGCTCCTAAGGATGCAGACCTCCCCTATAGGTTAATAAATATTATATCTGCTGGAAAGACAACACAGCTAGGCACAAACAGTCCCAGAGGTTCCTGCAGAGCACTGATCATAACTTTTTGACACAGGTGGTGGAGGAGCCAACAAGGAGAGGTGTGCTGCTGGACCTCGTACTAACAAACAAAGAAGGACTGGTGGAAGATGTGAAGGTCGGGGGCTGCCTTGGCTGCAGTGACCATGAGATCGTGGAGTTCAGGATCCTGCGCGGAGGCAGCAGGGCACCAAGTAGGATCGCAACCCTGGACTTCAGGAGAGCAAACTTTGGCCTCTTCAGGGACCTACTTGGAGGAATCCCATGGGTTAGGGCCCTAGAAGGAAGGGGCCTTCAAGAGAGCTGGTTAATATTCAAACATCACTTCCTCCAGGCTCAAGAGCGGTGCATCCCTATGAGTAGGAAGTCAAGCAAAGGAGGCAGGAGACCTGCATGGATGAGCAAGGAGCTCCTGGCAAAACTCAACCAGAAGAAGGAAGTATACAGAAAGTGGAAAGGGGGACAGGCCACTTGGGAGGAATATAGGAACATTGTCAGAGTATGCAGGGATGCGCTGAGGAAGGCTAAGGCCCGTTTGGAATTAAATCTGGCTAGAGATGTCAAGGACAGCAAGAAGGGCTTCTTCAAATACATCAGCAGCAAGAGGAAGACTAGGGAAAATGTGGGCCCTTTGCTGAATGGGGTGGGTGCCCTGGTGACGAAGGATGCAGAGAAGGCAGAGTTACTGAATGCCACCTTTGCTTCAGTCTTTACTGGTCAGGCCAGCCCTCAGGAACCCCAGAGCCTGGAGGCAAGAGAGAAAGTCTGGAGAAAGGAAGACTTTCCCTTGGTGGAGGAGGAGTGGGTTAGAGATCATTTAAGCAAACTTGACACCCACAAATCCATGGGCCCTGATGGGATGCACCCACGAGTGCTGAGGGAGCTGGCGGATGTCATTGCTAAGCCACTCTCCATCATCTTTGAAAGCTCATGGAGAACAGGAGAGGTGCCTGAGGACTGGAAGAAAGCCAATGTCACCGCAGTCTTCAAAAAGGGCAAGAAGGAGGACCCAGGGAACTACAGGCCAGTCAGCCTCACCTCCATCCCTGGAAAGGTGATGGAGCAGCTCATCCTGGAGGCCATCTCCAAGCATGTGGAGGAAAAGAAGGTGATCAGGAGTAGTCAGCATGGCTTCACCAAGGGGAAATGATGCCTAACCAATCTGATAGCCTTCTATGATGGAATGACTGGCTGGGTAGATGAGGGGAGAGCAGTGGATGTTGTCTACCTTGACTTCAGCAAGGCTTTTGACACTGTCTCCCATAACATCCTCATACGGAAGCTCAGGAAGTGTGGGCTAGATGAGTGGACAGTGAGGTGGATTGAGAAGTGGCTGAATGGCAGAGCTCAGAGAGTTGTGATCAGTGGCACAGAGTCTAGTTGGAGGCCTGTAGCTAGCGGTGTCCCCCAGGGGTCAGTACTGGGTCCAGTCTTGTTCAACTTCTTCATCAACGACCTGGATGAAGGGACAGAGTGCACCCTCAGCAAGTTTGCTGACGATACAGAACTGGGAGGAGTGGCGGATACACCAGGGGGGCTGTGCTGCCATTCAGAGAGACTTGGACAGGTTGGAGAGGTGGGCGGAGAGGAACCTCATGAAGTTCAACAAAGGCAAGTGCAGGGTCCTGCACCTAGGGAGGAATAACCCCCGGCACCAGTACAGGTTGGGGGTTGACCTGCTGGAGAGCAGCTCTGCCGAGAAGGACCTGGGAGTGCTGGTGGACACCAAGTTAAGCATGAGGCAGCAATGTGCCCTTGTGGCCAAGAAGGCCAATGGTATCCTGGGGTGCATCAGGAAGAGTGTTGCCAGCAGGTCGAGGGAGGTGATCCTCCCCCTCTACTCAGCCCTGGTGAGGCCACATCTGGAGTACTGCGTCCAGTTCTGGGCTCCCCAGTGCAAGAGGGATGTGGCACTACTGGAGCAAGTCCAGCGAAGGGCTACAAAGATGATTAGGGGACTGGAGCATCTCTCTTATGAGGAAAGACTGAGAGAGCTTGGCCTGTTTAGCCTGGAGAAGAGAAGGCTGAGGTGGGATCTTATCAACGTGTACAAGTATCTGAAGGGAGGGTGTCGAGAGGATGGGACCAGACTCTTTTCAGTGGTGCCCAGTGACAGGACGCGAGGCAACGGGCACAAACTGAAACACAGACACTTCCATCCGAATATGAGGAAAAACTTTTTCACTGTGAGGGTGACAGAGCACTGGAACAGGTTGCCCCGAGAGGTTGTGGAGTCTCCTTCTCTGGAGATATTCAAAACACGCCTGGATGTGATCCTGTGCAATGTGCTCTAGGTGACCCTGCTTGAGCAGGGGGGTTGGACTAGATGATCTCCAGAGGTCCCTTCCAACCTCAACCATTCTGTGATTCTGTGATTCTGTAAAGTGTCTCAGTCCAGTAGGAGATTCACTACAAACAAATATCATCAGTAATTTATAAAAGGGAATTGTGCATAAGCAGATACACATCAGGCATCTTCTTAATTTTTCTACTGAAATAACAGCCCATACTTTACTCAATCAGCTAGCACGAGAAGGATTCAGCTGTAGCTTTTATTCTGCTGCTTTTCTCGCAGTCTAGCAGAAGTACTCAAAAAAGGCCTTGAATTGTGGCTCCATCGTCTGTATCTTGAAATCTTAGAGACTCTAGTCCAGAGATGAACGCAAGTTAAGGTATGCATTTCTCTGGGCAGCACTGTGAAAACCTCTCTTCTGAAAAGCCCCTCCACGTTAAACAAACTATAGGGTCAGTCGTACAGTATATGGAGAAATGCTGTTATAGTGCCTGACCAGATGAGGAGGAAAAACAGAGCCATTATGATGGTTTTATGGACTTTCTGACTATATTCCTAAGTGTCACACAATTTTAACATTGCTCTGACACGTTAATATGTGCAACTTGCCTCCAGGGGCTAAGATTAAGTAGCAACAAAACTGAAGGGAAAAGCTTTGGCAATAAATGGTGAGAAATTTTTTGTGAGCGCTCTTTTTCCTATGCAAATACTTTATTCAAGAAACAGGGGAAAAAATGAAGCGCACAGATTATTAAAATCAGGCTCACAACAGGCAAACTTGCATTATTAACAGTCTTACATACATTAATTCTCTGGGTTTTTTTCCAAAGAAGACATTGTGTGAATAAAACTCCAGCATCTGTGCACCCCCTCTCCATGTAGCCCCCATCCAATGCGTGCAGTGTGTGTCTTGCAACGCAGGCAGGGGCAGTCAGGGCTGGCAAGCCAGGGCCACAGTCAGGAGAACAGGACCTCAGGAAAGAGAGGCTGCAGGGAGACCCCAGGGACAAGAACGAGGCAAAAGGTCCATGTGCTCCACTGGGTCAGAAAAGGGCAGAGCCATGGCCATTTCCAGGGAAATGAGCAACAGAAAAGGTCAAAGGCAAGAAAGAGGCAACGTTGGAGCCGGTGCAGGGCCACAGTCATGGCAAAGACCATGATATGAGCAAGGACCAGAACAGAAAGGCAGGATGAGGAATGCAAATTGCCCAACAGGAGTGGGAGAGGCAGAGCCAGGCCCTCTACCACGCTCATGCTAGGGCCTGACCCAAGGACCACAGGAGATGGCAGCACATGGAGCGATCCAGGAAACCTTTCAGAAAGCCATCATTGCTGCCTTTTAACATAGCCAGCTATTCCTAAATATTCGTGCCCAGGACAAGCTGCTTTCATCAGCTGAAGAGGAATATTTTCCAGATTCTCCCAGTCAAGCCAGCTCATCTTTATTTCACTCTTTGATCTGAGAGGAATGTGTTTTTAGAAGGTATTTCTAAAGAGGAAAGAGAAGTCATTTGGAATATGAAAGGGAGAGATGCTGTGAGAATAAGGGACAGCAGAGAGAGCGTGCAGCAAAGGTAGAGGGAACACAAAGGCAACAAAAATAGATGGCATCTTGGAGCGCAAAAAACAACAAGAGCAGAAATCAATAGACAAGGGCCCAGGTGAGGGGCCGGGAGACAAACCAGGCTCAGCAAAGGAAATAATAGAGAGGGACAAGAGTACCTCAAGTTACTCCTCCACCATGGGATGGTCACTCTGGCTGGAAAAAAGCACAGCACCGTTAAAAGAAAGCTGCTGAGCTGCCATCCAGTGGGGCTCCACAGCAGTGTGGGTTGGAGGGAGAGGTGAGCTCGCCAGGAGGTGAGGGTTTCATCCCATGTACGAAGGGCTGGACAGCCTTTAGCCTTTGGTGCCACGCAGGGCTTGGTGCTCCAAGCCAGGCTGATGGGGTTTACACATGGGGATGCACACGTGGTGCTGTGCATACATGGGAAAGCAGTTTGAGACAAGTAACAAGTCTGAGCTGCAGTCCTGGAGGGAACATATTTATACTGTTGAAATTGGATGGCAAAGAAATGAAAAGCACAAGTAAAACATTTTAATACCATTAATTAATTGGTTCTATATAGCTTTATATATTATATTTAAAGCTCTTGGATTTTTTTTCAAAGTCAATTAACTCAGCTTTGTGTTCTAAGTAAATAAAAATCTCAATTTAGAAACAGTACTTTTTACACTGAGCGGAAGAAGAAATCAGACCCCTAATTCTGACCCCTACTTTGCAAATCACCAATCTTTCCACAGCGAGATTAAATGCACTGTTGTTGTTCTGCCAGCCTTTAACACAAATTAATGACTTAAATTACCTTTCATCTCACCTTATAAATTCTACCTTGAAGCAGCAGAAAGCCCAAGGGCTCTCGCATAACCAGATGAAGACAGTTTCATTGCATTGAATCCTTCCCGTCTTGCTCCACTTTACATCAATTCTTTATAAGAAGAACTCTCCAGGGCTAACAAAGAAGCAGGCCACACAACAGAAGGTGCAGTGGGACTTTCTGAGGTAAAAGCCTGTCTCACGGTGACTCAGTGCACTCCATTTGTTCTAGGAAACACAGGGCACATCGAACACGGCAGATGTGCCCTCACTTGCTAGGCTTCAGACAAATGCAATCAAATCTATTTTAATCATCTATGCAATGCAAATGTGTTCCACTTGCACACCCACAAGATCCATTGTCTTCCTCGCTGAAGCATACTATAATGCCAATTAAACATTGTTGCGAACTTAATAGGTGTTCTGATTGCCTATGGGAAATTATCTTTACTTTATTATTATTATTATTATTATCTTACATCACAAAGATTTTTAAATGTTCTAATAATTGTTTTAGGATTTGTTTGCATTCTCCCTTTTTCAGCTCTGTGGTCAACACCCATCTAGTCTGAGCAATCAAACCAATATTTACACTCAAAGGGACAACACTGCATAATTCCAAGTATTAAAAATACCCTCCCAAAGTTCTTCCAAATGGGCTGCACACAGATGTGGCAGTTGCATTAATCTACTGGCAATCTCGCTCACATGCACGCACTCACATACAGCCCCTTTGTTTCTCTGCTAGAAATGGCCAGGCAGCTGTAAAGATGTTTATTCTCAGGCCCACATGAAAAATGTTTGCAGAATGTATGTAGCCTACAAAGTCAAGAATGATAAGCATTTAAATCAGAGTGGCCATGCAAAGTCAATATTTCGATATCAGAGGAATTGATTCTTGATCTAGTGCCAGCAATGTGTACTCAATGTACTGCAGAAAAATCCTCTCCCAGCCTTCCTGCCAGCACACTGTTAGAGATGACAAGCATGCAGTTATCTGATAGAGCAGATATTTGTTCCAAAAGACGATTTTCATTTCAAAGACAAAACATGAAAAGAGCTTACTTGTGGGGAAACCAAATACTGTAGTCTCCTCTTGATAAATCAAGCTACAGAGAAATAAAGCCAACGAGAGCAGGATTCTGAAAAGAACTTCTGTAGTTCTTTTCATGCTTTTTCAGCTACTCAGCTGGCTTAACTCTGCCAACTAATAATCTTGTGTTTTCCCAAGATGTGTTGAGAAAGAGTTTATTTGCAAATAATTATTTAGTGATAAGGATGCATGTCTGTTTGCTTTTAAACAGACCCTACAAAGCTAATTAGGGGGCTTAGGGTAGAACACAGAGTCCTATATGGTTTATATCTTAAGCTGCTAATTATGGGATTTTCAACAGCATCTCTTTCTTTCCTTTGCAGAGGACTAATACATTATTACTCTACAATAAAAACCCTGTTTCAGTGAAAAAGGTGAAATTTATTTATGTCACAGTCTTGTCAGCTCTCTTCATCACTGGATTTACATAAAAGTAACCAAGTCCAAGTAATAACAGGAGGGAGAGGCCTTCTTAGCCTTCAGGACCCAAGCACTAGCACAATAGTCCTTTTATATTCTGTAAGAACATCTTCGTTATTTGGGCCTGGACCTCCAGATAAACTGTCTAATTGTAGCTAGCAAGCAGCATGCCCTTGACACAACATGGAATAAATATAACCTGCCCTTTTGAGTGCACCGCTGTGCTCAAAACCTACTTTAGGTCTTAACATTGCTAACTGGTTCCTATACAAAGAAACTTAAGCGTGCTTGTACCCACAGAATGGGAAGGAGACATAATAAATAACATCACATTTAACACTACTTTATTTTCAGTCTACATTAAGAGGGATTGATCCAAAATTGCTAGCATCTGATTACTTTAAGTAAGGGCCTACCTAGCTCTCTGCTCTCCCTCAGTGCATAATAAATAATTACCTGTATACTTTATTTCACTGTCAGTCTTTAATGCAAGTCCAAACATGAAGTGTCTGTCCAGTTTCTAAAAAGAGAAGTAAAGGGTAGACTATAGCGAAAATTAATCAGAAGCATATCAGAACCTTACTGGGATGCAGCCCAATTAAATTCAATACACACATCCACTGTGGAGGCCATTAATAAGCTGCTAACAATTTCTGTATGTCCCTGCTGGGCTTTATACAAAATTTTGCCACTATAATGAACTCTGCAGGCTTTACAGGTGGGATTTTCAAAAGTGTTCAACAGTGACCCAGCTCTGCTCTCCTTGAAGTCAGCAGGAATTTTAACCACCGGCTTTAGAGGGGAGGTAGAGAAAGGTCAGCCTCGAATGCTTTTCAAAATCCCACCCCACCAATCTGCTGAAGCCCTGCAGAATTCTGTGGGGAGAGAAGTTTTGTTGCATTTATTGTACAAAATAAAGCCTTTTTATAGGATGAAAATACAATTATGTGCAGCAGAAGTACAGAATATTTTTGCATTGTTTATTTGCCAAAAGAACTAACCTTCGAAACAATACCTAAGCATACACAAACAAACAAATCATTCCTGCCCAGGGTGCAGGGAGGCTAAGTTTGATGGTGCTCACATGTATAGGCTAGAGACCCAAAACACAGCTATTGAACTAATCCCCAGAATAAAAAAAACTCTCAAAAACCAGAGCTGCATGCAAGACTAATAGGCTAAAAAAATATGCAAACTGAATAGGAAAAGGCCCTGAATTTTTGAAACCTGCTTCTGAGGTTCAAACTCTCTGACAGACTGCGGGAAGACAGAGCAAGTAATAGCAGTTCTACTAGCAGGCTATTGATTCAGGCTTCAGATTAATTATAAATTCATAATTAATTATGAAGTGCTACCCCTTGCTCTTCTTTCCTGTGGCCTGAGGAAGAGATGGATTCTCAAAAGCTCAGAGCCAATTTCCGTTTTATTTTTAGTCAGTCAATCTCACAAAAGGTCTTACCTACAACTTGGGGACTTGCTCTTTTATATTCCATCCATGTATAGGCTAATCAGCTGGTGCAGTGATCTGTGACACTTAAATAGGAAAGACGCATATAAAAAGGGAAGGGAGAGCAGAAGGGATCCAAGTGCACTGCCAGGGCTGCAGCAAGGGCAAAGCAGGAAGGGTGTCCCCCCTCGACAGCCCATGGAGCGAGGTGCCACAGAGGGGCAAATATTGGGTCCCCACCAGCGGCTCCACTGCTGTTGCCCTGTGAAGGGCCAGGGCAGTCCGTGGGTGCAGATGGGCACACGCAGGGGACGGAGAGGAGCACACGCAGAGGGCCACGACGTGGAGGGTGCCTGGACGTCCCACTGTGGCCGTGCCCTGGTGACCTTCCCCGTCCCCCCGCAGAATCCACCTCTGCGGCATGTGTGCATGTGGGGTCTCTCCCCCGCTGTGCGGTCACGCCATAGTGCCAACAGGGGAACACAGCCGCAACAGGCCACATCGTTACACGCCAGGCCAGACAGCACACCCGCAGAATCACTGCATTGCAAAACGGTTGAGGTTGGAAGGGACCTCTGGAGATCAACTAGTCCAAGCCCCCCGCTCAGGCAGGGTAACCTAGAGCAGATTGCCCAGGAACCTGTCCAGATGGTTTTGAATATCTCCAGGGATGCAGGCTCCAAGGATGGAGACCCCCTTTCACACACAGCTTTCCTCTGGTCCACCTAGGGAGGGACTCAGGTAGCAGATCGATATGCTCACCCAGACGAAGAAGACACAGAGGCAAGTAGGTAATTTGGGTCCACGGCACAGTAGGGAACAGAGGAGGACTCTCCCCACACCAAGCTCTGCAGAAGCACTCATCCTCAAGCCCAGCTGTCCCTGCTTCTTCCTTGAGAGAGCTTTCGGGTTTGGTTTGGTCTCTTGCATAGGGAGCAAAAGAAAGGAGCTTCCCATTGGAAAACTCTCCGAGGAAAATTTCAAAATCCAGTTTTGAAATAATAAGGGAAGCCACTGTAGCGGCTTTTAATCTGGGAGGTCAATAATCCAATAACAGCTTAATGAGACAAGAACTTCCAAAGAAAGCCTCTTGGAATGATGCAGCATTGTTTTATGAATCACGGCTTACATTTAATAAGAAGGTGTTAGGCTTTTAGTGTTCCCTGTCACTCAGCACTGAAGGCATTTTAGCAATCCCATCCCACTTTGTTTTATACTGTGTGCTGGCGGCCTGACTCAGGAGGAAAAGGTAGAAAAAACAACTAAAACAGCGTCCTGGCAACCCCTGCACACTCTGATCACGGGTGCAGTGGTGACAATGCACCGACTCCAACTGCCCACACTTTGGTGCATCTTTCTGCCTGATTTTGCCAGTCCTTTAGCAAGACATCGTCGCCTTTGTAGAGCTGTTATCTTGTAAAACCAAAGCCAGCCGGATTACGGGGCTGCCGCCTGAATCCCCGCAGCCACGCCGTGCCACTAGTTCTGCAATCCCAGAGCCAGATGCCAGTCCCGGGAGCTGAAGAGCCGCAGGACACTGTGGCTCTCCCTCCCCACCCAGCCACCGCGCGAGCTCCGGTGAAGTGCTTTTGCTTCTCTTTGTCGAGTTTCTAGCTCTATGAATTTATGACTGATCCATCTGAATATGCATTTTGTATATTTATTTCAGATCTTTCTGCTAGCATACATCCTGCTAAGAAGCAGTACCTGAGAGGGAAAACCGTGGTATAGGCAGCCCAACACATTGATACAGTATTTTGTTTCAGTTGCTTATTAAAGGACAGAGCGGTTACAGCAAAATTTTTGCTTACAGTTACAAAATCAACATATAATAGGTAATTAAACTTTCAGTGTCCGGTAAACACTGATCTCTAATCCATTATGTTTGCTCATCCCAGGACAGAACAGGTTAAATAAAATACTGTTCTACGAATCTTTTGGTAGATGGCAGGAAACAAAAAGATAGCAGACCATGTGGTATTACTAGCTCACCTGGTGTGAATTAGGAATCATCCTGAAGAAGGACAAGGTGATTTGGGGAAGTAACATAGAGCTGATTCTGAAGAAAGGGGCATTCCCTTGCTAGTTCTGTCACCACTTTCCTGTGTAATCTCAGGCAATTTACTTACCTTGTTTTAATTTTCTGCTCTAAGAGAGGAATATATGGAACCTGCCTTGCTTGCCTGTTCTTCAGAGTAGAACCTGACTATAAACATATGTATTGGATGGCACCAGCCACAACTCAGCCCTGGACTTGATTGGAGCTGGTAGCTGTTATCACAATAAAAATCAGTAAATAAATCATGATGTATAAGAAAAGCATTTGGCCTGAATTTCCAATGACATGTGACCAGAAGATGGCAATATTCAAAACTGAGGACTGATACAGGCGTATTTGTGGGTCGTATGTGTTGCAGTCCCCCCAGCTTGCCCCCACCGCGGTCTGTCAGTGATACGAAATCTCCACAACCGGCTGAAATCACCTTCTGAGCCAGGAGTAGGAGTAGGTAATTTAGTTTCCATGGTAATGTAGTTCTGGACCATTCTTAAGCAGAAGCTGCCAAGTATGACAAATGGTAGGTACTGATTTTTTTATGTGAACAGCTATTCACTATGAATTGAAATGAGATTGCCAAATTCACTTTCCTTGGGACTGGAGCGAGGGTCAAAAGCTATTGTTACATTCAAGCCATAGTCCAAAACTAGCACTTTAGCCACCCATCTCCAGCTGCAATATAGAATTTTTTAAGTCATAGAATAAAAATGAATGACTCAATATCAGAGTTGTCAAATGGATGAGACAGATTTACATCAAGCAATTCTAAAATGTTCTGTAGCCATGAATTAAAGGAAACATATGATAAATGACTCTTATTCATTCCCTTATGGGGAAGAAATTCTGTTTTAAACATTGCTGACTGTTGTGCAGTTCCTATTATATATATGTATATATGAAACCTGGATTGGGATAAATACACAAAATGGTAAGTGCTTGAATTCAGCTAGTTTTCCTGCATGAGCCATCACTGCATAATAAACCATGGTAGGTTTTGCACTCTGCTAATCTCCCCAAACAGTATGTAATTGGTCTTGGAAAATGCTGTAATATAGCAATTAGTAACATGACAAATAAAAGAGAAAAAGGTCCTTTTATTTTAGCCTTGTTTTCCTTCAGAATGAAGCAGTAGGAAGACAGGGTCACCAGATCAACTGATATTTAACACCAGCTCTGCCATAAAAGAAGCCCAAGAAGTAACTCAATTTTGCCCAGGCTGGGAAAATCGGAGGTACAGGAAGGGGAGCAGGGTCCGGCCAGCCTCTGATTTTCCCAACCGTATGCAGATTAGCCGGGCCATTTTGGCGGGGTGCTGCTTGCCTGCCTGCAGCGGCCGCGCCAGCCCCAACCAGGCAGCGTGGGCTCCCCAGCGCTCTCCCGCGGACCCACAGCAAGCGGCATTGAAGCGCCGGTGGGATTTAAGTGTTCGTCTATCAAGAGCTACCTGCGGCTTACTTGTGAACCAGCAGACACTGAATGGGAAACCTGTGAAAGAAGCGGCTCCTGGAAAGGGATGGTCACCTTTATGTTAGTAACTCCATTTATGACGTTACCTTTGACAAATACAAAGAGGGGAACAAAACATTGCAAGTATGAAAAAAGGGAGAGATTCCAAAGTCGCTCGGTCCCGTGAAAAGCAAGTGGGAGAAAAACAGCTAAGAAACATCATGACAAAATAACATTTTCTGCCTTTATAGCACCTTTCCTCAAGCTGGCATTCAAAGCCTTTTGTAAACATTCATTAAGCTACCTAGCGTTTCTGCGCATTAAAAGAATAGTTCTCTGTGACATACTCTGTCTTCTTTGTTACTCTCTGTAAAATGCTTAGACTAAAGGGTTCTCACCCTTTGGGTTTTAGACATTTACACAATACAGTTGAAAGCAGCCAGAATTGAGACACAGGCAAGTTAATTGACTTGTTTGGGGTGATACAATAAGCTGATTGCAGAGGCAGAAATAGAAACACTGGTATGTAATGGGTACAGCGGATATTCAGAGCTCACTCTGAGTGAGGTCCTGTCTGTCTGTCCCCGGGCCCTGCACAGATGCCTTCAGCCTGCCGAGACCACGCACGCCTCTGCCCGTGTCCTTTCCAGCCAGCTCCCAGCCCTGCTCCCGGCTGTCGGTATTGCAGCAGGATGCCGAAAGGGTGGGGGACATTTCGGCACTCGTTTCCGGCTCTTGGAAAGCAACATCAGGTCTCATGGGGGACCTGGATCCTAGCATGGTGGAGTGGAGATATCTTTCATGAGCTGTAATTAGCACCGATTCCCCAAGTGCTGGCGGTCACCCTCAACTAGAGGACAGCTATCATGGGAAGGGGGACTCACTCCCTCTCGCAGGTGCATTGCATTGCAAGGGGACGGGCGCTGGTGGCTCGGGTCTGCTGCAAGTGCCGCACAGCGTCCATAGGCATTGCCTAGCCAGGATGGCCAGAGGTCAAGGGAGGTAACATTAGTCCACAGCAGGCTGTTACTATTATTTAGCAACTAATCTCCACAAAGAACAACAGGGTTTTAGCTAGCCACTCAGCACCAGGCACCTGTGAGTGCTGCGGAAATGGAGGTTTGTGAGGTGAAAAATACTGTGGGTTATGCCGTTGGCAGTGAGTTTAACTAACATATCTGAACTAATAATAGATATTATGAGACAGGGCTTCCCAAATTGCACTGGGGTCACTACTGGTCATATCTCCCACAAGGGATGCCTGAAACTGTTCGTCACCAACATATAGGTAATTGTTTGGCAGGCCTTACCACCCAAACAAGTCAGATTGATGCAGAGGGCTGTAAGATCTGCAGTTTATCTCCTTGCAAAAGCAGGGAGTTTGTTTTTCTCCTAGTATTACAATTATAAGTGGGATGCCTGTGCCCCTACGTGCCCCAGATGGCCATCAGTAGTACTGAACAGGTAACTGGGTAAGCATTACAGCCCTTGAAGTAATTCCTTCCCTGTGTGCAAAGAGGGAATATTTGTAACCTGCTATCACATAGCACTTCAGGAAGTCAGGAGACTTTGTAAGACAGTGAGCAGACATTGGAAATTTGCTTTGCCCACAAACCTTATTGACTATCATGAGTTTCTCCTGTATGGAAAGCTTTTACAGCTTCACCCGCAAAAGTGGGAAGCTCTGTGGGAAGCTCCACCTCACCTAGATAGTCCTGCAACAAACAGAGAGCAAGCTGCATGCTGTTTGCCTTAAAGGACTTTTTCATTAATTTAGCCACTGGGATTTATAATGCAGCCTGTCTGGGACAATGCATTAATAGTCTCATTCTGCCAGTGTGACAGAATGACAAAGAGCCCAGTATGTGCTGAAATATGCACTCCCCTTGCTAAGCCTGTAATCCCAGCTTTGATGTTTTTTTTTTTGTTTAAGTAATCAGCACAAACTAGTGAGAATGAATCAGAAGCTGCACATATAATTTTGTCTTCTGCTTGGCTTCCATCTTTGATCAGAGACTGAAGAGGATGGGCTGAGGGAATTGCACAGCTTCTGCCCTCAGATGATGTTAAAAACCAGTTTGTCATACACAGTATCCTCTGTAACAATTACTTTCTTGGTCATAAGCACAGAAACCCTCCTGTCTTCCCTGCAATTTCCTTCGTAAGGACAACAAAAGCACAGACACACTTCCCTAATTCTGACTGCTGCTAGCATTCAGCTCCAAAGTTGCTCTGTCACCCAGCCATTTTTCCACCCTCAAACAGATCCTCAATTACGGCCCCAGAATGGGTGGCCATGTCATGAGACCTGTTACAGAACCTGTTTCAGCAACCTCACCTGTAGCAGGGTCAGTTTTGAGGGTCATTTCTACCACCAGGGATCTCCTACACCATCATCCTCCTTCCCTTTGCCTCCAACCTAGAAATCAGGATGTCCTTGCTCAGATACCTGTCACTCATTGCGGGGATGCTGCCACCACTGTGGCTGTGAACAGTCAAATTCTTCCATCCTTTTGGCACAGCTTCAAAGAGTTGCCAGACTCTGGTTGCCATTTCTAATTCTTTGATTTATGGAAGGTGCTTGCTAACTTTTTAATGAGCTTGCTCTGCTGAATACACAATTCTCATCTTCTCTGACTCCACGGGGTGCCATCAGACAGACAGAGGGATCCCTGGATCATAGTCCCAATGGCGGTTAGTTGGCACCTTTGTAAGATCTAGCCAGCCCACAGCACACTGATTTAGTACTTCGGCGCTGAGGTGAACCGATTACTGTAGAAATGAGACAGGTCATGTGGAAAGAAAGGCTAAAGGCCAAAGAGTGCACAGCTTTAGTTCACAGGGGATGATGAGCAGAAAGGGTGGAAAATACAGACCCAGAGACCTGAGAGGCTATAAAATCCGAGCACTCTTGTGCTTCAAGGACAATATGAATACATTGCAATGTGAGTACATTGCAAGGTGAGGAACTGTCCTGCAGCCAGCAACACTCCAGGCAAGCGAGCTGGTGTTCTGAGCACATATAAGCTTATATCCCTGCTAAGGTCAACAGTAAATTCCCATTGATCTCATGAGGGCCTGGATGTTCAATTAGTGGAAGGTTACTTGACTGTATGTACAATTATGCATCATTTGTCATTATTAAATTATCTCTTCTCTGCCTTCCAGTTGACTTCTGAAAGCAGATAATATAGTATATCACTGCGTAAGACTGAATGTACAGTTGTACTTACTTTTAAAAAAAAAACCCAGTGATAGAAGCCATTAATGACATACCTTCTTCCTCTGGGCCAGTCTTTCACATGGACAAAAACTGGGTTCTAACTGTTTTTAAGAAGTGTCATGAAAAATGATCTTACTGGAAGCTTTAAAAAATGAACTGAGTTTGCATGCTTGAATTTAGTTAGTGTATGATTATTACTTACTGACAACTTAAAACCTTCTTCTACTGTTAATAGCTAACATACTTTCCACAGAAAAGATGCTGAGAGTTGTTTTTTCTGTTCCTCTAAAAATTTTGTTTTACAAGCAAGATTCAAATAGTCTGCACCTGCTGTTTCAAGAGCCCTGAGAAGTTGTGAAGCTCCCTGGTGTGCCTCAACAAGTTGCTTTTACAGTGCTGTGGAGCATTCAGAAATAGTTGTACATCACTTCCTCCTATTCTCTTTTAAACCCATACACAGAAAGTCTATTAAACTTCAACTGAGTCAACACTTGTGCTTATGCATTCAGAAAAGTCACTGAATGTTACAATGAAGTACAAACTGTTCTAGTGCAAGAAGTTGCATACAGAACTACAAGAGAAGGATAGGTTTCTTCCCCTCTGTAATGTATTACTTGATGCTAGCTACAGAAACACTAGAATTACAGAGGCTTCCTCAAAATCAGTGTGGCTCCAAAAGCTCCATAAGCTAGAAGCTTATTTGAATATGCAATATTTTCAAAGTTGAAGCAGGGCCTGAGGTAGTCAGGCCAAAGAGAGATTGTGAGGACAGGCTCTAGGAAGCAGATAAGTGTAAACACATTGCTTCCTCCAGCACATGAGCCACAGAGTCTGGAAGTGGCTGAGAACATAAGGACAAGCTTGGGAGAGGAGGAGGAGGCGAAGGGAGTGGCAAGCCGTGGTGATAAGCCAATTGATAAGCCACGTTGGCAGAACATTTGTCACTGCTGATAAGAGGAGCTGAGGAGAGACAGAGATGTGAAAATGGCATGCCAGGCAGCTGGAAGCTGATGCTCAGATACAAGTGTTAGTCAGAGCTGAGTCACGGGTGGGATGCTGGCAAGGTTTTGGCAGCAGTGTTTTGGATCGCCTCAAGGAATAAAGTGTGAGGAGTTGGAAATGCCAGATGAAGGGTGGTTTACAGTATTCAGGACAAGAGGAGCAGGAGCATCACCCGGTTCTCCATCACGAGTGAATGGGAAAGGACCAGCTTCTGAGGCAGTTTGGAGAAATCCCATCAGCAGTTGCCCCAGTGCGCACGGAAGGAAGGCAAAGTGCTAGAACATGAAAGACAGAAAAGGAAGTGGCTGGTTATTCAGTTCAATATCAAGTTTCTCTGCAGCATTTCTCACACAGGTATTAAGCATTACAGAACCATGATGAACTATCATCTCCTTTTTATAGGTAGGACCTTCACACATAGAAAAATAAAGCAATTTTCCCCCAAGTTAACCAGCAGGTCATTGGCAAAGCTGGGTTCTCAATCCAAGGATCCCAAATCCCAGTCTAGTCTGGGATGTGAGCCCTATTCTCCATTTGCAGTCAGATTATTGAATTAAAAAAATGTGAGATGATTACAATTGTCCAGAAATCATCCATACAATCATCTTTATGTGATGAGCTTTTTCCTGTTCTCTCTTTATGTTGACTATTTGCTACTGATCATTTGTGGTGTGAGGAGTCAATTCATAGTATTATTTTCCTTTCCTGACTGGGTAACAAGTTTCTTGAAAAGGTAGTAGCTTAAAAAAAAGCATACATTCCCCAAATCCATCTGAACAAAATCTATATTCTGTACAGGTTCTTGGGACCAGTAAACAAGAAGCACATATAGATGTGAGCTGAACACAGAATCCAAACAAATATTTGAGGCACCTGTTTTGCTGTGTTCAGATTATTAGGCTAAAAGATGAACACAAAGGAGGAGGGTGCTTATGTAGTGCAATGGGGAAAATGGAAAGCAACTGACAATCACTCTAAAATACCTAGGCCCTTTTTTTGTCTAGTGCTAGAGTATGTAGGCTCCTGAGCAATGGTCCTGTGCTGTAAATAGCCACTTTAAAAGGATGTATCTTGAAATGAATGCATTACTTATGCTATGCAAGAAAGCTGTTATTTATAAAAAAGAAAAAGAAAACTTACCAAGACATCACACAGTAAGTGAAAGAGCACACTGGGGACTCCGTTCTGTCACCTAAACACAGCTCCCTTGTGCCATTTGAAACGCCCTGCAGTATCCTCTTTGGTATCACAGCTGCCTCCCAAAAAGGCATAGGTCCTCCCATAGGTCTCTGTCATATCTGCTTGCTCAGCGCACGTCTCGCACACTCCAGTACCTCTCAAGTGGCACTAGACACTTATGTGCAGGCAACTGAATTAAGCTGGGTCTGATTCTCACCCTACTTCCATATAAAACAGAAGTAGGTTCAAAAAGCCAGTGAAGGAAAATGGCTTCAGAGTGAGTTCCTTTCTTTCCATGTATGCAATACCATATATAAGATTTGGCACTTTAAATGCCTGATCCAAAGCCCACTGAATTCAGTAAATGGAATGCTTTCCCAGTGTCAGAGTGCCCCGGATTAGGGCCGGAATCGGCATATTCATACACTCCTTCTCGGCTTCACTGTGAATTTCACACGTGCTCTGCTCTGCAGCCAGCCTAGAAATTATGAATTGCTGCTTGTAACGTTAATACTTTGTCCACAAAATGAATGTGATCTGTCTTCATTGTCTCCACAGAAAAAAGTTTTTATACTTCCATTTCTTCTACAAACAAAATCAACATATAATTTATGTTTGTGAGCAAAGTAATTTTATGGTATTTCTCTTTGTTGACAGAATGATTGGAATAAAATTACATTCTGTTGACAAAAAATGTGATGAAATGTCATTTGTGAACATTATGAACAAAAGAGTTTGACAAAATGCAGTTTGCCAATGGGATATAGGATAGGTTTTAGCAAAATGAATTTTGTCTGTCTGCTATTTGTCCTAGGAATGATGTGTGAAGTTTTACAAAATCCACCCTGTCAGAATAAGAAGTAAAAATTTCACCTGCAAAAGGATACTGTAAGTGTAAACATTCCCTTTACAGAAGCCACTCCTTTTAGTGTTTTCATCCATATCACTCTATGTCACCTCTGTTTTTTCTAGAATTTTGCAGCTTCTAATAGAAATAGGCTGGATTCACGTGTATTGGTACATATCACATTTTTTCACATTTTGCTGCAGTTTTGGTAAATTGACCAACTAGGTAGAATTTCATGATTTTCAGGCATACTAAATATGTTCAAAGATAACAGTGTTTGTTCTTGGAAGGCATCAAACCTCTGACAGCAGCATGAGTACTCAAATAATTTAATTCCTTCAGAGCCTAAGCAACAGTCTGACAGCATCTGGAAAGTGTGTGCCAAGCTTTTTTCTCTTTGAACTTTGATGCCTGACATCTTTACATGGACATGAGCTCATATGAGGATGGACAGAAAGGGAGGGAATCTCTCTTTGGTGGGCTCAAGTGAATGAGCTTAGACAAGGCTGATTTACCCTTGGTGGCAGAGGGCCTTTAGGTTAAAAGAAATTTGATGGCTCTACAGGGAGTGGGATATAAAAGCACAAGGCCTAGAACAAAGGAAATAGAGTTAATTATATAGGAAGAAGTCACAAACATGAAATGGTCGAACACAAAGCAAAAAAAGAACCACGAAGAAAGGTTAAAGTGCGAAAGAACAAAAGCAAAGGTTGAACAAAATTATGTAAGCATCAACACATTAACAACAAATAGAAAAAAAAATTGTAAATCACAACATAAACAGGGCTGGTTATGTTGCATTGATTTCTTTTTGCTGATCTTCCATTAGGTCCATAGACTGCAAGCCACACAGGCACAAGTGACTGCTTCTGGACAGAGCAGTATGGAAGAGGACAAGGTCCCCTATACAGCAGGTCTGAGTGACATCTACCCAGGCTGGAGGGACAGACATAGCCAGGCCGGTCCATGGGGCTCTGTCACAAGGTTAGTAGTGCTCCAGAGGCACCATGGTCTCTTGCCACAGGACTCCTCCCCAGTAAATTGTGAGAGAACTTGTCTTTCTTTCCAGACAGGTGAAAATGAAAAAAAAATCAAACACTACCAGAATTTGAGTGATTCAGTCTGATACTTCTGTCCAGCTGTGAGGGACACTGCTTTGGGTGAAAGCTCGTGTGGGATTCAAGCTGCACCCCGCATCACATCAGCTCGCCAAGGCTGGAAGCATCATTACACCCATTAAATCGCTATTTAGTAAAACGAGTAGGAACAGTAACATGACAGAGAGAGTCTGCTTAGATCCTACAATGAAGATACACTTTCAAGTGTTCACAAGTCTGCTTTTCAAGCCACTGGGACTTCACACAGATGGAAGTACTGTAGAACTGAGTCCTGAAGTTTAATTTCTGTTGGCTAAATTACTGGTGAGCTTGGGGCCAACAAACATCTTCTCAGACTTGCTTCAGGCACCCCAAGGCTGTTCAGATGATGTTTATCTCAACACTGTATGGTTAAAGGTCTGAAGAAGACCCATCTCTGTAAAGATTGGTCAATCCCTATACAAACATTAATAGAACAGCAGTGATAGAAATTTACTTTCACCAGTAAATGCCTCTTAGAAAAGCTAGAAATATAAATAATTGCCTTGCTCTCACTACGATTTTTGTTCTTCTTCTCCTTTCCCTCTTCCCCCCCCGCTGGTGAGGGAGAAGAAGGGAGCTGATGTGGTACATGTTTTTTCCCCTGATTTTTCCCTTACAAAAGAATAAATGAGATGAAAAGGTAAGAAATGTTCAAATGTAATCAACATACACATACAGTCTAAAGAAAATAGCAAAATAAATGCAAAGCCTATGCTAATGCATCATCCAGGTTGATATTCTAATTGCAAAAAGTCAGGAAATGTAAAGTTATGGTTCTCACAGTAATCATCACTCAGCCTCTTGAACACAGTTAGGATTTGCATTCCAGACAGTGTGCAGCATTAACTCGAATACCATCGTATATATGTGTTCTCTGCCTTCATTACAGTTGCGGGGGAACCATAATTCTGCATTTGCTGACTTTTGCTCAATTAATTTTTTTTCCTTAATGCTGTGCTATGAAGTTCTTGCATTTAGTTTTGCTATATTAAAAAAAAAAGTAGAACAATGAAGAGACTGGAACTTTCCATCACACATTAAAATGAGGAGACAATCCATTTTGTCTGTGCATCCTATGGCTTATGTAGGACCACACAATCATCTGAGAGTATAGTTACAGGGATAATAATAATAATAATAACAATAAAAATGCTTATGCCTGGAGCTTCACCTCATTGTGAGGTGGGTGCAAAAACATATCAGGGAAATGGCACGCTGTGGACAAGAGCTATTTTCAAACCACTGTGATAACTGTAACTGTATGACATTTCTTTGCACTGAAGACAGCATGGAGGTACCCTCCTTCCTTAGGCCTGGGTGGGAGCATAGTGGGTTTTTTTGCACCGAGCCTCTCTCCAACGTGTTTCTCCACAGGACAACAGGACTTTGTGCCCCCACAACCTGTTCAGCCCTTTGTTACCTCCAAGGGTGATTTTATTTTTAGTCCTACAATAATTTGTATGTGGTGGGCATACCTTCATGAAGCTCTGTCAGGCTAACCTGCAGGAGCAGCCAGAAAAGTAATTCTAGTGGCCTGAGAAATGAATTGGAAAGTAATGCTTAACAGTTTTCTTTCCTACTCTGCAACAAGAGCCACCATTCTTAGCAGCACCTTGATGTGTTTTTTGAAGGTATACAGACAGACAGTAAGTAAGCACCACTAACAACCAGCTCTTCTGCACGCCAGCAAAGCTTCACGCCTCTGGGACTTCTCCTCACCCACTCCTCATCCTCCTGTGGGTGAGGGGTGAGGACTCCTGCAACATGCCCACCCATTCACATTGGAGGTATCAAGGTCGAAAGGTATCAGAGTCCCATGGTGACCAAAGGATATAAAGATGAATGTAGTCACTTCTGAGAATGCCACTCAGAGCCTATGTAGCTGAGTATTTGGGTGAATCCCACCAATCCTGCCTGTCTGTTATGGCTTATATGCATATGAAAACTACTCCTAGGAAAAGCCAGTCCCCAAAACTCCCCGTTCTTATGCAGACTGTCATGCCAAAGGTTCCCTTTCTCTTATACTAAAGAGTCTGCAGATCAGGCAAATCCATTAACCTCAGCTAGAACAGCCTTCACCCAGAAGCTGCATACATATAAGTGTCCTTAGCTGAGAAGATAATGATATTGTCTCTCATTGATAAATCTTGGCATTTTCCTCATACAATTATTCCATACATTACATACAGCTGTATGTTTGCTGGAGTAAAAATGTATGGAAACATGGGTGTCTCCTGCCTCACTGTAACGTGTCTTATAAACTCTCCCCTCATCATGGAAATTATGGCTTTGGGGTTATTAGATTGGCATAGCCACATGTCAGCTCTGGCCTGTAATTTAAAAAGAGCTGTCAGAACTACATGGTCCCAATAACACACCATGTTTGTTGCAGAAAAGTATCTTATCTTCCCTCCTAAAAAGATAAAATATTTTCTAAGAGTAGCACTCAGTGGGACTTGCTAACAGAAGAAAAAGGGGTGAGAGTTCTCACTGAAAAATTGCATTCATAAATTTTGCACTGAAAATTGCATTTTTCAAAAATGTAAGTTAGCCTTGGAAGAAGTTCTGTTTACTTTTTTCATTATCTACCCCCTTCCAAAACCCACTTTTTGCTATTCATATCCTTCCTCCTTTCTCTTTTAACTTTTTCAATTGTAAAAGGAAAGGAAATAAAATTGCTAAGAAGGGGGAGAAGGAGTTATGGAGAAAAATTGCCATAGACTTTTTTTAATTGAACCCCCCCCCCAAGAATTTTTATGTTTAAATCCTTCCCTGAAATATGTCTATCTGGTTGAGAGGTAGGAAACGGGGGCTTGACCTCCTGCATGGAACAGCTGGTAAGTCAGCCTCTTCTTTGGACGTTGAATGCAAAGAGCATGTTCAGCCAGAGGTAAGCATCCAAGGTATCTGGCAGAAAACAGGAGCAGACAGAACAGATGGCAGTTCCCAACCATTCCAGAGAAAAGGAATGATGTTGCCAAAAGCACAAAGAGTTTGCTCAGGTCTATTTAATGCCTTTGTGCTTTGTGTTTCCAATCCTGGACAGAAGATTCATGATTCTCTGCAAAGTCATGTCAAGTGGTCTACAGCTGGTCCATTGCAGGTATTGAAATTTCTCTCCACTTATTTCAATTAAAAGTTTGATGGTCACAGGGTGGGAGAAACATGCCAGTAATCTGTTGACCTAGAAGATGTTGGAATCATTGTCTTCAGTGGTACCAGAACACCTAAAAATAGCTCCTAGGTGTATATGGGTTTTATAGTTAAAGTTCAACAGTTTATCTTAACAGCTTCCAAGAATTGTAGAGAGATGGTGAGCCATGGAAATGTTTTGTATCTCAAAAGAATAAGACAGAAAAAAGAAATGAGGAGCACAGAGGTCAGAGATGGAGTCAGCAGAAGAAGCCTGTATGCAGTGTGGTCCCATGGGATGGATGGTCAGTTGAGGAGGCGAACACCAGGCACAATGAGGGAGGTATAGTGAATGGATGGATGAGGACCAGCTGTGAAGTTCTGTTTATCTTCTCAAAATACTGCACAATTTTCACCAAAAGCAAAATGGAGGTCACTGGTCTCTAACAGTCACATTGTGGAACCCCTTGCCACAACTAGTCAATAGGAAGTTTCTCCAAAAAGTTAGAGTAATACAGACTTTCATACTAACAGGAGGAAAGAAGTAGGAGATACTAGCCAGCTGCTCCAACAGTCCTCTCATGAATACATTGGCATCTCTTACAACTGGTCATAGCTATTTTTATAAAATGAATGGACTGCCCAATAGCAGGCATTGTATATCTGAGGTAGAGAAAAGTTATTTTGGAACTAGCCAATATATGCTTCAAAATTCACTCTGAAAATATAACAACTTATAAAGAAACAAAAGCATCTCATAAAATAATATTAAGGATGAAGGTATTTTAGGAATACAATTTTAATCAGTGCAGTACCAGCATTTAAATCTGCAACTGTAGTGACATCAGTGGAAAAAAAATAATTAAAAATGAGAAGTCCAGAGGGACTAGGTAGTTTTGGAAATGGATCCTCGCCTGTGGCACCTTAACGTGGAATTACTGCAATTCACCCTCAAAGCAAAAATTGTGGGAGGAGTAAGACCTGTCAGCCAGCTCATTAGGAAGAGTTTCACAGCTAGTGCATGACACCTCTGCTCTGTGATGTATAATGACTAACAACTGATTTCCATCTGACTCCCTGTATTAGGGATTCAGTTAATGAGCCATCTTAGTTATTATTTCTACATGAGTCCACTGTATCCAGATTACTGAGGTGAGAAGACATATGAAATCAATAGCATCTCTGTTCCCAAACAGATTTACTATCAAAATAGAGTGGCAAAGGAATGGAAAGGATCCAGAAAACAAGGGTGACAACAGTGGCTGCTCACTAGCTACAGGTGACCATGTGCTGCATTGACTATACTTCCTAGTCAGGAACCCAACTCCTCTGAAGTCCACTAATATCTTGTCTGTGCGTCCTCGGTGTTTCCCGATCACAGGGATAGAGAATGCCCCATGACTACCCTCCAACTGGTGGCCAGAGCCACAGTCAGAAGAGCTGCTGGATGATCCATTGGCTCTCCAAGCAAGGAAAAAACCTCACCAAGAGCAATCCCCAGCCCATGCCGGCCCTGAGTTCTCCATCAGCTCCAGGAGAAGAGGAGCCAGACTAACCTATCTGTTAGAATGACTTGAACATAAAAACTGCAACATTTCTAAAGCAGCACCATACAGCAGTATAGGAGGCCTAAGAGCTAGTAATCACAGCATTTGCTACCATTTGAGTTGGTGCTTATTAATTGACTATGCAGATTAGGATACTATTTGGGTAAAGTTTCAAAACTGTCTTTGTCTAGAAGACTGGCGTTCTACAAGATAATAATCACTCCAAAAGCCTGAGGAAATTTGTACTTGTCAAGAGAAGCTTCTTGTTTCTCATTGTTACATCTCTTTAGGAAAGAAATTCTTTACTTTTGGCCTCAGACCATAACTCTGTAGTAAAAGGTTGGTGATGTTTTCCAACTTAAATCTGGTATTTGTTGATATTCAGAGAAACTGGATTTCAAATTGAACTTGGCAAATTCACATGCCTGGGGGAAAAAAAAACCCTAAAATTTCCTAAACTTTACAAATCTTTTCTTAGATGCTTCAAAATGAAACATTTATTTATAAAATCATTATTCTTAGACATCTACCCATTTCTGAAAGGGCTGAACAAACCACAAGTGAAGTAAAAAGTTACACTTTGGATCAAAAAAACATATTTCAGTGAAACAATTTTTCCATCCAGTTTTTCAGCAGGGCTATCACTCAGCCTTAGGATATGGCTATATTTTCTCTAGAGCACAAAAGAACTGAGCTGTATCCACTAGGAGCAAGGCGGCAAAATAAAACCATTTCTGAAAGAAACGAGCTGTGACCACAGAAGTGTAGTTTTAGCTGTGTAATGGCACCAACCTTTAAAGCTCCTGCCAGCAGAGCTATATCATGACAGGTCACCCCGCTGCACATTGCAGGCAGACGCAGAAGCACTAGGAGCACTTTGCAGTACCCTGGTGCAAGCGTGCGGCGGGCACTGACCTTCACGTATGCACCTGTGGCCAGAGTGGTTGGGGTGAACCACTGCAGGCTCACTGCTGAAGGAGTGCTGTAGTCAATAGGAGCAATGACATGTCTACATCATTTTTATTTCAGTGGGGGTCCTGGGCCTGAAGTTTTATGTTGCCCAGGGAGGTAGTACTATTCAAGGGGCAGGGATGAGGGGTTTTCTCTGCTCACCATCAAGTTATCCATGGAGGGAAGCAAATGTCTGCAAACAGAATGCAACTTCCATTGACAAAACCTTCTAGCACAGACCAGGTCAAAGTCCCTTTTCCCTGCTGGGAGAACTGGAAGCATTATGTGTCTTGAAGCCTCTTTGGAGAGAGATAATTGTAATTCGCTTCCTTGCTGCCAAGTACAATATTGCTGCAGCCAATAATAATGCTCATACAGTTTTTAACAGAGCTCATGATCAGCTGAAACATGAATCAGTCTTCACAACACCTCTGGAAGATAAGGGAAAGATGGAGACAGAAAAGCTAAGTGATCTTTTGGAGGCCACCGAAGCAGCCTGGCAGTAAGGGCTGCCATTAAAACTAAGGAACTCCAAGCTCATTGTCCTGTTGTCTGACCATGTCACCCCGTGTCCTCCATAGGTGGGAGAGCAAGACCTACTACACAACTGGAAATTATGCATAATCTTGCTATTCATCTGCTTTTGTAAGACAAGAAAACTCTCCACCTATCCTGACTCTAGGGATATGAAGAACTAGTCCTTGACATGGTTTTCTGGTTAGATATTGCTCAAGCTAACAGCTGCTTTAGAGAGAGCTTGAGCATTTAACCATCTTGTATCTAGTACATCTGTACAGGCATATAAACCAAGGATTTGCTGGAGACAGCAATTATCTAGAAGCCTTTGACTCTAAGGGTGCATGGAGGAGCCAAAGCGCAGAGCCTGCGGTTTTCAGTCACTCATCATCCTTCCATCCAGGTTCATCCTGGCAGCCCACTTCCCAGCACAGCGGGCAGCTGCTGCCAGGGGAAGGACTCTGAAACCCAGGGCCTGGGCCTGTGCAGCTATAAACCACACACACAGCCTCAAATACATACCTGCACAAACAAAAGGACAGGAAAAAAATCAGACCGATACCCTATTTCTGCAGAAGTACAAAAAGCAACTGAAACCTGAAGGGGGAAGAGTCAGAAGCTCTGCCAGCATTACTTACAATTCACAGGTACCTAGCTAGCTGTTACCAATCTGTTTTCTTTTGTGTTATCTTCTGCTAAATTACCCTATTGGAGCCAGCTAACACAGGAGATTTCACATGCCATTTGAACAGAAGACTCTCAAAAGTCAGCCAGTAGAGCTGATGAAAAGCAAATCACCAAGTCAGTTTACTACCAATGAGCTCTATTAAGTGACTATAACGCAGTTCATAGCCCTGGAGTAGTCACTGTCCCTCACTAATCTACTGGTAGTATTGACAAGGATCATTTACACAGCTTTCCTTAAAGGTTACTACTATTTGTCAGGGACTCTCTGTGCTCCCGATGCTCGATGCTCGTACGATTCTCATTCTGATCACAGGCGCATTCACCCTCACTGCAGATCTGCTTTTGAGGAGGCACTAACTCCTCACCGCACAAGGGCAAGCCGCTGTAGTCAGGCACTGGGCCTCCACACCATCATTAGGCATTAATAGGGGACAGCGCCAATCTGTCCTGAGGGCTGAACCAGTGAAGAGAAATTGGTTGTTCTACAGCAGTTCCTTGACACCAGCTATCAGTTAATCTGCATAAAGCCTGCCCAGCTGTTTCTAGTGGTCAGTGGACATATTCCCCCTAAAGATCTGGCCATATCACAGAATTGTAGTTTTATGTCCCTGATCATTAAGTGCAACCACGGCTTGACTTTGCATATCCTGTGTTAAAAAAAATCACTAGTCCCCCAGGCATTATCTCTGAGCTTTAACAAGCAAGAACTAACCTCAGGATTTTAAATACATGGTTCTTTCTGGCTAAAATGTCTGGTTTTCAGTCCCATGCTTTCTCTGGTTTATGATGATGACCTGAATTGCTGAAACATCACTGCCTCTATTTAGAGGAAGCATCATCTCTTCAGCATTCAGCACTGTCCACAAAAGGAGGCAAAGCCACAGCAACAAAACCCTCCCAAAGGGGATGAGATGAAAGACAAGAAGAGCTAAGGCAGACAAAGGGCACTTTAAATACTATCTGCACTTACAATGTAAATAGATAAATTATAGAAACTCCATTTGAAGCAGAAGATTGATCTTGGCTTTTTAAAAATAGCTTAAACTGTTAAAAGAACCTGTTGATATTCTACTTAACTTTCTGCCTCACTTCACAGATACAGCAGAAACTTTGAAGTGGTGGGGCCACTTCTTGAGATAGTCTTATTGCAAAGGAGGATCAAAGGATCAGAGCAGCCCTTCGGATGTAATCCCTGGCAAGGAGGGATGAGATTAGAGGAGAGGCAGAGAAAGAAGAGCTCAGACCTCTAGCTCCCGTCAGTGTCCACTGTCTCGCTGCTCCACAATGTCTATGATTCAAGCCACTTACTCTTCCTGACAGAAAGAGGCCAGACTGGTCCCATGCATGGAGGTGCTTGCTGGAGGACCCCTAAAGCCACTGCATGACAGAGCTCCCTCACTCCTTCCCCAAAGCAGCTTTTATCTACCGCTCCTACCCAGGTCTGGGGTCTTTGACTTCTTGCACAGCTTCAGGTCCACAGGTGGGTGACTTGGTGGTGGAGTTAAACCAGGTTCTCAGTGTTCCGTGTCCCCATCTAGTGGTCAAGTAAATAGAATTAATGTACAGCTCTAGGGTACTTAAGAAAGAACAAATCAAACAACAAAACAGCCATCTGCAGAGAAAGTATGGCGTTAACAGAGCCACCATGAAGAAAATGAGTGTACAAAGATAGCAATCGCAGTAAGGGAAAGGCAGAGAAATCAAAAGCAAAGGTAAATAAAGTCCACAGTAACAATTAACAAATATCTCTCTCAAAAATATCTTTCCATTAAACCAAATGTAAGTGAAATTCCCCACAGAAGACACAGGGAGGTGAAGCCTGGAGTCCATTTGCTGTCTCCAGGGGCAAGTGCATTCTTGGGATAGAATGGTCAGATCAGGCTGAGACAAGATGAGTTTTACTCAAAAATACAGTCTATGCATGCATGCAATAAGGTGACCCAGCCCTTTAACACTGAGAAAGCATCTGCATGGATTCATCTCACCTCGGGGTCCTTCATTAACTTGTCCAGTGAAAACACACCGGTACCCAAACCTGAGCTCAGGGCAGGCTCAGATCCCAACTCCTCCTTGGCTTTCAGAGCAGAGGAGGTCAAGTGGGTAAGCCCAGCAAGACAGCCACCTGGCTCAGGCATGGGGCTTAAAAACATCTCCTCCCCCAGAGGAGCCCAGACGCCTCCGAGAGACTCCTCGGCCTCAGGCTTTTCTCCTGGCCTAGGGCTCTCCAGGTGCCCTGGGGATTTCTCTGCCTCCTGCAGGACTTCTCTGGATGCTATTCAAATATTTCCTCCTTGAGGTGTTCCTGGACAAACAAACTGGTATATAATGTGCCATGGTAGTTGTAGATTTTTACCAGAAAGATAAATTAAGCCTTCAAAACCAAGACGCAAAGAGTTGGTATTTGTTGAAAATGTAAACATGTTATTGGGGCTAATAACACAGCAAAGAATTGTAGTATTATTATTCATTGTAGCAATAATGGTCTCAGGTTAACAAGGAGGTGAGGCCTGCAGAGAGAAGTGATAGCTTTTATTAGGCCAATTGGAACGGGCAGGAAAAAAAGGAAAAGGTTGGTTTCTTTGTCTGTCTGACAAGAAACCACAAAATCCAAACTAAATTCAGGTCAGGCCAAATTTTTCCTTAGTTCAATCTAGTTATAATAGTTAATTTATCTACTTGAGAGAAAAGCATACTTAGTATCTGTTGAGCAAAAAAGCATTTTAGCAAAGTGAGGAAGGGAGCAGAAGAGGAAAAAGGGAGTTAGGACCAGTCTAACAGGGAGAATTCAACTAACAGGCCCTAAAGCCATAAAATCTGTCTCTACTGCTGAATCTCTGATTTTCTGTACCCAGTAGACTTCTGAGCTGTTTTTGTGAAGAGTTTGGTGTGTTTGTGTAAGCTTAAAGCAGAGGTTCTGAGAGCATTTTTTCAAGCTATGATCTTTTTCCTGTTAAGACAGTCAAGCAGTACAATATCATTATTACGATATCAGCAAAGAGTTCCTTGGAAAGGAATAGCTTTTTCAGTTGTGACTGCCAAGTTACAGTGAGAAATGCTACCGGTTCACAGGCAGCATCACAGTGAGAAATGCTACCAGTACATGGGCAGCAGGGCACAAGCTGTTCAAAGAGAGTAGGGGAGAAGCCTGAGGACTGCAGAATGAGGCTGTGCTTAATGCTGTTTTTCAAGAGGCTCTTTTGCAGCTGTATTGAACTGGTATAGTGGAAGCAAATGGCAAAATATAGAACAGATTTGAAGTTTCAAGCTATACTGGCTGGAGGTAGCAAATTTCTCTGAGTAAAGGAACTTCTTCGCCTCCCCAAGGGCTGGGCACAGCTGTAATCTCTGCTCACAGGAGTGATCTAAACCTCTCCAAGTCTTCTGTGCAGCCTCAGGGAATAAATCAGATCCTGAAGCTGCCCCAACTGGCACCAGGGACCTGCAGTCCATGATTACATCCTCCCAATGGTTGCAAGAGGGTAAATTTTTTTATTATTATTTCTCTTTTTTCTCTTCTATATCACAAGCAGCCTCTGTCTCCTCCTAGCCTGCAAGATCACATCAAGGAGACAGAATGTATTTCTACAGAAAGCTAAGGAAATCCACTCAAACTGTGATATTCTAATAGGAAGCAGTCATTGCTGATTCTGCTCCCATTGAGCAGTATATGGGAATTGCCATTAAGTTCAATAGAGAAAGACCACACAATTAAAGGAGAAAAGATTACCTCCCTTTTCCATTTTCTTCTACTAGCACAAAAAAAAATAAAAACAAAAACTTTTTTCTCACCATTCCCAGCATTTGCATAAATCTGTGCTCTAATGACCTAAGCATAGACTTGTGACCAAGAGCTCTTGGGCCAGATCCTCAGTCTCTGATCCAGCTGTTAATCAAACCCTCTCAGCCCAACTGAGGATTCCCACCGAAGGAAGGTCTCTGGGTACCATAAACTGGACCAGCCAGGCCAAGGGGAAGTGCAGGGCATAGGCCACCCAACTTGTCCTTCTCTGGCAGTAAAATCTCTGTTCTGTGGCACCAGCCACAGCAGCTTAGAAGCTTTTGGACGCCTGGCAGCTCCAGGACTGGGGATCATGCATGTGTTTTCTTTAAATACTGGAAGCACGAGTTGAGCACAGCTGAGAATTCAGCTATTGGCTTCTAATTACTTTAGCAACCCACACCCTTTTGCTCCTCTGTAAAAAGAGGATACTTGCCTGCTTACTTCAACAGGTGTTTGGACCATTAGTTTCAGGATGATAAACACATCTACCCTCTTCCTCCCCAAATATTCTCTACCTAATCTAGTAGTACATTTATAAATTATTGCACAACAAAGCTGCTAACACCAACAAGTCAAACTCTCCAAAGATAGGAAATGCAGAATTAAAGATGGTCAGTCACATGCTATTTTATTTCAAATACAGTTGGTGCTTCAGTCAGTATGACTGGAAGAACTGGGTCATGCAGTGAATTCAGATGTTGTCTGTGGCAGGCTTACCACATTTGCTGCAGAAACTGAGGGGGGAACAGTGCGGAAGGTTACAGAAAATAGTTTCATTGCTTGAAAAATGGCCATTTAAAGATGTGGATTGTCTCTGAGCGTTTTCCAGAAGGAGCTTCTCTGCTACAAGACCATGCATATAGACCAAGTCACAAGTGAACAGCTGGTCACCTATTGTGTGTTCCTAGTTTTCCCATGTCAGACCTGACCCAGCTGGGGTGGATATGCAGCAGTAAGGAGTGCTTCTGCCTGCAGGTGAAGATGGATGGGCTTAATTCTAAGTTCTGTGAAATCCAGGGTCTCAGGAAGGACAACAAACATCAGAAGATATTTTCGGCATGCTTGTCCTTATTTTCTCAGTTGCAAAAAGAGAATAATAATATCACCCAGACTCTCAGGGAAGTTGCAAAGATAGCAAAACAATATCCAGAAGGCTTTTGGTAACATCCATACCAAAACAAATCATGAGAATACAGCCAAATGCATTGAACCAGGGTTTGGATATTGTCCTTGAAACAGGGCTAAGGCTCCCTCAGATGCATACAAATGCATAGCAAATAACTAGCTCTTCACTGAACGAAACAAGGGCCCTGTGAAAAAAATGTGGTATGCAATCAAGCAATCCAGCCTGGAAAGCCAGAGCACCCCAGTCTCGAGTCTAGGACGTTTCTTTGGGCCCAGGCCCCATCTAGGTGCGTGCAGCAGAGTAGCTCCCCAGACTACCAGCCCCACAGCAGCCCACTGGGACAGTCACCTGCAGTGTTTAGGTGGGCACCAGCAGCTCTGTGAACAGCCACGCTGGCACGCTGCATGGAAACATCCCCCGGGTTGGACTCAAGCTTTAGGCCAGCTCTTAGGCCACGTCAAGGTAGAGGCACGCAATGTTGCTAAATTGGTAAGAGGCTCTATAAATTCACTAAACAACTCATGAGGAAAATAAGGCACTGCCTCTTCTCTTGCAGATACGCCTCTGCTGAGAAATAATCCAAACTGTGTTACGTCAGGGAGCAGGAGCAAGGAAGATCATCAACCTACCCCTTTGATGAAGGCACTGACAGAGTTGCGCAAGCAGATTTAACAACAGCATTCTCCTAACTTCTGAGTGCTTGACCTTGCAACCCCCACGTTCTTTAACCATAGGCTTTTTTGGATGTAATATACATTAAGCACTACCAAGATTAGAATTCAAGATTAAAGCACCTAAAACTGTCCATTTATTGTCTGCAAAGCACTGTGAAGATGAAAATCACAAGGGTATTATTTTGACAGACAGCAGGATACCAAAAGCAACTCTACTTTTTCCCAGTTCATGTTGAAGCTGTTAAAATTCTCTGAATATTAAATGTCCAGGGCCACTTTCAGGGTTGACTTAAATGCGGTTTCTAAAAAATGTGCTGCATATTATTCATTTCTCAGAGAATCAAAAAGCTGGAGGCCCTTTGATGGGGTTGCCTGCATTTTTAAACCACATACACACACACTAGTTAGGAGAACTTGGCAAGTATGGTCATATAGTCAGCATCTCAGACAAAAATGTACAATACGAATACAAAATCCTAGATATTTATTATTTTTCTCTAATATATTTTTCATATCTTTAACCTGAGTCTCTTGCCATTACACAGCACTACATCACTGGCCGAAGGAATGTAAAAATGAAGCACAGAATGCCCAATCACCAGAAACTGCAAAGAACAGATGTCTGGTACCTCCAGAATCTCTACTTCTATTATATTATGAGACACAATCATTAAACATAACAGGAAATAACTTTTCCCCAATGTTAAATACAGATCCTATCTTGTATCTGGGTGCCAGAAAAAAAGTTGCAGCAACTTTTTGAATTGATGGTCATGCCTCAATTTAACACCTGAGCTAAACTAAACTTGTTGGAGCTGAAGTCATGTTGAAAAAACTGAACAAATAAGAACACTTGCTCCTGAAAACAACATACTTGAAGATAATAGATAAATTTGAACAGAAGTCATGGCACAGTCTTCTGTGTCTGAGTATTTATTCAGTGCTTGGGGGCTCAATGCAATTTTTATCTTAGTTCAGCTCAGACCAGACTGTCCTGGTCAGCTGGGAAACTAAACATGTGGAAGTACAATGCATAATGCTGCAGCACCTAACACTTTGGCACCCAGATTCCTTAGAGCAAGTGGAGAGTTGGGCACCAATTACTAGCCAGGCTTGCACAAGTAGGTACAGACAGACCTGAGCTCCCCTGGCTGTGCTCTTGGACAGCTGGAGGGAAGCCAGTCCTGGTTCGGAGGCAGCATTATCACTGTGCTGTGCTAGAGCAAATACACCCTGCTTTTCAGCCGGATTTATTGATTAAAGCACAGCAATGCACTAATATGACCTCTACAGCTGTTGGATCGCAGCTGGCTCTCATCTGGCCAGCTCAGACCACAGGCAGAACAAGTATGTCTGTCTGCACCTGTCTTCATAGGCACCCACTGGCTCGCATGCTGAATAGGGAGCCACGCAAATTATCACAGACAAGCCAAGGAAAGATGCAAAGTTTAAGTGCTTAAGAGACTTAGGGGATCCTGCACCAGAGGACAATGTCTCCTTCTGCTAACGCTGCTCTTGACCATGAATGCTCTTTGGCATTCAAACCTAAGACAGGCCTTTCCCACAAAACACAGCAAGAACATGATGCTCCCTCCTCACCCACACTGCCTTTTATCCTATAATCTAGTGATTAAAGGCTTCATTTGAGAGGTGGAAGAACTCTCTTCTGCCTGAAGGCTTTTAACACTCAGCTTCTAATTTTCAGCAGTATTCCAGCTACAAAGGTACTGTGGTGAGTATTTGGAGACCTCTCTGAGTCCCTCCTGTTAAAATCGTTCCACTTTTCTCAAAACAATTAGATACCTACTGGGCCAGAGAAAAAGAGAAAGTTACTGCATAGTTAAGTGGTTACACACTTAGGTGAGGGTAGGGGCAGCTTAACAAGGTAAATATTTAGCCAAAGTTGAAACAACTAAATGAGAGATTTTGAGAACATCTGTCCCAGAATACCCTAAAGTCAAGTAATTAGGCTTCCCTGGGAGACAAACAGGCATGTCTGAGTGCCAGCCAGCAGAGAAGGGATTTGGATGCAAGTTTCTCATATCTCAGATAAGTGCTTTAGACTAATGTGCAAGTCTAATTGGTAAAAAGACAGCCTGGGTAAGATTCACTGCTCTCGCTCCCGTGGGGAGAGTAAGGGTCCGCAGGCGCTTCGCAGGTGAGCAGAGCATCTCATGTGTGCATCTCACATGTGATCCCCATGAAGCAGCAGCAGGGGTTAAGGCTCAGGTCTGTGAAGATCTTAGGATCATCAGAGGGGCCTGGGGGAAGTGGAGCTGCCCCAGATGCTGGGTATAACGCAGGGCTCCTGCCTCACCACAGCCCCTCTGCCGCCATGCAGGCAGAGCCGCGGTGCTGCCCATGCCCGTGCCCAGCACCGCCTCCGCCTCTGCCAAGGCAGGACCGAGCAGCCCAGAGCTGCTCGGCTCCCTCCACCAGGGCCTGATGCTACCGATCTGCCCTGAACGTACGTCACACGCATAATGATAGACTTGAGTAGGCTGCAACCACAACACCTTCCAGGTGCAGATGACCACAATGGTATCCCTTTTCTTTTAACAGACCAAGGAAAACTATGTGCTTTGTGTGTAAGGCACCTGGGCTCTGCGGCCTCCCAGCCTGGGGAAATTGCAGTGCCACTGCCTCAGATGATGGTTAATTCGGGCAGAGGCAGTCTCTGTCCTCTCTGCAATTAAAGGTGCAGCAGGCTGAGCACAGGTACAAAGGGGAACATCATTCCAGCCCAGCGGTGAGGTCCAAAAGTTTGTGTACGCATTTACATTAAAAAACATCACATAAAATATATTTCTTTTTCTCTGTCCTGTGCTCTCTCTCATTTCTCTCTGGTCCGCAAATTTTGAACTCTTTCTGCTCAGTGTCTGGCTGAACATCAACAGGAGGCGCCAAGAATAGCCCTCTAATCTCTACCCACTTCTTCTTATCCCATTGATACCTTCAGAAGATGGGAGATGCCTTTATTTTCCTTTCATCCTCCGCCCAGACATTTTTATATAAGGCTGCATCTCTGCTCTGTAATGGAAGATGTTAATAGCTTGTTTTGTTGTTTTTTTCCCATAGTCAACCTTTATATTAATTTTAAATTACAGTATTTTACTATGTCATAATCTTCATTTTGATAGCCTCCTCTTTTCAGATCTATAGGCTCACTCCTTCCAGTACCTGTCTTGCAAGTTTTGAGTTTAAGATATTTTTCCTGTGAGAAGTTTTCATATTAATACACTTGTTTCCAGGGATTTGAAAAATTTGCAAGGGAGCAAAAGAAGCAGCCAGAAACAAGGAATTTGGCATTGACCCAGCCCTTCATTCATAATAAACCTTTAAAAAAACCCAGCAATGACTCAGCACAGGCATAATTCACAAACCAGAAAGGCCTGCTTCCCTGCCTTACAATTGCATTGGTAGGTACTTAATCAAAGCAAATAACATAGTGGATATTTTATTTTTGAAAACATATGCTATGTTATATTCATCCCTTGAAATTGCTGTAACACATGGCCTCTCATCTAAAAAATCCCTGTCAGACATAATTGGCAGAAGTCATCAGATGAGGCTCCTCACGTCATATAATGAGATGTATTATATTAGGCTGAACTGGTTACTTTAATAGCAATGCCACAATGTACGCTAACAAGCTGTTTTAAAACACAAACGACTTCCATGACCTTCTTGCGGTAATAACGCTGATTCTCTGTCATTTATTTATGGCAATAATCTATTAAAAATATGTTGGGTAACTTGTCTGGGCCCTTTTAAGCCTCGTCTTCCCAACACACCTGTCAGTGCAGCTCTCTACACCCACACAGCAGCAGAGCAACCTCTGCTCAAACACATCTGCCGGAGCAAGGGACCATGGCCGTCCCGCGTCCCACCCGCGTGCATGGCAGGGGGCGTCCTCGGCGTCGCATAACTGAACTGCTGCACAGACTTGCTGGTGACGTTGTGAAACACCTGCCCTGTTCTCGCAAGCCAAGGAGCTGGTGCCCAAACACAGTCACCGTGGTGCCTTTGGAGGCTCACCCATAGCATTGGGAGCTAAGTGCTTTCCCCACATGCCATTACGCTCAGTAGTACTGCTAATAAAAGCAGTGCGGTATTTGCTTCCATAGTGCTACTAGTGCTTTGTCCAAAGGCAAAAAGAAGCCTAATTTTCACATTCCGGAGATACATTGTACTGAAAAGAGGCACAACAAGCAAATGCAATGGCCAGGTGATGACTCGCTACTTCTTGATGATATTCAGGTTTTTGAATAACAGAGTAGGTGTGGGCGTCTGGGTTTTTTCTTTTTTTTTTTTAAGTTAATGATCTAAAGATTCCCCTCTGTTCACCCAGTGATCTTGCTCTTAACAGATAGCTGGTTTCTTATATCACATTAGAAATGAGCTTATGAGGTTTTACATGCTTCAGTTTATCTCAAAGCTATGTTGTAATATCAGTACTTGGAACTGAATTTAACTACAGGAAGGAAAAAAGAAGAGGCATCTATTCCAGGGTTAAACACTACTGGGCTTTATCTATTTATCTATACACAGTACTTTTATCGCTAGGCTAAAGAGATATAAGCTTTCGAGTTTGGACTCCGTTTTGCCCGTGTAAAGGTACTCTCCTAGTTCATTCCCCATGAAAGAGGTGCCTCGACTCAGGGCTAATTATTGAGTAAACAATCACACCCCTAACTGACCTAGTTAAACTGTTGGAAAAGCCACAGGGTAATTTCCAGTGCAAATCAGCACACCTGCACCCGCAGTGGTGCTGCTCTGCTGCTGCAGAGGGTGCAGGTCCCACAGGGCTCTGCCTCGAACGGGAACAGACCCGGCAGCTACTGTCTATGACAGCTGTCAAAAGGCCATTGCTGGGGCTCACCTATATACACGGCTACATCGTATGCACACAACGAGTTTTGGGAAGAATTCTAAGTCTTGCTAATCTCTTTTGAAGCTGAACATATGGCCAAAAACTCTGTTTATCACTTGTGTCTTGACAACTAGCATCATACTCAGGTGCAGAACTACTGCCTTTAGCTTATACTCAAGTGAACAAAAATCTCGTATAGGGTAAAAGCATTACATAAAGTTGTCTGGCTTCAGAGAGTAAACATTTACTCCTGAAGACAAACTTCCTCCTCAAGAGGTTACAAAATCCTTTTTAACACAGGCTGGGCCCCTCCTCAATGCAAATAAGATTGAATCACATGACAGTTATAAGAATTAAGCAAAATTAGGATGTTCTGTCCCAAATTCTAACTCATCCGGGTCTGTTTTTATTAAATCAGTAAACAAAACTGAAATTCCAAAATGAAAATTTGGACGTGGAAATAGAAAAATGGGAGTTTCCAAAATGAGTGAATAAGAATATAAGATCTGTTATACTGGTCAGCTCCTGTCTTTAATGGCCTGCAGCTGATGCTCACAGGTGGGCTACAGCAGACGAGGCAGCCCAGCGCGATCCGTTCCCTGGCACAGATTCCCCTGTTCTGGCATTCTGTGACTTAGAGGCTTCCCGACCTGAGTGATACGCTATGTTTATTTGCTACTGGTAGACTAATCTTCCTTTCTTCATTTAATATGCCCCTTTATATTTTTTATCTCCACATCATTCAGTAACAACAAATTCTACATAATTATATGGTGTGTGAAAAAGATTTTCCTTGTTTTCATATTGCAGTCTTATTTAATAATTTTTGTAGGTGCCTCTGATCTGTTGGACTAAGAATTGCAAACAATCTGTTCTGCTATACCTCTAAGATCTTATAAATATTTGCAATATTCCATTCCTGATCATTCCTCTTTTCCAAGTCAAAGAGTGCTAGTCTACTTTGGTTGTCTTACTGCTCTTAGTTTTTACTTTTTCCGGATTCTAGTATATCATCTCTGAAATGGGTAGACCAGAGCTACTTCCACTATTTGGGACGGGTACATCAATTTATATAGTAGCATTATTATATTTGTTGTTGTTGTCTATTCTTTTTCTAATAATTTCTAAAGTGTTAATTACCTCTTCTGAACACTGAACTGAGATTTTTGTAAAAACTGTCTACACTGTCTCCAAGATTTTTTGCCTGAATGGTAATAACTAAAATAAAGCTTCTCATTGTCCACTTACAATTAGGGGTCTTTCATTTAAATTGTAGTTTCCTCTCTCCTAAACTATTACCTGGAAAAGTTGTCACCTTGCTATTCAGGTCCTCTTTCCTGGTTATTTATGACCATGTTTAATACAAATACTAGCATAACTTGTGTGAAACTTAAACCAATGGTAATTTCGTGAAAGATTCTTTTGGAAATACTGAAATGTGTCACAGTGGCATCTTCTGATGACAATCAACTTTGTGATTTTCTGATATTTTATTTAATGTTTCTGAAATTTAACCTTTGCCTAGTCGCAGTTCAGCATTAAACTGCTTTTGTGGCATGGTGCCCCATTGCTCTGTGGGACTTGTAGTTTAGTAGTTTGAGTCTTCTTAAAACTCAGCCAGCTCTCCAGTGATGACGGGGACTTTGCTGTGATTTCACATCACAAGGCTTTGCTGTGTCACACTGTTGCTACTGCAAGCCAAGTAGGACTGTGGTTTTCACTCTGGGGCACAGCATAGTCAAACACAAAAAGCTAACATGAAACTAAAAGGGTATAAATGTAAAATGAAACCCACAAAACAAGTTTTCATAGTCCCATGCAAACAGAAGCCTTTTAATTCTCATATACCATAAGACATCTTACTCACCTAATTAGCCCCCATCTTTCCTGAAGCAACCTGCTTATATGGTGGTGGTGGTGGGGGGGGGTTAACGGACCTATCCTGACACCTCCTAACAAGGAAACTAATTCTTTCATGTACATTGATTTGAAATTAGCATTACTTCCTGAATTTAAGGGGAATTGTTTCATTTTCCAGCAATGTGAATAAACAGGAACCACGACAAAAGCTCATGACCCCGTGACAGTTATAAAGAACTTCTGGCCTCCTTTAGCCTGATGATCAGCCCTTCCCTCGCTACCAGAAATGGAGCCTTGCCCTGTGTGAGAAAATAGAAACTCAGGCAACATCAAATGGAGAATTAACTGTTCACTCACCCCTTGTCTGTATGTCTCTCTCCTTCTCAGCTCTACTCCCCGGCCAACGGTTAAAACTGAATTTCAAACTCTAGGGCAGAACTGCAACTGCATCTCCAACCACACCAGGAGTAGGGTAAAAGGTACCAAATGTTTACTTTTTGATTATGATAAACTGAAGGCATTTCTGGCAAGCTAACAGCTCAGCAGCTATAGGAGGGGCACTGAAATGTAATGGGGCCGTAAGACAGTGCAACCTACAGCTGCGCAGAGCCTTTCAACCTGTGTGGGTATCAGCTGGTGGTTTGACCTGTTAATGTTTTGGGGTTTTTTTACCAAAGCTTAATATTAACTTTACATTTACATGCAAGGGATTGCAGGATGTGGTTCACAGCAGTAATAACAACTTACAGTTGAATCACTGTAAAAGATAACTAATTCATTCTCAGACCATTCTCCTCACTTCAGCCAATATTATTCCATTCTCAAGAAAAGTGACATTCTGGCCCTGCTGAAATGAATGTGAAAACTCCCTCTGGTTTCAACTGGAACAGATTTCGCCTTCCCTGGGATCCGGGAGAGGGCTGGTATTAACCCTCAGATTAAAATTCAAGAGTTCGTGACTGTCTATCAAAGTGACACATTATTACCCTGCTCCTCTTCCCACAGCCCTCCATCAGCTCCGGACCCCGCATGTCCCACAAGTGCTCTTTAAAGGCCTCTCTCTTTTAAGTAAACTTCTACCTACTCAAACAGCCTCCGCATTTGGAGTACTTGAGCACCTTTAGCAGGTTCCTGTCCTCCTTTGGCAGCCTCTTTTGGAAGCAGTGCAGAGTTAGTCATCTGCCAAGGAGAAATTAATCCCTTTGCCACTGCCTCCTCTAATGCATAGTGGCAGAAATTCAAGCATTTGGCTCTACGAGCAGCACCAGCGGCAGACAGCATGCCTATTTCAGACTTCTTCAACTTTCTTACACCACCTCTTTCACCTTCGCTCAACTTGTAGTTAAACTCAGATGATCAACTAGTATTACTGATGAAATATGCTTGCTTTTCCCTCTGCCCTTTCTACCAAAAGGATGCACTGTGATTAATATGTTCTACAGCTCTAGACTAAATTATTGCAATTGAACTAAGTGTGGAAGTCGTGCCAAGGTTCTGGCTCTACCACAGTGTGACAGCCCCTTCTCAAGAAGATCAGAGAGTGGTGTGGGGAAATACTCACTGTTTTCTCAGTTATTCCCAGTCCATTTTGAAAACTAGAAACTTATCTTCAAAGTTAAGCTGGAACAGAGACCACATCTATACCTGCAACCTAGCTAGCAAACTATGTTCCACCAGCAAACAGAGACAAAGAGTACTTATTTGCAAGTCCAGCTGCAAAACAAACTACTGGAGGTGACTAGACAAATCCAGAGATTTTAGGAAAAATATTAAATCTATTTTTCAGAAAATGTTTTATTGCCATAACCAAATGAATTGTTATTATATGTGTCAGTGTCTTCTGATCTGTGGTTCACATACCTCTGTTGGGGTCCATGAATTTTTTTCTAAGGTGTCTAAGATGATGTCTAGGAAAAGTTCCAGCTAAAAGGGTTCATACTTTGGTACAAAAATTTATTGTGATACATAGAACAAAAAGGTCTGAAAACTCCTGAAATATATTATATACAAAAAACAGTGCAAAAACATTGTATATTTAGCATTCAAAAATTGTGATGTACTAGAATAGATGTTGCATGTGCTATCTTAATTCAGTCTTCTTGTGTGCATCATACAACTTTTAATTATATAATCACTTCTTTTCCCACAAAGTTGCTGCTTTAAAATTGAATAGAATTGAGCAACTTTTAAGATGAATTCAAGGTATGTAAGGGTGCTGACTATCATCTATAGGACAAACTCTGATCTTTTGTTGAAAAAGTGAGGAGTTACATAGTGAATGAAATTGGATTTGTGGAACTTTATTCTACCTTGGACAGTAAGAAGAACCAGCAGAGTTCAGACTACCTCCATCTCAGTAGAAAGAGATCAGTTTTTTTAAGTTACTTGCCGACTAGACCAAAGTACATTATACTCATAAAAAAGAGAAAATGGAAAAAGGAGGAATAAAAGTAAATGTTCAATTCAAAAATAAAGATGTTCAGAACAAAATTAATTACATCGCTATGAGACATGAAGAGGAGAAATTCTGTAATTGTCGGTGCAGCAGTGGTGTAAGCATGGGTCATAGACACCAGGAATTGAGACCACTCATGTAGGAGCACAAACTCACCCCAGTTTATACTGATGGAACCTGGTAAGAATATCTTCATAGTGAGAACTTTAAAATCAAGATTCATCTCCAATTTGTGAAGGTTCCAATGAGCAAGAATGTCATAAAATGGCTCTTTGTCAAAAATAGCATTACCCGTTCATGGACAACTGAGAAGCAAATGCCTTGAGTGTCCCAACTGCAGAAGCACGTGAAGAGGTTACAGATGGCCTATGCAATTACAAAAGAGCACAGAGCGCCTGTTTCCTTAAGTATCTGCCCAAAATGTACAAAAAGCTGCACTGACACAGACTTCAAGCAGAGTGAAATATGCTGGATGTCTCTTGGTGCCAAAACCAGATTGTCCTGAAGACATTTTCTGTGTCAGTTTCCTAACTCAAAAAGTGTTGGATCTACACAAAGGGAATTCTGCCTTATGTCTCCTTCTGCCACAGAAAAATTGATCAGAGAATAGAAATTAGCCGTTGCTTAGGTGATTTAACAGATGTAATTATGTGCAAACAGAATTATATGCTTGGCGCTATGGAAGTTCCAAGTTCACAAAGCTAAGAACAGTTATGCACAAAATCACCTGGAAGAGGGAATTTAAATAGAAAATTATCAATAATAGCTGGGAAATGTTTAAGAAAATTTTCCTAGATGAAAGAGAACATAATAAATAAATTTTATTATTTATAAATACAGTATAATATTATACACTATATATTATATGATATAATAATAAACAGCCACCATAATAAACAAAAATTGTGGTTAAGATGCCAACCTACTTTAAAAAGGAGGTGAAAGCAACCATAAGAATATGGATAATAATTCAAAAGACTGAAAGCTGAGAACAATGAATAAGTATCAGTTAATAGTTAAGAACTGTAAAAAGGTCAGTAAAAAAAGCAGAAATACTCAAGAAGTTAGTTTTTTAAATTAAACTACAGGTTTTGTTGATAAAGGTGCACCAGCATTGAAGTAATAATCCTGAACTTCTCTAAGAAGTTCGACTTTGAGACACGTGACTTTTTTATTAAGAAACAGGAGCAATACTAAGTTCAGCTGTATACAAACTAAATGAGAAAAAAAGTTAGTTCTCTGATAGTTTTCAAAAGGTAACTGGGAACAAAGATATAAAAACATTTCTAGTGATTTTTCACAGGAGTTAGATCATAGCTTTATGCTATTTAATATTTTAACAAAGTGAAAGAAAGGTAAAATTATTTTAGAGAAGTAATAGAAGAATTAGAAGAATATTGTATAATAGAGATATTATGGATGAAGCAACTGTTCCTCAGTAAAGGACTATGCAGATAAAGGTACTGATAAATAACAATTTGGGAAAGACAGTACCAAAGGAAAAAGAATCATTAGTGGGGTAAGAATGAGAAAAAGCATAGGTCACTTGTTCAGTGAAGAGCTGGTCTTCACTGGAGAGATTTATAATCAAAATAAGTAAGAAGGTGTTTAAAAATATCTTCCTGGGCCAAGGTCTCAGAACTAGAGGAGAGCAGCCAGTCAGCAGTTTGGGCCACTGGGAACTTCTGCTTCCAAGCCAGAGCAGGAGGAGGTGTAGGAGACTTCCTGCTACAGCAAGGGAAAAGAACAAACAGTTCAGCTGGGGTCACTGTAAGAGAAACAAAAGACCTTCTTAGAACTAAACACATATATTAAAAAAAAAAAAAAAAAAGAAAAATTCCAACACCTACAAAGGAAAAAATTCTGGAGACATGTCCAATGCCAGATCCTTTTCTGTACTGGAGGCATCAGCAGGGTTCTGGCAGGTGTTCTTAGGAAAATCTAGTAACATTTGTACTTGCTCAGCATTCCCATAGGGACACCCTGGCTCTGTGAACTATTATTTGGCATCCAAGTATCTCACTTGAAAAATGCGAGAAATTGTAAATGTGTAAAGAGGTACATGATTTGGGAAACAGAAGAGAAACTAAACAGAGGCTCTAAGCAGCTTTGGAAAGAGCTGCTGCACTAACACTTAAACAAAACAAAAAGTCAATTCCATTTAAAAGAAAAAATATCCCTCAGTAAAAAAATGCTTAACACAAAAATGTGCACAGCCTGACCACAGCAATAATGTTGCCATCTGCAGCATGCCTTCTCCAGTACACACGAGAGCGATACAATTCCTTGGGATCCTGGACTACACAGAAAATCTCATATACAAACTGTTTGTCTAAAGCAACAGTGTTGTGAAAAATGTTCAGTGGATATGAAATAACAGTCTTCTAAGAGTTTGAGATATTGACGATATAGAGCCCTAAAACCAAGTGGCTGTAACAGTGGGTGCAAAACACAGTTGTTCACAGATGTCTTGAAGACTGGTGTTGGCACAGTTGTCTTACAACCACGTAGCCAAAACTAGAAACCAGAGTTCTCCACTTCTCTGCAGGTGTTATTAAAAAAAAAAAAAAAAAAAAAAAAATTTGCACTAGTATGTGGAGGAGGAGGCTCTGCACTCAGCGAGGGCATCAGAAGGCTCATGTGTTGACTGAAGCCCCTGCTAACTGGAATAAACCACAAAACATTTCTGTCACTTCTGAAGGGGCCTGGCAAACCTTGCTTCACCACAGAAATATGGAGCTTATCTTTCATCTTTAGACATACAATTTGCAAATTGAATGCAAACCTCCAAAAGATTCAGTTGTTGCAGACACACTCTAAAGATTTAGAAAAAGGCAATATAGAAAAGACAGGATGTAGATATCAATCCAGTCAAAAGCAACAACTGCTGCAGGTCACATTTAATGAGAACTGTGATTTTCAGAGTTACCGCTAAAGGTACAGCCCTTTGGTTGAACTATTGGCCCTATTCTCAATTTAAAGAAAACATTCATAACCTGAATAAAATTAGATTATGTGTAAAGGCATGAAGATGGTTAACCCTGATAGCAAAATATTGTGAAAGGATTAAGAGAATAAGCAACCTGAGAAAAAAAGAGAGATAAAGACTTATCATGAGGAAGATGTTCAGGTTTGCTACATAAAACAAGCAAAGCAAAAGAGCCATTTACTGATGGTACCTTTGTTGCCGTTGTCCCAATATAGCGTTGTCATCCCCAGATCCAACTCTTATCTCTTCTTCACACCTCTGAAGGCGCGGGGCAGGCACCGTGGGGGCGACTGGCTCCCTGGGCTCTGCTCGCTGCTCCAGCTGCACCGCAGCGGGAGCAGCAGCCGCCGCTTACAGAGTGGTCTCCTCTGCCCCGGGCACCAGCATGCCGAACGCATGCAGGTTTACCTGACAGCTTTGACTAAATCACCACCAAGTATGTTCAGTTTTCCCAAAACTGTATAATTTGGCCACAGTTGGGAAGATCTTTGCAGGGCTGGAGTCTTAGAAACATATCTCTGCAAATATTTTATTTTATTTTTTAATTAACAGCAAAAGTTACCTTTTTTTTTTTTTTTAAACCTTGTCTCATTTTGGGAATAGCTTGGCCTGAAATTCACCTCCTGAAAAACACTACATGGAAACTCTCAGCCTGAAGCATTCCACCAGCACAAATAATGTCAACTTCAATGGCTGCATTTCAGCAAAGTTGCTTCCCACCAAAACACTCACATAGAGTAAAATGTCCAATACATTTACAAACAGAGAGCACTACCAAGCCCACCTTCTTCTTTTCATGCATAAACCTGGAAATACTAGACATAAAGCATTCCCAGACTTGCTCTGCTCATGTTTTGAAATTATTTGGGAAGCCCAGCTATACTGTCTTCCTATGGCCTTTGGGGATTTTATCCAGGCAAACCGGAGAGAGGCCTCATAAAAAAGTTCCTCTTTACAAGTAGCGGTGAAGCAAAATCAGTGTCAGTTCCCTGGAGGGCAGTAAACTTTTTTTTACAAAGATTGACTGTTGAGATTTATTTAGGTCAACACCAGTGGGTCTTTTTCCGAGGGAAAGTTTCTGTGTGCTAAATGTTTACCTCCTTTGCAGTAGCAGCAAATTAGGTGTTTACCTCTTCAGGCAGCAGCAGGAGCCAGTACACCTGTTCCTTCCAGATTGTCCCTGTGTTTTTTGGCATATGATGCCCTGAAAATGGCTTCAGTGATCTGCTGTGGGAGTATTAGGATGTTTTCTAAAAAGGCTGAAGCATTTGTTTCTCAAGGAAAAAAAACAGGTAATCATTGCACTGGCTATGAGAATATAAGTCTCCTTTCATTGGTATTAATGCCACAGAATGCTGAAATTAGATTAAATATGAAAACCAAGGACATGTGCGTAAAAACAAATATATCACAAGTATTTATTAAAAAGCTACAAATCCTGTATGCCAGGACGTCTCCTCATGGCATGAACTACGCTTTCAGAGAGACGTTATCTGTGGCCAACTCTGCCACTGTCCCATGGGGGGGAATCTCTCCCCCCCAGCTCACATCCCTGGGGCAGTGCCATCATTACCTCATATGAAAAAATACACCATTAAGAAAGCGTTCAGGCTATCTGTAACTGTCTTTCCATGCCAGGGAAACCCATGGGATGGTAGGGCCCTACACCACCCCACTCCACATGGACCACCCTGAGGCACCTGAGTGGGAACTGCAGCACCCCACCTGCTTGCCGCATTAAGCTCTTAGAGATGATTTTTGGGGTTGCTGCAGGAAACAGATAAATTGTACAGGAGGCAGTTTAAATTTCAGCGGTCTGGGCTGATACGATGTCTGCAGCTTGCAGAGTTAGTCTGGCATTAAACCCTGCCTCAGCTACCTTTGAAGTTGTCCTCATCTCTGGCCCTTTTCTGCCAAGGCTTTAGTGGCACAGCCTGATCTGTCCTCGATCTGTCAACTGCAAACATGAGCACCTTCACCACACAGGCAGGGAAGGACCAAAACAGATTTCAGATCCCAAATCTTACCTTCAGCTGCTGCACTGGGTAGAGTTTCCCCATAAATCTGGGAGCATAACCTACGTAGCTCCCTGCAGAGGTCTCCTATAGCTGAGGAAACCCAAAAAGTGCCTATGCTCAGGTATATACTCATGTACTGATTATAAAGTGCCTGTGCTCAGGAAATCAGGAACTGACCTCTCGACTAACATTTACAGGTGTTAAAGCCATGAGACAAAATATTCCCTGAAAAGTCTGCCTCAGGAGGACGCAAACAGGCCCATATGCTGCTGGCAGGCAGAGCAGGAACCAGCAGCAGAGCATGATGTACCACCTGCTGCAGCTGTAATCCCCTATCTGCTCGTGAAGGGGAAGGAGTGGCTGCCGGTGGAGGTGGTCTCTTGGCCACTGAGAGAGAGCATCCAACTCTCGCTGACGTCCCCCCTCCCGTGCCTGCTGGCCCTGCGCTGCCAGCACCAAAGGGCTGCACAGCCTATTAGCAGAGCAAATTCCCACAGACAGGAGGTCTCTTCCACACCCACAAAAAGGCAGAGAGAAAAACACTCTTAAAAAAATGCCGCAAAAATTACTGGAAGGGACTGAGGGGTGAAGAAAATAGTGCTGTGAGAGCCTGATTTTGAACACCTGCGTTTCTCTGAGAGCAGCTTCTCCCCCTGCAATGTCCCCATGTCAGGAGTCACCAGGTCATGACCAAAAAGCAGATGAAATTCAGCATATATAAATGTAGAGTTACAGCTGGATTAAAGCAACTAACTAGCTTTGCATACAAAAATGGTGGGTTGTGGGGGAGTATTGCTACTCTGTGGTTTGGGGGTTTAACAGTTCTATGAAAAAAATCAGCTCTTCTTTGAATATCAGTCCAAAAAATGCCTTGAATGTGAGAAACGGCAGCACAAGCGCTGGGGTGTGTAAGTCTCTAGTTCAGTACTATCAGCTGCTGTGAGCCAAAAAATCTCCAGAGCGAAGACACAGATGTAAAAACACAGGGTTTATGCAAAGAAGCCAGACTGAAAGGTGGACTGAAATTCTCTTTTGATCCAATAGTGATCACATGCCTCTTAATCCCTTTTATAGTCAGAGTGCCTCGGCCCTAACCTGCAATGGGGAAAATGGCTGTTCATCCTTTAGGCACATCTACACTTAGATGTAGCTTTGCCATTAGTCCCACAACAGCCAACACCCTTAATGGAGAAACAGCTTATACCAGCAAAAAAAGTTGTTTTGCTGGTATAAATTAAATCAGTTTGCTGAACAGATTACATTATAACAACAACAAAAAGGGCTTTTGATGGTAGAACTGAACCTACAGTAAGGATTTTGCTATCATAATTATACCATAGTCACGCCAGAAAAACTTTTTAAATATAGACCAACTCCCTGTGTTTTTATCTTTTTAGTTAAAAAGATTACACACAGGCAGAAGTTACGAAACAGGCTGGCAACAGGTGTGGAGAGTTGTCTTGGCCCCTTAGAAAGCACCTAGTCCTGGAATGAAGAAGTCCTAAGAGGGTAATTTCCCAGAGGAAGCCTGTGATTTACATCAACTCCAAATGCATGCTGGGAGACTGGATGTTTTGGTGTAAGTGATGTTTGTGTTGTAAACCTTTTGATGAAGATTTAGGTTGTTTTATTTTAGAGAACCTATTCTGAAGTGTTTGCAGCTACAGTGTTAGTAAAGCTTGAGGGTTTTTAATTGTGTAGAAAGATTTTGCTAGTTACCCAGTGATGAAATGCTGTGCACACGCAGATACAATCATAATCCTTCAGGACAATCTGATATTTAAGTGCTCTCTATTCTGGATGTGCCAATGCAATAGCATACATGCATTTTATATATAATGCAATGCAAGACTGAGACACTTAATACACATTTACAGAGGAAAAAAGGGTGGAACTCCTTGGCGAGGACTCTAATCCCTTTGAAGGCTCCAGCATCTGCTGAGTCAGGCCCTCCCTCCCTAGGTCGTAGTTCACAATCAGCAACTGAGTCACAGCAAATTCCTGACTTCAGTATTTCATGGACTACAGTAGCATATTTTTAGGGTTTGGGTCCTTTTAATTAAAACCTCCTTTTTTGTTGAATAATGAATAGCTTTTAAATAAAGGAATGAGAAAGGCTATGTCTGATTCTCAGCTCTGAGCCCAACTACAGGAAACCTGTTCTTGGGAACTTTATTCCAATGCCGCAGAACGTACTGCACGCCTCCTCTGAGGCTGAAATGGGACCGTGGAGATCCAAAGCACTTTGCAGGCCAGCCGTAGGATCTCTGCAGGCAGTGTCCAAACGGAAGCAGAAGAATTGCATTGGCATAGCTCTTTGCCCAGCCTGATAGACCTTGCTCCCCAGCAGACTAATTAGCCTGGGTGGAGCACCGTCCTTCTGATATATATCCATACTGGTGCTGGTATCTCTACACTGCACTTCATGGTGCCTGGAGCCAATCACCAGTCCTGCCTAATTCAATTTCCTCATCCAAAAATTGATGATACAGCCTACCTGCCAGTAGAAACTCAGGTTGTGAAACTTGGTTTGCTGATATTTGCAAAGCATTTAAAGGTGTGTCTTCAGTGGGAAAAAGTGTGTTCTAACTGCAGTTAGGTAATGTGAATAAACCCATTTATGATTCTAGTGGAGACACAACAGCGAGTAGCATTTCGCACACGCTAAGTCAAGCCAGTGTTTTTCTTTAATCAAGTTAACTCAGGTTTCATTCTGAGCACTGCCAATTATTTAAATGCCATCTACCCACAAAGGCCTCTGACTCTACTGTGGTAGAGCTCTTAACTCAAATTGGCTGGTCTGATGGGGGGAGTCACACTGAAACCAGCTACGATAATCACGTATGTGGATGTAGAGCAGCTCTGCGGGAATGCCGTCACACATCCTCTGGTGCGTCCATGCGCTGCAGTGCCCCCAAGCCCAAGGGGGAGTCCAAGAGAGTTGTCCAGGAAGAGCCAATGCAGGGGCGATGCTGCCACTGCTCTGCCAGCCCTGGCACATGCCGCTAGAAACCTGGGCACCGTGCAGGAGAGCACAGGGCAGGTGCAGACACCCAGGCACTCATGCTTCCTGTAGAGGCACCACCATCACTCAGCCTTGCCCAGCTCAGGAGGACAAGCTCAAGTTAATTCTGTAGCAGAGAGATGCTCTGCCCCTACCCACAATGCGAAACTAAAATTAAGAACGAGTCTTTTTACTTCATGGGAATGTTAGAGGGAAAATGCTGAAAAATTCAATGTGACTGTTCACAGAAGGAGTATTTCTGTCTTTTATTCAAAATGTTTCTCAAGTTTGATATAAGCATCAACAACCTTTGCTATTAAGATTTACTTTAGTCATCAACACAGTGCTTCTGTCTCTAGGCAGAGCTTGATATCTGTTTAACAGTGCAGAACAAACTTACAGGGCAGCTTAAGATAGGAAATAATGAATACCACTTCAACAACTGATAGCACAGGATAATTGTATGTAGCTGCATTTTGTCACACTGAAATGCAGGATAATTTGTAAGTACTGAGGCTCGATTCTTATTTGCCTGTTATTGTTTAAATAAATAGAAAAATTAGTTGCTCAAAAGTTGAAATAAGTTTCAATAATTTTTAAGGTCACTTGCACTTCAGTAGTTTTTTTCTATTATTTTAAAAATTTGCCCTTTTTGGAGAACCTGTATTTCTTACAATGTAATTTAGTGGGTTTTCTTCCTGTTTTTCTCCCAGATTCTTTCTTTATTTTGTTTTTATTCACATATATCTCATATAGCATGACATCCAAGTTTGGGGTTTCTTTCATCAACTCATTTTCTGTAACTTTCCAACATTTCTCCAGCTTGGGAAATGTTACAGAATATCAAATGAAAATGAAAGAAATATCTATGTAAAATTTTTTAAACATTAAACATATATTTAATGTCTTTCAGTTATAGAAAAGGGTAAAAGGAGAGATTAAAAATTTAAAAAGCTAATATTTTAACATCAAAGTTTTATATTTCAATGAGAAAAAAAAAAACTGAGAAACCACAGCTTTTCATTTAAGGTTTTGATCTCTAAAAGCATAGTTTTTCATTGAAAAAATTTTGAGGAGAAGCATTGAACTTGCTCTGAAAACAATGGTGTTTATATCTCACTTCAGATTGTTGAGGGATGGAAATTAAACACAGTCATGTTTACTGTGGAGTGTGCCTGCTGACTGCAAGGGGGCAAGGTCATAATTTACACATAATTACTGGTTTGCACTATCGTTTAACCACTACTGAGATAAATATGTTTTTCTTCCTTCCCTCTTCCTGTGCAAAAGCAGTGTTCGCCACACTGCTTTTTATGCATTAGCCGTTCTTGTGCAAATCACTGTTTTCCGTGGTTTATGATTCAGTCGTAAACATTGCTGTCAAAAGCAAGGTCTGCACCTAGAGATAGCTCTGTATTTTTCATAATATTTTAGGTTGGTATGAATGTGCCATCAATATTTATTTAGTTATTAGAGACATACATATTATGACACACAAACATGAAAATATGATCAACTACACTACAAAATAGTACTATTTCAAATTCAGGGTGTGTCTATGTTTGTACAGTACGTACAGTCACACATACCAGACTCCTATGTACCAACTCACACAAAAAATATCCAGCCAAGCATTCAGTATCCTGGGCGAGCCTATAAATAATTCTTGTTTCCCAAAGCTGAGAAATATATGCTTCTTGGACAACCTTTGAAGAGTCAGACTCAAGATTTTCAAGACTGCACAAAGACTGTGCTTGCTTTGTTAAGGCGTGCTTTGAAAATACAAGATGCTCAGAAAGAGCTGAGCAGCCACACTCTCAGAATCAGTCCTTAACTGAATGAGAAGAGGGGGGGTCAAGAAACAGGGGTGCTCAATCTCGCTAATCACTCTAGGAAAGTTTGTCTTCCACATCAAAGATATTTAAAAATAGCAAGATTTTGCATTTCCAGCATTTGGTGATGGTATGATCAAACACTCCAGCTATATAGCTCTGTGTGTGTGTGTATATACATATGTTGGAACTGGGTTTTGATGTGGTCATAGGTGAGTTAGTTCAGGCCATCTACTGAGCTACAACTTTCCTTTAACCATGTTGGTCTGTTCACGCTTATTTCAGTGTGTAACCCAAAGTTCTGTAACTAGTTTGAAAAATGCTGACAAAATATTTGCTGCATCATTGGTATCTTCTTTTGTTTCAAATATGTGCTTTCAAGAAAGCTGTAAGGTTTGAAATCAGCACAGGTTCTTGAGCGGGTCCCCGCAGCCCCTCAGCAATCCATCTGGTGGCCCTGAGATCCGCAGCTTCGAAGCCATCCATACCTCCAAATTCATGCCTGGGCTACCCAAGCTTCTTGATTCAGCAGTCAACATTTTTATCACTCTTCAGACTTGCGCTTCTAGAGAATTTCTAGAAACTGTTTTGGTTCCCAACTGGAATGAAATACATTTCCAGTTTCTCCACAAAACAACATGCTTGTTCCCTGCCCACCTCTGAGAAGCTTGTTGTGGGAAAGTCTGTGCAACCATTCCGTTCTTCTCCAGCTGCTTGTGCCAACGGCAGAAAACTGTGGGTGTTATTCACGCAATGCAGCATGCTCTGGAGCATCTCCTTGCACAGAGGCTGAAGAAAGAGTTGTACAAGTAGTTATTCAAATGTGTTTAGGCAGTCCCTCCCATCTACAAGGTGGAGAATCATGTCAGAACCTGCACAGTCTGACAAGTACCTCCATCCCGCTCACAAACATGGTCCCCTGTGGTTGTAAATCAGGTGTAAATTATGCTGCATGCAGATAAAAATAGCTAATTGGTCAGTTGCAAATAAAAACTACATCCTTGATGCTGAAAAGGCATAGGCTAGAAAATAAGGAAGGGCTTGTGCAACCTCAGTTCAGCTCACTTCTAATCTTTAATTACAAAATCACACACTATTTTTTCCATGGGACCCTGCCTCATTCAGTTCACGGAATAGATGGTGTTCACTTAACGAGCAGCTATTCAATATTTTATTTTCTTCTCACTCAGTGTGTTGCCCTAGGCAAGATTTACTACATGTAATTCAAACCTGGCTGGGCAGCCAAAATTATTAATTTCAGCACAGCTTTTTTTCCTTTGGTACTCATCCTCACAGCACTCCTGAGTGCTACACAAACAGAAAATATTATATTTTCTTAACACCACAGTGAGGGTGTTTTCACAATACCCCACTGTGATTAAATGGAGAGGAGGGGGAAATTATACTCTGTATTTCACAGGTGTGTGTCAGAAGCAGAGACATTAAAGTCCAAAGAATCACAAGTTTTGGGTACCCCCTTTGACAATTTGAGTCCTGACTTTTGAAAGTTCTTCATATAATGCGCTACTGAATATTCAAGGCAGGATTCCCACTGAATTAACCTGCACCTGTCAGTGCTCAGGGATGGAGAAGACCTTCTAAGCCATAGATTGGTCCCCTTCTATCAGAGGCAGCTTTTTAATAATCTTATCAAATTGGACTGAATAGGAATTGGGTTTCTTGAGTTCCTATTAAAAGGCTGAGAACTCACTCCTCTGATAGTTAGAAACCATTTTCTAATTTTCAGCCTAAATTTATTCACAGCCAGATTACACTCATTTGTTCTTATGCCAACATTGTCCTTCACCTTAAATAGTTCCTCTCCCTCTTTGGCATTTGCCTCTGCTGATAAATTTAGAGAGAGCAATCACATTTTTTTTCTCTCTCAGCATTTGCCTTGAAGAGCTAAATGAGCTACACTCCCTAAGCTGTCTCTCACAAATTAAGCTGCCAGGTCCCCAGCTCATCTTAGTAACCATTTTCTATACCTGCTCCAGTTTGCACTTATCTATTTTGAGCATGGCTGATCAGGCTTGTATGCAGTATCAGACCTGTGTGCAGTATCCTAGATGAGGTTAAAGCAGTGAGAAGGTAACTAAAGGAGTTACAATGGTAACTAACACTTATCTATCTTTCCTGGAAATGATGTATCTTAGGATCATCCTTACGATTTTCACAACTACACCACATCACTAGCACCCCAGTGGTTGTAAAATACCAGCGCATCCAAATTTTGCTCCTTTTCAGTTTCTAGCAGAAATTTTCACCATTAGTTGAAAAATATATGCACTTTGTACCACTGAATTTCATCTTCTTACTCTCATCCCAGTCCTCCAGATCATCACATTCTTCTGGTGCTCCAGTATCCCAGCCCCCAACTGTTACAGTGATCCTGCCAACACCATGCCATTGGCCATTATCAGACTAATGAGCGTATATAAGTACATATGGATGTATATGAAGTAGCTTTCTGAATATGTCTATTTCTGAGATCAATTTTGAAGAACCTACCAGAAAAAAATCAGAACAAGTGTTAGGAAAGCACAGATATGAAAGCTCAGAATATTAGACACCTTGATTTGATACCTTTTGAAAAAATACTGCACTCAGTGGCTGTCAAATGTTGGTCCCCTATTTGACATGGAAAAATTGTATTTTGTTTTCTTGAGATTATACTCATCATTAAAAGTAAGATTGCTTCAGTTATGACTTATTATATATGCATCTTTGGGGGAATTCTTGTGTTTTTCTTTAAACTGTGATTTGCTGTTGTATATAAGGCTATTTATAGTTATCTTTTTCAGTAAAACATCTATCTTACATTCACGCCTTAAAAACCTGGTAAATAATGACCACGCAAATTGAATTCAACTGAAGAAACATAATACAAATTTGACAGCAGAAGAGGGAGCTTAGACAAGAAATTCTGGGAAGGAGAATAAAAGCAAGGTAGTGAGCATGTGACAGCATGACTTAGGTGAAATAAATCATCCCCTAGTTGCATGGACCATTTGTTTTTCTGACTGAAAGTTCTACATATTCCAGCCACGGCAAGGAGGAGGAAGTTGCTTACCCAGGGTCTGGCGGCAGAACTACACGGGGAGGAGCAGACACCTACCCAAAAGCCATCAATGCCACCAGACTGCGATCGGAGCCCGGTGGTGTGGCCCTAGCAGGTGGTGGTCCCCATTGTGCTGCTGATGAAGGGACACTGGCAATCGTGTGACCATGCCAGACATTTTGTTGCCATCCTCTACATAGATAGCCCCACACATGTCCACGAAGGAACACGGGAGCCATGGCAGCTTTGCTATTTGCATCGTCTTACAGGCATCTTGTGCCAAGCAGGAGTTTCGCTTGCTTTGAGATCCCTTCAATTTATTAATTTTAGCACAGCACTGACTGGCAGCTGCAAAGTAATCTGATGGGCAACAAACCCATTCGGGATCCATTTCAGAAGACCATGGCAAAGCTGAGGTGCCATCTGTAGTCTTCCACATGAACAGGACGATACGGGTCTGCTCTCAAGAGGACCAAGTGGCATGCCAGCTCCTGGGGCGGCAGCTCAGGCATTCTTAAGTATAGATGAGAGCTGTGCACCCAATTTTACATTCTACAGGTTTTGAAAAATATCGTGCATAGAATAGCAAGTGGGTAGGGAAGTCCAAAGTGACCCGAGTCATGTCATGGGGCCTAGAGGTATATACTATCAGACTCAGGCCACTCTTTATGGATGCTCTTGGGTGTATATTGCCTACAAAAATGATCCAGAGACTGTTGTGAGCAGTAGGAAAAGTACCCCTCAGGGCCTACAAATTAAGGTCATTAAAGGATAACTTAGAGGGAACTCCAAGGGGTAGACAACAGGGGTGAAAGGGGATTTGAGCTGGAGTGATCCAGCAAGACCATGTGAACATGCTATGCCTTGTTGACCTCAGTAGGGCTCCACCCTGCTATATAGAAAAACCTGCAAAATTCCTTTTGGAGACTCAAGACTTAAGTACATGCGGAGGTAAAGCAAACAAGGAGAAATATAAGGTCTTCTGTGAAAGCGCTGAACTTTCACAGATGTTTGGAAAAAGAGGAGGAGACTTTCTCTAGCATGAGAGGGCTAGAAAGTAGCAGTGAGAAGCGAAGCTTGGGTGGAGCAGGGCAGCGCGTGTGGGAGGAGATGAGAGAAGAGGCGCAGGAGGAGACAAGTTCCTGCACGTGCTGACGGTAAGAAGGGGCATGACCTCCACAGGAGTGGGGACCATGGGCACATGAGCTCTGGGTCCCACGCTGATACCTGCTCTCCCTGAAAGGCCTAGTCCTCATTTACATCAGGTAGTCACTTGTGATACTTTGCAAGCACAAACTGAACAGCTCCAACCAGTTCCTTTAAATGAGGCAATTTTGTCTACCCAAAGGTTTGCACAAGTTAAGCCAGTTCGTTTTTTCCTAAACATTTGAGTTAAACTACTGCTGCTGTGTTGACAAGATCTAAAGCGGCAAGGAGGAAAAATGTCTGATCTTGGGTTACTTCAGTGTTTCTGATATGATCACATTTAGTCTCTTTTCAGGGGCTGATACCGGGGTTTGAGGTAAAAAAAAAAAAAAAAAAGTCAAACTAAGTCACATTTTCTATGCTGCTTATTTCTCCCTGGGAAGTATCTTCAGCTGCGAATACATATGTATACTCTAATGACAGTCAGCTGTCACATCTGAAAACATACATTTACCTCCTATTAAGGGCTATTTGCCCCTCTTTGTGACCTTTCACCAGTTTTCCATACCCTGGCCATGTGGCACAGATGGTATAATCCTGTCAGGCTCGGGCAGGTGACAGTGCTGTGCAGTGTTTAGTAATCAGTGCTGTAATTAGCCAGGCTGGACGCAGGCTCAGATAATAGGGCAGCCAAGCAGCTGCCAGTCATGAGACTTTTCCTGTGGATTGCAGTGGCTGCAAGAGGGGAGAATAGAAAGAGGCCAGGCATTTTCCAGCCAACTTTCTAGAGAACTGCTAAGAATGTTGTATGTGGTGTTTGTTAATATGAATTTTTTTTTTTGTTTCAGAATGACTGATAAAGTGTATTTCACATCATACGGGTGAATGGGAGGTTTCAGTTTGTTAATAAATCTGATGGAGGTGTTTCTGGTATGTTTAATGGCGCTGTACAGCGCTTTCATATTTGAAGACTATCTTGTTGCACGTTCCTTATGCATACATGTTCGCAGGCACACAGAAAGGTGCATGCATGAAGTGCTCTAGGTTCCTGATTCCTAACCCAATCGCCTCAGAAAAGTAATATCACTAAGCTACTGGTATCTGCATTTACAGAGTAGGATATAGAAAAATAAAATGAACTTAGCTGTAATGAAAGTAGGGGAAAACCTAAACTAAATTCTAATTAAAGAGTTATTTTAGGAAAAAAATGACAGAGGGGGTAATGAAGTTACTGGCATTGGGAAGTTGTGGAAAGAAACATTTTTATTGGTTTTGCTTCTTTTTGTGGAGCTAGGCGATCTTCCTTGTTTCTGATTTTGTGTTAAAGTATACATTTAGACCATGTAAGCTGCTCACATCTTATTTAAGAGAACTAAGCAGTGAGCTAAACTGACCATATTTTCATGTGAGAGATGACTCATGGTCTCCTGCATGTTAGAAGATTCTCTGTGCTGAGCAGATGCTCATACTTATAGTTTGTTTGAGTGAAAGAGGTTTTCTTACCAAAGAGGCAACCAGTCATCTCTCACAGAAGCAACACTGGCATTCATTGCCTTGGAGGGTTTTTTTTTTCCTATTTCAATATTTTTTTCCTAATTTTAAACATGTGCCCATTATTACAAAGCCACTAATAATGAAATATATTTAATTAAAAAAACAAATGCACACATAACAATGAATCAACTTCTCCCTGTCTTTTATTACATTTATTCCAATTGCTTTTCTCCCTCTTCCCCTACCAAATTACACTATTTATCTGTACAGAGCAGATACCTTAATCTTTTGGGGAAAGTAGAGAATAATTTCAATTTCCATGCGTTTATGAAAAGGCATTCTTAAATAGAGCACAGAAAGAGATATTGCATCTATAAATAAATTATTCAGTGCGGGGAGCCGGGATGGGGTTACACACTGCCATTGTTAGACAAGCGCGCAACGCCTGACCCGGGAGTGCAGCTGTTGTCTTTGTGATGGGCATTCTGCATTTCCCATTGTTGCCGTGATTACAACATCCACGGCGGGGGCGAGGGGAGGGCAGGCGAGGGTGAAAGGATGTCTGTGCATTGATAACGCTTGGCACTATCGCTGATTGCAATGATAGGCTTCTCAGCTGTGGGGCTATCAGTGTGCAGAAACAGGCCCTCTGAGCTGCCCCCCTCCCTGAATCAGCAATTTCGGGAGATGTGAATGTGTTCACCTTCTGCGCGTGCCAGCTGGACCTTACCCAGACACACACTGGATTGTGTCAACAGATGGTGCAAAAGGGGACAAAAAGGACAGTATTTCAAAACTGAGTATGTAATATTAAATAGGTGTGGAGGTAAGAAAATGTTAATGAATAAAGGACTCCGTACAGACAGTTACACGGGGAAGAGCGTCCTCTAAATTCACCGCACAGTGACGCGGTGATGAATTCACTGTATTTTGCATGTTCTCCCGAGCAAGAGGGGCAAGACTGCCACGATCTTCCTGCCCTGCTTGTTCTCCCCAGTAGCAGCTGGAGTGGATGGAGAGCTCAGCCGCGGGACGAGCCTGCTCCACCTCTTAGTACACCTAAAGTACGCCTAATATTCGTGCCCCTTCCCTGGCTGGGACTGAGAGAGACGGGAGGGCAGCTTGCCCCTGACCGCAGGGCACCGAGAGCAGAAACCTGCCCCGAGCCCTGGTGCTGGCAGCCAGCTCTGGGCTGCTGCTGCCTGCCCGCCTGGCCTGGGGGACACCAACGCCCCCAGGAAAGCAGAGCTGCAGCAAACGTCCAAAGCAAGGCATTCAGAAGAAACAGGAGATGAACAGAATGAAAAAAGGACTCGATTTCTCTCCTTCTACAGCATAAATTGAAAGGAAATGTTCTAATCTCGGATTATGCTGTAACTGGAAATGTATTGGGAGCATCTGATCCGAGGTGACTGGGTATCAGCATGAAAGGCATTCCCGTCACCGGAGGCATTCAGCGGCCCTACCTTGCCTAACTGTGTGAGTGATGTCTGCTGCCTTTTGTGGGCCTGTCGGCGTCTGTGGTGGGCTGTCACTCACGCTGTGCCAATGAGTTTGGCCATCTGACCTTTAGGATGGCATAACACCCTCAGTGCCGTGAGCCCAGCCACCGGGGAGGGCTGTGTCTTCCTACGCCCCTTCCCTGCTCCCCCGGCGCCAAGACACGCCGCACAAAACGCAACACAAGAGGGCAAGGGAGCAGCCCTGCTCAGCGCCACGAGCAGAGGCCCAACTGCCTGGCTGCTGCTTGTTTTGTACCCCAAAATGTGTACCACAGTTCATAAACTAGTGGGAAAATTAAGCCGTAAAGTGTTTTACTTTGGAGAGTCTCCCCTTCCTAAAACTCAGAGGAAATTCCCCCATTTCTCAGCACACTGCTGTCTGATCAGTCCAAGCTCCTCCTCAGCTGCTAAGTATTCATCTTACACCTATCTTGATTTGATTTTTATATCTCTATCTGACTTCTCCATTTATTTCCAATTAGTATGGGTCTCATTATCCGACGGTAATGGAATCACCCCTCAGTATCCATGTCTGAGAATGCAAACAGAGACCAGGAGCGAGGGACATCAGATGGCTGTGACAGCCGCAGCCACTGGTTGCAGGAGGGGGTGGAAATTAAGATGTCCATGACTGTGGGATTGGGACTGACTGACTTTGTGCTGCTTCGACAGCTTCAGCTGCTGTCAAAGGGCTGTGCCACCACTTTGTAAATTTGTTTTCACACTGCTCTATTGTAGGCACCAAACATGGATTCCCAAGTCCTTTCTTTGGCCTAACCCGAAGTCATAGAGTGCCTACATGGTGTATGCACTGTGTAGAAATCCACCTTACAGATACTCACGTATTTTATTTGCAGTATAGTATGCATCTATAATATATCTAAAAGATAAGCTTCCTGCTTTTACCCCTTTCAAATTATTCTTTCCAGGGCTGTTTTCAGCCAAAACTCAGTATTGCTATTTCACCATCTTCCATGTTTCATCAGCTTCATTTGACACTATTAACTCTGTTCTTCATCTTGCAATCTTGCCCTCAATTACCTTGCTTGGTCATTTTCTCCCCCCTCTCTTCTAAATGGGTCAGCCAGAGGATCTTCCTGATCCCTACTCCAATTTTCCACAGAGCTGTCAGCAGGTTCTCACCTTGGTCCCATTCTGTTTTCCCAGATCCACGGTAGTAGTCTCCACCACAAGTGCTACATTTCAATCATCTTTCTCCCAGCAGCCTGTAGTTTAACATCTCGCTGTAACTCAGTAAAGTAACCTAATTTAACTTACTGAACAGCCTACCTTAATTCGCTTGTCTTCCAAGATGGCTACAGTAATAGTTAGAGGATAGAAATATGCTAAGATCTCTGCCCAGCATGCTGATCAATATTGTCTCAGTTTTTCCTCTCTCGCTTACACGTCTCTCTCCTGTCAGATAAGTAAAGTTCTGTGTTTGCACATCACAGTTGGGGCCTTTGTCCCCCATTGTCTTAATTGTGGACTCTCTGTGATGCAGATATATAAATCATGGGAAATTTAATCAAGCTTATTGCATCCTTCATCTGCCAGCACAGACCAAAAGGAAAGCTGCAGTGAAATAAAGGCTTTTCCAAATGTGAGGGAGAAGCAATGCTACATTCTGCTCTTGAACATTGCCTCAAGATAAAGCATCTCTGGGGGCCTTTTTCCTTACACGCACCCAGGAGCAGTCTGGAACTCAGACTAAGTCATGCATTTAAAAGTTATATTCGACATAATAAGAGACCGGGCCCAGGCTGACAAGCTGCAGGTGGTTTGTTTGCATGACAGAAGGGAACGGGGGAAAGCCACGTGGACCCTCACGAGACCCTCCGCACGATCGCTTGTTCTCGGGGCTCCTAACGTTGTCTCTTGGAGACGACAAAACTCAGGGGCAGGACCTGGAGCAGGGGAGCAGAGGTTTGTGTCCCCTTCTTTTCCATGCTGCTCTGGTCCTCGATTCCTCCTCAGCCCTTGCCTCCGCAGTCCTGCCTAGGTGTTGCTCGCCCTGCGCTCCCCATCTCTTTGCTGCTGGAGCGAGGAGTGGAGGAAGCGAGCCATCTTCCTGCCCATGTTTAAACCAGCCTTGAGAAAAGCCTAGCCATGAAACAGCAAGCTGCCCCCTCAGTAGCCAGCAGTGTGAGTTAGGGCACAATAAATATTAACACTGGAGTAAACGTTTAAGGAGATATGTGGGGTAACTTGTCAGGTAATTTCTATTTGCTTAATCAGATCCTGCAATAGGAGTTAAACAGTAATGTCTCCTTAAATGTCTCCTTATCCACAGGCTATTTCCTAGTAGGAAATCCAGGCTGAAAAAGTGAATCGGCTTAGCATGGGGTACAGCTATAGAAATGCCAAAGTAGATACCCAAATCAGGATGGAAAAAATCTCATCTTTATATGAGAATCTGACTGAATGACAATAAACATTTGCTGTCTAAAGGACACTGAATACTAAAGTTTTTCATCACTGTGCATTGGCAGAGCCTGCATGATTAGCACCTATTGAAATCAATTAGTTTAATCACAGTAATATCCTCCAGGTCCGGATGGGTTTGTAAGACAAGCCCCAAAACCTTTTTTCTACTGCGAAAATTACCCATTACTGACAATGGCTACACCCTAACAGATGCAGATGAATAAGTAAACACATTAAGCTGCTGAGGTAGACTAGGACAAACAGCACTCAGCACTGCTTAGTAACCATTCTGCGTTACTCATCAGCCATCAGCCAACGTGTTGGCTGCTATTTAACTTGTTACGTCCTGATTGACACTTTGAGCTAAATAGCGTTCAGCCTTTGTTCCTTTTGCTAGCAAGGTATGAGGTTTTGAGTATCTGTGGCTTTCAAAATTCCATTTAAAAACAAAGATGAAAGTGTTATTATAATACAGCAGAGTATAAAATCAATACTTGAAGATTATTTTGACTTCAGAATGCTCCTGTGAGCATTCTGTGTGGGATGAGATATAGCACAGCTTATAGCCAGTGTTAATAAGTAAGGATGAAAGAAGATATTGTGCAAAAATTGAGAAAAAAAGCAGAATTCAGATCTAAGTCAGACCAGCAGAACTGTCAAATGTGTTAGACTAAATTCACAAGCCCCCATGTGTGATATGCAGGCACAAAACATAAACATTTGTTTAGTTTGTACTATTTTGTTATTTAGAGTATAAGGTTTTTGAGGCAGGACTTTTATCTGCATGCTGGAATTTAAATGTCTTATGTCCTGTAAAGGCTGTTTGAAGCAGTTCCAGAAGGACTATTTTTCATTAGCAAGTGCTATCTCAACATTTTGTAGAAATGTATTGACTTCATCAAAAAAATTTAAAGAAAATTGTTTGTTTCATTTCTAAAAGGTCAAATCATTTTGACTTTATTGTTTCAATTGTCAGATAATATAAAAGTTAATGTTTCAAATATATTATTGCTGGAAAATTAGAACAATAGAGCCAAAACAAACTGTTTTGACTTCACTGAAATGAAATCTTTGATAACAGTTGTTTTGATGACTCCAATAAAGCAATTCCCAATTGTCATTTCTGAGTAAATTTTGAAATTTCCACTTTTTATTTCAATTTGGGAAAAAGAAAAATTTTAAGATTTAAGATTTTTTTTTTCTCAAGGAATAGAAATGTTGAACTTTTAGACAAATACTGATATAATTGTACATGGCAGCCCAGTGGTTTACCTGAAGTGAACAATTGTCTGTATAGTTATATGTGATATAATTTCGGACATTAAGTTTGCAGAGCTGCCAGGGCAAGGCAAGGAGCTTTTCAAGTTGTTCCAAGATAATCCAGAGTTACAGGTACTGTTTCTCTGTAAAATAAGCAAGTCTAGATATACACTTCTTCCCACATATGCCAACTGGGAAATAGGGGTTAAAAAGACGCTCTGGGCACATCTATACTGATAAATGATAGGCCTGAGTGCATTCTCTGGCTTTGAAGCTCACTATCACAGTATGACTATGTCTGTACTCTTAAACTTTTTTACCCACCAAAACAGAGTGCTGTGAGAAACAAGCATCTATCTGCCCAAGCTTTATCAGATGGCAAGTAAAAGACATCACTTGTTTATGCTGTGGTGTAGAGATTACTCTCCATGCACTTTTCCAGAGACCCTGATCATCAAGTTAAGAGCAGGGGGGTAAAATCATGTCCATTTGTCCCTGGTACAAGAGAGTAAGAACCCAGAGGTTACCTCAGGGAAGTTTCTTCACATCATTTTTTTGCCCATACCCTCAGTATGTTTCCTGTTCAGACAGCTTGTAACACTAGCTCTAAGAAGCATAAACCAATCCTTTCATCACTTGCTTATCTTCAGCTCCTTAGATTTAGTTCATACCAAGCATCAACATCTGAATAAATATGCCTATCTTATAGTCACAAAGTTATGAAACTCAAGAAGCATCAGCTGCTCTCAATCAAACTTTCTAAAACCTCCAGCAACTCCACTGACAACTTCTAATGCAGCTACATATTGTATAAGAGTGGTCCTACTGTCAGACCAAAGGTCTACCCGGCCCAGAATGGAGCCAGGATCCATCAACAGCAGATGCCTAGGGAAGGGTATGAGAACATACAGTGATAGTTTTCCCAGAAGCTCTCTCAGTCTCCAACAGTTTGCATTTGAGATCTCCTGTGCCGTAAGTAGTGTGTATTTACTAGACCACAGTGGGATTTTCTTCCATGAATTTGTCTTGTTTTTTTCCAGCCTGTGTAAACTCTCAGCATCCATAGAGAACAGCAACAAGGAGTTCCACAGCTTAATACATACTGCATAAAGAAAAACATCTTTGGTTTGTTTTGAACCAGCTACCTTCTAGGTTCATAGATTCCTAGATCTTGTTGGAAAGAGGCAAACAACAATCATTCTCTATTTCTTTTCTCAAAACTGAAGAGTCCTACTAGTCATTCTTTGTGCAAAGGCTCTTCCATACTTTTGACGTTTCTTATTTCCTTTCACTGAACTTTTTGCAGTTCTACACTATCCTTTTTGAGACGGGGGACATGAACTCTGTGGGGATTTACACAGTCTCTTTTGTTCTCTACTCTTTTCTAATAATTCCTAACATTCAATTTACATTTTTATTGCCACTGAGCATTAAACTGATGCTTTCATAAGAACTATTCATTATAATTCCAAGATCTCATTCCTACATGGTAACATTCAATTCAGAGCCCATCATTCTACATGTAGAGTTAAGACCGCTTTTATCCAGGGGCATCGCTTATATTTATCTACATTGAACTGGCAATACTAAAATTTGCAGCACATTTAAAAAATGAAGTCCAGCAATAAAATAAATAAAAATATCCAAAAAATCAAAAATCAAAATTCCTGTATTTTATTAAGAAATATTCATTTGATTTTATTTCACTGAAGAATTTCCCACCAATGATACCAGAACAATGTAGAATCAAGAGATCTCTATGCATCATTTGATACCAGTTTCTTTTGAGCAATATCACTACCTCCCATAATACAATCATGAGTCATCACGCTTAGAGTCATAATTCCTAGAGACAAGGGAGCAGAAGAAAATCCCACTTTCCATTAACAAAAATCAAGTACATTTCAAGCCTTCACAGGTACAAAATATAAAGTTTTAAAATGTGATACAATTGCATGGTCAACAAAAACAGTAGACAGATAAAAAGAATTTAACATTTATTATTTTTGTATCCATTTTAAGCCTATCTCATGATTTTTGAAGCATAGCTTTTAACCGGATAACTGAATTATGAAGGCAAACACAAGACTCTTACATATATTTACATTCAATCAGATTTATTTAGCATGACAATGTGTGATATATTATAGGAATAACAGCCTAGAATTCATTGGGAATTGTTTCTTTTTTTTATGAATCTGGTTATGAAACCAGAAATGCTGTCAAATGAATCATATTATCAAGACCATACTAGTTCCTGAAAACATCTTGGTGAGAAAAGACTTATCAAGTCCAGGATAGCACCAAATAGACCACAAAGATTTAATAGCAAGTAGCGAGGTTGTTTCTCTGATGTTAGAGACTTCTGTGTAAGACCTGATCATGATATTATCTCATTACCAAATGAGCGTTCTGCCCCCCAGGCTGTTGACTGTTCTAGAAAGCATTACTTACAATCTCTCTTCACAGAGCTCTTCTACCATCAAACACAGAAAGTCTGATCAGAAGCACTCTGATTTAGAAAACCAAAGCACAAAAAAAGACAAGTATTAGGGAAAAATCACCATTTATATAAAAAGTTTATACTATGTATACAGATAGAGATTATACTTGGCCTTTGTGATGCCTTTATTCTCTTTTTTTTAATATAGTCAGATGTATGAGCAAATATATATACACTGGGAGTGTAAATACTATGATTTATAGATGCATTTAGAAATTATTGACTATGCAAAAACATACATACTTTTAACAATTTTGAGAGCAAGTTTCCCTGTCATTTAAGTACGCATAGCTGGCTGGAAAAAAAGCTCAAAAAGAATGGGTGGGTGTTTTAGAAAACTCTTAATTTTCTAGTTCCGGTTCCTTGGAAGTACCAATTTTCTTAAACAGCATTCCAAAAAATAAATACTTTAAAGTCAGCTTGAGAATAAATATCTCTTCTTCTACCTTGCCAGAAACTGTAAGCATTATAAGCTAATATATATGCACAAATACTTAGACTTATTGTTATTTTCATATTTTCCTTGGCACCTTATGATCTACTTTTAAATCACAACAAAGGAAAGCTTTTCTAGGTGATCATTACACTACATGTCATACAATAAATGTAGATCATCTTATTTCCATCCAGCATTCACATACCACATCACAAATGTTGGACAGGATTTTATCCAATACAAACACAGGAATGTGTATTTCAGGTCTTTTATTTCAAGATGATCTAATAAAAGGCAGATTCTCTCTTACAACACTGTATTCCTCATTTTCACTTTATAAAAGCAACTCCTCTTTAATCTCTCTGTCAATTGAATTATGAAGTGTGAAATTGCCACATTTCTAGTACATGTTATAATCCCTGCTCTGGTATCTTCATGATTTGCACTTTTAATGGTGTCTCACTGGAGAAAGGTAGACATGAAGACCAGTAAACATAGGCAAAGTGTTCAATGCTTTGCTCTTTGACCCAGTGGTGGGTAATCACTGAGCTTTACAGGCAGACAAATTAGCTAAGGCAAATACTACCCATCTTTCTCATGCCGTGGGATCTGCCTGCTAGACAACCTGTCATCTGAAAGAAAAGCATCGTGAGACACATGGCTCGCTGCACTTGGGTAAGGGGCAAGGAGTACACTGCTGTCCCTTATTTTCGGGCTAAAATCTTGTTTTGGTGAGACTCTTTGTGGGAGAAAAATATACTATAACTGCCCCACCCCAAGAATCCTGTCCTGTTTTTTCTATGCTGTTTAAACACTAACATGTGGAGAAGTGTTAAATGATTTTTGCAACTACCTTATTTGCCAGAAATATCTTTAGCAAGTCAACCTGAAACTAGGTGTTGTAATATTTTCATTAACTGTTGCATTGTTGGGTGGTTTTTTAGATTAGTTTAGTGGGTAAATGTGAGAAATTTCTTGATTTTAACTTGCCCCTTTAATTTGTTCTTATGTCACTCCTGTTTTACCCTGCTACCCACTGCTTCTGTGGCCAGCTAATAAAGCACTATCAAATTTCAGGCAAAATATAACATGCATCATTTACAGAACTCTTTTCTGACTAGTCTGTACCTCCTGTTCTGTGCAGTTATAACTTTGGCCCTCCCCTAAATTACCATACCATTACTAATATACATAAAGTCATACAAAGTTCTCAGCCATTTCCTGTTGAAATTAGAACAGGTTGTTTTGAGACTTCCAGTCTTGGGAAAATGATAAGTGTAACTGAAATGGTCCTGTGTATTTTAGTTTTTGTGCTTTTTGACCCTTCCAAAAGCCACCAAATACACTAAGTATTAGAAACTGAGAAACAGGAGAGGCCTGGATGTGTAAAACCTCAAATACTTGTTTTCACATTGGCTTTTGGCAGAAGCCTCAGTTGCTTCGTATTTTGCCTGAATCACTTCAGTATGTAAACATTACAGATGGCCAATGGCCAAAATAAAGCCCAAGCTTTATCTGTAAGTCTCAGCCTTATACTGAAGATGCAAAACCATTACTAGCAGGAAAGTTGGAATTATAATGTCTCAGACAGAGATATAACATCCTACAACTCTGTAGATGTAAAAAGGAACTTGGCTATTATGTCCTTAATATGTGGCAGTAAACAAGAACAGCACTGCTAGCTGGTGAGAAATGTGAAATTAGGGTTGACAAGATACTAACATTGCATATTCCTTACATTTCAGGAATCCTAAGGATGGTCACAGAGTGGCATGTGTCTAGTGGCACAAAGAAATGGTCTTGTTGAAAGTATGTAATGAACTTGTACAAAAATTATGCCGATCCCCACATTTTAGAAAGACTGTACACGGAGCCAGGCAGCTTTTTGTCCAAAGTGATACAGGTGCTAGTCCGTTTGAAAAGCAAGCTAGGATACTCTTCCTTCAAAAGATACTGAATTTACTTGTAGAGATAAAATTTGTGTTGCTGTGAAGTGAAGGTTTATTGGATTACTTGTTAGCTTGGAATGACTTGGCATTTGGCTGTTGGAGTTTTTCATGAGTAAATTTCTTATGTGGCTGTTGGAAGGTTTTATGCAGGATAGGAAACAACTTGTAAACTACTTTGACTGAGATTCCAGATTTGTGAGTGCTTCTTATATTCTTCTGAATAATACTATATGGAATAGGCAGAAAAGTATTATATTTTTTCTATTAGATGTGCAAGTGTACAATTTAGGATGACATAAAATTACCTCTGCCTTTTCAGATGAAGTAAATGAATTAATCATTTACTTCCCATGAGACACTGTTCCAGAGTTGAAGGGCACAGAAGTATTAAATGCGTTAGGCAATAATTACAAACTAAAACTGATGTTGTAGAATATGCATCCAGCCATGAATTTCTATTTTAAAACTTATCTTGATGCAAGTTATGCCTACCTGATGCCAACACACAGGATCTTTAAAACTACACATAATAAATAGAGTACTTACTTACTTACATTTTATCTATTTGGATTTATACACAACACAAGTGCAACAATCTGGTGCTCTAGGCCCTTTCACCATAAAAAAACCACACACTTCTTAGAAAAGATGCCCACAGTTCACTGTTTCCATATCACATGATAAAATTTGTACTAATGAAATAAAAATACACCATTTTCAGATTGAGTACACACTACAGTCCATGATAATAGAAAACAACCAAAGTTTTTCCTGGCAATCAACTAACCCAAATTATTTTAGGCTTGGTGAAAGAAATGAAAGCCCCCAAACCATGGAGCTTCTACTTATGAAATTAAAAGTCCTGTGTCTGAACATACCTTACATAGGGAGGGAAAAACAGCTTCTCCAGTAAACTACTAATAATTCAGGGTTATACAAGTCAGAATCGATGGGTAGTCAATGCCAAAATGTAGAAAGAGCTTCTACTAAACAGCAGCTGGGTACAAAGTAGCATCTTGACCAGCAGTGAAGTCAACAGCAATCCGGCCATGCACTCAGTGACGCCTGGAGCTTACCCCAGTTGTCCAACAGTCTCAGTTGTATCAGAAGTGAGGAGGGAAGGAAGGATGTATCAGTACAACAAAATCACAGTAACTTGTGCTTCTTTCCCAGATGTTGATCCCATTTGTACATGGATAAGAGGATAGAGAAGTTGGAATCTCAGAGAGCTCTACGTGTATAACCCAAAAGGAAGAAGAAAAATTCTCCAAAACTCATCTGAAAATAAGTTAGCAAGAACAAAATAGCCCTGTAGAAGCAGCCTAACAACAACTTATGTTTTCAAAGCCTTAGTTTAGAGTTCAGGACTTCTGTGCTATTAAAATAGGATGCATTCTACTTTGTCCAGTTAACTCCATCTCTACATGAGATTAAGCATAAACAAGCAAATAAAAAACGTGCAGTGGTGCCAGTGGGAAGAGTTTTGAAGGGTTGAACACCCAGAGTGCAGCTCTCTTCACCAAGGCAAGCTCCTGCACCTTGCCAGCTCAGTCCATACGGCAGGAGCCCTCTCCCGTTCCTCAGGGGTCCTGAGCTCTCACACAGCAACGCCTGGGAGTGATGCTTGCTCTCATCTCCAGCTGGGCCCGAGACACCCTGCCCATCTGACAGACGATGACCTGACCTCGGTTATTCCTGCCTTTGCCAGCTATGTGATAGCCCTGGCCAAGAGGCCTGTAGCACTCTGGAGACCCAGCTCATCATGAACACTGCAGTTGATGTTCTCCACAAGGGAAGCTGTCACAAGCATAACCAGCTGGTTTTAGGATTTCTGCACCAGCTTCCCACCCAATGATAACTGTTGTAAGTCTTGCTCTGTAAGGCATTTCATGGCCTGCGACCAAAATCAATACACTTCCAGAATAAAGACCATGGTCAAGAATTACACAATAAAATTTACCACAATAAAATTAAAAGTCACTGTGAGCAAATGAGTTTTAGGGCTTTCCTGAGGACTAGTCCTGAAGACCTATAAAAAATCTGAGAATTGCTTCACTCCTGTTTATCCCAAATGCAAAGCATGTTTCATTTACAGATACATTTGTATATCACAACATATGTTATTGGAAAATGCTCATAAAAAAACTCATGATATTATAACATGCACATTTCTTCCTCTGTAGAGTGGATGAAAGAAAAAAATATAAGACAGATGAGTAGTCATGCTTTGCATATCATCCTACAATAAGATTTTCAGATACTGTGGTGGTAAATATATTTAGAATAGCAAGCATTCACTTGATTCTATTATTCTACAATTTCTATGGCAGTTTTCTTGTCACCTTAAATATTATACCATTGTTTCTAGGAACAAAAATTAGTTTTACTCCGTGCTCTGAGTAATTCAGATAAATGGCATGCAGCATGTAAAACAGAAGTCTAGTATCAACAAACTTAGAAGTAGATTTTATGACCATTAAATATATACATTGCCAAAGATTAGATTTACTGTTCTGCTCATTTTGTGCTAGTCATTTATAACATTTGGGCTCTAAGCAACATAGGCATATTTCATGGCTCTTTCATCCTTCCTCAGTAGGATTCTAGACTCCTAGATAGGCAAATTCAATGTATAACTGACACAAAGTTTTCCAGGATATAGGCACTGCACCTACATAAGTATAATTTCTGACAGATAACACTCTTCTAAGATCTTTTCACAAAAAACATTGTCACCTAGATCCATTACTTTATGAATTATATGGCAGACTAGGGATTGTGAATGGGCTTGACTTCTGTTACATATTGATTTTTTTTCCCTTGATGCACTTGTTATCCAAAAAGTAAGTTGGATTAAAATAGCACATTTTCTTCGATTGACTCTGAGAGGTCTGTCCGAATTTAACTGTTTTATGTTTTACTTCTCAGAAAGTGGGCAGTTGGGCCTATCACCATCCAATAACTAAGACTCTGCACAGAAAAAAGTAAAACAACAAGGAACAATTCTTAGCATTACTTCATTCATAGTAGTTACAAAAGTGATGCAGGTGCTATGGAATAAAAACATTTATTTACTCTAAAGAATGACTTATGCAAATAAATGTTTTATAAATAAGAATTAAGATAAAGAACAATTCAGTAAATTTTTAGACAATATACTGGAAAACTGACTTGATGGGAGCCAGAATTCCCACAAAGCCTTTTACCTCTAGGTTGTCCATCCTAATCCAATTCAGGTAAACCAGCAGTAAGTTACTAACGATAGGTTACACAGAGGTCCATGGGAAGTTAGTCTGAAGGTCAATCTTACTCAAAAAGAGTATTAGCACTTTTATTCATGGTTTCAAGAAGAGACCAAAGAGTGATGAGCACAGTGACAAAAGTATTCTTATCCCCACCTTCTCCCTAAATGCTGCTCCCTTCAAGGACTTAAGTATAGGGAAAATTCTACTGCCATCATAAGTCAGTTTTATAGATGATGCCTCAGTGTTTAAAGCTGTTATATATTGTTCTCTCCCATTCTCTCCCCTACCCTCCTCTCATTTCTTTTACAATAAGGAAGAAAACCAACAGCCCTCAAAATTGAGGCGGAAAATCTGCTAATAAACTAAAGAATTGAGGATAAAATTCTGACCTCAAAAGTTTTTGGATTCAAGTAGCAACTGCAAAAACAGAATATGGCCCAGTGCTTGCAGTATAATATTTAAAGAAATTCAGATAGGCTGCAATTAAGACATCAGTTTACTGCTGACAGGGTGTGGCAATATGTAAGGAACTCATGGTGTACTGAGAGGGTGTTTCTTAACTTCCTTCTCATTATATTCAATGGTTTCTGTTTCACAATGAAAAAGTGTGAAAAAATGCTGACAATATTTGCAGTCAGGTTTGTCTTGGAAATAATACTGGTCTTCTGTATTTGCTAAAATGAAACTGATATAAACTTTTATATGACCATATATTTTCACTCAGTTCTAGAAGAGCTGAATCCTATTTTTCTTCCACACATTACCCCAGAGGCATTACCGATGATGTGTAGTTAGATCTTGGTTTCTTGGAGTTTTTACAACATTTTCAGGCATTACAACTGGTGGTAATGTTCTCGCCACAAATGTATTTGTCATTGAGAGATATTAATTTACCATTAGTATAATAATTTTTTTATCTCTTTTAATGCAACTTATGAAAAGAAGAGCAATGTTTTGTTCAGAATCAAATCCAAATATAGCAGTCTGTTTCATAGGGTCGTGTTTTGGCTCTCTGAAGTGGCTTCCTTACATGTTAGTAAATAGGGGAAAGTTTGAGAAAAATAAAAAAGAAGAGATATAAAAAGTATTTATCATGAAGATAAAATTGCCCAAAGTCCAAAAAATCACGCAATTTTCTTGAAACAGGCACACACATGAAATTCTAGGGATAAATGAGAAAAGCTGCACATCTGAAAACATTTCAGGCAGAAGTTGGGGATTCTAAACACCTCTGAAAATATTCAGTCATCAGTATACAAAAAAGACAAATAAAGTTACTAAAGGTCTTATTTTATTGGCATATAGGACAGACTCATTTCTTTTATACAGGTTTTCAGTTCCCAGTCACCTATTTAAAACAAACCTAATTAAATTGTTTCAAAATCCTAATTTGGAGACCAGTCACATGGTCAACTTACTGTTATTTAATGACTATTGGGCTTCAGCTGAGCACAGTAACAGACTGTGTGTGCACATTCTTAGACTACAAGCAAACATGAGAAAAAATAAATTCATTTAAACCTCTGTGAAATGGAGTTGTTTGATCTAATAAATTTTGCCTTGTATTTGTGATGGGCTTCTGGAATGCACATGGATTCTTTACTGCTGACATGTGGTAACCCATTAAGCCACTGTAACTCAATTTTATATCTGACTGCATGGGCAGAATTGAACTGATACAGTTTGAACAAAGTTTCACATTGTCAAGAAGGCTACAGTCTTCCTAAGACAACAGATACATTTCTAAAAGGGAGAACGCATTTAGCATTTCTCTGCTCTAAGGCTTTATATACACATAAACGTTATACTGCACATTTTAACTACGCAGAGATACTTAAGATGGTACATCTGGTCTTGTGTACAGCAGTTGTGCTGATATTAGCATAGCTATACCGGCATAGTTACTTCTGCATGGAAAAAGGAATACGATGTCATTATTAGGCATCTTTAGCCCTGTGCAATTACATCCACATTTATATGAGCTGTAGCAGTTGTCAAAATAGTTGGAGCAGCACAAAAAAACATAAACAAAAGAAATCCTGTTTGTTGATTAAGCAAAATCATTTTGGAGCAATCAGTGATACTTTTCCGGTGACATGTAGTCTAGCTTTCTTGGCCAAAGCCTGATACCTTTATATGTAAGGAAAGTGGAAATGAGAAGCTGTTTCACTAGCAGATAGCAGGCAGAATCATTCTGTTATGAATGCAGGAAAGACATGGGGAAGGTAATAGAGAAGAGACACCTAACAGAAGGGCTTTGTCTAAACTCCAAAATGCACAAATGAGTCACTTCCATAGAGTGGATCATTATGATATGAATTAGCTCTACAAGAAAGTGCTGCCCTAGCGTGGGAAACAAGAAATGTCTCTTACGTGACTGCTGAAACTCTAGTTCTTTCATGAATTATATAATGACATCTTAAGTTTTTGTCTGCATTGAAATGGCATGTGGGTTTTTGCTGTTCTTAAACTAAGTCCAAATACTTACTTCAATCAGTCAATTAAAGACCTAAAATATCTAATAATTTGTAGAAATTATGCAAAAAAGCAGATTTGCACTGCTTCTCTTTACCTCCAGAATAACATTTACTGTTTGTGTTGCTTGAAGACGTGTACATATTTGAAGACCTGTAAACAGCTGGCATGCCATGTAGGATTTTTTAGGTAGTATGATAGTTTATCGCATGCCACTGTCTCTACTGCCAAGGCTAATTGCTTTTGAAATACACAGATGAAACAGTCATCTAAGCTATGAACGTTTTTCCCATTTCCATAATGTAGAAGCCATTAGGATAACGACGACCACCCCAGAAGAGCAATGACAGATTCCTGTGTCATCATACTTCAACCCTCTGTGGACTGTATGTCATTTTGTGCTCTGAACCGCAGCAGGTTCAGGTTTCCCAACCACTGCAGTGCCACACTGGGTGATATTCTGTTGACCGGGCAACTCTGGGCAAGCAGTGTTTTTGGAGGACTGGCCCTTTTCCTGCTGCCCGCCTTCCTTGTCTCTCCAAGGAGCAAAAAAACTTCAGGAGGCAGCAGAGCTGCAAAAAAAACAGTTGGTGCTTTGGGGAGAAGAGAAGAATGAGTGGGGTTTCAGTCGCGAGTGAAGAGAAAGGGGTAGGATAGTCACCAAAGAGCCAGTAGACTACATTGGTGCAGAAGCCTTGCTGCATCCAACGTCCCTCTGAAAGAGTACACTCTCCCCTTCCCAGGAGATCCATCAGCGTCTGACGTCGCATTTTAAGTGAGGGAAGACCTGGAGAAATGAATAGGGCTTACCAAGGGGTCTGAAGATATTCTGTCAGCCCAACAATGCAAAAGACAGCAGAAACAGAAGCAGAATCCTGATAAGGACGGACCAGACTAGATTCACTATATGCATTTGAGATGGAGCACTGTGAAGTTTAGATTGGGGGCTGCATAAATAGGAACACATCTCTACACATTTACTGACAAGAATTTCCTCTGAAATTCTTCACATCTTCAAAGAAACCAGGAAAAAAACTTCTAATAGCAGTTAAGACCCCTAACAGATGAAAACATAGCTTTATTCAATTCACACTCAGGAACTGTCCTTCAACAGGATTTTATAGTTTAAAAGGCAATAGGTCACAACTTTCAGCAAAACACAGGAGTTGGACATATTAGCCACTTAAAATACAACTTGATAACTTAAGTGAAACTATGGAAACTATGGGGGGAGCAGGCTTTTCACCCAGTCTGAGTGGATCATCTAAGTGAATAATTTAGTCTCTGAGATATCTAAATCATGGCCTATTTATTTTAAATTCCAATAAAGGGCTAATTAGTGCTAATTATAGTAGCAGGGATGGTGACATGACCATTCACACACAAAGAACTTGGCAGAGACCAAACTCTACTTATACATAGGTCAGCAAAAAGAAAAGAGAGTGCTACACTTTGTCACATCTCATTTGGGTTGCCTTCAAAATGCTGAGCTAGAGGCAAAAGATACCACAGTTCATTTCCAATTCCCTGTCTAATCCTCTCACCCTTAATTTATTTTAAAAGTTTAATCAGACATTCATAAAGCTCAGATATAAATTTTTAAATAAAAAAAAATTAAGCACCTGCAGGTAAGTTTTTTAAGAACTCACGGATAGTCCAAGTTTCATTATGAATAGGGAGTTTAGCAGTTCACTTTTCTGCAAATGTTACAGTGATAAAATGTAACTTTCATTCCCTCGCTGTTGCTTCAGGGATGTCTCATTTATAGAAAATAAATAGAAGGCTTCTATCACAAAGAAAGCACACTACATTCAGGGTTGATGAAAATCCACACCTTAGTCTCTGGAGTTTCCAGCAGCATAGTAATACTTGTCTTTTCTGCAGAAATTGTCACTAATTGCTAGAACTTTTATACAAACAATTAAAGTACTTATAGATATTTTTAGTATATAAATTATGTAGCATTTGCAGTATATGATTGATTTGGGGTTTCCAATTTACTGTTGGTTCATGAAATTGGAGTTATTAATAGTTCTTTAAAGAAGTCAGCAAGCTTGTGAATACGGATTGCTATAATGTTCTTGGATTTCCAGAAGTCACAGTATTTTGACAAGATCTCTCTCTAAAGGCTCTTAAAGAAACTAAGTTATCAAAAGGATGAAAATTCTTTTGTAGATTAATGACTTGCTGAAGCGTAGTAATAAATTGTTTTCACAATGGGAGAGAAGTGATCAAGAATCTGTATTTGAACTTATTCTCTTCAGTATATTCATAAATGATCTGGAAAACAGAACTAATAACAAGACAACAAAATTTGCTGATGATACAATTTACATATAATGGTCATTACTGCAAAAGGTGTTGCTATACTGAACACAGAGCAACAAACAAGCAGACATCATTTGATATCAATAAATGCAAAGTAATACACAGAAAAAATAATTCTAATTGCACATACATACTGATAAATTCTAAATAAATAGCTATTATCACTCAAGGAAAAATCTTGGAGTCATTGTTGAGACCTCTCTGAAAACATCAGTCCAGTGCTCTCTGGCAGAAAAAATTTGCAAAAAAAATGTTAAAAAACATTACACAAGGAAGAAAAAGCAAAAGGCAAAATCTTACATCACTGTATAAAACCCAGAATGCATCCACATCTGAAATACTGCATGTAGTTCTGATTGATCCACGTCCAAATTTTTATTAGAAGTAGGAAAGGTCTATGCTGGACATCAAAGATGAATGGCAGTATAACACTATTTCTCTATGAGGATGGATTAAAGTACTTTTTCATCTTGGAAAAGAGATGGCTAAGAGAAAATATGGTAACTATATAAAATTGAGAACAGCACAGAGATAGTAAATAAGGAACAATTGTTCACTATTTCTCATATCAGAAGAACTAGAAGGCACCAAATAATGATGTTTAAATCAAACAGAAATAATTTTCACACAAGTCATAACTACATGATATAACTTATTGCTACAAGAATGTTGTGGCTACCAAAAGTATAAGTGGGTTTAATAAATAATTAGAAAAATCTATAGAATAAAGGTTCAGCAAGGGCTATTAAACATATAATGCACTTATATCAACAGTTCAAGTAGTGTGTCTGTTGCACACAGCTGGCAACTGGGGGAAGTATCACTCTGTGTTTGCCCAGTTCCTATTCTCATCCCTAAGAAGCAATTAAGAGACAGTATGCTGCTCTAGATAGACTTGGTCTGATTTAGTGTGGCCATTCTTATGCTATTATTTAGACCCAAAAGCAAGAAGTTTCATGATCTAATTATATCTGCCTTCAAGAAACAACTTAGATTTGACTTCTATTTTCATCACCAGGCAGGAGAACCATTAATTCTTTTTTTGCAGTAAATAGGGGCTGACCATTGCTGGGAAAATTATTAACTCCTTCAGCCAATAACCACATTCTGTACTGCCACATCAATCCTTTCTGACTTCAGAACAAACTCCACTCCCTGCTTACTCTTCTTCATCTGATTAATGCCTCCAATCGCTCTCTCCTCTGGTTCTTCATTATATTTATCGTATCATACTTTACTGATGCTTGTCCTTAGACCAAGCTTTTGTTTTTTGTTAGACCTCTGACTGTATTTTAAACATAATCTGTAGTTACCTTGCATTGTATTTAAAAGTAATGCATAAAATTCTTTTACATTCTATAGTAACATTTTATTTTCTGAAGTGACTTTCATTCAGATTTGTATCCCCCAAAATTTTAGAGTATCAAAAGGTACAAATCTTTCCCAAGTATGTCATATACACCATAATATACTTTCAAAATCATATTCATGACATCATTTGTATGAACAGTTTTATTGATCTAATATTTAGAACAATATTTTATGGTTATGAAAATAATGTTTTAATTACAAATCCAGCAGTTAGAAGGGTACATGGAGCTGCAATTTAGAAAACGAAAGAAATAAGAACACTGTAGAGTGCACAAGTTCTAAGAGATGATCATGCCTTCATGCTAATGAGAATGCAAGGTGTGCAAAGTCAGCTTAGCCTACTTCCCTCCCCTAAGTAAACTTATATGCAAATTAAACTGGAGAAAAAAATAAGAGTTAAAGAAAATGACTATGCTTTTTAACAGAGCTTATATACTTCACTTCCACCACATTTTAATGAAATTTGGATGCCTAATTCTTCTGGGCTCTTTTAAAAATCCCAGTCTGTATCACCAGATGCATAAATTATGACTGAATGCTTTCTTTTAATGTTTTCTAGTCACACTGTAGATGAACCACATTCTGTATAAATTATAAGATGCATTTACAACAACTGAGTAAAGTGTAGAAAGGCCTGGATTATCCGAAAATACAGGGGATGATTTGTAAACATTGTGGTTCCTGACTGGCCTTTAGAATGCAGATGTCAAATGAATAAACATCAGAAGGCTGCTTCTCAAAATAAACCAAAGCTCCACTTTCAGAAACTTTAGGGCCTTTAAAATACTGGCTTTATAGCCAGTATAGAAACAATAATACAGGAAATGGGTACTTTACTTCATCTTTTTGTATCGGTACTCTGCAAAACTTGTGTAGAGATGTATGTCACAAGGCAGAGGCTTTGCAAGCTCTAAAGGATATGAGGAATGTTTAGCAGGAAATCTACTGTATCAGTCCATAAGAGATGCTGAATCTCCTTCCAACAACACTAACACTCTAAAGAGTGCATGACTCTAATTCAGGCTGACCTGGTTCAATTTATTCACTCTCAAAAAACAACCTTAAAAACAGAGGTTCTCTGACACTTTAGGAATAAATGCTCCTTTTAATGTCTGAATATCCTTATTATTTTTTTAATTATTATTTATTATTATTTTGTTTGTTTTGTGTTTTGTTATTATTATTATTTATGTATATGTTTTATTATTTTTTTTCAGCAGGTTTATTTCTTGAGAGATTGATTGTGATCATTTAAATCAACAAAGTGTTAGCATACTCTGTTTCTTCATTTTGATAATTAACAGCAAACTTCTCAGATGTTTGCTGAAAATCTTCCTAGTTAGATTTTTTTTTTAGCTTGGCTTCCTGAGGAAATGAAGCTTGCTTGCATTATACTGTCTCCCTGTCATATCTGTTCAATTTCAACTAAATTGAATAGAGTAGACATCTTTAAAACAGCAAGATCCTACAACAGACCTGTGCAACATTTAGCACATCTTGGAGCTCAGCTCCCAAAGCCGTTAATTTTTGTTGCTAGCAAAGGGGAAGGGCAGTCCCTTATGTTCCTCTGGCAGCAGCTGCCAACCATGCTGGACACATGCATTCATAACACAGTGATGGAGGAATGAAGGGGAGGTGAGGAATCTTGTAGATGCAGGAAGACCAGAAGGTACCATGGTGGAGGGCTCGGACATGTGAGGAACACGAGGGTATTACAGTTCAAGAGATATAAAGCAAGAACGAAGCACTCCTTGTTAGCTCTGCCATTCAAGGAATGATCTAGATTTATTGGTTTTCCCTTCATCTATCTCAGCCCATCCAGCTTCTGTATATAAACCACTGTACAAGCACAAAGAGCTATACGCAGGTATTCAGTCACCTTTTAGATGATGAATTTAGTATAAGACAATGATATATGATTAACCATATATATATCATAAGCCAATTTTATATGTGACATAAACCAATGACATGTGATAAGCCATATGATATATGATACATAAGGTGACTTACATGATAAGCCAATATGCATATATATATATACATATACAAGTACCAATTTCACTTGCACACAACAAATAGCAATTGAAAATGTGCCCCTCTGTTGAACCGACAAATGACAGAAGAGCACATAATGGCTAATGTAAGACGGAGGCTGCCTTTTCTTCACATGAAGAAAACATGTTCACACATAAGAAGAAAACATGTTGATGCTGATGAAACAGCAGGTCTCTTTTCACTACTTAGCAGGATGATAATAGGTGCCTGTTGACCGTCTCAGCTTCCCTTACAGAAAGTAAGATCATGGTGAAGTAAGCAAGTATTTTTCCACCTGTGCAACAGAGGCTAGTGTAAGAACAGGGCTACGCGCCAGCATGTTCACAAGGCAAAATGCTGACAGACCAGTTTGCCTTTTAGGAGATGATGATATGTAGTCTGCCTTCCAATAACTCCCTGAAATCCCTCCTTTTGCTTATTGTCATTTGTTTAACAGAATTAAAGTAATAAGAAAAGGTATTGCATCCTCCCTCTCCTGTATAGTTTAAGAATTGTAATATTAGTAAGGATTATTATTTTCTCTTTGCAGGGGTGTTTTTTTTTAAATAAAAGGTGGAGAACGCTGCAGAAAGAAATCAGAACTCACAAGCAATTCTGCTGAAAGTGTAGCAAACCCTTTCTTAGCTGTTAGACACACAGACTGTAAATAGACATTTGAGTAGTGTTTATAGCAGCTCTGTAACTCCATCAAGCATCAAGACTGGAGTCAGCCATTTTAAAAAAAGAAATGGAATTCTTCACGTACAAGTTGTTGCAGCAAAATTAAGCTTTCAGCATCTTTATAAATCAGTAGAATTTAAAACCAGAACAGGCAATCTGCTCTACTGTATGTGACATAACGCTTTGCCCATTTACCACTATATTCTGCAATGGCTTGGGTTACGCAAAATAAATAAATAAATAAATCTTTGCGATATTAAGCTAATATGAACACCAAAAAAGACTGTGATGTCCCCTCTGCCCTAGGCCCTAGGAATGATGGTGAACTGATTATATGCGATATACCCAAATGATCATAATTACAATCTTAGATTTGCCCAGATTTCATAATGAAGAGGAAAGCAAAAAGCCCTCAAAGTCCTTGTTACCCTGATTCAGGGAGAACTTGTCTGATCACCCAGCCAGTTGGAAGATAGTGGCTATCTAAAGGAGGGGACTCCTCTTCATCTCAGAGAACTGGACCACTCTCTCCAAGGTTGGATGACCAGCTATGCTTGTCTCTAATGCTTCAGAGAAAACGAAATCAAAAAATCCAGAATTCATCTAGGAAATGATTCTCTAGACTTTTGCAGGCAGCCAGCTGTAGCCCTGAAGCATGAGACTTTTAGTCATTGCCTTAATGCAGAGCTGAAAGAGTGAGGAACATGTTGAGGGCAATGAGGGCTTTCTGTTCTCTTCCACAGCCTGTGAAAGAAAGGAGTGATGAAGAACAAATATAAATTCATAGATGTACAGCTTGCACTGTAGAAATGACCTCTGAAGCCATCCACACAGATACACGACACTCACAGATCTTTTCCCAGAGTCAGATTAAAGTGTATCCAATTGGATTAAATTCCTAGCAATGGCAAGCTTACCACCTACCTACCCTGGTAAATTATTCCAATGTGTAATCACTCTCACTGCGTCTTTATAGTGATTGAATTTTTCAAGCTTTGATTTCCAGCCATTGGATTTGTTATGGCTTTTTCTGCAAGACTGAAATCTTTACTTGATTTAGTTGTTCTTTTGCTCCTACTACATTTGTAATGCCTTCTTACTGTCTTAAGTACTACTGGCCACTAATAATTCCTTATTTTCTTAATCTTCTCTTAGAAGTTATTTACATTTTATAAATTCAATGTATTTTCATTGCCAGTTATGTCCCCCTTTCCCTATTTAACATATTGATAACTTGTTTAATTATCACCTTTGTGCCTTATTTACTAGGGCAGCTTTCCTCTTCAAGGTGACTTACTTGTGTGCTCATTAAATTGTAGTCTTTACAATACCCAGCAGGATTTCCTTGAGAAGTTCCATTTTTCCATTAAAACTACCCCTTTTAGCAGTCAGATATGGAAACAAGTTGCAAATTGTTTTGAAGAACTGGTCGATTTTATGTTTCACATAATACTGCTAGTGCCAAAATCCGTTTGCACAAAGTAAAGAGTACTGAGGTTCCTGTGAGGTTTTGGTTCAGTGGCTGATACTGATTTGTGCATCAGAAAGCAGTCCAGTATTGATTTATCTCATGCTGGATGCAGAAATTTCCACTTTAGAAAATCCTTTAGATTTTCCTAATATTAGATTTTTAGAAAATTCAATGTGTTCTTTTTCCTAATGATGTTCAGAAAAGGTCCTCATTTTGGATTACTGATGACAACACATCTTTTCCTCATACATTGTGGGCAGGTCCTAAAAAGCAGTGCTCTCCATCCACTCCAACAGAATTTGTGCTCCATATGTCTGTAACACATGTCCAGCAGTCACATGTTTTGTTTTGCTATTAGTAAAATGGACAGGAAAAGTTTATGCCACTTTTACACTAAGCTAGAAATTTCAGATTAATAAGCTTCATTTGAAATTTTAAAATGATCTTAAAAAAAATACCATGGACCTATTATTTCTTTTTGACATATTAATTATATTAAAGTTATCCTTGCTTTTCATACTTTTATATCTGCAAGTGCAATATAATATGGAGAAGACAACATCACAATTTTTATTGCGTAAGGAAACTGCCAGTGTTAATGTTTTTTTCATTCTGGCACTTGCATTCTAAAATAAAACAAAAGTAGCAATGAATATTGATCAACTTTTTATTACCCGGTACATCAAACATTATACCAGGGTCGCTTTTGTTAAAAAACAGCAGTACTTGGAAAACATTTTTAGATATTTCCTGACTTCTCTAAAACAAAACAAAACAAATTTCTTATCTCACCACAAGTTACTATATTGTGTATATAAAGCTATATGATGTACAAAAAGAACAAAGAAGGCCTAAATACCACTAAATTCAAAGCAAAGAATATTACAGTAAGTACCTATTTTTTAAAATTAAACTAAGGTAGCCCCTACTTACTCACCAACACTACCAAGATGGCAGCATTCAAGTCATGACTAATCTTTTAACTCCAGGCAAGTTCACTCACATCAAAGGAAAGAAACCAAATACAAAGACATAGTATGTTATAAAGATCCCATTGGAGCTAGGCAAACACAGCTTTTTATTGAAGCTTCAGGGAATTTCTCTAGACTTTTGCATTTTCGAACTAAGCAAGGAGAGGAGCGTACAAATGACAAATAACCAGAGGTTAAAATAATAACTTAGGAGGTATGACACCTGTAGTTCCTAGTCTAAGAAGCGTCAAAAGTATATTATACAAAAGTATTACTGTGGCAACAGAAGAGTTTGAAGGAACCCCAGAATACGTTATGGCTTGTTACAGCCTGCTCCTGAGGGCACTTTTCTCGGCTGTGAGCAATATGGGTCCAACTCTCTTCAAAAGAAGGAAAGAACTGAACCCAGGTCTCCCACACTGTGGGTGATGGTTAAATCATTGGGCTTTAGGGTAAAATAAGGAGAGCACCTCCCTTTTCTCCCTGAAGTTTTGTCAGCTTCTTTGCTTTACTTTCACTATATGTAGTCAAAAATGAAGTAGTATTATCTGAGGTAAAATGAGATGTTATTTTGACCCAAAATGAATATTTCATGAGGCTTAACAAAGATAAACGTAAAGTCTTGCAGATGGGACAGAATAAACCCAGGCAGTAGTACAGGCCGGGGTCTGACTGGCTGGCGTTTAACTCTGCCGAAAAGGACCTGGGAGTCCTGGCGGACAGCAAGCTGTACGCGAGCCAGCCATGTGTGCTGGCAGCAATGAAGGCAGACTGTTCTGTGGGCTGCACCAGCAAGTCTGTAGCCAGCAGACCAAGGGATGTGATTATTCCACTCTACTCACACTTATTAAGCCACATCTTGAATACTGAGTCCAGTTTTGGTCTCCCTACTTCAAAAGAGACATTGAAAAATTGGAGAGGGTCTAGCAAAGGGTCACCAAGATGATCTGAGGGATGGAGAACTTGACAGATGAAGAAAGTTTGAAGGAATTGGGTTTGTTCAGTGTGGAAGAGAGACAGCTCAGGGAATTATAATTGTGGCCTTCCAACTTGTAAAAAGTTTTCTAGAGAAGATGGAGCTCTCTCTTCATACAAATGCACAGTGACAGGACAAGAGGCAACAGGCATGAGTTGCTTCAGGTGAAATTTCACCTGCTTATAAGAAAAAAAATCTTTATCCTGAGAAAAATTAAACAAAGGAATAGGTTGCCCAGAGAAGTGGTGGAGCCTTCCTCACTGGAAATTACTTGGCTTGATAGGCCCCTGGATAATCTAATCTAAGGCCCTGTTTTCAACAGAAGTTTGGAGCAGATGATCTCCAGAGGTCCCTTCAAACCTAGACTTTTCAATGATTCCATGATTCTCAGGGGTTTTGTTCTGGCTAGAAAACACAAAACAAACAAACAAAATTCAATGCTACTAGATATATATCATTTTTAATTAGAACCCCAAACTGAAAAGCAGCCCATGTAGTTTTAGTTCAGCTTACTCAATGTGTTATCTCCCAATGCACCTTCACTGAGAACTTAAAACAGTTATAAACTTTGTCAGTGAACATAGTTAGAAACAATTAGTTGATTTTTGACATCTTGTACATTATGCCTGTCATAAGGAGAAATTGGTGATGGAGTCAGGCATTTATTTCTTGCAATCATATTTATTTACAAACCATGTACACTATGTACTGTTTCCCTGAACACAGCAGGAAGCAAACAGTAGGAGACAGTTTCTTTATTCTCAGTTTCAAGCACCTCTCAGTTTTTTTTCCTCAGGGTCATGTTGCAAGTGGTCCTCAGGCTGGTGGACTTCCTTGTTCCCTTTTCTGTGCACTTCCGTAGTGCCCCTGCCCTCACACAGATCCACACAATTGCAATAAAATTGATCCCTTTATTTTCAGAACATCAAAAAGTTATGTAGCTCAGTCATTACCATGACTAGCACACATTCTGCTCTGGAGAGAACAGGTGAAGACTGGGAACTATTACTAAAAAACCCAGAAAATTTATATTTTTTGTTCCCTTCTGTTTGCACAACAGGCCTGATATTACACTAAACAGCTTCAGATTGATGGGGTGCAACTGCAAAACCACATACTTATACGTTTGTAAACCGCTAACCTGAGCATTGCATGACAGCGATTACAATATCAGCACTGTGCAAAAATCTTTGTATTCTAAATTAATTGCAAAATAGATAACTTACAGAGTTCGAGAGGTAATCAAAACCAGATTCATCTTCCATTTGCATTATTTCAAGAACAAACTCATTGGAATGACTTTTTGGACTAATTCTATTCACTATCTTTGGCCCTGATTTGGATGAAAACAAAAAGTCATTACAAGGAAATTTTATAGGTAAAAATTCGGTGGAAGAGGAAATAAAAAAATGGCACAGCCATGCTACATTATAACCCAATCACTTTATAATTCATGCCCACTTGACAAATGTACACTCTACTAATGACACATAAAATTTTATACATGTTGGGACAAAAAGTAAGCTATATTTACAAATTTGGAGACTGTATTTTCAACTCTACAGGAAATCTTGGCAGAAAAACTGAACACGGAGCAGGAAAGCAGCATTACCATTGTATTCAGCTCCACCCAGGGCAAACCCAAATATTCTGGCAATTACAGCAAGATACCAGTGTGGTGTGTTCCTCTAACAAGCTTGTATTGGAAAAACATAATATCCAATGGAAGACCTTATGAGGAATCACTCAGGCCTAAAGGCTGGTGGCAAGACATACGAAAAATTCAACTTTTGGTAGTAGCAATATATTTGCTTATATTTGCCCCACACTTCAGAAAGGAAGATGGAAGAGCATGCTCTTGTTCAGCTCATGCTGTAACCCTCTCATTAGTAATAACATTCCTGCTATGTACAACTCTGATGTCCTTACTTAAGAAGGATGTTTGTAAACTTGAAAGAAACTTCAGGAACAACTGATACAGCAATCTTGCCTTATGGTTAGAAACCAAAGAAGCTCAATGAGATTTGCTTAACAACAAAAGAGGGATGAGGTACTTTGATCCCTGTCTTTAAGCACTTTTATTGAACAATGTCCAGTGCTAAAGGGTTTTTAATCCAGCAAAGATTCAACGAGGAAAGGTAAAGCCAAATTCAGACCACAGACAAAACACTTCACCTGAACAGGGAAGGTTGCTACAGATGTGGTGGACTCTTCGTTCTCTGAACTCTTTAAAAACAAAACGGGTATCTTTCTAATGAAGTTCACTTAGAAATAATGGCCTTCAAGCACTTGAGGGGGATGCTTAACATTGGATTGGATTAGGTCACCAAAAATGATTGGGCTCTTCTTGCCTTAAAGTCTATGAAACAATGACATTGAAACATGCCGTAGTTTAAGCACATTTTGTAAATAACTATTTAAGTATTACTATGCTCTTACTGACATATTGAGTGTTATTTTCATGTAAATGGCCTATTGCTATAAGAGCATTTTGACTACTGTTCTAGGACTCTCATATTTAAGGAATTATAATTTAACTGGGATATAGGAAATAAAGAAATTCAATAGCTGATTGGCTCAGTACGAGCTGCAGAGGGTCTGATAGAGGCTAAAAAGTATTCACATAATTCCCCACTGTCATATTGGCCTGAAACCCCAGTTGTTTTTTGACAGCTAAGAATCTCTAATGTTCTACCAATTTTTAGCTATTGGGTGTATTAGTTTATGAGGCTGAGCAAGAATAGAATTTGTTTATTACCCTTTCATTAAACCCTTCACAAACTCAAGCACTGGAGAATAAGGACAACAATGCATGTGAATATTATCACAAAACATATATGTTTATTACTTTCCAGTTTCCTCAGCACTTGACAGTCTACTCGATAACCGTTGAATTTTCATTACTTTCATTGATTTGATTAACTCCTTTTAGTTCAGTGCATGAGTAAGCTGAAAAGTGAAGAGCCAAAATAAAATTCCCAGACAAAACCTTTCATAAAGAACTTGTCTTCATACAAATCCTCCAGCATAATTATGCTACTATAGTTACGATGGTATAACTTCCCATGTGGACATTTGTATTATAAAGGCAATCATACAAGATTAAAAAGTGTCCACAAGGCATAATTATACTACTATAGTCTCTGGTATATTTCCTCATAGAGAAATGATCTTTTAAAGTTGAAAAGAGAGGCTATGTGGGAGAAAAAGAAAAAAAAACCAGCCCTTTGATTTCCTAAAGTAGAAATTTTATGAAGTTTTCTCTTCCTCAGTTATAACATACTACACAACCATGCACAAAAAAGATCACCAATATGAAAACAAAGGTTCCTCAAATGATTCATTTTACTGACCTCCTGTCAAAGCACATTGAGCCAAAATGATATCACAATAACTCAAGGACATTCACCAAGGTTTGGGAATTTTTTAAAGATCTAGGTCATTTTCCCTTTTAACATTGTTGGTACAATTGATTTGTGGCATATGTGATCATCAATTTGGCAAAGAAGCTTCTGTAAGCTATACTTAAGTACTAGATTGTTTTGTGTCACTGCATAAGAATGGATCTGGGGTCTCAATACCATAATGAGAGAGGAAATTACATAATTACAGTAGTTTTTGTGTTCTCTATATAAAAGATGAACATAATAGGTCTGATCTTATCCTAGTTCCTTCGCCTTGTAGCTATGTGTTTAGAAAGTATGACTTCTAGCTCTCAGCATTTGCTTAAACTTATAAAAAAGCTAAAAATATGTCAGTACAGGAGTTAATGATTAAGGCATCCAAACAATCACAATTCTTTTCAGAAAGACTGAACATAAAGGGTTAAAAAAAATAGAGCCTGCAGAAACAAACTGATTTTAACTCTGCATTTCCCTCAGGTTCTCTTTATGAAACAAAACTAAGGTTGTCTGGATGACTTCAACTGCATATTTTCTTTCTTAATATACTTCATTTTATTGAAGTGCAATATTTTCATTACCTTTTCTGCATTTCAATGATTTTTTTTGCATAGCTAATGCATTTCTAAAATGTTTTAATAAAAATATTCTAATATGTACATTCAGCTTTTTACAGAGTTTCTTGGCAGGACATTTTCTTGGATTTCTTTTCTTCAGTTTTTAATTTTTCAAATGTTATACATGAGCACTAAGAAAGAATCACACGGATATGGTTTTAGTAATCAAAATATACTTGGTGAAACAGCTATACTGCTTTTCAGTGTCTTTGTACCATCATAATACCACAAATGGTCAAAAGCGATGAAGCTTATCGTTAATTTACAGTTGATCATTAGATCAGAAATGTACATTATATAAGAAGACTAGAGTGTTCTTATTTCTGAGTCCCAACTAGAGCTAGGCAGATTTAGACAAAGGAAGTAGGCAGACAGTAACATAGCTGAAAGCTTCAGTATCAGCTACCCTGTTGCCTATTCAGAAATTCACCTTAATAACTTTAAGTAGACAAAAAAAAAAAAAAGGAAGGAGGTGAAAAAGTAGCTGTGGTATCACTAACCAACAGCTAAGTGTTGAGAGCATTCATTTGCTGTACAGCAGACCTGAGTTCAACTCCCCCTCTTCTGTCACATCGCATCCAGGCCAACCTCTTCTACCTCGCGGAGGCACGGCCTGATCATCCGACTGGTGATTCTCATCATTAGTGTCATGAATGTTCAACTATTTTGTAAAGATACTGCAAGTTCTCAGAATGAGAGCATTCTACCCTCAAGAGATGGAGAGGTTCACGACTGTCTGAGCTCTTTGATGTCACAACGACCAGCTTTACAGTTTTTGACCTCACCTTGGTTACTGCATATATAGTCATAATTAGTTACAATGACAAGGTTAAGGAGTTTTCTTAATTTCAGTTGAGATTTCTTTAATTCTAGCCTGTGCATAAAAGCTTGATTTTAGTTACATGGTGAATCTGAAGCATCTGTATTGCTAATTTCTAAGATAATTCCAAACAGGCTAATTAAACCCACGAATTTCTTACAGAAGCCATTGAACATAATTTTACTGAAACAATGGATGCTCTTCTAAAGTTACAGAACATCTATCTTATACTCAAAGATGAAATAAGGTCAAGAGAATACATTTTGCATATATATACATCAGATGGGTCATCCTTGCTTTTAGTACAAGACAAATGCTATGGCTCAGATGGGGAACCTGCTCCTCTATCATCTCTCAGCAGTTTAATTAAGTAAACTTCGACAAATCTTCATACTTAAAGCACCAACTTTAACAGTCTGCTGGGGTGCAAACACATACTCCTGTTTAAATTGCTACAAGGTCTGTACACTTCAGCAGAGGGGAGACCCAGCTACAAACACATGCTGGCTTCCTCCCACTGCATCTGCTGTAAGGGCTACAGCACTCCATTAAGCATAAATGAACTCCATTGCAAAGTTTCCTCGCTCAAAAATTTCCACTCAGAGATGTCCTCGGGTCTTCTAGCTGGTCTCCTAAATATGGTCAGACTTTGGTGTGCAACCCTCCAGAACAGATTATCCCAAGACTGGAACCATAATGCAGTTGTTCTTAGCACAAGTCAGTTATACTAGTTTCCAGAGACAGAAATTTCAGGGAACCTCCTATACCTCAGCAGCTAGATATATAAATATACACTGAACAATCATGCAATTAATAGAGATGTCTTGTGCATTCTTTACAACAGAACCCAAACTTACCCACAGAGCTGTGAACAACACCTCCATGTTTGGTAAACAGTGGCAGCTGTGTCTGAACTGTACATAGAAAGGAAGACTGGAAAATACTGTGCTCTTACTACAGCGGAAGACACTGCTCAGCAAACTGTTCTTCTGCACGTGACAGACAGGAAAAAATCAACAGTAAAACCCTAGTATTCTCTACCATAGGAATAATTTTGTCTTATGTACTGGTAATATAACCAAATTAACCAGTCATATTATAAGGACTACTATAAATGCTATCTGATATGTGAGTACATCAGCAACAACACAGGCTTTAAAATCTTACAAATCATTTTGAGAATTGAAGAGAGATTGACAGTATCTCTATTTTGTAGTGCCAACTTTTTGAACACTTAGCATTTGTCATGAAACATACGATAGTGTTGGCAACAGTTCCCAGTTAGCACTGGTCCCCTTTGTGAAAACCGCTGCCTAAACAAAGAACTAGAGATGGTCTCATCCTCAATGAATTTGAAATATAGTTGCTCTATTGGAGAATTATTCCTATCCTGGACAAAACATGGTAAGAGCACAGAATTCTGCAGCATATAGAAAACAAGCTCTTCACAATTTTGTAGGCTGTACACATGGAGACATTCTATCACTTTTCAGTATCTCGAGCTCACATTATATCCACAGACTTACAGTAAGATGAGATAGTCACAGTATTTAAACCTTTAAACAATCTATGCTGCAAATCTGCCAGCCTCCTGTTCCTCAGAATGTTTCATCTCAGCTAAAAATTATCAGTTCCCAGGATAAGAGCACCGAGGTATACGGCTGACTGTAATGCATTCCACCAGACAGCCTTTATGAATATTTTAGCTGAACTTTCTTCTGTCCTTGTTGTTCTTGCCAACCACATGCAGAACATTTTAGAGACAATAGCAATTCCCCTGGGTTTTACATGCAGTACTATTCAATTCCCAACAATAAAAAATCCTCTTTCTAAACTGAGTTTCATCTCATATTTTCCTTCATCCTAAACTACAATTAATATCAAGAAATGTACAGCATAGCTGAGAAACTAGCAGAAATTGCCACATTCAATTAGTACAGCAGAAGCAGCACACTGGAAATAGGACTTCATTCACTTTAATTTACTAGTTGGTTGCCATAAATACTTTTCTGTAAAACATGGAATTTTGAATACTCCACAGACATTATTTTTCTTTCATGAAGATGTTTGTTTACTTTGGCAGTGATTCTCTTGGGAGAAACTCTAATGACTTCCACTACCAAAAAACCTCCAAACAAAAAAGAAACAGAAACAGCCACTAGCAAGCAATAAAATATTAGTCTAATGTGCTGGTCAAATTCCAGGGCAAAAAGGAGAAAAAAAGAGTCAATCACTGGTTTGCATTCTTGTGACCAGAACCCATATCCTTAAAGTCCAGCAGGCAGCACAGTCCTCGTGATATAAGCAGGCCTTTGAATAAGGAACTAAAGGGCTGCCCATCTACTGTGAATTTTAAGACTGGGGTCTAGATTTTTACCTTTAAAAAAAACCCACCATAATATGGGCATGGGGAGAACAGAATAGAGCAAACTATGTCAATCCATGCCGTTATGTTTTCTCTGCTTTTAATTTCAGTCTGACATACAGCAACAAAGGTTTCCTTCCCAATTTTGTTACATCTGGATCATTAATTTTTATTTTAATGAAAAAAGCATGAGGAAAATATGCAAGCTACTGTGAATCAACAGAATACTCACTATCGAAAGAAAAAACTTGCCTACTTCCTTCATGAGAATGTATGGAGATCATTATTTCCAAAGTTTAAAAAAATCAAGAACAGAAAAATAGCAAATAAAACACACTGATACAAAACTGCAGACCTTTTTTTTTTCCTGTGAAATATAAAACCACATCATCTACTTTTCTATATGAATAATCTGCAGCCCAGACCATTTTCCACTTTAGGGGGGAAAAAAGCCATTAACAAAAACCAACTTTAAGGTTAAGAGGAAGCAGCTCTATCAAAAGTGCAGTTAGACATATATTTTTGTTTCCAGTTATAACAATGTGCTGTTCCTGGAATGCATATGCAGGCCCATTTCAAAGCTTAGGCTAAGGAATGAAGCAGATATATGTCATAGACCACAGGACACCAGACTGTACTTTCCTAAAGCAGCCTGATCATAGGTAAGATGGAAATAGATCTCTTTACAGAGCCCTTGGGACTAGCGCAGGACAGAGCTACCTAGACAGAGAATTCTGAAAAATGAGCCCTAGAACAAACCAGAGAAGGGGATAGGGAAATGAAGAAGTAATTAGTAAAGAGGAAAAAAAAAAAAAAGCAGCTGATATTAAAACCCTGATTTTCTTGTAGCTGTAGAAGCTTGGAAGAGGGGTCACGTGGACTGGTAAATCATGGGAAACTTCCATAAGTATTGTGGGCTGTGGAAACAATCATTTGTTGCATTACAAGAAGGCCATGATTCTCTGTGCTGAACCACTCCACAACACAAAGGTTTTTTGAAGCTAGTGCTAACTAGTTGTAGCCATGTTTACTTTTAACATGCACAAATTTGCCAGGAAAGCAGCTTTTAGTATTGATGCAAGAGCAAAGATAATTTTCATGTTAACGTGTTATTTACAGCCCATATTTAAAATCTCAGCCACTGCGATTTTCCAGCTAACGAATGGGAGGTAAACAGCAGATTCTGGCAGCAGTCACAGAGTTATTTTCTTTTTTATATGTCAGATTCCTGATATTCTGGTATTTCAGTACTAATTTGCATAATGAGGAAGCACTGAAGTAACTCCGCATTCACATAAAAGTCTACATACCATAGTTATATTTTTATCAGTTTCATGATTTATTATATATGCCCCAAAATGGTAACAGGTGTTTGGTGGTGTCTAATTAGAAAAAGATAGAGATTCTGCCCTCAAAAACTTACACTTTCTAAAGAAACTAAACCCACAGACTGCTCAGAGACAGGCAGCATCTTGGTACAGTCCCTTTCACCTCTTCTAACTGCTAATAGGAGTTTTCTGCTCAAGCAAAAAAATAGAACAATGCACCATGTCAGACCAAAATCCTCTCACGCCCTACCCTCTCTCTGGCACTGGCAAGCAGCAGGTGTCATTCTCCCTGTTTTATAAAAAGAAGATAACTGAAGTTGTATGTGGTAGTTTCTGGAAGAGGTGATAACTGCTCAGGGGCAACATTCGGAAGCCACCGCCTTGATGATCCCTTTCACGTCTTCTCCATTCCAGTTACAGCTGCTTTGGAATCACTGCTGTGTAGTTTATTGCGATTTGTCTGAATATTTTCTCTTCTGTAGCATTGCTGGTTCAATTTGGCACAAAGAATTTAACATACAATGTGAATTATGATTATGCAGAACACAAGATGAAAAAAGATGTTCGTTATCTTTAAGTCCCTGACTGAAACCCCGTAGAGTTGTCAGCCCCAGCTCCACCACAGGACTCCTAGGTGAAGTTGATGCCTGGAACATTTGTTACAACAAATACACAGAAGCAGGTTGATTAATGATTGCAGGAACTTAGGTACATTCAGTTTTACCTAATTACTGCCACCTTGCTTTGCAACATCTATTTTTTTAATTTATGTATTATATGTAGTGATATTACATATAGTTTGGCATTCATTTCTCTTAAATGTTAGTTGTCTAGTCAAAGCCAGTTATCCCATGTGGCTCACCAGCAAACGTTAAAATCCTGCTTTCCCAGCTCACTCAGATTAGGGACTTAGCTAGAGTGCTCTCTCCTTCAGGCCCATACATATGGGTTTCATTTCAGTGAAAACCAGGGAATATGCAGTCAAAGCACCCCACTGTTCCGCAAGTTCAGGAAAGACAAATCTAAGAAGTCCCTGAACTGCAAATGGCTATAAATTTGTTCAGGCATCTATTTTCAGATACTCTCTTTATTGCTTTCCTACTATCCCAACTCAAAAAAGCTCTCAAACTTCTCCTATGAAGGGGGCACTTAAGGAAAAAGAAATCAGGGAGGAGTCAAGTGATCACACAGGACAAAAAAATAAATTAAAGGGAGGGGGTGTGAAGGTCAAGAGGTCAAAAATGGAAAAATTGGGAACTGGAGAGAGAAACCAGAGCACTGTGGATGGAACCCATTATTTCTTGAAGGCACCAGTGAGCCAGTAAAGAGACTTGATTCAGTAGAGGAGAAGCTAAAAGTTCTGGCATACACCAAGAGCTAAGGGCTATAGGGGTCTCGCATCACAGGCAGGATATACAGCTGGGAGGACTCTTGGTTTGACTCAGTACAACTGGGCTTATTTTTTATTAGAGTCAAGAAGCAGTGAGCATATGCCACCAGACCAAGAAGCATCAAAGAACTTGTGGATCCTGCAGTAAGATCTAGCCATAAGCTTTTCTCATAATCAACAGAGGAATAAAGATTAAGTTTCTTTCTCTAAAGGTACCTATATTAGGGTAGGATGAATCATCCTTTGGTAGCACCTGTCTCTTGTGTTTGTAGAGGAAGATTCAGAGAGGATGCTTAATTTTTACATGGTTAAAATTAGATGAGATTCATCCCATGAAAGTTGTTTTAATAAACTTGGAAATTATAGCAGTATGATTGTGGCAGACAGATACCACAGTAGAGATAAGCCCTCATGGAGGCTCTGAGTAAGTATTCTTGTACTTGAGTCAATTTGAAAAGACTACTTTAGACATTTGGGCAACACAGGAGCTGTTCTGAAGGAAGAATCACTAGAGTGTGGACTCAGTTCAAACAGAAAGGGCAGAGGAGCTGACCATTTACAAAAACAACAACCAAATGAGTTCCTACACACTTTCTAGAAACAGATGGTTGGCTGTAGGAGAGACATGCTGCAGCATTACTTCCACCCTCATTAGACACCAGAGAACGCACACTGGGAAGAACCTCTCCGAATGCCTCAGGTGGAGGACAGCTTCTGTTCAGGCTTGCACCTGAGTATCAGACACATGACACAAATTCAAAGGGAAGCCAGATGCTACCAGTTCTACAGCTCACAAAACTGAAGTTTACGAGAAGGATTGTAGCCATGAAGCAGCTGACTGTTCAGGGAGTACTTGGCTGGCAACATTTACTCAGCATGTGATCATCAGTAGGCCCTTGGTCTGCACTCTATTTTTTAGCACTTTCAAGAAAGATAGCTACAAATTTCTTAAAACAGAATGGTCTCCAATATAATGAATTATTCTCAACTATTATGCCATAACACAGCAAAGATAAATACAGAAACTATCCTTCTATGCTGCAAACATATTGTGTTAACCCTAAAGAGTCACAAGGGTACACAAATACACACACCCCCACAGGTTTACTCCTAAATACAAAATCATGATCACATCAGAGATAACTGCAGGCACTGAATCAAACATTTTTTGTACATTTTATAAGCATATAACAAGCAGATACAGATTTAACAGAAAAGAACTGCTACACTGGGCCAGTCCAAAGGTCCACCAGCCAAATGGAAAGCAGCCATCCACTCTTTGACTGTGGCCACTAATGGATGTCTAGAGAGAAGTACGATAGGTCATGCATATGACACCTCCCCAATGTACTCTCGCATTCAATAGATGTGTATTAATTCTCCCACAGAACTGCAGCTTTCCCAGACAAAAGGGAGCTGTTATTTCAGTCTCTTAAAGAATATCTACATCCATAAGAGCATTACATCTACAGTTGCCAAACTATTTATTTGTGTGCATTAAACCCTGTTGCCAAGAGCTGTGCTTCAGCAGGAATAGAAAGGGAAAATCCCAAGTTTAATGTTCTGTCTGTCCAGGAACTATCTCAAAAGGCAACACACACATTCCCCGGCAGATAAGCCACCTCGGTACTGGCTTAGGCTGAGCTCTTCCAGGGGCCCCTTAGGAGGCCAGCCCGAACTGGCTGCGTGGTTTGCAGGCAGGGGCGCGGGTGAAGAGCCAAGGCTGTCCGACCCAACTTGCCCAGGCCCGCTCCACTGCGCAGGGGGCTACGAGCGCCCGGGTCGGGCTGACAGGGCCCCTCTCCAACGCCCCCCCCGCGAGGGCCGCCGCCACAGCCACGCTGCGCCCCCGCGGGCCTGCCCCTCCCGCCCGGAGACAACGAGCGCCCCCACATCCCCGCGGCGAGCCCGCCCCGGGGCACGGCGGGGAGGCAGCGCACGCCGCGGGAGGCAGCGCGCAGCGGCGCGAAGCCCCGCACCGCCCCGCCCCCAGCAGCGCGCGGCTGCGTCAATGCAAATGAGCGGCGCAGGGGCAGCCGGGCGGGGCGCGCGGGCGGGGCGCGCGGGCGCTCCTCCCCCCCTCAGGCCGCGGCCGAGGGACGTCCTCGCGGGATCCGAGGCAGTGGGAGAAACCACTGCCCAAGCCGACCCCGCTCCCCGTCCCTTGAAGAAGGAAGCACGTCGCGCCGGCTGCCGCAAAAATCATTTTATTTACGCCATTTCCGCCTCAGAACAGACAACGTCATCGAACGCCAGTTAGTGTCTTCCTCACAGAAAAAGCAGGCAGATCGTCAGGGCGTCACTTAAAGGCTGCCAGCTCCCCCCCTGTAGCGAGTGGTAGCGCTCGCCCCGCTCGTTAGCGATGTGCGCGCGGCCGTTGGGCAGCGCGAGCGCTGACCAGGCATAGGAGCGGCGCGGAGGGACGAAGGGGCGGGGCTCGGGGACACGCATTATTCATGAGGGGGCCGGGCCCGGCGGCTTATTACCAAGGTCGGCTGGCCGGGCAGGGGGCGGGGATTGTGATGTAGCCGTGACGAACATTCCGGCGTTCTTAAAGGGGGTTGCAGCCGGCGCCGAGCCGGTATTGGGGGTGGGGAGGCGGCCGAGGGTGAGGGGAGCGTGGAGGCTGGCGGCGGGGAGCGGGGCGCCGGTAGCATGGGGCGCTGACAGCCTGCCTGCCTCCCCGCTCGGTGCCCAGCCTGGAAACGCCCTGCCTTCCCCTCACGTTGTTGTGTAGCGAGCGGGGGGGGATCGGGCGCAGGCGTTAACACGGGGGAGCTGCCAAGGGGAGACATGACCTATGCGAGGATATTTATGATGATATAGCGGATTACTGTAGGTGCGACTGCTAGATAGGAAGGCCTGCCCTACCGGGTGAGGTTGTTAAATAACGATTAGAAAAAAAACAAACTGATGACAAGAGGATTATTTATTACCAAAAGGCTTCGATTTTTTAACCAGTGTAGCGGAGATGATGGCAAGGAAGAGGGCTTTATTCTAGAAGGCGGCTTTTTTTCCGGCTTGTAGAGTGGTTTACGATAGGCGGGTGTCTAACCCCCCACGGCAGGCTAATTATCTTTGTCTCCTCAGCGCAGGAGGGTGGGGAACTGGCCCCTCGGCCGAGGCACTGTCAGTGTCAGGGGAGCCCCCCTCTATTTAATGGGGGATTACAGACGCGAGCTCCCAGAGACAGCGGCCGCCGGCCGCAGCCCCGACCCGCCGTTGGGGGCAGGAGGCGCTGGCTACGCCTGGTCCTTCCCCTGCCTGGCAGCGGCCGCCGCCTCTCATTCCTCCTCCTGCCCCTTCTCGCCCACTGTAACCGGTTCCTCCGGCAGCGGCGGCGTGTCCGGTGCGTCGCCGCCGCCCTCCCTGTTCCTGTCGGCGGCCGCTGCTGCGCATCATCAAAACATGCAGGATGAGCTGCTCCTGGGGGTGACACAGCAGCAGCCAGGCAGCGAGAGGCTGGGCAGCAGCCCCGCATCAGGACACCCCCCTCTCGGCCACCCCTCCTCTGACTTTAAACCCAGTCTCAGCCCCCACCAGGATTTAAACAAGCAGCAACCACAGCAGCAGCAGCAACAGCCGCCGCCTCCTCAGCTGAGCCAGAAGAGGAAAGAGTTTAAGCAGCAGCAGCTCAGCAGCCCAGCCCAGCTCGGCAGCAGCCACCCCCTGAATAACCACCACCCCCCAGACTATCATCACCACCCCCCGCAGCAGCAGCAGCAGCAGTTCAGCCACCCCACTGACAAGTACCAGCAGCAGGAGCACAGGCAACAGCAGCAGCTCCAGCTCCTCGGCGGTCACCCCCCGGAGCCGTCGCCGACAGGGGACTACCCGCACCACCAGCCCCGCAGCCCCGCCGAGCAGCCGGGCGCCGCGGAGCGGGGCGGATCGGAGCGGCTCGCCCCTTCCTGCCCGGGGGTAGCGGCGTCCCCGGACCCCAATGTGGGGGTGGCCGCCGCCGCCTGCGTGAATCCGCCTCCGTCTCCTCCTCATCTGCAGGCGAAAGGCACGCTGCCCCCCATGGAGTCCCCCTCGAACAGCCACTTGCTGGGCAGCCCCGGGACCCTCCTGCCCGGCGGGCTCGGCTCTGGCTTCAGCAGCCTGCAGAGCCCGGAGATCCCCAGCCCCCATCACCAGAGCGGGGGCGGCTCCTCCTCGGCGGCTTCCCCTCCTCCTCCGCCGCTGCCCGGCTTCGGCACCCCCTGGTCGGTGCAGACCTCGTCGCCGCCTCCGCAGCAGACGCAGCAACCTCCGGTCTCCAGCGGCGGCGGGCAGATCAGCGCGATGCCGCCCCCCAGCCCGGAGTCCGAGACCAGCTTCTACCCGGGGATCCCGTCATCGATCAACCCCGCTTTCTTCCAGAGCTTCTCGCCGGTGTCTCCTCACAACCCCTGCGCCGGGCCCTTCAGCAGCCCCTTCTCGGCCGCCGCGCCCCCGCCGCCGCCGCAGATGAATTTACCTCAGCAGCAGCAGCAGCAGCAGCAGCAGCAGAACCGGAGATCCCCTGTGAGCCCCCAGCTCCAGCACCAACACCAGGCGGCGGCGGCGGCGGCCGCCTTCCTGCAGCAGAGAAACTCCTACAACCACCACCAGGTACAGGGCGGCGGCGGGGCGAGCGCGTCCCCGGCCGGGGGCTGCGCGGAGAGCCCCGGGGCAGAGGCACCGCGGCGCTCGAGGGGGCGGGAGGGGAGGGGGGCCGGCGCGGGGAGACGGTTCCCTCGGCCGCCGGCGCCGGGGGAGGCCGCGCGGCCGTGACAGCGGGCGGCGGCAGGGCAGGGCGCGGCCGGCGCGGCGCGGCCCGGCGGAGCTGGCCCCGCTGCCGGCGGCCCCGCGGCGGCCGCCACCTGCCCCCGCCCTGCGCCGCCGCCGCCGCCAGGTCGGCGGGAAGCTGCCGGCAGCGAGCCGGCCCCGCCGCACCGGGCACCGGGCGCGGCGTTGCGGGCGGCAGCTGCCCGCAGGCGTCCTTCCTCTCGCGGGATGGGGAAGGCTTGCGGGAAGAGGGCTTCCTCTCCTGGGAGAGCGGAAAAATACTCCTTTTCGTACGAGAAAGGAGTGTCAGCGTGAAAATATCCCTCCCCCCCCCCGCCGGCAGCGTACAGGGAACGCGATGTTCCGTGGAACAATGCGCCGCAGCGCTGCGCCCGTCTGCGCGCCGCCACCCGCCCGCCCGTCCGCGCTTGAGCCGCGCTCGAGCCGCGCTCGGCCCCGAGCCCGGCCGGGAACCGCGAGAGCGTTCAGCTGTGCGCGGACGTAGCTTAAAGCGACCGTGGCTTCGGGTGCGAAACCTGTCAGCGTTCTAGTCCTTTCGGGGGTTTGGGTCGGGACTGCTTGCGTTTGCACCCAAAGACAATACCGTGTTTCAGGCTACCCTCGTTCCGGCACTGATTTTAATAAAGTCGTATAGCAGACTCATGTTAGGTGGAAGTTTATTTTCCTTCCTGGAACCAAAATATCGATTGCAAGAAACGAGAGAAAAGCAGATCCATGTTAATACATACTAGTGCATTACAGCCACATCTTGCTCTGATTGTCGGCTCAGAAAGGCCTAAATCATGTAGGCCTCATCGTAATTTTTGTTTCATTCTAGTAGGAAATCTTGTCATTTTTAATCACCAGAGCTGCATTTTTATAAAGCAGTTATTTTGATAATTTCAAAATTGGAATCTAGTAAGCGTACTTGTTCAATAACTGATGTAGATGCATAGTTAGGAAGGAGCTAGTTGTCCTTAACATCTCATACACTCTTCAAACAAATTCCAAGGCAATTCTCTAGCACTGAGGTGTACAGGAATTTTCTCTCAGTTACGAGTTGTAGGTAAACTTAAACAGTGCCATGACAGCATAGCTAGCAATATTAAAGGCTTGTTAACATTTGGCATTATCTCTAAGGTTTGTTTCACAATAGAATGCCTGCCTCTCCCAAAATTCCAACCAAAGTATTCAAGTTTTACAACATAATTATCTATAATTATATAGAACGGGATGTTTGCCCAATTACTTGACCAAAAATGGCTACAGTGGGTTTTCTGTTTGTTTGCTTTGGTGGAGGGGTTATATTTTTATCTTTCTGTTTTCAGAGTTCTGTTTTATCTTATGCATAGCATATTGACATGCTTTAAATTTTTAAGTTATTAAAATTACAAGCTGAGGGTTGCTTGCAGCTGAGCTTTGAGATATATTGTTTTGCCTTTACAGTAGAACTGAATTTAGAACATCCTCCACACACCCCATTTGTATGTTTGAGGAAAAAGCCTTTCTAAGAACAGTCAGGTTTTAGAACACCAAAGACAAATATTGTTTTTTGCTGTCAGCCAGGCTCAGTGGGTCCACCTCTTGGTAGTATGACAACCACTATAGGTCACTTTTTTAGTACAAGTTGTGTTGTAGGAATAAAAACTCTTAATTCTGTAAAATCTTCACTCTACAGAGAGCTTACATTTTCAGATTGAGGAACGTAGTAATAGTGAGCTTGTTAGATACAGAAATACTTCATACTCTTTCTAAATAGGAAAAAAATCCTCCAACAACAACAAAAGAACTGACTCCACCCCTGAAGATTTCTGCAGATAGCCCTGTTCATAACTTCAGAAATATTTGAGCATTAGCTCCAGAATAATGCATTACAATGTGAAAATATTAAGACAATTTCTTCAAACAGATTCTCTTTGCAATAATCGGTTTGGGTTTTTTTGTTCTTATGTGGTAATACTGAGACAGTGATACTCAAAATACTGTCGGGGAAAAATCTGGCATCTGAAGTTTAATTTTCTATATTTCTGCTCACCATTCTGTCCTTCTAATTACAAAAAAACCCAGTGACCAGTCTCCTTGAAAATCCTGTGTTATTTTTCCAGCGACCTGACTACATAATGAAGTATTGTATCAGTTTGATTAAATGGCCTCAGCCCTTCTGTAACAGTTTTTAACTGTAGAATTGTTTTACAGCATACTTTTAAAAAAAAAATCCAACTTACTACTAAAATGATGAAGCTTTAAATTGCTTGCACAAGTATTGCTTTTTTGGAGTGTGTGGGGGAGTGGAGTTTTTTTAATGATTCTGTATTCAGTTTTCTTCCTTGATTAAGTAATAAATTCATACATTATTAGCAAAATCTAGTTTAAAGAAATCTGAGCATTGATTTCCTGGTATTTTTTAAGTAGAAAAAAATTTCAAGTATTTTGAAAATAATGTAAATGAATCTTTCTTTTTAGCCTCTTCTGAAGCAGTCACCCTGGAGCAATCAGAGTAGCGGCTGGAGCACAGGAAATATATCCTGGGGAGGAATGCATGGCAGAGACCATCGCAGAACTGGAAACATGGGAATTCCAGGAACTATGAACCAGATCTCTCCTTTGAAGAAGCCCTTTTCTGGTAATGTCATAGCTCCTCCTAAATTTACTCGCTCCACTCCATCACTGACACCAAAATCGTGGATTGAAGATAATGTTTTCCGAACTGACAACAACAGTAATACTCTCCTTCCCTTACAGGTAAGGATGTATGTAACTGGTGTGTTCTTACAGAATCTTGCGTAGTATTTTGGCTTCATCCATTTTAAAGCAGCATTAAACAGTCAGTACTGTCCCATTGTTTCATTTGAAAAGTGTGTATTTCTATATTAGTTTTAATCCTAAATTGCAGCTAACCCAGACATTTTCAACGTATTCAGCAGCATACAATTCTTGTAGTTAATGAAGAATACCGACTGTCAAAAAAGATAGAAACTTAGCAGCTGACACAGTGGTAGAGGAGCAAAATACATTTAATCTATCAAGTATTTTCCCCCACTTCCTAGGAAAATACGCATATGCTTCTAAATCCCTTTAAGCTCAGGATTTTGTTGTTCACGTGTCCTTGTACAGAGGTTTTCTTACAAACTTTTGTAGACAGCTCTGAATCTTTGTTGTCTTAGTCTTTTATTAGTATTCTAGTCTGACATTTGCATGTTAGTGAGATTTTTTTCCTCCCCCTTCCCTCTATCAGCTTTTGCATGTTATTTTTTGGCTGGAATCCCTGTAATTTAGAAATGTTAAACAGGAGGAAGTGTGGCTTAAAGCTTAAGATCTGGGTTCAACGCCTCAGTTTTGCCAGTGACTTCATATGTGACTTTAGGCAAGTCACTTAACTCTGACCTCAGAAACATATTGGTAAAATGGTATATTTTTTACTCTGGCCTGTATTTATTTAGCCATATCATTTCTTGGTAGCAGAGACCTTTTTGGTTTGGATCCCAAAATCAGTTGCCATTCTACCAGTTTATGGGTTTGGCTTTTTTTTTAATCCAAAAATCCTAGACAATTTACTTTAGAAATGATTTATTTTAAAATTGATAGCAGATTATTCTGTGAATTCTGTACATTCTTTAATCTTCCTTATTCCTATGTCAGCTTCTTTTTTGTCTCACGCTGAGCTACGTTCCAACAGAATTAAAAAAAGATAATATGGAGGGAAAGTAATTACAATGATTCTTTATCTCCACATATGGTGTTATAGCTGCTTTGGTTCGGTTTAACACCAAGTAACCTAGAGTTTGATTTGTCATAGTTGTCATAGACTCTGAACAGCTGTATTTGCATCAGTTAGCAAGCTAATCCTAAAGCAGCTGTGGCAAGAAAGCTACAATAGTAGCAAAAAGTGCTCTCTGGGACCGTTTTTCCCACTGTTTTTACTATTTTTCTTACCATTTTGTCAGTGAGGTTCCATTTGGCGCAAATGGCCATATATCAACTCTATCCAGGTGAGCTCTGATACTTGCAATATTCATAAGGCTAATGGTCATTTCAGACGTACCTGAATTCTGCTGCAAGTGTATACATCAGGCCTGAAAAGTTACAGGGATTCACGTATTCTGTGAAGACCTTTTCTATTAAGTAGCCTTGCTAACTGAAATATCACTGTTGAGTAATTTTTGCTTGGGTGAAAAGATGGGAAAAAAAGATGCCATTCTTTACGTATTCAACTTGATCTATTTAAAAAAAAAGATTACGAATAGTTAATGCTTTTCAGTAAAGGGCTCCAAGAACAGTTGAAAGTAAACACTGAGGCAAAGTACAAACATGTTAGCCTAAGGAACTGAGTTAAAGATATTAATGCCATCATACATTGACACCGCAGTGACGTATACATCAGAATTCATATCCAGCTAAGCACAAATCTTGAATATATAAACTCATTTAATATGCTTTAAAGGTCAGTATGACTATTCAAACTTTCAGAAGCTTTTACAGTGGTCATCTAGTGTAGATGAATTTGTTTTCAGATCTAAACCAAATCTTTTTCATTCTAGCTATATAGTAATCTAAATCATTCTTACTTCAGTATTAAATCATATAGAGTAGGGTAGAAAAAAATCTTTGAAATTCAACTCTATAATAAACTACACTAATATTTTGGTTTATTTTTTTTAGTAATGTCATAGAGAAATGGTGGACACACTTTATTTTTTGTTGGTCTTGTCCATGAGCACCAGAGCAACCAGTTAAATAGAGTTATTTGTCTAGCTGTATTTGTATTGTAGATCTATCTGTGCTTAAATCTTACTTGCATATATAAAGCCAAAGTGCAGAACACAGTAAAAATATTCTGATTTAAGGACTTGCAGTATTATCTATTGCTACTGTGGAAACACTAGATGTTACCATAAATTATTTTGCTACCCTGAATTTGTGTTTTTATTTTTCAGTTGCTATACTATCATTATATAGTTAATACCTTGTAATGACTGCTAAATTTTAGAAGTCATAATGAAGAAGTTGAGATAGAGTTTAGAGCTCATGCTTCTTTTCATCAGGACTTGTGTTGGCAATTACAATGCTGTCAAACACCCATTTAGTTAATTCATTTTGTGCTTTTCTCCTTCCATAAAAGGTTGAGGTATTTAGATTGAGGGTTCTTAAAGATACAGTAGCAATTCCAGAAGATATTCAAGAATAGTAGTCATTAAATTTGTGCAGTTTAAAAATCTTGCATGAAAGCATTTACATGTATGTAGAAGTTACCTTTTTCTTTCAGGCTTTCACAGAGCAACCACATCTTAGCATGCCTATTGACCGCATAGTGCATCATTCACAGGCTTGCAGAATTCTTTTCCACGTGATCACAAATTGTTGTTTTAAATGCAGTAGTCATTTTGTACAGGATGAGACAAAGCACTTCTCCTCCAACCTTTAGCTAGCTCAAGCTTAGAAAATGAAAACAACATAGAAAAGTCAGTGTCCTCATTGACTAGCTTTCTGTAGATCATTAATACTCTGCTAACCATTTTTGAAAATCATGTATTTTTTGCAAAGCCTGAATGACATTCAGCACAATCATCTGCCCATCCAGGTGCTCTAAAACATGTACCTGATGCAAACAAGATAAGACACACAGGCATCATACACAAATTCAAAGCTTATCTATCCATTTGCTGCTTTATCCTTGGTATTTGCATTGAAGGCTGGTCCCCAATATAGAACAGACATTAATTTTGATGAAAGTAATGTTGCTTGGTATTAAACTAATATACCAGTGACAATAAATGCCATTGCTGATAACATAATAAGTCATTATGTGGATTACTTGAAGGGATGAAAACAGATTTTCTGTTCTTCACAGTTAAAACTGAAATATATCCCTTGTGAAGTTACATTCACAGTGGCCACATTAGTTGCAGTAAAGCTGCTTTTGCTTTTATCAGTTATGGACATCTGTCAAAGGATTCTTCTAGAGCTCAAGTTTTGTTTTTTTTTAATAAAAAAAAGTTAAACGCACATCATGGCAATACTGACTTAGATGGGAGCAAAGGCAAGTCAACAGTCAAGTTTTACTTGTGTGAATATCTGTAAGAGGCTTTTTTTCCCCTGTTAGGTCTTTAAGATGACAAACTGTATTGATTAAAGCTCTTTCATAGACAAAATTACAAGTTTTAGTTCTGCCACACTGTTTGTACCATTATAGGTACTTCATTTAAGGAAGTATTATTGCTTTGTACACTAGAAGAAGTTAGACAATCTGCATATTATTCTCTTTTATTCCCTGATCTAAAGTTTTGTTTTTTTTAAAACAAATGAGCATGGAGTGAAAAGATAAAAATATATTTCTAATCCCAGATACAGATCTCTCCATTCATCCCAAAAAACATGCTTCAGGCATTTCTATGACCAAAACATAAAGTGTGGAAGTCAGTGTTTTATATATTCATGGTTTTTCATTAACATTCTTTGGATGAGGAAAATAATTAACCATTTCTAATATATTTTTAAATTGCAGTGCCTGCTAAACCTGTTTGAATTTTAATTGCAAGTTTAATGCTTCTTAATATCTTGCGAACTAGTATATTAAAAGCTACTGTAACACATTAATAATACAGTGCAGTGTTTAACTGTATTTTCGTGCTAGTGAAAACACACTGCATTCTACTAAAACAAATATGAATTTAGTTTCTGTGTTTCTTTTGAGTTCAGGAAATACATTGCATGTCCGGGTGTTTTTCACCTTGATTTGTCCTTCCTGTTTGTTCAAACAAACAGTACGCACAATGTCTGCGGTCCTAAAAGCTGAGCTTTATTATTCTGTATTGGAACGTAGCCCTCCAGCTGGTGATTTGTATAGGAAGGTACAATCTCTTATAAATGCAAATTTTTCTATTTATTTTTGAAATGCACTAAAGTTTCCAAATAAAACACTTCCAAAATGAAACATGAGTTTTAAAATTCTGCTTCACAACATGTGTTAGTTTTAAAGTATTTAATCTAAACTGCTGTCATGTTGTTACAAGTTACTTCCATTCAGAGAATTTTGGATTCTCAAGATACCAGTTTGAATGCAGTTTAATAAATGTGTCTTAAAATATTTTAAATGACTAATCTAGCTGATAAACACACCAGCCAGTACTGGAAGGAGAGTAAGTTGCTAAAATTAGGTTCTTAATGCCATATTTAGACACCTAAATAGGTGGCCTGTTTTTTCCAGAAGTGCTGAGTGCTTGGCAGCTTGTGTTAAACTTGAAGGCATTGGGAGTATCTAGCTGCTAAGTGTTCTTAGTCTTGAGATTTATTTAGTTGCCCAAACACTGAGTTATAAGCTAGACTTTACCAGTTCATTTTACTAATACAATACCTGCAGCAGAACAGTGTCTCCAGGTTGTCTAATGCAGTAGATTAATTATGTGGGACTGATTAAATATGATTAAGCAATGAATTGGCTGAAAGTTTGTTGGGCTTACAACACAAATGTTTTTATAACTTTTTCTGAACTAAGAATTCTCACCTAACCTTAAAATTTGCTTTGGATATGCTACTTATTCTATAAACACAAGCCAGAATCAGAGTGAAGAAAATTCAATAAAATAGTTAGCAGCCAGGCTAGTAGAGCAATACTATATACACTAAGTAGCATTGTCTGACCGCATGCTGCCAAAAGCGCAGTTGTTCTCTAAAGTTAAAATGAATACATTCTCACTTAAGATTTATCCAAAAGCACATTTACTCTATGGCCTGATGAACTTGCTTTTACATACTCAAGACTGTATAGATACTTCTCAATTTTGGGGTGGAGAATGAAGAGTTAAAAAAAAGATCTTGAATAACAACTTCCCCTTCAAATGTCTAATTTATCGTTCTTTTAGTTATGTTGTCCAAGCTATTCATACATAGGCCTTCTAGACTTGCCTCCTAAGTCAGTCCTGCCAAGCCTTTAATCATCTCTGTAATGTCTCTGGCTCGCCTCCAGTTCATGAATGCATATTCTTGAGCCGAAGTACTCCAGTATAGATGCAGTAAAAGCTATTGGGAAGGGTTTTTTCTTTTCTTTTTTACGCATATATAGCTGGGAAGTAGACATGCTTTTGCCACAGCACCTGTTCTAAGTCCATTTTAGACTGAATCTATCTAGCTTACATAGCTGATTGTGTCATCTTAACTTTAAAACATTTTTGCTGTCAGGATGACTGTCCTCAGTTATTTACCAGATATTACCGTTTATAGTTATCACTACTGACACCATGTGAAGTAACTAAGCAATTTCATGTGTCTCTTTAAGGCTTCCTCCTTGTTTTTTTTTAATAGCCCTTAATTGTAATAAGTCATAAATATTAAGTTTCTCATTGACACTAGTTACAGTTTCAACAAGGTGCTTATAATTAAAATAAAAAAGCATCATTCACTAAAATGAGAATGACTTAAGGCTTAGATACTAGCAAGGATGATGTTTTAGAGTATATAATGTACCTATTGTTAGGTTATTATTGCTAACACTGTTAATGAATACTGCATTCAGGTACTTTTTGTAAGCTATGAAAACTTTGCTTTATTGTTAAATCAGCTGTCACATTCTAGTCTTGTAACACATTTCTATTCAGGTCATTTTTAAGAGGGAAGAAAACAATTTGTTAACATTTTAGCTTGGGAAGTAATGAAAAAAAATTATTTAATTGTGCTTTTAAAGGATTTTGTCAATTCAACAAGTTCACAGCTATAGAGTCTTTCTGGCAGGCAGCAAAAACCATACTCTGAACTGACTAGAGGCATTATGACTTGCCCATAAGTCATTTCCACCACCACTGCCACTCCTAAACTGGCTGATGTTTGAATCAAATGATGGTATATTTATTCAGAATATCAAGGGACATGTAAAGGAACATGTCTTAAAGATATTTGTATTTACTGAATTTAATACAGATATTAAAATTCTGATTTACCTCAAGTATTTTTAAAGATTAGTATTTTAAAGCATGTGCCTAAGATTAAAAGGTGTTTAGCCGCTTAACTATGAACATCTATTTTTGAAGGTTTGTGGTTAAAGATTAGCAAAATTCTATTTATCATTTAATAGTTTCCAACCATATATTTCCTTTATGCATAAGTGATAATACAAAAGCTTTAAGAGCAGTGGCTGCGTTGAGATTCTACAAATGGGCAAACAGGATAGTCTTTGCATAAATTGTGTGGATATATTTAGAAATCCTAAATACATTAAGCCAAGAATAATGATTTATCCAACAATCTAGTCCTGAGATTGGCTCTTCAGAGAAAGTTGCCCCTTCTCCCATTCGGTCTACGTAATTTAGATGTGTGGGGGAGTAAGTCTTCTAAATTATACTAAGTATAATTTGTATGAGGTTGTCAAAAAGGCCTTCTAGCACTAACTGAATCCTATAGCTGGGATACTTGATGCTTCCCCTATATTGTATATTTGTAAAAATACAGACATAACTACCTCTTTTCTTTAAGCTTTCTTACATAGCCTTAACTTTAAGTTGTGCTGATGATTTATAACAAAGTCATATACCCCTGAATCTGTAGAAAGAAAGAAAAAGCTCCTTTTGCTTTCAGCGATATATTAATACAGATGTGCTTCTGGCACTGGAAAGGTAGGCCAAGCAGGATTCAAACATTTCTACAGTTAAAAAGAAATGAAAAATTAATAGAAGAATATGTAGTGCTTGGGAGAAGTTGACTTTATCAGCTCTGGGAGAAACTTTAACATTATGTTGTGACACTCCACTGAGAAATTGACCTTCCAAGACAGCCACAGTTTTTGTGATTCTTAACAGAGGATTGATGAGCCACAGAGCTGAGGGAAATGCAAAACATTTTACAAGAATTTACCCTTGACAAAAGAGGCTTTCTGGAGTCAGGATGATACAAGAGTTACTATACATGATGTATCAGTCTCTTTGTAGTACTGATTGTCTTTAGTCTCATTATTTCAGAAAGTTTGACAAACTCGAGCAGTTTTTGGATATCCAAAACAACTTGGAAATAGCATTATTTCCATGTGCATGGAAAATCATCTAAAACCATCATGTTCAGTGGTAGTACTTCTCATGCTTGTCCCAAAGATGAGGGGGGAAAAAAGACAATGTAAGTTACTTGAGTTGAGCATGCTGCAATAGAACTGTCCCCTTTTAAAGCATTGTGGGTTTTTTCCTTCAAAGAACTTTTTCTAGAAAACCTTTGTTCATGTGACCTACATTATTGAAGTATTTTCAAGTTCTGCTTTGAAGGGCAAGGTTTGTGTTTGCATGGACGATACCTGTGCTCTTTAAAGATACTATGTACATATTGGGGGAGCACAGAGCAATGCTTTAGCATTAGAAGGCCTACTTGCACAAAGGTTTAAAACTGAACCTTCTACCCAAAGAACCACTTGCTCCTTTTGAGAATTTTGTTAAATTTCAGATAACTTTGCTTTATGTAGTTCATTATGTTTAGTTCATTATGTTGTTGATAGTTCAGTGTGAACTGGAATAGATTTTAAAAGTTTGAAGCACTGATTATTTAGATGTTACTCAAGCTCATGAGTGGAGAGTGTAAATTTGGGTGGTGGGATAGCAGAATACAATTCCCTTATTTATTTAAATCCTGCTTTGTTTTAGTGTATTCTCAGCATTTTTATATTGTACAGTGCATGGCTGTTATGTCTTTTCACTGCCAGAAACAAAGTAATACAGTTCAAAGAAGCAGCACTTTTTTCAGCTTTATAGAAATGAACTGCTAAGCGTAAAGAAGAGGATGGGAAAAGTTCATTTCTTCTCCTTCCAGCAGCACAAGATCTTTCTGGTCAGGAGCACAAAGCTTGCAAAATGGAATGATGTAAGGGTGAAGTTATGAGTATTGCACTATGTTAGTCAGTGGCGCAGCTTACAAAGGAATCACAAGCATATGTTATATGGTTTACTTTTGCATTTCCCCAGAAGATCTGTGACCAAGCGAGCCAGAACTAGGGGTTTTCTGTTATGTAGTCCTTTCTTACAAGCCTCTTGTATTCTCCAGAGCAAAGTTAAGACTACACTAATGACTCTTTTCTGTACAAGAGGTTCATTTGTTATCTCAGTATATATGTCTGTAGCAATGCTAAAAGTATAAATAAGAAACTCTAACTGAATGAGTCTGTGTAACAAAGATCAGGTGTCACATACACGGTTAACTCTAGTTTGCCCAGTTTTCACCAATACTAGTTCTTTTCCCCATCAGCTGAAGAGGTAGCAAAGTATTGCATCTTCAGTTTACTCAGCATTGTTTTTTGCAGAGAGAGATTACTACCCACCAGGTACTGACTTCAGCAGAATTTAAGACTTCATTAAAAATTATGATGAGATAAATTCTGAATGCTAAGGGACAATTGTCTTTCACAGTCTGTAGATAACAGATCCAGCTTTGCCATTGCTCACACCTTTTATAGAAAGCAAATTTGATATGGCAAGTAGGTTCTGCTCATAGGTGCTGTTGAGAAGCAAACCTACGAGGGCATGGAAGCTGATTAGAGTCACTTCAGTTTCATTCTGCTGCTCCTCAGGACAGCTACAGAACTGAATGAAAAGAAAGTAGTCCCAAAACAGGTTGCTGTGAACTACGCTAGTATTGGAGTCTTGTTGTTGGCGCTCAAACCAGGTTGAAGATCAGCTAACTCAGCTTCTACAGCACTTGATCTGGGACATGGCAGGAGACAAGAGAAACCTAGGTGCCTTTTTTTTTTTTTTTTTTTTAATCATCCACGTTATTTAAAGGCTTGCAATAAAAAAATGTAATAAACATTGTTTATTCCATAGGAAGCTGCTACTCTTTTTACTTGTGTGGGGCAGAGATAGCTAAAGAGAGGACTTTTCCGTCTTAATCCCAATGTTGTGTCAAGTTGACTAAACTTTCCAAATGAGATTAAAATAAAGTCTTTTTTCATCATGGTTTGTTTTGTAGAGCTGTTCATAAGTCATGGTTTCTGACTCATAGAAAACATCTATTTCAGAGTTTGCTTTTCCCTTCCAAAGCTTGAAGAATACCTGCTTGCTGGGGGACACAGTTTGAAATCTGTGTCCTGCTGAACTGTCATGGAAAATCACGGGGACTGAGAGTCAGATACTTTGTGCATAATTACAAGGTTCCTTTAAGTGTGATATAGTCCAGCCAGAAAGCATTGCAACTACAGAAGATAAAGGGGTGTGAGGCAGACTGTTTTTGGTCTCTGAAGGTATTCCAGAAAGACCAAAGAAGTTACAGATAGTCTTTTTTCCTCACCCCTCAACTTGGGCACATTAGAAAATGCAGAATAAAATGCCTTAGTTGAGAATAAAATCAGTTAAAATATTTATAATTTATTATTGTAACTTTTATTCATACTTGCAAAAATTTGTCATAGACAAGCTGATAATCTATTAGCAAGCTTTTTTTTTTTTTCCTCTCCATAGTTTAGCTTTGATTTTCCAACTTTTAACCACTCAGTGTTGTCCATGTATAAATGAAGTCTTCATAAGCAAAGGCTCTCGGATTGGTCACCCAGAAAACAGAAAGCACAATCTCAACGGGGGGGTCTAAGAGCCTAGGCAAGCTACTTACCCAAGCACTAAGAAAATGGATTGTCTCCTGTGGGGCAACCATGCTTCTCTTCCTGCTGTTCCCCGCCTTACTCACTATGTAACTTCTTCAAGACCTGAAATTGAGCTCCTGCACGCATTAGTCTCCCTCATTAAAAAAAAACTAATGTTTAGCTCTGCTGTGGATCACTAGAACTGATTTAGGCAGTTCTTCTGAGGAAAAGAGGCAAATACAGGCTATCACAGTGCATATACAGAAGGGTTCTTCACAGTGCATCTCTAGTTTTATATTTGGATGCTATTAAATTTATTGTTAATAAATTCAGATATCTTAAGCTTTTATATCACTGTCCTTCTCCATAGTATCTGAGTGTAAAGCCTTTAGAAGGCACCTTTGTCTTCCTATCAAGTTTCCTGTTACGAAGTACAGATTTTGTATTCCAATACTAAGGATTTTGTTCTCTTTTAGGATCGAAATAGAATGTATGACAGTCTGAATATGCACTCTTTGGAAAACTCCCTTATTGACATTATGAGAGCAGAGCATGATCCACTTAAAGGTATGTTATTATGCTAAATAAAGAAAAAAGGGTCACCCATTCTGCATATTTGCATTAACTCTGATTGCTAATTTAGATCTTAGGTTCATATTAAAATAGCAAATGAATTATTTTCTCAACCCATATGAAAGATCATTCTCAATCTGTATTTTATTGAAAACATTTGTTTATAGTTGTTTGAAACTTAGTGTCTTCATAGGTTTCTCCAGCCGCCCCTTTCCTCCCCCCCCCAGAATTCAGAGTTAGGTTTATCTGAAATCAACTCATCTGCTGCAGGAAGTTCTACCCCAGTTTGTGAAGACACATTGATATGTTGGAGCTAGTCAAAAGGGGTTGAGAGGGGAACCAAACCACTACCAGTGTCAATTAGCCTATTAATTTTTCCTTCTTTGCAGTGGAAGCTGAAAAGAAAGTTAAAATCACTAACAAATTCAGTCTTTGTCCTTAAATATTTTTTCAAAGACCCTGGAAGATATAATTTGTGTAATTGTCCTTAATGATAATCCAGAAGTACACTTGGCTTTAGAATACTGATTCCTTTTACTTTTTTGTGCTTTGTTGAAAGTATTTGGCCACAGCAATAAGCATACAGCTAATATTTGTGGACTCCAATTTTAACTCTTGTATTCATTGTGCAGTAGCTCACTCTTTTGAGTTATGTTTTTCAGTACTTATTCTCTGGTAGATTTTGCCACTGAACTTGGGGGTAGGGAGACAAAGCCATTTTATTCGGCCTGATCAAATGCTATTTGATTTGTGGTATTACAGTTAGACTAACATAGTCTAACTTTAAAATTATCCAAGACTTCAGGCTTGCTATGCTATTCTTGCTATGCAGTAGGTATATCTCAATATTGAAATAATTCAAATAAATTACTTCTTATTTTCATATACTTATTTACCTCCCTCTCTAGAGATCCCTAGATGTAATGTATATTACACTAGCACATAAGGGTCTCTGTTCTGCTACTGAGAGATTCTTTGCTAGGGTCTGCTTATGGTGCTCTCAAGAGATGTAATCAATTGGAAGACCTCTTGTATTCAGATAGCACATAATGGTACTGTAAGATTTACAAAGCCAAAAGCTTTTTTTTTAATGCTGAAAATGTCTACAAAACATCACTAAATAGGTAACAAATTTAGTTAGCCAGTTAATATTCCACTTCTTTAGAGCAGAAGTTGAAATTAATGTTTTCTCAGATGTTTTTAAATATAATCTCTAATTTCATAATGCCTACAGAGAATGAATTTCAATTTTAACAATTTTATCATTTAAGTCCACTAATAAATTCAGTTTCTGCCCTTTCTGCATGTCTACAAAGCATCACTAAGTAAAACAAAAAGGTTGAAACTGTGAACAGTTAACACAGTGGTAACTACTCTTGACTAAAAGCATGGTATGCCATCAGAGAAAAGGTAACTAGTTAGATCATCCCTGTTTGAAAGCCCTCCTACTTCAGTTTAATACATTCAGGTGGTGATTCATAATTTTTTTTGAGTTATCTGAACCAAAATCTACCACCAGCAAGGAAATTAAAAGGTAAAGCTGCTGTTAGGCATGAAATTAGGGAACTCAGATCTTTTCTCATGATACACAATCATTAACACCTCTCACATTCACAAAAACCAATCAGTTCTTCCAGTTTTCCTGTGCAGACTAACATGACAAATGCTTCAGGAAGTTGTTGCTTTGTTCCCCTGACCATCTCACTGTTCTCATTTTGCTTTTATAATGCATAAGAGTTTCCAGAAGCACAGAGAACACAGAAAAGACCCGGTCTTATTTTTATTCGTATCATCATTCATTATGATAGATAAAAAAAATATTTTTCCCAGTAATAGTTTTTAGTAAGAATAAGGCAAGACAAAGCTTTAAGATTTTAAAGTTAGTTGTTTCCACATATATGAACTTCTGAAAACCTCAGTGAATGTTCTGTAGTTATGAGTGTATGTTTCCATCTACAGTTCAGACAATTTTTTTTTCACCATCATACACTTGGAATGAAAATTCCATAAGTTTTATGTTTGATGAACTGAAACAGATGGAAGCCATAGATAGTGATGAATTCAAAGGAAATCTTTTTTCTTTTTTTTTTTTTTTTGGTTGGTTGGCTGCCAGGGAACAATGCACACGCCATCTGAATTTAAATACAATAATTGAGTACCATTATTTAAATAGGTTGGTAAGATATCATTTCTCTTTGGAAGATACGATTTCAACTGAAACAGCTACATTATTAACAGTGAGATGAGAGAAATGTTCGTTAGTGATTTTACTGACTGAAAATGGGAAGGGGAAAACACATCCTAGAACAGCTTTTTAGTTCCTCCCTCTTTTCTGTTCAGTCACAATTAGCTGGCATTTCTGTCACTTCTGTAATTTCCTAGTGACTTTTTTTTCCACAAACCATCTAATGCAATTTATTTCAATCCCTGTGGCTTTTTCTTTTCACCACAGCAAATCTGACATTTACTTAGGAAACCATCATATTAGCTTGCGGAAAGTGCAGGCTTAACAGTTTTATTGATTGTTATTTATTATTTTTATTAATAGATTACATACTTTGTTGTAACTAAAAATATTCTTTAGTTACAAAAATATTCTTATGACAAGTTTTTAAGTAAATCTAAGCACACTAAAACAATGCATCTTTTATATCTGACCACAGCAGTAAAATGAAAGTCCCTGGAATGTTAAGCACGTGTTTCAGATTTAGCTGCTTATAATGTCTGGAGAATGACTAAGCATCTTGTCTCAGGTTCTGCACAATGCAGAACAGACACTGTACGTACTAGTTCACAGCTTTAGGTTTTAGATTTGAAAATCCATTTTAGAAGGAAGTCAAACCACCACTTTTGCTTTCATGAACTTGAAAAGTCTATGTCAAATATTCACTGCAGTTAAATTTATGGCTGCCAAAAAGTTGTTTATAGATGCATAGTTTTGGCTTTACTTAGACAAAGTTTAGTCAGCATTACAGACACAATCAAAAGAAAAGGTTATTTTCAGCTCAGTAAAAATAAAAATTTAAGAGTTTTTTTTTTGGAACTGGATGCTTGAGTTTGCTGGTTGTTGTGGTAGACATAACAATCATATTAAAATGAATCTTTTCCATGCCTTTTTCTCAAAATGCATTTTATAATAAGATTAAATAACCCTTCACAATCAAGAGAATATGAACTGAAATTAGTACATAAATTAGTTCATTTTCACCCTGTTGTTCTTAAACATCCTTTTATTAACCCTTAAAACTTTGAGACAAGTGTTGCAATATTGGATGAAAGTGAATCTCAAGTACCTAGATATTGGCAGTAATACTCCTTTTCTAGACATAACACTTCTGTGCATTTGTTTTCTTCCTTCTCTCCCCCTGAATGCCAGTGTCTCCTGAAATCAACATGTAGAAAATTGCATTCTACGTATTTCAGAAACAAACAAGCCAATACATATGGACTAAAATAGATTGTGGAAAAAGTGTAAAAGGAATGGTTATATTCTTCATGGAATATGCATTAGAATTGAGAAGCAGATGATTTAATGGGATTTATTATCTAGAACTGATTTGAATGTGTTTCTTGTCAGGCAAAAGTATTGATATTGTGCTCAGTTTTCAGTTGCTTTCTATTTCCTCTCTTATAGCTCTGCAAGCTAGATGTAAAACAGTACTGTACTTGAATTAGTCATAACCACATTAGTCGGAACAACAAGAAGGAATATTAAGATTTTGTTTATAAGAAAACAGAATTGTATTTTCCTTATGCTTTTCTGTGATGTGAGAAAAATGAGTAGATTTTTCCAAAAACAAGAAGTGTCTTTTTTGTATATCTAGTATTGAAAAATAACAAAAGCAGAACACTGTAAAATTTGGCTTACTTGTGGGGAGAAATAACTTGGTGCTTTTAGAAACCTTTATCTTGCTCTTTCTTGTTTTTATTTTCCCTTTCAATTGCTTTCATTAAGCTTTTCAGGTGTTCTGCATCTTGCTTTTAAAAGCAACCTTCTGGCACATGCTCTGATAAGGCAGTGGTGACTCAGCAACATAGTAGAAAACATTTTTCTTTGGTTGTGGTAATTTGTGCTTTAGAAGAAGTTTGTTTTATACTTTCTGTTGCGAAGCGCTAAGATTAAAAGCTATACAGTTGCTTCCTAGAGTAATTCAGATGGTGCTCGGAAGAGAGCTTCTGAGGCTGAACAAAAAAGGTGGAGAAGGAGAACCTTAATTTTTTGCCGTATTAAAGATTGTGAAATTGTATGTAGGACTGGTTTCTGTAAGTTTCTTTTATAGAAACTTTAAGAGAAAAAACGTTTGAAGTGTTAAAAAAGGTGTGGGGCAAATGATGGAATATCAAACTTGTGAAACCATGAGTCAGCAACGTTTAAAGCAGTCATGGATATTTAATCCCAGATGTTTGAATATTGGGATTCCTACAACAGTTTAGTTAAATAGGAGTAGAAACTGTACTTTTCCAAATTGTAGGTATGAATTTACCTGAAAATGAAAGGTGAAGAAGCATAATTAAATCTGGATACTTGAAAGAAGCTTACAAAAATTTCAGTATGCAGGGCCCATATTAGTGACATGAGATTGCAGAAATGTAACTAAAACTAAGTTAGTTACTCATTCCTCTTGTTTTGAATTAGCAGGACTCTTAACTGAATTTAGTAGATAAATTTCTGTGGGCCAATTTATGTGCAAGCTTTTTTTTTGTCTGTACATAAGAATATATTGTGAGAGGTACATGACAATAGTTTCTGTTAACATTAATCAGATTTAGACATGGAAGAGGGGATTAAATTTAATAGAATTCCTAATTGCATAAGAAACTGTCAAACATATCTGCTTCTCATTAGCAATATTATTTTGAATTTAGCCATGATACATGAGAATTATTCAGTAGTGGCAACATGCTGAAATTGCTAGACTCAGGATTGCACAGAAAAAATTCTATAATATGATACTTTCTGATACAGTATGATAATATTAGGCATTGTATTTGTTCCAAATAACAGTATGGTACTAATTTTGGATGCTGTAAAGCTAAATTCTGTAGACAGTCAATGGAGTGATTACTTTTTATTTCTCAGGATTTGAATACATCCATTATTTCAATATTAGATATTTTGTAGCTTACTTGTAGGTGGTTTTAAAACTAGTAAAGCATCATTATATGTTACTAAAATTATTTTTTAGGCAATCTGAGACTCTTGAAATCGCTAGAATAAGTATTGAACATTGAACTGTTTGTACTGTCAAAGATGATTGATAGTGAAGTAGGATAGGATTTGTGGAGTGGGCAGTTCTTAAAATGCATTTTTAAAGGCGCTGAACATCATGCAATGAAAATAGCTGAACAGAAACAAATATAAGCTAAGTAAATTGTTGTAAGATAATGGACCCATTTTGTATGTTCATATTTACATCCTATTTAGGTTTGTATACATCCGTTTAACAAGAATAATCTGTTTAAAAAATAGAGCGTAATGTGAGCTCTGTATAAGATTGATCTTGCACCTAGTTACTTGCATGAAGTGTTCTGAATTTATACATATCATTAAAGTCAGCCGGGCTTCCTAGAAACACAGCATTGTGCCTCAACAGATTAATCTGAGGGATAAGAATCTAAGTTAACATTATCAAACAACAGTAATTATATTTTTGAAAAAAGTAAACAAAAACTACCTATGTTAAAATGTTTTTAAGATTGTAAAGTCCTAGTACGAGACAAGATAGTCAATACCAGTTTTAAGATCACCAGAATATAATAATATAAAGTGGGTATGATTTGTTCATTGAAATCACCATTTGAATAAGACTAGAAAGAAGCATCAATACAGCTGTACTTGTATTGAATACTGTGTTACGTGTTCTGCTTTTCTACCCCTTGGAACACAATATCTGCACTAGCAAATCCGTCTTCATAACACAGCAAGATTAGGTGTCTTTGTGTGATTAATAGGTTAGGTTCAGAAGAAGTGGTCTCATTCAAAAAGAGTGCTCCTTCACACTCTCCCCGCTGCTTTGAGAAGTGCTTTATTTCAACTTTATTCAATTTGACGTTTTATGTTTCAGGTGCAGCTTATGCATGAAGCTAGAGAAAAAAGTCAGAAGAATGCAAAAATAGAGTTGCAAAGCCAGAATATACTAGCTTCTAAAACAGTTTTCCTCTCTAGGTGTTGACGTTGGTGGAGATGTTTCCTGATATGCTTTGAATCTTACCTTTTTTTCCTGTAGCAATTAGCATATATATCTTTTGTCTCCCTTGCTAAACGACAAAAGAGAAAAAAGTACACAGACAGGGAAGGAGACTGTCACCACCAACTTAGGGAGCCTCAAGATCAGATAATCATTTCTCACAGTTGCTATAATTATTTATTCTAGATACACTGTTCTGTTTTGCAAGAAACGGCTCATACTGTTACAAGTATTTCTGTAGCACTCTATATATTCAGAACACAATGGTGACAGTAAATAATCTTGTAGGATCCTTGTTGTTAGGCAAATGTGAATTACTTTTATAGACCTAAAAAACTGAGAAAGAAGAAAAGCAAGGTGACTTGCTAAAGGTCATGTTGAGTGAATCAGTTGGCAGCTCCAAGATTGGAATTCAAGGATGACTTGTTCCTCATTCTTTTTGTACTCTGCCAGCATGCACTGCTAGAAGGGCAGAATACTTACAGTTTCCAGAAGCGTTAGGTGTAGCCATAAAGGCTCAGCATGACAGAAAAATTGGATTGTCTGTTAAAACTGGACATCCTGAAGATAAGGAACATGAAGATAGAGGCACCTGCAAGCATTTTTGTTTAATGTTTTGTCTAAGCTTGATTAAAAATACTGACAAACATAGGGAATACGATTGGGGTGGCGTTCCTCTGCCCGTTTTCAGAAGGCTGTCCTTTTCCTTCACTGCTTTCTCCACACTTTAAAATTCTAAAGCAAATAGGCAGAGCTCCTACCTAATCTTCATACATTCTAATACCATCCATTCTTATAATAACGGAGTCTGTGGGAAGAGAAATAGTATGTGGTTGTAGAATAATCTTTTTGTCATAATGCCTGTTTTTGTCATAATGCCCTAATGCCAGAATAAAATTTCCTAAAGGATCTCAGTCCTGCTATTTCAAGGTTTTGAGTGCAAGGGTTCATCATATTAGCTATTTTTTCTGTAGTTTCTTGGTGGAGAATTTGTGTCCTTTCACTTAAAGGAGAAGAGCAGAACTAAACCCTATTACAGACTTTCAGCAAAAAGATTTTTCTTTTAACCCCAAAGGTGTCATTTAGCTATAGTACTATTCTTCTAGGAAATTTCCAGTCCTGCTGCTAACCACACAAGTTTTCCAAAACTTAGGGGAAAAAAGAAAAAGAAAAAAATATACAATGGGAAATATTAAGACAACCTTAATATATGGATTACTGCTTTGGTTTTCTTTTTCTTTTTTTCCTGTGTTTGTTTTTAGAAAGGGTTGGCCTTTTTTAGGGTATAATTATCTACAGTGTCTTACTAATGCTTAAGTAAGGTACTTGCATCTGCAAGCTGTCTGCATACAAATTCCTATTTAAATCTGTGTGAGTTCTAAAGACCCATAGCTTCTTGACTGGATTCTTCATTATGTCTCAACAAACATCTAGTTTCCTCCAAAATATTTAAATGTTTAAGTTACATTTTTTTCAAATATGCATGTGGATTATAAACAAGCAAGTATGTTTTAATGGCAAGATCTGTGGAAATGTAGGTTTTTTGCACATTAAGGCACACTTCTTCCAAACACAGCAGCTATTGTAAATTTCTGTCTAGGTCAGTGTGCAGTACTGGTATGGTTTCAGCTTCCTGTAAACAGAAAATGTCTCCTTTACTAAAAAGGAATTTATAGTGAAGCTACTTCAGCTATGTGTTTTAAACTGATGATTTAACTATTAAGTATTACACGCCACCAATTTAGTAAATGCAGTACTTGAAACTAATGCCAGGATATGAGGTTTCATGAAATTTTTATTCACTAGGTGTTTGTTTTTGAGAAAGTGTAATCTACCACATTATTTTTTTAAAGTCTGTAGACAAACTAATACTCTAGTTTTGCCAGACTTACTGAAAAATATTACTATATACAGTGGTCATATGTGATTCACCAAGATATAATCATAATTTGGTTATAAATTTTTTTAAATGCCTTTGTATTAATTCCTATTAACATTTTTGTTACATTGATTCAATAGAGAAATACCAAACTGTAGAAATTATCCTCTGTTAAGTAATGTGCATAGTACAGTTATTCACAATCACTATGAAAGAGAAGACTAAAGCAGTCAGCACTATTTCTGGGTGTCATGAAACAAAAAGTGGCTTTATCCTATTGGAGCTGATCCCAAAGCACATTGCAGATCTTATGACCAGAGAATTAAGGTTAAGAAGTCTGTTCCTGTCAGATTTAACTTGGGTCAAGGGTATTGTTGGTTAATGTGCTTGGAGTTAAATATTAGCTCTTTATTTTCCTTAGGCAAACTGGAAATATAGTATATATTTGAATTCTAAGCTGTGATTTTTTTTCATTTCACTTTTTTTTATTATTATTCTAGCATAATAGCTAAAACCTCTGCATTTGTTTCGTTTTGTTCTTTGTTTTTTTGTTTTCTTTTAAGGTCGCTTGAGTTACCCACATCCAGGGACTGACAATCTTCTGATGTTAAATGGTAAGTGCTAATCTTATAACAGTTTCTAATTATCTCTAGCTTAGCTCAGCTCTGAAACGTTGGTATAAAATTATACTATTATATTCTGTTATTGAATTACTTGCCTCTAGTCTTCAACAGTGATGGGACTCTTGCCATTTTTCAAAGTTGAATAGTAGAGCTAATCTTGCAACAGCCTTTCATTATATCTAGCTTATTTGAAATCTGAAATACTCATAGAGATGTACTATTCTTTTCTGTTCTCAAGCAAACTAATATTGTACACTCTAAACAGCTGCTAAAAATCTATTATCCTGAAACAGGAATTAGAAAAATAAAGCGGCCACAAATACGTATTTTTCTATATTGCATATATACATGATGAATTATACATTTTTCTATTATATTTATGTGAAATAACTTTTTTTTTTTGTGGCTTTTTGGAACTGGCTTTGTCAAATATGCTTCTAACTCCAAAATATGCTGAAGTTAGTTCATGTTCACGTTCCTCTCCCAGTAGGTCAAACTTCATGAACATCTGCTACTCAGTGAAGGCATGAACTTTAGCCTTTGTTCAAGGCTAAAGAAGGAAGCAGAGCTTGGTAATCCATCTAAGTCAATAATAAATCAGGGATTTTGTACACAAATGCTTTTTACATTGGAAAAAATTAGAGCTATAATTCCACAGCTTCACTAGATTTAAAAAAGTGGAAACTGCTGTGTACAAAGCAAGGACGTTTTTGTCACTGACTTATAATCAATGGAGAATGATGGGTCTAAAGCTTACCAGTAAAGATCCAATCATAAAAAATACAAGCAGAATGGTTATTTCAGGTGTGTGGTTCTGTGGAGCCATTTTTTTTAATTGCCTTACCCTCTGCACAGTCATTTACACTTGGGCAAATCAATATAAAATGTAAAAAAAAGTCTGATCTCCCTTGTGTGACACTGAGTATATGTTTAAAATTTTAAAGGAATTCAACTTTTGCTTTATAAACCATGAAAAGTAATTATTGTACAGTGGACACCTTTGAAGAATCAGGTCCTTTGCTACTGGATAGTTCTTAGAATGGAGTATCTTGGAAAGCAAAAGTAGCTACTTACTATTGAAATAAAATTTGTGTTTAGCCTACACAGCCCAGATTGCTAATTCCTGGTTGGAAATTGCATTGCATATGGATGTGCTTGATGTTATGAAACTTAGAACAGCTAACTTTCTGTATTAATCTGTAACAATAAGACTTACAACTGCAGAAGTAGAAAATGTACAGTGAATGACAGTGAATAATTCCAGACTGGCAATTAATAAAAACTATTTTGCTTAGCTATAACAGCAGATGTCCTTTTGGTACTAGGACCCTGTTCTGCAAGCTGGTTTGTTCAGGTGGTATCTGTGCCATGCGGTTATCTACTGATTTATAATGAAGTGTTATATGGGAGGATATTAAAAATTAAGCAATCTTATGAGCGATTGTCAAATATTTCATTGTGTGAGGAATTCGTATTTTTTAATTTGTTTGCTTTAATGCTCAAGATGCTGAGCTTCTCTTTTTATTGTATCGTATACTAAAAGAGCAAGTGGGCGTTGTTATGCTGTGGAATGTCTTAAAAAAAATCTTTGCTATTATCAGTGACCTTGATAAAATGCATCTCTGTGTTACCAGTCTATCCTGAAAACCTTTCCACAGAGCTGGAATATGCACTGGAGAGTATCTTCTTTTGTTATTAATCCTGGTGGAGTTCCCACTGTTTTTTGGAAGATAGCACTTAGTCTGACTGCTGAGTTCTAATGCATTTTTTTTTTTTAACGGCTGTTGAAATTTAATAGTAGGGTAATTCATCATTTAATCAATGCAGCAAGGAAGTTTTAGATTTTCTATCACTTCAACATGTTAAAGCTGCTTGTGCTTCTAAAAAGATGTTCTACTTCAAACAGAAGTTATTGAGATTCCTCATACAGGAATTGTGGAATGAGATCCTGTAGTCTGTTATTCAGGCCAAACTTGAATAGTCATAATGATCTCTTTTAGCCTTAAAATCTATAAATATGGGACTTGTAAAGGAATCTTAATAGAATTTAGGCACCCAAATGGAATAGAATGCAATGAGAATTAGGCACTTACTTTTAGCCTAAGCTCTTGTGAAATTTCAGCCATAACTGTGTATAGTTTTCTTTAAATGACAAGTATTAAAGAAAAAAGCTCTGCTACTTAACTATTATTATACTTAACTATACTTAAGTATTACGGTCTGATCATTTAAATCAGGAGTGTTAGGGACAAAGAGTATTTTATCTTACTTTCCATCATAAATTTCATAATTTTTGAATATAACAAATTTGCCTGCCAGTTTTTTTTCTGTTAATATAATAAAAATATTTTGAATTCACCTCAGTAGTTCAACGGAGGTATTGAAACATGCATATTTGATCTATGGTATATATTCGAAATACATGTCTGAATAAAATAGAAATGATACATTTGTTATCTACATGATAGAAGTGTTCACATAATTTCCAAAGTTATATTGATGTTGTCTTCATGTTGGATAACTACGCACACAAAATGTATTTACTTGTATCTCCCTTATTTTTATCTCAGTTTTCACTGATTTAAGTTGCAGAAAAACTATAAAATTCTAAAATATATCTGTTGCACTTTTCCACTCTTAAATCTTTCAAAGCTTTTGATTAATTAAGATATCCAGCTTTACAGAGTAAAGGATACAAAAAATATGTCTGTATAGCTTATTCTTTGAAGGAGTCTGGGAAGGAAGAAGTATTATTTCTCCTTTTTTGTTGGTGTAATGCCCAGTAAATTAAGTACACCTGCAGTGTCTGCCTTTCCCCAAAGGGCTGAAAGAAATAAACAATCTTTTTCTCTCTCCTGCAATTATTTCTTTATCTAAACATGTACACAGTAGTTATATAAAAGTATATATTAAATAAACATAAATATAAATGGAAATAAGTGAGTGTGTACAAGCATGTGTGCTCTGAAACGTGTAGTATCCGTATGTGCCGTTATTTTAATAAATATAGAAAAATATTTCCGATTAAATCTAGTATCTTCAGAAAGGACATCTCATTGCTCACCTTATACATACTAAAAGTTGACTGATTTAGGAGGTCTGCTTTTCAAGCAATATTTGGCCTTTTTATGTAATATGGAAAGATTAAAATACTGCAGTTTCATGAAGCTGGAAAGGGTATGTTTACCTTAACATTGTATTTTTAGTGATTTGGGAAGCAGTCGGATTGATAGCCTGTAACCTGCGAGACATGCTGGTTTTGCTTACTGTTACTAAAACACCTGGTCTATAATATAACCACTGTGGTTCTAAAGACTGAGTAAAGCTAACCAAAAATAACAAGTTTTGTAAAAGCATACGTTCTGTTGTTGTTAATGGTCACATTTATTACAGTAGTGCCTACAGATTGCCTAAGAATGGGATGAAACTTTTCTAGATGCAGATTGGCAGAAAATCCCTGCACAAACCAGTCTGTGATCTAAAGGGATGAGACAAATACATAGCAGGAGACAGGGGAGACAATAATGCGACAACAGTAAATACGGTTATTTTCCCGTTTTCTCTGGTTTCATTCTTTTACTTAATCAAAGACCTCCTCAAAAATACACCGATAACTTTGGTACATCATTGTAATTTCAATATATATGAATGAAATGCTGCAGCAGATACTCTTTTATTTGAATTGCTCTGTGGCTTTTTTTAGCATTTTAATAATGCTTTTGTGTTTCTTCTTAAAATTTCTGCTATTTATTTAAAAATGTACAAAGAAAAATAGTTGAAGTGTTCTGTAACACAATATCTCGTACATGTATCAGATTGTCTTAACTGAAAATTTGAGAAAATAGCTGAGCTGGTTTGGTTGGCAGAAAGAAACAGAACTGGAGGAAGAAAAGAAAAATTACTAAGCAGTTTGCCAGAAGAGGCTTATTAATATGCATTGGTATATTATTCTTTGAGAGAGAATATGCCACTGCAGTCACTATGGATGTGATGCACTTGAATTTTTCCTGATTATTCTAGTTTTACTTGTGAAAGGAAAAAAAGGAAATACAGCGGGTTAGCCAAGGGCTTAGTGACGCTACTACTAATGCTACGTGGGAGTCAGTTTGGCCGAGAGTCAGAAAAGATTCTTACATGCTGCAATACTGGCATAGCAGTGCATATCTTTTAACTGCCTGACCCTTCAGAGGAAAACACAGGTTGAAATCAGACATTAGTGTCCCTATGCAGTAGCAACTAATGAGAGAATTAATCACCTCCTTGGTAAAAGGATACATTATATTTTGTGGATTCTATTTCGATGTTGAAAATCTGAATTTGGGTGTTTCCTCTTGGTTGGATACCCAAGTCCCTTTTTGAAACTGGGCTTTTCTGTTTTGGCTTACTAGTAGAGGGTGAAGATTCTGAAAAACTTCAAGCAACAGATTGTTCTAATAATAGTAATTCTTTCAGATGAAAGAAAGTAAATTTAAAAGCATGTTCAATGCATGTTAGATAGGAATGCAGTGAGAGTTGTGTAAGGAACCAATGGCTGTAAGGGAGTAAATACAAGGAGAGGTTTTCAGAATTCCATAAGCAATCCACTAAATTCCTAGTAGGAATAAAAGACATGCTATACTTAAAAAAAATTTTTTTGAAAAATGTCTATGCAAATGGAATATACCAGAATATAAATATTTAATAATTGGAAAATGGGACAGTGAATGACATTCACGAGTTATTGAGTTTATGAGGCTGCATGTAAATCTATGACCCAGAAGAAAGCTGCATTTTAGGAGAGATCTGTGCATGCATTCCCAGTAAAATCAAAACAATTATGCAGGTACAGAAGCATCTTTGTTTATGAATGTTGCTATAATATTATGGTTTACAGTAACATTTTCTGTTTGAAATTTTAACTATAATGCTGTAATGATTAACTTTTCTCAGATACAAAGTTTGAAAAAAAGGAATTAAAAATATTTTGTGGAAACAAATTACATGCAGCTTAATACTTTGGTGTTAGTAATCTGTCTATTTTTAGTTTTCAAGTCTTCAGACAGAGGAGCAATCAGTCATCTGTAAGCATGATCTCCTTAAAAATCTTGCAACACTCAAAAGTTAAGAAAATCTTGGATTTACTTGCAGTCTGTCAGAAATTGTTGCTTTGCCTTTGTACAGTGTTTTTGATACAATGGTGTTTCTTGTGACTTGTGACCTGATTTTGTTTGCTACCACAAGGAGTCTTTTGTTTCAAACAAAACCTTGCGGTTAATCTTCTGCTAGCTCTTTTCATGAAAAAGGAAGGTCACGGCATATAGCATTTGTATTGTCACTGCAAAGGACTGTACAAACTGTTCCATGGACCAGGATGTTTCTCTGATAAATTTAATGCTTGCTACATGCTTTTTAAAGTAATATTTTACTTTTTACAGTTTCAATACCCTGTGTGTTATGTAGATACTCATACAAGATATTAAACACGTTTTTGAAATTAAATTACAGTTACTTTAATTCATGCTTCCATAATTAACATGAAATTAAAATCAGTATAAAGGCACATTGAGTAATTAATGTATAATTTTTAAATTTGTGCAATATTGCTGTTTTCTAGAGTATATTCTTTACAGCTGGTGCTATCATCAATTTAGTAGTAAAGTAGTATAGTATTTAAGTAAGACTTCAGTTTAATGCAGTTCCCACTATATTTATCAGTGGCAAGTACTGATGCAGATTTTTACTCATCAGTTACCCACATAGTTTTTTGTATCATAAGCATTTTAATATGTGGGCATGATACAGTTGTTTGACATTTTACAATTTGTCCTTTGTTTACATGCAGCGAGGAGTTATGGGCGAAGACGAGGTAATTCACTTCTGTTTGTTACAGTACAATTAATTCTGATTGGGCTGTTACTGATCATTATGATTAATTACTCCAGTTTGTTGATTATAAGCTCTCATCTGCATGTTTCCTTAGTTTGCGGAAATGGAGGGTGTGAGGGAAGGAGGGGTGGGGTCTGGTTTTCTTTTGGTCATTGATCTCTCTGCAGTAAGTTTGTATTACAAATCCTTTAATCAGTTAAAACACTGTAGCACTAATCATAATTTAGTTAATGCTAATAGCTACTGCTTGCAGAGTTGTCCCTGTTAAAATACACAGTTTGCTAGTTGTTGTTTTTTTTTTTTTTTAATTCATCCTCTTTTGCTTCTCTATATGTGGTAGTGTATAGCGTTCAATTGAAAGCCTTTCACAGACTCAGTCAGTACTTTATTAAACAACTCTTTGAAAGAGTAAACAGAGTTTCATTGTATAAACCAATATATGCTCATTGACCTTAGAAAAGCTATGCTGATTTAACAATATGAGACCATGACCTATGGTTGTTATATAGACTATGTGAAGTATGCAGGAAAAAAGGTCAAGATCCTTTGATAACTTCAGATACTAACATATGCTTAAATTCATGTCTGCATCTTTCTTGATCTCTGCATTGATTCATAAATTACTGCTTGGTTAACCTTATTTTAGAGAGGAGTGATGATCTAGATCGTGGTCTAAATGTGTAATAATGCAATTATGTTTTAACACTTCCTGGCAGATTCTGCTTAATTCATTATGCTAAATCCTGAAAAATACTTCTTGAAATTAATAATAAATGTGTTTTCCTTGATCATGTATAATATTTAATTTGGTGTTTGGTAGCCTCTTTTGTGAGCAAGAAGAACTACTTAATTCAAACCATTGCTTTCTTGTTTCTATCTATTATTACTATATTTGCAAATTTCTCTGTTTTATTTGTGTATTAAAAAAAAATAAGTGCTTATAAAGAACTTGCCTTCTACTTCAGAACCTTTGGGAGGAAGTAGAAAGCCTAGAAAATTACCTCTGCTCTTTTTGGGTGAGAGACATGTAAAAGGAAAGAGGAGAAGGAAGTATTGGGAGTCATATACAGCATATTACTCTAAATGTGTTAATCCACTGTTCTCTATGTCATTTTAGCTCTCCGAGGAGCTACAGGCTTTTGGCAAACTTTTAGCCACATCAAAGTAAAACTGATCTCACTGATACCAGTTCAGAAAGTTTTCTGATGATTTAATTTGTAATAAGAACAGAGTCATAGATTCTCATTCTTAGATTTTAGCATTGGCTGTGGAAACAAGTCTATTCTGTGGATTATTCTGTTTTGTTTTGTTTTTTAATATATATACTTGTGTATATTGTAAGTCAGAAATGGTAGTATCTAAGACATGCTTCTAGAGAAACAAAAGTATTATTTTCATGGTGATAAAACCATGCAAGTATAAAGTGTGTGTTATTATACCATTAAGTATAAATTGTGTGTTTTTTTTAAAAAAATGCCAATTTTAATAAACTTGTTAGCATTATAATATTGTGACTAAAGCAAGCAATTTGTTTCTCTTTTCCTGCAGTAGAGAGCCTTGTAGATGTAGAGAGCAAAACTATGTGATTTTTTTTTTTTTTAAGATAACAGAACTAAATTGTAGCCATTTTAGATTTAAGATGTTAAGACTAACTCTCACATATTAGTGAAAAGTCTTCAGATTTCACTTTTGGAGTTTCCTGTGAATTCCCTCCAATTTGAGGGAATGTTGACCAACTCTCTGAGAGCTTTTTTCTGCTGCTTCTTTCTTTTAGCCATTTATTTCTTCCCCTATATCACTATGGTAACAGCTCAATTTTCTCCATCATTCAGATCAGTAACGTTATTTCATCTGTGTTTCTTGACTGTTTATCCAAATCTTGCCACTTCTTTGTATATAAACATAAGATCTGACTTTTCTTACCAGTCTTCGTAACTGAAACTCATATCTACATTACTCAGCTGCTTGTTTTTTTCTTTCTTGAGTCTTGACAGCATGACCTTGCTCCTATTATATCTGAATAGATCATTTAAAGAAACCATCTTCTCAGCTTCTTGTTTCAACGTGTTAACTCTTTATATGTTACTACATTGCTTCCTCACTTTTTTGCCCCATTGAGCATGAACTACTTGTTTTGACTTTTAAAAGCACTCTACCCATTCTGTTATCTAGCTGTTGAACACATCGTTATGATGGCAAGCAAGGAGGCCATCACTTGCTACCTGTTAGCCACACTTTCAAACAAGCACGTCATCATTTCTAGTGGAAAGAAGGAGCCTGCTATAATTCTCCATATTTTGTGTGTTCCTCTCCATCACATCTCTACTTAAGTCATAAATGTGGAACACCAACATAAAATTTTGTAGTTAGTGCCCTTGTAACTTTAGTACCTTCCAGTGGTCCTGCTTTTATTTTGTGATCCTTATGACATTTTGTTTTGTTGATGTCTCTCATTTTATGTTTTCATTCAATATTTTAAGTGGACTATATTATGGATTCAGAACCCAAATTAGAGCCAGGAAGCATTACCACAGTATAGGTCAATATTAGTCATGATGTTTGCTATCTGTTCTCCACCCTTGTCTTTAAGCACTTGATTCTCAGGTGGTTTTCTAGAAGTGCATGTCTTTCATATTGCTCTCACCTGCAGCAGATCAGCGCGATTTCTGCAGGTGTTCCTAAGGGGCTTTCCTGACAGCATTCCCCTGAGAGGGCAGGAGAGTTGCAGGCTGCAGAGTGGATCACAGCTAAGATACTGCACAGTCCTGCTGTCAGGGACCTGCTGCTACTGCCTATGGTTTTGCAGTGGTAGAATCTAGAAGAAATTGGCTATTTGAGGTTGAAAATGAAATTACTTATGCAAAATGAACTTTTTTTTTTAAAGCAGTTGAATTAATAATGATTTAAAAATGAATGAGGGAGAGATGGGAGAAACTGCACTTGAGAATTAATGGTGATCTGGTGTTTTTATTTTGCTCCACAAAAGTAGGTTCCTTTGGGGCTTTTTGAAGTTAAAGACCAATTTCTGAATTTGAAACTGTCATTAATCTTTACGTTGCTAATCTAAAGCAGTGGAAGTTTGAATAATGCAAGATGCATGTGCTGACATTCAGAATCTGTTGTTTTGGTGTTTTCTGAAATTTGTAAAAGTGAAAGATGGGGTGGGGAGAGGAGGCACATGTGCGAGAGAGAAGGAAAGAATTACTGTGTTTTCGCCCACCCCCACATCCTTACAAATGTTTTGATCACTTTGCAATTGCAAAGTCAGCCTGTGGACAGTTCAGAGGTTTTATGATTACAGTAGCTTTTCTGTTTGAACATTTCTGCATGGGGTAAGGCATGGAACAGCAAATCCCTGAAATGCCTGCCTTACATTGTCTTAAAAAAAAACAGTAACACTACCTCACTCCAGATCGCTATCTGTTAGGAACCACTGAAAGGCTTCTCTCCAAAACTGTGGCAAATTTGAGAGCAAGAAGGATAAATCAAACTTGTAACCCATTTTAAGTGTTACATTATGCACATCTGTTGAAATTAGCTCTTGCTTTCCTAGAAATTAAATCTGTTTGTAGTTACTCAGCATCAAGTCCTTTAAAAGAGAGAAAACCTATTCATCTGAAACTTCTTATTCTGTATATAGTTTTCACTTTTCCTCTGTTTGATTAAAGTGTGAGACATTTAAACATGCAATAGTCATTCATATGGTAGAAGTTACTACTTTAACTTGAAGCTAAACCAAAGGCACACTAATGAAATTCATTTAAGCAGCTCTTAATATGATCTCTTTGTAAATAAGACCCTTTATTTAAAAACAGATTGTTACTTTCCTAGTGGATGGAGGAGAGTAACTACAATATAATTTGTGTGAAGGATTATGCTTATAGTGACATCAGCTTACAATCTTGAATTTCCTTTCTGAAGTTTAATGCTTTTTGTGATTTAATTTTTTCTTTAAACTAATGTATACTTTCCTAATACCTTGATACTTTCATTTTTACTTTTCAGACTGCTGTTCCCCTATTCACTAAAATTACATAACTGTGTACCGTCACAAAATTGTTTTAATATTTATTATTATATCTTCTTCTTCTTCTTCTTTTTTTTTTTTAAGGACGTTCTTCCCTCTTCCCAATAGATGATGGTTTGCTGGATGATGGTCATAGCGATCAGGTTGGAGTCTTGAATTCACCTACCTGCTACTCAGCCCATCAGAATGGGGAACGAATTGAGCGCTTTTCTCGGAAGGTGTTTGTTGGAGGTCTTCCGCCAGATATTGATGAAGGTGGGCTTCCTGAAAACTAAGCAAACTAAGTTTGGAGGAAGGGAGAAAGAGTTTGAAAGATGTAACTGAAGTAGTGGAAATAATCTACCCAATGAAATAATGTTGTGGTATAAAAGGCTGCAACCACATTTTTGCTGAGAGTTGATGAGTATGTTAAGCTTAATATAATTTGATGTCATCCCTTTCTTTAGTTATCTTTCCTTCTGCATCTGCAGATTCCAGAGTTCCATATGAAGCCTGGAATTTGGGTTCATGCTTAACCTGCAGTGCTGTGGGAGTGCATATTCCTTTCAAATACATTTTAGCCCTCCATGGTATCCTCTCTGCTCACTTTGTCCTCTGTTAATAGCAAAAGACTGTTAGTAATTGAACTTCAAATTCTATTTTACTATTACCTAAACATCTTAAAAGGGTTAGAAAGATCAATATTATTTCCATCATAAATAGAGAAACTAAGGCAGAGAAAGGTCAAGTGGCAGAGTTACCATGTGATGCACTGAGTACAGAATGTACCACAGAAACTCAGATTATTTTGTGATGCAGTTGGAATTGCTTTGTACTGTACTGCTGATCTGAAGTAATCATACTATTTAATATTAGGTTTCTCCTGTGCAGATAAGAGTAAATTACATGCTAGTTTTGTAATGTAGGCAGAAGTCAGTTTACAAGGTTCAGTGTAATCTTAGAGTAGCTTGCAAACCAAATAAGCTGACTGTGTTCAATTATTTCTCAGACACGGGAAGACTGTATTTTGGTTTCATCATCATCAAAATACTCTCCTGCAATGTATTTGGGGGGGGGTTGTTTTTTTTTTAATATAGCTCAACTTTTCTTCTGTTTGCTGTAGCTTCTATCTCACATATGCTCTGTAGCTTCCAATTCAAACGCTAAACAAAGATACATGGAAAAAAACTTTTTTTTCTCTATTCTGACTGTTTATATGCTGATGGTGGGATGCAGCTGAAAGAAACAGAACATATTTGTGTTTGAGGAGTGTTGCTCTTGGAGGGTTTAGGGTTGTTTTATTTTTCCTGAGGGTTTTAAAAGCAATGATAGGAAGGAGCAGCTGGGACAGAAAGACATCACAAAGCAGTGCAGGGGGCGTGGTGGGTCCTGCAGCAGGCCTCTTCGTGGTTATGGTAGACCCACCTCTAACTAGGCAATTTTAGTTTTCGTGCTTAACCTGTGCATTGCGTCCCTGAAAAATGCAAGCATGCTAATTGTGAAGTATCATAGCAGTTTAACCCACTATCTTTAGTTGTCCATATACTTCTGAAATACTCCTTTTATTATACAATAAAAGACAAAATTTGCTTAAATCACTAGAGACTGTGTAAATAATAAGCCTTGGAAAATGTATCTTTTTTAAAGTTTTTATTCATAAAAATTGGAAAATAGTTCTGGAAAGGGAGACATTTCATGGATAAAAGGAACAAAGGTCTTTGATAGTACTTTTTTATTAAGTTATAAATGTCATTTATTGTAATTGCAACTATTATACCTCTTTTTAGATGAAATTACTGCTAGCTTCAGACGATTTGGGCCGTTGGTAGTTGACTGGCCTCACAAAGCAGAAAGCAAGTCCTACTTTCCACCTAAAGGTAAGAGAGTTTGAAGGTTTTGGCCTGTCGCTAAGTGTAAATCTTACTCTGGGAGACTCTCACCTTTTTCCAAAAGGTATAATTTATAATCCCTATGAACAGTTAATTCAACAATTTCTGTGCAGACTCAGGCAAGGCTCCTTTACATACCAAGTCTAACATCTGAGACAATTATTTTAGTCTTGTGCCTGGTTCAGTGCTGGACTTCTGAAGAATCTCATATCTTCTGATTACTCAAATACCAGATCAGGGGTGTATAGGTATTTGTGTCATTAATTTAAAGGTCTGTATTTGTGTTTCTCTCCAATTTCTAAAATTGAAATTGAGTCAAATTTTTAAGACTAAATCTTAGCTACAAATTTTCATTGAAAGTTATAGTCAGGCTTCTCAAATTTAAAATGAAATAGCATGTATGGCAAACTCATTGGTTAAGCTTGATGTGTCACCACAGATTAAGATATAAATTGTGCAGGGAATAGAAAAATGAAACTCACTTCTGAAATTCAAAGTTTTAGTACACCTTAATAGATTTGGAACTTATAAATATGCATTTATTTGGATACTCAATCACTTGAAATACTCATACCAGGTTTTTCAAAACATTTGCTTTTACCAAAAGCAAAATAATAAAAGATATAACAAAATACCAAAAGATGTTTTTGGATATTTGATCAAAATATCAATTTTATATTTATTTTAATCTTATGCTGTGAACTTGAAGCACTAATTCTTGTTTTTGAGAACTGGTTGAATATTGATTTTAATTATTTCTATCTTTGCAGTTTGAGTGATATTCAAAATCTAGTTTAAGTATTGGATGAACCATATTGTACAGTTAGATAATCTAAATTATTCAGTATATCTCTGTACATGTACACTCATGTATTGGAATGCATGAAGTAAATGCAAAAATCTGTTCCAAATATGAAGACAATGTGGAATATTGTCTGTAGAGAATACAGCAATTCATCCCTTCCCTGAAATGGCAAAAGTAAGCATAATGGCTTTATGAACTGGTTGTTCAGTTGGTTTTCTGACTATCTATGCTGGGGAAAAGACAGAAATATTATCACAGATGGCCCTCCAAAGAGTGGGAAAAGGAGGTTAAAGTCTTTGAATGTTTTTTATGGATACTATATGGAAATTCTAAGATAAATGAAGAGACTTGGGCTTTTTTAGTTGGTCAGGCTGATACACAAAGCAACTGTTAAATTACCTTCAGTTACCGTAAAGAGTGTATCTATATTCACAAATTACCAAGAGAAATTCTTGAGGAACTCTTTGAGGAAAATGCAACTCTCAAAGTCTGTGATGAATATAAAAAAGCAGGAAGATCTAAAGGGAATCAATTCTGGCATTAAGTTCCAAGGAGTTCCATTAAGTCCTGTCTCAGATTCTGCACATCTTAAGGATATGTTTCCAGACTTTTTTTTTTTATTATTAAATAAAGCTTTTCCTGTAGTTGGAATACTGATAATTACCATGGTAAAATATTCTGTATTGTAAACAGAGTTTCTTAAAAGAAGGCAATGTAGACAGAACTTCCCTCTATTGATCTAATTAACTCAGGAAACACTTAAATGCTAAGCATTAATTTGATACATGTGACTAACGGATCCGTATTTGATATTTAATAACTCTTACTGTTTACTACTCTTTTAAAACTTCTAGTTTTTTACAATATTGTTTTGTAATGTGGCAGTAGCCTAACATTTAAAATATAGTGTAGGTTTATCTGTGTAGATACTCTGCAAACATAGTTTACTGTTAAATGTCAAATATCTGTGTTTGTGTCTGCTTCTTTCAGTGCAACCGATATGGCCTGTGATTATTTTGTAGTAGAATTTCATAGAGATCTGTGTCTTACATATTTAAGTAATATTCACTTGTGCAGACAAGAAACTATATATATTTACTAAGATAACTAAAACTGATCAAGTTAGGTTAAATATTAAGAAAGCTTTGAGACTGATCAATAATTAGCAATATTATTGATATTTCCTATATTAGCACAAGGGGTTCATTTTTTTTACCTATAATCTGGAGTGTCTAATTTATTGATCTGCATGAAGCTAATTCAATGTGTATGTTTTTGTTTGTTCGATCTTACTAGAGACTTGGCACAGTATTACTTTCCAAAGATGTCTCAGAATTATCCGGTTCTGGGCTGATTTATGTAATAGTCTTCTCTGTGGTGAAGAGGTTCAACCTGTCTTTTTGTTAGTCTCTTGTTCAGTTTTCCAGGCTGTGCTTCCTTCCAGGCTCTCTGCTTACAGAAAGTCTTGAGGGAAGGCCAAGTTCACAAGAAGTATTTCCTTGCTTGAAGAAGTGCAAAAAGTGTCCTGATCCTTCAAGGCTGCTGCCTCCTGAGAAACACCAACTGTTCTTTCTTAACCAATTACATTTTGCATCAGTTCACCACAAAATTAGGCCCAAAGAAAAAGGAAATTTTAAAACTTCAAGCTAATCTTACAAGGAAACTCTTCTTTGAAGCAGGAAAAAAAATATATTCTGTTGAAGTACAAAGTCCCTAAGTGATCTGCTAACTGTAGTGGGGAATTCCTTCCTTTTTATCTTGTCACTATTTACCATAACTCTTGTTATGACTTAATTGGCAAATATATTTATTTATGAAACAACACACGTTCAAAGCAACTTGCTGAAGTGAGGGCTCCATTCTCATAAAAATCGAACTCTCAAAGAAATCTCACAGTGAGGATATGCCAGTCCAAAGGAGGCCTTTCTAAACCTGACCAGTTGTTCGTGTATTCTGTCTATTTATAGTCAGTGTTAAACAGCAGATAATCTGTTTTGAACAAGACAGTATCTCCAGCTTTTTCTAATCATCTGTTTCTGCTGCATTCTATCCCAGTAGTTACACAGTGGCTTGATTTATTGAAGATTCCTAACTGCTAGTTTAGAATTGACTGAAAAATTAGGTTGAAAATGTTGTTTCTACTTGAAATAGCAAAGTCCTAGGTCCATCCAAGTTCTGTTTAACTTGTTACCAGCTTTTTTGATCGCCCTGGGTAGGACTGAGCTCTGGATTCAGACAAGTAACTGTAGGTGTCTTCGTGTGTGACTAGTGTCTAAGCTTCCTTTAATCAATGGGAATCCAGCCAATACAGTTAGTGGAGTACGGAGGGCTGTTCCGGTCACCGTAACATAAGCACATTGGGTTTGATTTATTTACCCAAACCTAGGATAGCTTAAAAGATTTATAGAGGGCTGGCAAATGTGACACGGTACCTATTGAAGCCCCACACCATTCTGGAACAGCAGCTGAAGGTTAGGCAAAGTACTTATAGAGGTTAAATTGTACTAAATGTCCCTGTGTCCCACTTGATCAGCAGAGTAGTAGTCCAGATGCCACTGAAGGCATTAACTGAGTCTCTGTTGACTGTAGTAGGAGCTTGAACACCTTTACTGTAGAAATACAGAAATAGGTGTTTGGATCTTGAAGTGAATCCTGCTCCTTTTATTCAAAAGTACCTTCGCTAATAGCTAGATAACAATTGTATCAGCATGCACTTTTTCTACTTCAGATATAATTTGGAGTTAATTCCCAATAAAAGATGACTAAACTGAATGAGTAAAAGTTTTATGTTTTAAAGATTAAATTTAATTAAAGCACTGTCGGGTTTCTTTAAACATTGCATGTCTTTCACAAATGTTAATTATTCCCAACATCAAATATAAATCCATTGTCTACATTAACCTGTAGTTAACGCTATTTTCTTCTGATTTAAGCTAGGGTATGGCATTCTGGGGGCAGGAATTGCACTGCACTGTGAGGCTGTTAACTCTCCTCTGGGGGGAGTTTGTTGGAAAGAAGCACCAACGACAAAATATGGCTATTTTGGTTGGTATGGACAGTGTCATGTTGGCTAGCAAATGCATTAATTTTCCTCACCCCTTCTCTAAGCCTCTAGGGATAGGAATTAATTAGAGTTTGATAGAACTTAAAACAGCTCTTTCTGATTTCTGCATTGAAATATGCGGAACAGAAGAAGCATCCTTTGTCCTTTCAGTAAACTTCCGTTTTGCTGTAAAATAAAGTGTACCTGGCTCAGAAAATGATGTTAGCCACCAGTGAATCTCATCTAGAATTTTTTGCTGTTGCTTTGTTCTGTATGTAATATATACAGAAAAATGAAAATACTGATTCTGTATATAGGTGTGGAGGAGAGGCGTTAATTCTTATGAAGGTTTAATTCAGTAATACAGCTAGATTCTTAAATTTTATCCAGTGTGCTTTCTACTACCGTTGCTCAACCACTACATTAAAAGGAAAAAGTATTTAATTTCTTGAAGTCTCTGGAAGATTTCTTTTTGGTTAAGAGATATCAACTCAGACTGAGGGTGATAAAGATACAACCACTGCTGTATCTTTAGATATCAGGGAATGTAGTTATAGAGTCAATTATCATCTCCAGAACAACTTACTATTTGGCATAATTTTCTGAGGATGGTATTACCAAGGTCGCCCATACTGCTTCCCTTTGAAAAATCAGAGTATAGTTCCAGTATTTTGTAGAGGAATTCGGTCAAGTGGGTCTCTTTAACACTAACAGGTTACCTACCCTTTGTCTCTCAGAGAAGGCATACATTCTGTATGTTCATATGTAGGCATATGAACAAGAATCTACTTTCTAGCACATATGGTAATTGTAATTCAATACTACTCCGAAAATATTAGTTTTGCATTTGATTGTTTTCATCATCCCTGTGCACATGACTTAACACCAGACTAGCTTTGCGGACATTGAATATCCACAATAGTTAATGAGTTATGAACATTGAGGAGAAAAATAATCCAGTAAAGATATATATTGAGAAATCAGAAAGGGGTAAAAATTAAGCTTGCGTCATGTAGTTGTTGACATGTGGTAACTGTAGTAACAGCAAGAGCCCTAATTTATGATATCTAACTGAATTACCTAAGATAAGAGCATAATTTGCCTGTGCAAGCTCTGTCTAGCTAATGAATAGAGTCTGGATGCCTATGTAACTCTTTGGAGAAGAGTTGTTCTTTGGAGAAGTCTGTGGCTAATTTATACTTAATTTGTGCCAGGAAGTGAATCCTGGCCCATGGCAGGTGATGAAGGATGGTTTGTATCCTGACTGTTTAAGTCTAGCATTCTTTGGAAGGGATTGGCCATGTCTATGTATGTCTAAAAAGTGTGGGACCTTGAGCAAATTATTATCTCTTCCATAACTAGGTTTCTTTGCTATGAGTAGTAGTTGGTTTCCTTCAAACTAGACCTGGGGAGGAAACTAGAATGCTTTGTAAATCACTGAAAGACTGAGCTGTGGAGCAAAACTAGAGCCAAACAATTTGATAGTACAGAGTATACCCTAACTGTCTTCACGTCTTCAGAAGGAGAATAGTACAGCTAAGCATCTGACACAAGCCTCTCGGGTGCTTAAAAATTGGTGGAATGAACCCAGATGTGAAGACATGCTTTGCAGATGACAGAGAAAGCAGTAATAATGTATAGTTCTGTTTTTGCTTTCCATGCTTTTATTTCAGGTATAGCAAAGTATAGTAACCCTAATTGTTCCCTCATCAAGTTCTTATATTTTAATTTTCTATCTTTTTACAAGCTTCCATAGTTATGTATATTAATAGTTACAGGCAGACAGGTGGTAGATTGTTGCAAAGCAACAGTGCTTATGACAGTGCTTATGTATCAGCAGCTACATGAAAGTGCCCCTACTATATTGTAGGGTAAAAACTGATGGATAATCAGCATCTGACGTACTATTTTATGCACTTCTGGCCCTCAGTCTTACTTTGTATGCCTGGTCCCTTAGTCAGTATCATTTGCATTTAGCCATCCCCTTCGTTAATTAAGTTTTTTTACTTCCATCATTCTTGTACTGAGTTCATTCAAACAGGAATGCGTGTGCCTGGCTTCAGTGCAAGTAGGGGAAATTATGTGGATCTCACTTCTCTGTCCCAATCTGCACATACTCAGATCCAGTCAGTCAGTTTTGTATGGGTAATATGTTAATTTTAGTTTGCAAAATGAATAAATACAGAAAGATATCCCTGTTAAAACAGATAGTCATTATTTAGATTCAAAATCTAAGTTTAGTGTAAATAGACTGTCATTAAAAAAACATTGTTCAACAATAAAAATGGACTTCACAAGGAAATGCTTCAGCCAGAGCTCAGTTTGAAAGATTCCCTACAGAATATCTATTAGAAAAGTAAACAAAATTTACATTAAAAATACAGAATACATAAAACTGTCATATGTCCCTTGTAATTAACAGGGACAGGACTGGTATCAGGGATAAGAAATAAGGTGACTAAAAGGACCAATATAGACCATATATCTTTTTCTTTAAATCTTACATTCTCATAAATCTAAAATCAGTCATGCCGTTGTTTCTCTAATTTTTTGTTCTTAATACATTGATTCTTCAGTGCTCTTCACAATGTGCAGTGCTACCTTTACCTTAATGACTTAAGCTGTCTGTTTGCAATCAAATTGCCAGTAGTTAAGTAGTACCTCTCAGAAGAGTATCATTTCCAAAGGGCTTTGTAAAGCAGCCACACTTCCTCTTGCAAGCTCACTGCAGAGCAACTGCTTCAGCATTTACCTTTTGTTCCAAACAATAAAATCTAACTTAGTGTGAAAATTACACGTTCATTATTAATCTCAGAAAAAAATGTGGATTTATGGTTCTTTTAAAATCCACTTTAGAATGCAACCTTAATTGCACTATCAGGCACCTGTAAAAAGTTTTATATGTATTATTAAACTGTAACCATCAAAATATTCTGAAATGTAAGGTTCTTCATTTGTCTGACTGTTTGTTTCTACTGTAGAATTAAATAAGCATTTTAATTCCTATTTTTGTAGTGTTTGAGAGGCTTGCTGGATCGCTTTTGTAACAAAGTGCTTTGATCTGATCTTTGGAATTGAGATTAGTCTTTTGTGCCAAGTCGGATTTTCATTGTGTAATGTCCCTTGCTGGCAATGAATTGTGCTTATTCTAGATTTCCAGTATATGATAGAGCAGCCAGGTTTGCTTTTATTTGATTATTATTCTCTTTTGGCAATTTTTTTAAGAAAAGAAATATTTGCTTGGAGTTCTGTTGAAATTAATTGACCATGGCAAAATAGTACATAGGTGAAAAAGATGGCTGATCAACAAACAAATGACTGGTTTAACTTTGTCACTTATATTTGTAATAAACATCTTCTTACAGAGAAGTCACTGGCAAAGAAGGTTAAGGAAAGGTAGGAGAAAAATAAAAACTCAGGTTTTTTTTTTTTCTTATTCCATTTTTCCCCAGGTTATGCATTTCTCCTTTTCCAAGAAGAGAGTTCTGTTCAGGCACTGATTGATGCCTGCATTGAAGAAGATGGAAAGCTCTATCTATGTGTTTCCAGTCCTACGATCAAGGACAAGCCAGTAAGTAAACAGTAGATGGCCTGCAGGCTATAGCTGCCATCTGTCTAAAGCTGCATTTGAAATGATGATGATGAAAATAATCAAAAGCAAACTACCATTGACAGAGCTCAACATCTGGAACAATTGGATGATTTTAAAATTGTCATGTTATGAATTGATAGGATTTAAATAGAGCAGCTAGATGTTTTAAGCTAACGGGGTTGTGACTGTTTGACAGTTTAGATAGGCTGATGAACATATGTCTATAATATGGTGAAACTTAAAGTAGCGTACCATTTTCTTCTCCTATTTAATAGGTTCAGATCCGTCCCTGGAATCTAAGTGATAGTGACTTTGTGATGGATGGTTCCCAGCCTCTTGATCCTCGAAAAACGATTTTTGTTGGAGGAGTCCCCAGACCCTTAAGAGCTGGTGAGTATATACTGTGGCTACATAAAAGTAGGAAATTATAGGAAATATGAACTATGCATTGTGTGTGCGTGTATACATACTTACACATATATAAAAATAGAAGATTGTCTTGGTAGCAGACTATCCACGGTACTATGAAATATTTTTCTGATGTTTCTCTAATAATTCTTACATGCTGGCTTTGACCACAGATCTCTGTTCATATCTTAGACTTACTGAAAAATGTTACATTTCTAAAGCTGTAGAAAATACTTTCATCTTATTAGCAAAGCCATAATGTAAATAATATCACAAGAGTTAGATTTTTTAAATAGTGCTATAAAAAAACCTCTCTGCCATGCTATATTAGTGTGTGGAGTTCTAATTTGTACTTGCTTGTAATTGTTCATTTGTCACTCTTTTCCTACTACCACCTTGCAGTTAGTCAAGATAACATGAGTAACAAAAACATAGATCATGAATACCTGAAGGAGAAAGAATAGAGAAAAGAAAAGAAAGGAAGCCTGAGAGCTAGCACTTAGCCTGTATGGCGCAACACTATATGAGATCGCAGTGCTCTTTCTAGACCCATGTTGGAATGCATGGAGGAAAATTCAGGTGTTTCTGTAGCTGTCAAATGGTTAATCCACAGCCTGGACAATCTGCCTTGCAAGATCATCTGCAGTAGCTTTGTATAATGTTTTGTGGTGGCCTTTTAGTAAGTAGGTTGAAATGAGTGTTGGAAGTAAAAGCTTAATAAACAGTCTTTCAGATCTCAGTTTCTATTAGAATGATTCCAGGAGTTTATTAGTCTTCCATTAGTCTTCCATACTGAATTTTATTCTTTCAGAAAGAGGAGCTTTCAGATGAAAGATGTAGGAGAGCCAAAAATTGATAGTGCTGATTTGGGGTATAAAGAATCTTAATTTTTTACATCTTGGACCTACAACGCTCTAGCTTTTTTGTCATTTTACTCTTAAGACTGTACCTTTGATCATAATACTAGCTCTGTAATGTAGAATAACCATAGTATGTTCCAACTGCAGATTAATTTTCCATAAATTCAGTCCAAATACTCGAGATTACTGTGCTAAATGTCTATGGTTAAATTTAATGGACACATTCTGATGCTTGTAACTTTAAAAGCTCCTGTATATGTGAAACTGAAACTTCTATGGCATTATGAAATAAGAATCACGCCTTCGCAAAAGCAGTAAAGCTTTAGCTGACTTGTCAGACAGCTGTTGAACTTGTGTCAGCTGACACCTTTGTACCCCAATACAAAGGATACCATTCTGAAAGATTTAAATATTCCGCCTAAATGAATTACAACACTGAATTGGCTAAAAAATGTTATTAGAGGTTTGCTAGAATACTCGGTTTATAAATCTAAGGTTTTTGGTTCTTTGTAATTAAGTTTCTACGGTAAGTGTAGCACTATAATACAGTACTTTAGATAATCGAGCTCTGTGTGGCAGATGGAAAGATGCTAACTACATCTTTAAATTCAAGTAGGACATAGAGCATTTGGACAGCCAGACAACATGCACAGGGGAATTTGTGGCATGTGGATCTATATTACACAGCTTACATTCCATGCCTGCCCCAAAAAGTCTTCTGCTGTAATCGCCTGAAGAAAACTGCTCTGCAAGTTCAGTTCCAGGTTATCAAGGACTGCAAGGGCTTACAACTCCATCCTTCCTTGGAAGGATGTGACCACCAATGTGAAAGATCTGTCTGCCTGAGTATTTCATCATTTATTTCATGTGTTTATATATATCTCGTTACATCGGTTGTTACGTAATTATTAAAAATTACTTTTCTAATATTTTAAATAAAAACATATTATATAATAAGTTTGTAAAAGAACACTTAAAATGGATTTTTTTTTTTTTCCCCTTATAGTGGAATTGGCTATGATCATGGACCGTCTCTATGGTGGAGTTTGTTATGCAGGAATTGATACTGACCCTGAGCTGAAATACCCAAAGGGTGCTGGACGTGTTGCTTTTTCCAATCAGCAGAGTTATATTGCTGCCATTAGCGCTCGGTTTGTTCAACTTCAGCATGGCGATATTGATAAACGAGTAAGTTGTACATAGTTATTAGTTTTTTAAATATTTGTTATATGCCTACTCAGATGAGTGTTTATCTATAAAGCAACTTCTCAAGATGCAGTAACATTACATTTTGATCAGCTTTTGTGACAGTTCCTTGATTACATTTCTGTAACTCCACTAGTTCCAAGAGTTAAACCATGAATGCCCCTGAACAAAGAACATACATTCCACAGAGCAGCAGTTTGTTCCTTGGACATATGTTATACCATATGTTCTTTCCATTTTAGAGAGTATGCTCATGCTTTTGTTGTGTATGGGCAAAGGGCTTGAAAACCTTTTTCCTCTTTTATTCTGTGGAAACCAAATTCTATGATGAATTCCTCTGTGATTTGTAGGAAACTATTATTTGTTAGTTTCAGAGTTTTTCTATATTTTCAGCTCCCATGAATCTCAGCCATAATTGTCAGGGCTCAGTGCTTTGGAAAATTCATCAAGCTGGACACCTAAAATATGAAATGTCTTCTCCTTTCTGTTAGACAGTCTTCTGAGTATTTACCAATGTACATTTCTGGTTAATAGATGTTTACTGTTTGCAAAAGCAAAACTAGCTCGATATTAAGAAGACTAGTCCAATTCATTACTTGTAATTAAAAGTATGAGAGCAGCAAAGAAAACTGACATCCAAATTATGTCAGTGTCAAGTGTCACTAGTTTTGATGTCAAGAGCTGCAGAGGTAAGTCACTGGTATTAACAGATGTTCCATTAAAAAAATGAGTCTTAGAGGAAGAAGTGTTGAGTAAGTAGTTCAAGGTCCAGTCTCCTTTTACAGATCAAAGACATGGGAAAAAGAAAGTAGTACAGTTACACAAGTCTGCTGTAGGTAGGTAGCATGCACTTCTACCTTCAAACAGGCAGAGGAATACATCTCCCTCTGAGCTACCAGTTGCCTAGTGAGTTGAAATCTCCAAACATGGTCCTTTCCAGAAGCTGAGTGGATCCGAATGTGGGTAGTGAACGAGGCATGTTAAGATTTGACAACTATATTTTGCTGATGCATTTCCTTTTCTTATATTTTGTATCAGACTGGCTAATAGTGCTACTTTGGGGCTCATTATATAATAGGGAAAATGGCTTTGATGGTGAGTTTGTATGTGGTGAAGTAAGACTGTTCATGATCTTGTGTTTGAGTATTTGGACAAAATGGGAATCAGGCCCAGAATCCAAAACTCGTACTCCTATAGAAATGACCAGGTCAATGAGCTTTAAGAATCAGGTATTGCTTAGTCTGTTTCAGGCACCATCTACAGTGCATTTTGGCTGTGAAGCAACCTAACTTTAATAGCAGCGGTGGATAATGGGTCCCGTCCCAACTAGTTTACCCTAAAAGGTGGGAGACACGGACTTAAGCCCTGCAAACTAAAGGACACTTTTGTCTTGGTCTTCCTGTTCCCGTGGAAGTGTTTTACGCAATAGACTTATATGATAGATTGGCAGTTTCAGTCTTTTAAATGCCTGATTCCAGAGAGAAACTATCAGTTGTGAGCCTTTATTTTACATAAATACCTAACTTCTGCCAGGAGCGAAGGGCAGAAGGGAGGCAGGTTTTTACACATGATTTGTTCTCTGGTCATTCTTACTGTCTGTTTCCAACTCAACATATTTTCTCTTGTGAATCATATTCAGGGCCTCTAATTCTCCCCAGTCACTATATGCTTTACTTCTGGTTATAAATTCCCTTCCCTGAGCTTGGCTCTTAAAAATTCAGCGTTTTGAGGCAGCTCGTGTTCTGTGTGGATACGAGCTTTGTCTTTGTGTTCAGCTGCCACCCACATAATTAAGTTAATATAATTTTCCTGCCTTTCATTAGTGTTGTAAGGATAAAATACACTAGAAACTTGAATAGTATAGTGAGATGGATCATAGGTGAGCAGTATGATTGGTGGTCCAGTTAGTATCTAGTTGATAATAGTAGCCTCAAATAAGGTACAAAAATGCCACATGACTCAGATACAGTGTAAAATTTACCTTATAAGATATTTCTTAAGCCAATAGAAATTGTCTTAAAACCTAGGGCTTTTTTCTCTACCAAAGTTTGTTGCTAACATCAGTTAAAACTTTGAATATTGTTGTTATGCATGTAAATGTGAAGTCATTTAAGCTCTATGCCCAAGCCCTGAGGTCTACAGTCTCAATATTTTGAGAGTTCTTATTTTGAGAGATTGGAAGACTTTGTTCTTCCTTTTCACCTATTTATATTTTATATCTTACATTTATATTTTATATATTTGTGTCATATACTGTCTTATTTCTGTTCTTTTTAAGATAAGTAGTACCATACTTTTTACTATTTCATTTAATAAGAGGGGGTTTTTATGCGCCTAATAATTTTCATTTCCCTTCTCTGAATCTCCTGTAATTCTGCCACAGGATGATTGTATTGCACAGTATTCACAGTGAAGAGCCTATCAAAAAAAACCCTGTATCTATATTTTTGTGTAATTTGCTATCTTTCTAAATTTATCTTTGTATCATCCTTTTTTGGACTGCACTTACCTTTAAGTTTTTATTGAGTTGTTTTAATGAAGTCCATACATTTTTCTTGACCTGATTTAGAACCATGCATGATTAAATCAGATTTTATGTCTACTTTATCTGGTATTTTGTGAACCATTCACTAGATTACTTAGGGGCTCTGAATTCACACAGGCTTCTGTGGATTTGAGCGACCTAAATCATCACCTTTATCATCTGAAAACTTTGCCAGCTTGTATTCTCCTTTGTCTTTCTAGATCAATAAATAATATTAGAACAGATTATTCCTTTGGAAGCTAGATGCAACCTGTTGTTTATCTTCTGTGTGATAATTTTGACACTGAATTTAATGCAAGAAATTCTTATTCCCACAGTGGAGTTCAGCTGGCAGTAAAATGATCAAAGAGGTTAAATTTAATTATGTCCCCAGAAATCAAATTTTCACATGCCCTCACTATCTTCTGTTATTCATTGGTTGATACTGGAAAGAAACTTCATTGCCTTTTTTTTTTTTTTTTTTAATTAAAAGGAGATGCTTGCTCTTTCTTTATATTTTCTTGGAACTAGTGTTTTTGGATGCTTCGGCTTAGAAAATTCAACAGCAAGTTGGCATAGGAACAATCATGAAGATTGGTGTTTGACCACCTATTCCTGTTTTTTGCATAAAGCTAGTAAGCAAATTTAATTCATTCTTAATACACCAAGTATGACAGCTAATAGAGTTGGATGTGAAGGCTGATTCTTATATTTCTGAAGAGAATTGGGAACCACTGGGGAGTTCTAAAAACCAGTGGAAATCTTTCTCAAAACAAAGCTCTGCTTAAAAAATTTCTATCCTTTCTTTTCCCCACCCATAAAATAAAAACAACAAATTTGTAAGCAATTCCCCAACATTAACTTTTGCCTGCGCACACAACAAAGTTTCTTAGCAAAAATTGGATGTTTGCTGTTGGGGGCTTAAGATCCAAGTAGGCTCTTTTTGCTGATAGTTAGTTCAGCAGAAATTTTGAGGGCTTTCTGGATGCTGAGCCAACCCCTGAAATGGCGGTGCTTCCTCTATGCAGAGAAAGTTATATAATTCTTTAATATATGATACAACACTGAAATACTTAAAGATAAAAACAAAAGGAAGCCTACAGTAAAAATAGTGAGCATGTGCTGCAGGTCTCTTGGCGCATGAACTGAAAAAAAGCAAAGATCTGGCCCAAACAGTAGAGTTCAAAAGGGACAGGGTTTGGGTTATATCCATGAGACTTCATCTCTTCAACAGCAGTCAGATATTTCTTCAATTAGTATTAAGCCAAAAAAAGATATTAAGATTAATATCTTAATTTTTATTAGAATTAATTTTATTAGATATTAGAATTTTATTAAATATTAGAAGCTACTGTAATGGAGAATCTGCAATATCAGAATCAGTAAATTGCCATTCCTGAGTTGGAGGGGTTCTGGGGGGAAAAGAGGGAAGGATGGTCTAGGTTTTTTTCTCTTCAAATATTCTCACTGTTCCTTTTTACTTATTATAATTCTTGGTCTTTCTTTAGTGTTACTTTTCTAATTTTTGAAAATTAATTTTTGACTCAAGTATTGTCTCTTAAATCTTGTAATTTTGGCACTTTTATTAGCTTCCATGTTTCTTCTTATTTTAAAAATGTGTATGACTCCTGAGACACTTCATTTGCAAAATGCAGTAATGCTAAATCTAAGTATTTTGATATATTTATCTTTAAAACTTATCATGATGGGGAGGGTTTACTAACTTCTTGTTTATTTGCCAGAGGGTTTTTGAAATCTTTTTTTTAATTGTCTTCTCTATAATTATATTTAAGTAAATCATATGTTCAGTCCTGACTTTTATATACTTATTTATACAACACAGTTCCTTGTATTACTGAGCAGTAATAGAGGGAAAAAACTCTTTTTTAGTGAACACCTAAACTCTTAGCTGTTTCTGAAAGTATAGAAAAGCTATTTCCAGAAACAGATTTCTGTTCCAAAGAGTTATTAGACTAATGCCTCTACGAGCTCTGAGCATATTCTTAAATCAGTATTACTGCTGATTTATAGATGAGAAAGCAAGCAGTTTATCTAAATCTGTAAGCCACTGATTTTATAAATGAGAAAGATAACTCTATTTCAGGTATTGCTGTCATTTGAGATGTGTCTGCATGCTGGTTGCTTTTAGCAATATATTACCTTTCTGTGAAGTTTTGCAGAGGCAGACTGTTCTCCTGCGCTTCTCCTTACTATAGCCTTTCTATATCAGTTATATCCCGATTCTATAGAGTTCTTGTCTTTTCACATTTTTTCCATAACCAGTTTTGTCTGTGTAAAAGCCTTTTTTATTGTTAAATTTTGCAGTGTACCTGTTTATCCTTCTGAGCTTTATTTCAAAGCATTTATAGGTTGTTGTTGTTTTTTTTAAATCACATACCTGTTGCTATTAATTGTAAATCTTAGTATCACAATGATTTAACAGATGTTACGTCTGCGATCTTTATTTCTTCCTTACCTATACATTCTGTAGCTTCTTTCCTGTCCTTTTGATGCAGGTACATTTATTTGCTCCAATAGATGGGTGCTTTTTTTCAGTAAAGTGCTCCTCATCCTATTTTATCGTATACGAAAGCTCAGGTCTAAACAATTCATTAAAATGTTGTTAACTTTCACATGCCAGTAGTCTTGGTCCACTTCATGTAAAACTTCCATTCCTCAAAGTGTCCATGTCATAAATTTGAAATCTTCTTGGTACATCAATGTACCAAGGCTGAAATTCATGCTGCTTCATGCTTTCAGTAATTTTGAATTACAAAGATAGTTACTGCATGAGGTAGCTGTTTATTGGAAAGTTTTAGTGTAACTTGTGACAAGGCAGGTCATTGTAGTAAAATAATAAGTAGATCTTGTACTATATATACACTATTGGAAGAGGCGTACTTGATTGCAAACATACATGCTGTTGACCTGTCAAGTATGACATCTACTTCTGAAGCTGAGAGCATGAAGACTTTTCTGTTGGAAGACATTTGGGCATTTGGGGTAGCTTTTTGTTGCTCTGCAAATAAAATGGAGAAAAAAAATTTTTAAGCTCTTGCTATTTCGAACATAATCTATATGAGTATTGTACATAAGGTATGTTTATATGTAGGATTCTTCTCAAGTATTGATATCTCAAAAAAAATTTTATAGAAATGAGTTTTTAGTGTAAACTGCAGTAGCATTTTTTGCCAACGAAAGTCAGAAAATACTGTCGTTAAAGGTGAGGAAAATGTGCAAGGCAACAATACATTCTTTAATGATGCAGTCAACTCATTTTGTATTTTATTACAAAGTTCTTCCTGTTTGAACGTGGTCTGTTACAGTTCAGTTACAAAAAGCCATAATGCAAATTAACCACTGGATTCCTGCCACTTTTCCACTCTGGCAGTCAGATGAGTTTGGGAGGAAAAAGCTATCTATGTAAGACAGGTGTTTCTAGCAGTCTGTAGATTTGCAAATTGGTCTTTTAAAAACTTTTTCAAAAGTAGTACATTGTGTACACATATACAGCTTAAAGACACAAAAAAGGGAAAGTCATAGATTACCAAGGTTTATGGCCCAAAATTTAATTTACCTTGTTTTAGAAATTGGTGCGGATTTACAGAGGACTGGAGTGCTAAAAGGTCTATACTCCAACCTGCAGAAAATACTTTTAATTTGCACATGTAAGTAGTACATGCAGAGACTTACTTTGCTTAAAAAAAAGGGAGGGGTTAAAGTCTAACTGATTACATTCTTGCATATTTAATTATTTTCATAAATTATGTAAGATTGGATATCATGTTGAGATACATTTGGGAACTGATGAGATTAGGTCTGGGGAGCTTTGGGTTTGGGGTTGGTTTATTTTCTGCAGATACTTCAATACTAATATTTACCAAGAATGTCCTTCCAGAATAAATTAAGTGGAGGTTCTAATGTAGCCATTTATTACATATATAGTGTACATTAAAAAATCCGTGCCTTCAAGTGTTTAGCTTTCTGTATGGATAAATTAGTAGCTGATAAATGATAAAAGGTAATAAAAACTGATGCATTAGAATAAGGCAGTTTGAAGCAACTTTGTTTATGGGGTACTAGAAATGTAAATGTATACATATTTATGTTTTAAAGCAATTTGAAAGTGTAATTCATAAATGTTTTTGTTATTGAAAGCTAATGGACAGTTTAAGAGTCTCACTTTCTCCTTCCTGATTAGTTTGTTCTTGTTTGGTCAAGATCATGACTGCCAGCTCCACCAGTGGATATAAAGTTTCATATTCTTTTCATCTAAAAAAAATTTTTTTTGAAAATGTATTCTATTATTGCCTCCCCATAAATATACCTGATTTCACACTTTTTTTTACTTTTTTGGGGGGGGGAGGGGAGATGAAAAATCTGAACACAGTCGAGTATCTTTAAGTAGAAATAGTAGGTATTAACTAGAATCATTTCTGTTTTACTCCAACAGGTGGAGGTAAAGCCATATGTGTTGGATGACCAGATGTGTGACGAATGCCAGGGTGCACGATGCGGTGGAAAGTTTGCTCCTTTCTTTTGTGCCAATGTCACTTGCCTGCAGTATTACTGTGAGTTTTGTTGGGCAAATATCCACTCTCGTGCAGGACGTGAATTCCATAAGCCATTGGTAAAGGAGGGGGCTGACCGCCCACGTCAGATCCACTTCCGCTGGAACTAAACATGGTGAACCAGCCTCTACATAAGGAAAGAAGGGTGCATGTGGCTTACTGTGTTTGAAGATACTGACATGCAGAAGAAATAAGTGCATTCTTCTGCTTCTCACCCCAGCTATCAATACATGCATCTTTATCAGCAGCCAAAACACTACAAGCCTCTTGTTTTTCACCAAAACCCTACATCTCAGGCTTACTAATTTTTGTGATATTTTCATGTTAAAATAAAATGTTTTTTTGTATTTTCTCCAAGTTATTTTTATATGTAAAGTTAAAACTAGATATGAGAATGTTTTTGCGTAGGGGCACACAGTCTGCTGCTATATTTAGTGGGTGAAGCGTGCACTTATTTCTAAACATGGGTTTTTAACTTCAAGATCTGCCCCAGTAATTTACCAAAGGTAGCAAAATAGTGAAGATGGAATATGTCTGCTACAAAAAGCTTATTTTTATTGTTGTTGCTATTTTCAGTGTATACATAAACTAAAAATTAGGGTTGATTTTTTGCTCTCCATTTTGACTTGCAAGAAATAATACCTCAAGATAATCTGATTTATTAGCTATTTTTAAACATTTTTAATCACAAGCTGTATTAGCTTTGCTGCTATATAGGTGTTATGTGTAATGCCACCTATTAATACGGGATTGAAACGTTTAAGACACACTGCATTACAGATAAAATGCAGGCAGCACAATATGGCCTAAACTGCCATAGTTTTAGAATGTGAAAAAATTGCATGTTTACTTACCTGTATACACCATATGCATGCACTAGAACTATTACTTAACAAGAGGTGAGTTATTGCAGATGTTCAAAAAGGCTCTCTTGAAACTAGGTAGCATGAGCAAATTTACAAAATTTGTTACAAAAAACAAACTTGCATGCATTTATTGTGACTGAAGTAAAAAAGATGTCCTACATGTGTACAATATGCAAATTAGTTTTAGACTAGAAAGTGCAGCCATTTTGTGACCTGGTCAGTAGTGGAATTCAATTTTATGCAGACTGGATGTAATATTGTAATCCCTGTGCAATTTTGTGATGTGTGCTTCTAATTAATGTGGCGTGATGTAGTATAGATACAAGTTTGAGTAAAAAGCTAGCATTTAAAAGTTATTTTAAGCCCCCCTTGATTGTTCATGGTTAAGATTTCCTCTACAAACCAAAGATGGCCAGCACACTGCTAACCAGTCACCAAATGTGAAACCCATGACAAATGCATACAAAAATGTACTTATATAAGAATGCATAA